>NC_054395.1:5249553-5972053 GCF_017976425.1 Toxotes jaculatrix | reverse complement strand
CACCACCCTTTCCTTACGTTTTTCACTCCTCATCTTGTGTACTCTCCTGTTAAAACTGGAAAACAGAAGGAACCCCACTGTCCTTAGACAGGTCAGGTCAAGACCGGATGCCATCACTTTGGGGAGGGGCCTCTGATTTACTCCCTTGTGTAGACTTGTTTGTGACATAACCGGCATAGGGACTGCAAGCGGGCTCTCCTCAGCTCAGCCCACTGCAGGGCTCAGCACTGTCAGCCCAGACTTCTGGTCCATCAGGATATTTGCCAACCCCCCTGATTGCCACCACTGACTGAGGAAGTACTCAACACAAATGCCCTAAGGTATTCTTGCTTGCAAGTCAGTTTTTGAACTTATACAATTTGTACCCTCAAAACTACAGTTATGTACCACAAGTTGACTATACATTATTATAATCATTACATCATATTGAGACATCAGAGTGCTTCCTCTCTGTCTCACAATCTGGCTTACCCAGTTCCCTCTCAAGTCCATGCTGCTGTTAACTCCCAGGTCATCCTCTGATAGTCAACAGCACACCTCGAATAAAACACAGCCCCCTCATTCATTTCAATAAAGGCCACAGCGTCGCCACAGTTGAAGGCTCCAGCAAGAACAGACAAGGTCAAAAACCAGAGCCTGATTCAACTTTTTCCACAACGCACCATCATGTGGCAGCACACCGCCTGGGCCAATCAAATTAGGCTCACATTCTGGGTTCCATACTTTGTGATGTGAACGGTGTGATCAGTAAAGAGGAACATAAAATGATCGCTTCCATGATAACTTCCCAGAGTTATGAAATACTCATAGTATTACAAATCACTTGGCATCTGATAAGCCTTAAAATTCATGGATCTATTATTTAAAGTGAACAGAGACATTGTGGGCAGATTTAACACCAAGAGTGGCTCGTGCGGCCCACAACAAGGACATGATCTTCTTCTGTATATTTCAGGGCTTAACACCGCAGATACATGAACCAGTCACTGACACAGACACACACTAAACAGCCTCAAAGTTCCATTCCCAGTCTGGAGATGAATGCATGAATATTTCAGTAGTGATAGGAGAAAAGGACAGTGGTGTGTGGCGAGTAATACTTTTCATCACCATCTCCCGTGAAGGAATTGAAAAAGGAAAGGATGACAACTCCTAGAGGAGAGGTGTGTGTGTGGAAATGCATGTGTGGTCCTTGCTATTCAGTGGTGGGAAGAAGAAAAACAAGATGAGTAGTTTTGGGAGAACATATCGATTGTAGCTCGACCGGAGCAGAGCACGGGGTCTAAAAACTATTAGAAAATACCATCAGGCTGTTTAAAAGAATGGGCTTGGCTAAAGCTTATCATGGCACATTGTTACCTTTGAGGCTATTGCACTTTGTGACAAGTCATATAGCGAGGACCAGGAGGTTTTTCAATTATTCCAACCAATTTGGAATAATGTAACTGTGACCTGAAGCCGTTTACGATGAAGGTGTTATTACAGCAGAAAGCAAAGACTGAGTGCAGACGGAGGCAAAATGCAGAGCAGGGTGTTTTTTTTACCCTTGGATTGCCCTAATTATACAGAGCATTGATTTTACAATGCATCCATGGATTGATTAGAAGGGCCCTGCACCTCCCCTAAGGAAGGAGGGCTTCGCTCCCTGGTCTCCTGCTCACTGCTCTGCTCTCGTCCTCTGCTCCCCTCTCCTTTAATTGCACCTGTTTCCTTATTTTCTCCTTTCCGTCATAGTTATTGTATCCTTCATCTTACTATCCCTTCTTTCTCCCTTTCCTTTCCTTCGATTCAAATTGCTCCTTACACTTATCTCTGTTATCTCTTCCTGATTGATACAATTGCTCCAAAAGAAAAGTCACAAGACTTACAGCTGTCCCAGCACAGAGTGGATTTCTCCTTGATAGAATCACTGCGACAACAGTCGGCTGTTTCCTACATGATCAGGCCGTATTGACTCCTGGCTGCTTTAATTGTATTAGCCACAGTTACTGTGTTTCTATTCACTCACTTTGTGATACAAGCAACAGTGGGAACATCTGCCTTGTTTGTTCACTGAATCTGAGACTATTCTGTCCGGTTGCCATGTTTACGTTCCTTCATTAACTGTGTCAGAGAGTGAGGATTTTACAGAATTTACAGGACACCAATTAAATTCTGTTGGGCTCTGAGTCTGAACGGTTAAGGGTTACGGAAGCAGTGTACCCTTAAAAGTTAACACTTCATGGACAGAACAGGCAACAAACACATAATCATTATCTCCATACAAACCAGCAATCGCTCTGTCCACACACGCCAAGTCAGCATTAGGCTAATCTGATTGACTGAAAACATCTGAACCCAGAGCAGGTGTGTGCTAAAATGCAGATGCTGGGAGCTAGTCTCTTCACCACGATGTCAGAACTGAGAAAACCAAGCCAAATAATTCTTATAGTAAGAATGAACACCCAGAGTCCACGTGAGGACACCTAGAGTCCTCATGCGATGCCTCTGTAGCTGCTGCAGCTGCAATGTAGTGTTACATTTTCCAGGTGTCACATAAGCTACGTTGTAGCTACGTGTGTAAACTTCGTATTTATGATTTAACCCTTTAACGCACAACCATAAATCAATCTTACAGCATTAGTGTGCTTTGACTAAAGATAATTCAACAGTGGCTGAATGATAAAAGATAGCTGGCTTTTCACGCTAGGCTGTTCTCCCGAGGAAACAACAGTGTCAGCCATTTCAGCAAATGCTCCAAAACAGCGGTGACAAAGCCTACGCCCATAGGAATTATGACTCCTATCCGTCGAGAGCAAAGGAGAAAGCAGTGTGACATTTTTATACACCCACAAAGTCCGCAGAGGGGGGGGTCAATAAAACACTGGACTTTAACACTGGAGATTGCCGTTCAATCCCAGTTTCCCTCTTACAGTCGATACAGATTTTCTTTACAATATTCATTCCCTCACTTTAACCAAGCCATTGTTTTAACCACGATGATAAAGATCCCCTAATCTTAACAAATTCACCACATAAACCCAAACCATGACCTTTCCCTAAACTTTTTTTTTTTTTTGGTAGGAACAAACAAAAGATGTAGTCCTGCAAAAAGGGGTGTCAGATCAGAAAACTTTCATCTGTGTTATTCTGGAGGGCAGCAGCAAACAGTGTAACAGCTAGTTGGTTTCTAACATACTCCTTTTCATTCCCATGAGGAGCCACACTTTTCTCTCTATTCCAGTCTACCTCTCCTTCTTCCTCTCCTTCCACCCTCCCTATGTGCAATAAGGTGTGCCTGTCAGACAGTACTGAGGGGCTGAAGAGAAACCAAATATGTAATATATATGTATATATAAATAAATAAACCATATATATATATAAATAATAAAAGACAGAAATGCCGAGATGATGATGTTTATCTCGTAATGAAGAGATGAATATAGTGTTAGACAGTCAGATTCAAAGGATCAATTGCTGTGGGCAACCGGGGAAAGTGGAAAAAATAGTAGTGCAGGAACAGAGAGAGAGACGAGTGTGTTTAAAAATCAATTACACAGTAAATATGACACGAGTCAGCAACGACGCCCTCGGGGGAACCCAGGAAATATGTTCCTGCCTGCGCGACGGTAAATCTGCTCTCCCTACAAATGAATTACTAATTTTATGTACAGGAGTGGGAAAGAAAAAAAAAATACCCACCCTGTGTGTGCAAGTGTGTGTGTGCTGCTTATGTACACAAGGTGTAACTCCCATGGGAGAGTATTATTAATTGATGGAGTGGAGTTGAGGAATTTTTTTTTTTTTTTTTTTCTGTTGAGGGAGAGGAGGCAATAGTGGAGCGCAGAACCTGTGTTACCTCTGATCTTTGGGAGTGTCAGCAGGTCAGCGAGCCAAAGAAAAACACTGCAGCAGCCAGTGCTTTGAACCACCCTCAAAGATTGACCTGAGGAGGCTGGGAGAAGTGGATGAGAGGACGGGGAGGAAAAAGAGAGAGAGAAAGATGAGGGCAAGGCTGGGAATGACAGTCCATAGAGAGACAACGGATGTTGATGATGTGGAAACAGGGAGTGTGATGGGAGATTAAATTAAAAACTGAGACAAAAGGATGTAAGGACAGATTGAAGACTACGGACAGAGAGACAAGGACAAAGATGAAATTATACTTTTCTCAACATCGACACAACTCTTGAATCTTTGCGTCGTTAGAGCCTGACATGTAGTCTCTGTAGTGATGTATGTGAAATAGAAAAAAAAAACTACTTGAAGGCTAAACTTACACTTTGGGCTGTGGCTGTGTGTGCAGCGAGGAAGCGCACAGTGGACATCTGTACGGATTAAAACAGAAACTATCTGTTTCATCCCACACGCATTAGACTGAAGACTGACAATGTGGCTGAGGCTCCTCCTGTGTTAGAGGAGAGGACTGATACCGCTCACGTCTGTACACTGAATATGAAGCTAAAGCCAGGAGACAGTTAGCTGAGGCACGGAAGAAAAGAAAAAAAGACACAGGACATACAGACAATACTTCTGATGAGAATCAAATCACTATTGATTTCACTCATGGGATTTACTGACAGTAAGAAAAAAAAAGAGAATTTCACCCTCTTTAGGCTTTAAACTGTCAGATGTGACTCATTCTGATCATAGCAGCTTATGTCCCAAAGTCTAATTCACCACTGAAATAAATTAAAATATCACATCATTATGTTGTAATGCTAAACTGTGCGTAGCATGTATGATAAGCATGAGCCAAAATAGAGTTTATAAAATAGACGGCAGTAGTAAAATAATATGAAACCATATGGTCAGTGGACTGAAAGATGCACTATATGGTCAGTTTACAAGTATATATCCAGCTCATCATTAGTACCATCTCTGTAGCTCCTCACATTAACATATAAGGACCATTTCCTCCCCAAGAAACTATAAAATGCAAAGTGACACACCCACAGAAACACACAAACACACTGCCAGTCACCAGTCACTCCTCTCTCTCTCTCTCTCTCTCTCTCTCTCTCTCTCTCTCTCTCTCTCTCTCTCTCTCTCTCTCTCTCTCTCTCTCTCTCTCTCTCTCTCTCTCTCT
This sequence comes from Toxotes jaculatrix, assembly GCF_017976425.1. Taxonomy (NCBI): domain Eukaryota; kingdom Metazoa; phylum Chordata; class Actinopteri; family Toxotidae; genus Toxotes; species Toxotes jaculatrix. The sequence continues at coordinate 5,966,985 of NC_054395.1, read as the reverse complement.
CTCTCTTTCTCTCTTTCTCTCTCTCTCTCCTTTTGCATTTTCACCAGCTCTGCATTTCCCCTATAGTCTTCATTTGGGTGGCTAGGTTGGCTTGGCAGGGCAGCAGTATTGGGTCCGGCCCTAATGAAGAGCATTGATCCTTGTTGGGTTATGAGCAGGCTTTAGTGGCTGTGTTGAGATGTTAATAAGCCTGGCCTTATTCCGGAGGAGCTTTAATTAGCCTGTTGGAAATGTGCTTACGGGGCGCACTGTCACTCTGTTGTGGCACACATTGCTGAACACGTACACACACTCAAACACATACACACACAAACACATGCAGAAGAGGTCGTACACAAGCAAATGTGTGCAAGGGCAGCTGCACAGATTTACTCACACACACAAACACACACATAATGTACAGTCAGTCATTTCATGGACCACTGAGATGGTGATCAAAACAACCTTCTCAATTTACTCAATTAATAGTTTCATTAGTGAGTCACGCAGTGTAAATGTAGTTAGTCATGCCACACACACTCATCTTCATCTACTGTGCTGAATATAGTCTCTGTTCTCTTATTCTTTGTCCTCATCATCACCATCCTCTTCTAACTGCCTGTTGTTTTTAACTTTGGTTGAGGGATGTACCCCAAACTAAGCACTGGTCCTTGCTGCTCACAACCCAACAAGGCCACAATCCTGCGTCTTACACTGTGACACAAGCAGCTCTTCATTGTTTCGATCATTATTGTGACTTTTCCATACTGCGCCAAAAACAAACTCCACCAGCATGCTCATCAAAATGAAGTGAAGCGGGACTTAAATGGTGGGAGAAAATACCACATGCTTCAATTAAGTAAACGAACTAATACCAAAAAGTAAAAAATACAATTACAAGTAAAAGTCCTGCAACTGAATTGTTACTTGAGTAAGTACAGAAGTAGTATCTTCTGTACGTGCAGTAAAGTAAGCAGAATTGATCACGCCACACTCACATTGATGTGTGTGGCATGATTTTAAAATGATTTTAACATGATTTGATTATGGCTGGCCTATTTGGAGATTGTTTCAACCATACCTGTGTAGTTTGATCTTTGATATTGGTTAAGCCAGTTTTACTTAGGAATGTGACATAGGGCCCCTCAACAAGAAAAACATGTCTTCCAGATTAAATGAGAAAATACATAATTTGTCTTTGCCCTACAAAACAGCAAATATAAACATTTTCTGATCTGACACCTCTGTTGGCAAGTCGACATCACTGGTCTTTGTCTTTCAAAACTGTTAAAAGCAATGTTTTCTGATCTTACACTGCTTTGTTTAAGGTTTGGTTAAGTCTAGGCACAAAACTGATTTAGTTAAGGTCAGGGAAACGTGGTCCCATAACTTGTTAAAGTTTTTGCCTGTTCTTTTAAAATAGTAATTATCAACCCTATCGCCAGAGGAGGATTTTGATATTGTTCATCTTATCCAACAACAGGGTCTCTGCAGCCATCGATAGCCTCAGGTTTCCTTCTAGTTTATAATCCAGCCCTTAATGTTATTTAAATGCAAATTCTACAAAGTAACTATCTACTATTAACACAAATTATAAAATATGTATATTAGATTACAGGTTTAAAAAGTACAGTGCAATATTTCACTCTGATAAACAATGAAGTAGCACAAAATGAAGCACACAGAAAAAGCACCTCAAATGCATAAACATAAATGTACTAGTAACTGTAATAGTTACTCTCCTACACAGGGGACTTACACTGGACACTGGGATTTTCTTTGTGACCAAGTACCTCACAAGTCCCGTCAGCGGTCTACATCCAGGGAGGGGACTTTTAATGCTTTGACTCCCCGGCTGGGTAAGCTTTAATAGTCTTTAACAGTTGTATGAGCTTGTTTCTCAAATGTTTTCCCTGCCATCAGCTCATCCTGAAACCTTGGCACAAGATCTGAAATCCAAAATACAAGTCACCTGAGGCTTCATGTGTATAAAGTCAAAGTTATCACTGACTTAACTGCTGAATCCAATCATTTAAAATACACAGTCAAAGTTATCACAGACTTTATTGCTGAATCCAATCATTTAAATTATGGCACATAGTCACAGTTTATAGCACCAACATTAATTTAATGATTGAATCAAATGTTGACTGAAATACATTGGTTTTATTTGTTTGTTTTATTTGTTAGTTTCAATCTTAGGGGAAAGGTATTACAAACAGAGGCCCAGCAGAAAATGTAATGAAAGTCTTTTTCAGAATAAGCTGCAGTACCCACATGAGAATTCAGTCATTTATTAGCCACGCTAGTGGCACAGCTAAAGGGACCTTTGGTGCGTGGTGACTTTGGTAATCTCTTAAGTTTTAATTTTGTACCACCAAAAGGGTCATTGTTTTTGCATAACCAATTTGATATCTCAGCATCTACTGGATAGACTGTTTCAAATTTGGTAGAGACATTCATGGTCCCAGATGATGAATCCTGCTGTCCTTGGTGATCCCGTAGCTCGACCATCAGGCTGACATTTGTGGTTTTGACTGGATTGTCTGTTAATTTGTTCGTCATTTTAGTTTATGACTAAACACAGAACTAATAATGACTCAGCCTCTTCTGTACTTTGTGTTTAGTGCTAATTAGCAAATGTTAGCATGTTAACACACAAAACTGTCACAGTGAGAGAGTTAGCATGCTGACGTGAACATTTAGCCTAGCTCAGGGTACAGCCTCACACAGCTGCTAGCATGGTTGTCGACTCTCGCACTCATTTTGCAGAGGACAGTGACTTTGTGTTGAATGTGAATGCCTTTCCTTGAAATCCCCTCATCCACATTAACCTCCTCATATATCATCACGCAGACTGTCAATATGCTGGCCGTCACATTTTCAGCTGCTGTTACTTTGAACAATTGGTGTGGACACTGCAGCCTTTCTGAAAGACACAACAGAAAGCTGCTGATGCTGCTGAAAAGCCTTTTTCCATCAAAGAAATGAGACACTGTGGAATATCTAGTTCGATCCTCACTGGGAGCATCTGGACAGAGAGGGTACAACTCATGCTATGTCATGTCCGTCTGTCTCCTTTGCAAAGTGTGAAGTAAATGGTGAATTACTTGTGGGCTCCCTGTGCTTGTTCTTTGTTTTTATTAAACTGGAGTGTATTATTGTTATCACTTGATTTACTCATTAATGAAAAGAACGGTCCAGAGAGGTCAGCTCAGCACTCGGCTTCATTCATGTGTCACACACATTTGCACATGGGAGCTTCCCAGAATAATCACAGTGTTCGTCTGCGGTTAAAGTGGAGCTGAAGGTTGTCCCACTTCACTCTTATTTAGGGAAAATAAGCACACACACAGCCAATAATAAGATGCCGGTAAGATTTTATATATGATGCTCACTCTCCTGTGCACTTTGCCACGCTCTGTACCAATGTATCTGACTGCTTTTTGTATTTGGCCCTTTGAAGGTGAGCGGCCACTGAATTTTTGAGGTCAGCTGTATAAATACTACACCAGAGTTCTGCAGGAAAATCAAAAGCAAGAATATAGTCACTGAAATGAAGCAGAGGCCACTGCGATGGCTGGGCCACGTGCTTCAGAGTGAGGCACATTTCATCACAAAGCTGTGCTGAAATGGACTCCTCCAGTGCTTTCTTTTCATAAAGGAAACGGACAGTTTTTATTCACTAGATCAAAGATCCTGGAAGATCATGGAAAAACATGTTCAAAGGGTTTGATACAAACAATTTAAGATTTGTACCTGGGAAAAAAAAGAAAAATATTCACTTTCCAGAACTACAGCTGCTCATCTGCTGGTCCCAGTTCTACAGTTGTTTGAGATACGCTTTTAAATAATCCTGCTTAACCTACAATTTAAAGAATACTTTTTCAGTAATTCTGAAGGCCAGTTTAAGAGTCCATTTAGTCATATTGCCACTGAGTGAAACAGTTAAACAGTTTAGTTTGGCTCTCATAGGAATAAAGAGGTTTTCACTGAACAGCCACAGCCCACAGCAGAGCAGCAGTCTCATCAGATAAAAGCCTGCAAAACTGCAGCAGAGATAAATGAGTTGAGGCCTTTTTACTGAAAACACACCACTTTAATGGTCTCAACAGACTGACTGACTGACTGACGGCAGGTCTGGTTGGAAAACATTTCAACAGAGTCAACAGTCTAAGCAGTTTGGACAAATAAATGTCTGGTCTTTTGCTTGTGCCATTGTGACTGCACACATTCACACATACATCGTACATACATGTGCAACATGTCTGTGCATGTTGACGAGTGTGAGTATTCAAGCGTGTATGGTAAGGCATCTGTGCCTCCCCCTCAGGACAGGAGGCAGAGGGATGTTTCCACTGCTGCTCATCACTGCAGACACTTTGTAAAACACAGGGCAGTGGTCTGTTCATCAGTGTCAGACCGAGGCACTAACCCAGGCCCTGCTCATCCATGGTCATGGCATGTTGACCCACTGCTGGGTGGTGTTAGGGCAGAGGAGGACAGGCAGTGTCAGTTTCCTGTGTCATGTCAAGCGGTCTATAATTACCAGAGTGCAGTGATGGACTGTATGTAACTCATCATATGTGCAGCAGAGAACAATATGTTCACTCTGTGAAAAAGAACCAAGTCTTCAAACACATTTCTGTGGGTTGAGACAGTTCTGTGTCTTTTGAAAGCAAATCGACGTCTTTGTTTTTATTTCATTGTTATTGGATCAGTTTTTTCAAATTGTGCCTCCGTTTATGAAATTGATTCCGAAAAATTATTTAGCCAGCTGGGAACCTGGGTGTATCTCAGCAATGGACAGAATTGTTGCCTTGATTTAACTCTGCACTAATCAATATTTTATATAAACGTGCTTGAAGAGATGAATCCACCAAGAATTATCAACACCTCTGCTGTTCCCTTCACTTCCACAAAGCTTTTTTGGTGTCTTTCAGCTCAATGTTTTGGTTTCATGGCCCACAGCTTTACATTTTTGATTTATTGGTCCGCATCATCTCCAGTCGGAGCACACAGCAAAAAAACAAAAAACAAACAAATAAAAAAAGCTCTGACAAACCCACTGTTCACTAACTGGTTGGCACCAAACAGCAGACAGACACAGAGACTAGCTGGTGAACATAGTGGAGTATTTAGCAGCTAAGGAGCCAGATATTGCCCTCAGGAGTTGGTGGAGCGCAGTCCTTCCCACTCTGTTGCTAAAAGAGAGGGAATGTTCAGCTGAGACTCAGCAGGCAGCCAAAACCATGACTCCAAATGAATGCTAAGGCCCAGGGTGGACTGCCGACCTCACCTGTGTGTGACACTCATGGATTGTCTTGCTTTTCAGCTTGGTGCCCACGTTAACAGGTTAGAGCAGCCACACAGTGAGATGCTCGTCTGAGGCGAAGCCCAAGCCTTGCTGCAGCAGCACGTCATCGAAAGTTTCAGCATGGTGTTTCATGCCTGACTCGCACAATTCTCAGTAAAAATAGACAGTGAAAAGATCTGCTGATAGTCATACTGACATCATACCAGAAACAACATCACATAAACACAAACATAAAACTGACACTGATACTTTCCCTGTAGATGTTAGTCAGCGTAGTGTCTAGGCTCCATCTGAATTTGACACAGATATGAAAAATGTATAAATACTGTATTTTTTTTAACCACTTTAGCAACTGCGTATTAGGTGAAGCTCGGAAGTTTTTCTGGTGCTCTCTCTTACTCTCTCGGTCTGAACAAAGCAAAACAAAAATCATCATCAACTTCTTTCTGGTTACAGCTCTTCACATTTTGGATGAAATTGTCTATAAAAATAAATATTAGAACCATATTTTAGGCTATGACTGCACTAAACCATCTGTTGTCAGACAACTGAACTAGTATGAAGCGACTTTATCACCGTCCATAAACGACATGCTAACCAGCACCCATTCTCATGCTGCTGTGCTGCACTGATAAAATCATTATTTCATAATCATGACATCATCTGTCAACAGCAACAACAACAACAAACATCCAGGTCAATGACAACAGCTCTGTGTGTGTGTTTTGCTGTTTTGACATTCAAGATGAGAAAGTGAAAAGCAACTATAGTTGTCTTCTTAACTTTCCTGCCACAGCTCCCGACCCTCACTGGGCAGGTCGGGAGAAAGAGAAAGATGCATTTATATATTTAACAATACTCATACTCTTAGTCTTACATGACAGGCTGTTGAAATATTTAAATTTCAGAAATAAGATGATTGGTTATTATGATTGCTCTAACATACAGCAACATGCCCCCCAAAAACTGAGGGATGAAGGACATCGGGTCCTTTTGAAGGACAGCCAGCTGTCAGTTTAGCTGATAAGGAATGTTCTGTTATCAATTTAAAAAAAAAAAAAAATCTCTGACATCTGCAACATGCGAAGCATTAATGTTAATTAAACTGATATCATCCCTCCCCTGTCTCCTTTTCCATGAGCCAGGGAGGAATAGAGTTATTACAGTATGGGTCGTTGCAACATGGACAGCATGAACTGGCCATAAATTGTCCGACTGGTTTGCATGTTTGTGAAAACAACTCATTTTATCAAAAGTCCTGACCATCATGCATAGAGACACACACTGGCAGTTTTCAGTTGGTTTAGAGAGAATGAAGTGTAATGGAAGCAAAGCTTGTGTAGTCCAAACTAACAGACTGGAATAAGGACAGAGCAGTTTGCAGCAGACAGTTGTTCCTCAGCTTTAGGACACGGTTTAGGCAAATCACTGAATCACTACCGAGATTAACAAAGACTCAGCAACATTACAAATAATATCAACATTTTCCAGGTTGTTAAACAGATGGTTTAGCTTTAATAGCTCCAAACTGTAAAGGGAGGTGTTTTGTTGATATTGTAAGAATAAATACAAAAACTCATGAAGTCCCTGCCTGCACAGGGTACTATACAGCTGCTGGTCTGGTCCCAGGTCGGTAAAGGTCTTATTGTTGTTGATATGCTGACCTCAGTGCTGTCCAAGAATAGCTACCTGGGCAGGACCCCTAGAGCCACATTCTAATAAACAGCATGGGGATCTCTAGGACACCATACATGCAGACCTCCTGTCTGTCTGCTACTCTCACTCTCTCTCTCTTTCTCTCTCTCTTTATAACAAGCTCAAATTTCCCTCATGCAGAAACTCCCTGTAGTCAAAAACAGCTTTAGACAGCAAACCTGAACGGCCCAGGGCTGCAAGGACATGCTGCTCAAAATTCGATGAAGCATTTATTAATAGACAGTGAGTTTGTCTATGTATGCACTATATACCGTGCCTGTACATAAATTGCTTACAATTCTTGGAGGATTGTAGATATAATGCAAAGATATGATTACACAAAATAATAAATTTCATTTTTCTTTTGTAGTAAGTGCATTTCTTTCTCTCTCTCTCTCACTCTCCTTCTTTCCACCTCCCACACACTCGTACGCGCACACTCATTGTCAATCTGTCTGCCTCTCCATCACACACATGCACAGCCACTCATACACTCACCTGAGTGGGGTGCCATAGTGCCTCGGAGACCCACTTAGTGGCTGTGTGGATTTGATGAGAAGGGCCTTTTGCTTTATTTAGTGAAGTGCTGCCTAATATGATTATGGTCAGCATGCCTCCTGTTCTCTCTCACGTTGGAGAACACACTGGGAGCTATTACCCAAGTCCCCAATGACCGAGCCCTTCCTGGAGAGAGAGAGAGAGAGAGAGAGAGAGACAAGAAGAGACAAGGAGAAGGAGACACCTTAAAAATCACAGGTAACTCAAATATCTCGATTGTAAAATCTGCAGACATTTGCAAACAACGTGCAAAACATCTTTAAGAAGACACAGGCACACTTGACCTCCTGGAGCATATCAAATAATCAGGCCGGCATTCAGGCATAACTGATCATCTGTCATTGTCCCACAGAGGTCACTTTTAATAGGATATTGGCAGTCAGCAGGTTTGATGTCCACAGCCAACAAGGAGAGAGCACTACGCATTCTAAAAACTCTACAAAGCTCAGGGGTGAGGCATGTCACCATACACACCACTGTTCATATTACTCAGTAACAAACAGATCACGCAGGTTAGTTTTACAAGTGTAAGGCTTATCAAAGCAGTCTCAGATGTAAAAGGTGTGGTATAATACGGATCACAAACGTGACATCCGCTCAAACACGGGATCATCATAATTTACCTGGGGGAAGTAGAGTTAAGGACGTCACTCCTGAAAGTATAGGCTAAGAAAGAAAAAAAAAAAAAAAAGCATGGAAACATTTGGAATCAAATTCTAAAAGTTTCTATTGACACTATACAAGATGTTTCCAAGTTTCATTTCACTGCTTGCATATGAAGAGTGGATTATGCATTCAGTGTAGAACTGTCACATCTGTCACATCTTGTTCAGAGATTTCCACAGGCTGAAAAACCCTTTAAACTGTGAAAGAAAGAAATCGTTCATGACTTCACCTTTCGTGACAGTTTTCTTTTTGCAGAAACTTCATATTTTATGTTGGGTATTTCTTCTTTTTGAATGATTCTCTCCCCCACACATCTTTCTCCAACACAACAACATTATACTCTACAGAAAAAAAAAACTGTGAGGCAACAACAGTTTAGTAGGCATTGTTTAAATGTGAGTAAATTCACTACTGTCCTATTGTAGCAGTCAATATAGAGTCGTGTTGGATCAGAGCATTGAATAGAGGAGCTACAGTGACTTGACTGCAGTCTCTCAGCCTATAGACGCAGTGCAGAGACCAGTCACGGCCACTGATGAGAATGCCCATACTGCCCCCTTCTGATGGCCATCAGTACAACACCTCATGCACACAGTGGGTGCAAGAAACGCTCACCATCAGTTGTCTTCATGGTCAAGTATGATCCATTCACAAGGTAAACAGCAGTGAAAATAACCTGAATTAATTTTTTTAGCATTCAAATGTAGGGCCCCTCAAATCTCCCGGGGCCACAAAAGCCCCTACTGACTGCTTTCTGGATCTTTGTGTAAAACATATTGAAGTGGACATCTGTGGGATAGTGTGGTGTGTTCTCTGTACATGGTGGGAACTTTGAGGCAACAGGGGCCCGAAAGTAAAATTTTGCCCCCAAGCCCCAGAAGAGGTTGATTATGGCACTGTGATCAGAGAACTGAATCTGGCTTGGATCCAGCAGAGGCTGCAGATGGAGCAAGCAAAAGGAGGAGATCCCAACTCTGCCCCCCCCCCCCCCCAAAGAAGGACTGTAAAACAAAACCAACATGCTGCACATGCAAGACATACATCTGCAGAGCCCAGGCTTACAGATCTGTCACAGACATGCCAAGTAGAGATGTCCTTAGTGCTCCTGCTTTCTAAATATAATACAGACTCTCAGCACTGTGGGGTAGGAGAACGCAGTTATAGTTGTTAATACAGAATATAAAGATATCAGAGGGGTAAGTGTGTTAAGGATCACAGTTGCCCTGATAATTTTGATCTGATGTCTTTTCTTTTTTTTCTTTATTTTTTTTACATAGTGTCTCGATGAAAGCCACAAATTTTGAAGCCAAATGTTGTCTTTGCATTAAATTGTCACTGTCTATATTTGTGTTTGTGAGTGCAGGTGATAAGAGAAGTCAATGGTCAGCATAAATGCTCAGGTAAAGCTGATGCAGGTGATAGCTCTTGCATAACCTCAGCTAATGATTAGAGGGTGACTCTCCAAACAGGCCAAAATTCTCAACACTGTATTTAACCATTTGTGAACATGTATACTTAGGTCACAGAGTGTGTTCCAGCTATTCTCTCTGACTACAGTGGTCTGGTCTGAGCTGGTGTTTTTGTGTGCATGTGTATGAGGGTGTTTGTTCTATCTCAAGGTCAGTCGGGCTATTGCAAGATTTTCCCCATAGTCTGCTATCAGCTTTGTATGTTTGTCTCTCACTCTGTGTGTGCGTGTGTGTGTGTGGATTGAATGTGTGGCCTGTTACGCAGGCCAGTCAGTCTTTGGATGTGTGACTTGCAGTTGCATGGATGTCATTGAATATGTTTTTCTGTGTGTACAAGCACACTCAGCTCAGTTTGCTGCATCAATTTTTTTTTTTTTGATCAACTGTTTCACAACAACAACACCAACAACACCAGACCTCTTTGAATTGCTGAAAAACTCTGTGGGCAGAAACGCAGAGATCTGGAACCAGGCTGATACCAGCAAACAATGAATAAAAGTGGGAGGAATGAGGAGGGATTATAACAGTAGGAATAGGAGGGACGAGAAAAGAAAAGAGGAGTAGGAGGTATAGTGAGGTGAGCCAGGTGAAGTGCTTACTTGGGCATTCCAACAGCTCTGAAGCAGGCAGGGAGACAGACAAATGTGTGGAGTGGCATTTACTCAAGATAAGAGCAGGTCTGATACCTACACCCTGGACATGAGGCCCTGCCTCTCTGTTTGTCTGCGAGGCACTTTGGTCCATGCAGGTGTGGGCTGTGCTTTCATGCTGCTTTAACACAGTAGCCTGTCTGAAGTGCTTGTTGTTTTGGCTCCGCTGGTACTTTTAGTTTTCTATCAAAACAGGCTCAGTCAACCATTTCTGCAGATGGTCATATTAGCTTCCTTAGTCTGCAAAGGAAGTAATTTTAATGCTTATAATTAATCTGCCTCAGGATGATGGAAAATCATGATCATTATAATATTTAAAGTTGCACTAATTAATGTTTCTATATTAACAAGTGGTCAAATGGCAGTGTCTCTATGAGACAAAGTCATTGGGAATCATGTCCACACACAGGCCCTCAGCTCTATAGAGATTTTTAGAGTTTTTAATCTCATTGATTCAATTTGCAAAATTTTGATTCAATCATCATCAGTGTTTCGGCAGATAGCTGTTTTCAGAATAAAATCAAATTCGAATTAAAATGTGGACATAAGCAACTCTTTGCTGTTAACTTTAGAAGGTGAAAATGTGTTGTTGATTGTGCTGCCCACAAGTGGCCAAAAAATGTGTTATTGCAAATACAAATGTCACAATAGAATAATTACTATAAAAAGGGAATAGAAGGATGGTAGCCTTCGATGCAAAGTTTAGCTACTGAAAAATTAACTAATGCTCTCAGGCTTCAGCAGCATCCTGTTAGTGATTCAACTCCTTTCAGCATCTGAGGGATTCTCCAAAACAGGTCTGATTCACTCATAAGTAAACAAATGTTGTGACAGCATTGTCAGCTGAGTGATCACACGCTCATCTGTACATAAACATAAATCAATAATCCTGCCCTCCAGAACACAAACACACATTATCAACACTCCCTGCGTCTTCAGCCCATCTCCTGTGGCCTCTGTTTGTACTGTTTGACCTTTGACAGAGCAAAGACTACCAGGATGCGTCAATCCCGTCATGGATGAGTAATCCTAAAACTCACCAACAGTAATGCTGAGCATGGCGATTATCACAGATGCATGCAGAGAGAAACATTTAGCAGCAAAACAAAAACATACAAGCACACACATCCTAAAAAGCACCCTTGGGTGTCTCTGTCCCACACATAGAGGAAATCTCCTCCCACTGCCAGTGTTGCATGTTTGCCAGCAGCCTGTGTGACAGCTGGTTGCGAGGCTCCGTGTTGTGCGATTGAACCAATGGTAAATGATCTGTGTAAATTGGCTTTTTATGGGACTGTGGGGGAAGATGTTTCACACCCTATTTAACTCTCCATCATTGTTTGGTCAAAAAAAGGCTCAATCTGCAGAAGATTAAGTAGAGTAATGACAAGTAACAGTGATTCAACATTACAAGGTGCCACAGGAGAGAGAACAGACAGGTCGTTGTGGAATTACACAATGTTGGTGGAGTGAGGTATGTTGAAAGCAGAAGGGGAAATTTCAGCAACAGTTAGCTGTAAGGACATAAAAGATGTTTATATGTTTCACTTGAGGCTATTCAGTTCAGTTCATTGATATAACCCAAAATCACTAACTGTGTCTGAGAGGGCCTTACTACATATACAACACATATGTACAACATATGGCACCCCCATACAGTTAGACACTCAGTTCAAATAAGTGGAAAGTCAAAGTACATAAAAAATAAAATTTAACAAAGAAAGAAAACTCAAGAAGAACAATATAGAAGAGAGCATCTTCCATGACAGAGCATGCAAGTTTTCCAATATGTGGGAGAGACAGAAGGCAGCTGAAGAACACCATTCACAGTGTGTCTGACAACCAGATCAGAGGCATCCATGAATTTGTGTTCATCAATCTGTTCTGTCTTCCACTCACCTCCAACCAATCAAATATCAAATGAAAGGATGCAGAGTGACTCACACAGAGTGACATTAAATAAATTTAGACAATTGTTGTAGCACAGTCTAAAGGGGCCTACAGAGTCTGCAGCAGCACTGACAGCTCTGTGACACTGTACTGATGCTGCACTCACATCATACCATTCAAGCCGTTATAATGAGCGGGAGAACCATTCACATCAGCCTCAAGTTTGTTACTCCGAGTCAGAGACGTCATGAATGTCTCCCAGCGACACCCGACGGGCTTCCCTCAAAAATGTGGGGTCAAGTTTTAACAGAATTTCAAGAAATTTGGCAAATGAAGATGCAAATCAATGCATGTTTCCATCCACAGCTGTTATGGAAATATCACGCGTTGGTTCATCAAGATAAACAGCAACTGGTCCAGTCAGGTGCCACTAAACCCACTGCAGTACACCAATGTAAAGCAATTTAAAAAAGCATCAGTCAAACATTAACTGGTGCAAAATAATACAGAAAACATGGAAATATAGCATTTATAAGGGTTCTAACAGTATCTTTATCTCTCCATAAGGACCTGATGTTTTTTTCTTCCCTAAATTGAAAATGCACATAAAATAAATGCACCACCACCGGCAGCTACATCAAAATAAAATCCAGCATTAACACCAGTACAATGCATTCAACTCTTCTTTGTTTGGATCTGGTGTCACTTGGTAACAAATTCCTGCCACTAAGTAACACAATGCAAGTAACTAATTGAGGCTGTGCATCTAGTGTGACTGCAGGGTTAGCACCAGGGCTAACGACTTTGGAATAATATGAGGTGAACACGCCCAAAGTGAGAGTAAGGGGCATCACTACATTTATGAACCACACCACTGTGGCTTAGGCAGCAGAAGCACTGTGGTGAAGGTTTAGGGGAAAAATGATGGTTTAGGTTAAATGTTGATAACCAGGTTGTGTCTGAAATCACTGTGAACCTGTTCTGTATTGAACCAAATCACAATCCTTCCCTTGCCTTAACCAAGCACCAATCACACTGTCAGTGAACATTTTACTGCATCATTCAGTATCAACATGTTTGTGACATTTCCTCATTAGGAGAACGTAAACCGTTCAGCATTACATTTCCTTCTAAATGTATTTGCTGCTTCAAATCAGTTGTACATACAGTACATGTAACTTCTGGAAGACACCTTTGAAGGAAGGGGAGTGTAACTATGTACATTTATATACCTAATACATACTTCACCTAAATACTGTTGTGAGGTATGTGTACTTTACTTGAGTGTTTCCATTTAATGCTACTTTGCTAGAGTTTGTAGATACTAGATTTTTTTTTTTTTTTTTTTTGCAGATTCCAACTGTGAGTACAAAATATAAATCAACAGCAGTTGAAATTAGCCCAACCTTCACCAGGTGTGATGGCCATATCCACAACCCCTCAGTTGAAACTGAAATGTGGTAATATACATCCAGTCTCACCACACACAGCATACAACTCCAGACACACAGGTTTATGGTCAACCCATAATATTGCCACATTCTTTGTTAAATGTCTTTGCAGTCACTTTGTCTTTGAGTTACCTGTCTGCTGCTTCAGTCCTGCTTCCTGGTTTGGCCAAAAGAGGTGGAGCCCAGTTAAATACAGACGCCCAAGAAATGGAACAGACCATGAGCTGCATGAAGATGGGGGGTGGGCGGATGGGGTGGTGTGTCTTTGTAGTGAGTTCTGGTTGCTGTCTGTGTTGTTTTCCCCTACTTGTCTTTAATGGTCTGATCAGCCAGTGTATATGTCTCCCTGTCCCCTGTCTCTAATTAGTTGAGTTAAAGACTTATTTTGACTAGAATTTTGTTTGGCTGACCTTTTTGAGGGGCCCAGTTAGTTGCTGATATTCCTTCTTTTCATTCATTTATTTTTTTAGCATGTTTCTTTGGGTAAAATAAAACCCACTTATTGAAAATAACCCTGTGCCTCCTTGTTCTTTGACTGCTTGGTTCCTAAAACCAGCTTCTTTTTGGTAATTACTTTAAATGTAATTGTGTGCTGACACATGCAGCCCAATCTTATCTGCAGATAAAGGTCATCCAAATTAAAAGTTCTTCCCATTTTAAATGTGATATTTAGTGTATGTTCAAATGTAACGTAACATAACACTCAATTAGAAGGCTAGTTTCTGAGTCAAGTTGAAACCAGTTCAGGCCCCAGTGCAGCATCGTAATACGAATTAATGGTTGAGCTTGTTTTCAAAACAGTGTGAAGTGAACTTTATTCCCACATGAGCAAGAGGTGTGTCCGCTGCAGAGCGAAAACAGCGCTCACAGAACTGTAATGTCTTCTCAGAATCACTTTTATTGCTTTTACCAGGAATTTGCTCCATTATATTCACAATACTACTGATAAACAAGAGAGGGCACTGACTTGACATCATGAATGCTGTGTCTGTCCATGTCTCCCTGAATATGGTGACGTACACCGCTCTGTTTAAATATTATAAAAAACTTTAATATTGATATCTTTATTAGACACACTGGCAGTATGGCTCTGGGGGATAGAAATGTCCATCTGTCTGTTGGTCCATCGCTTGATACTGAAGTATCTTACTATCTAACTACTGGATGGATTTCCATGAAACTTCTTACACACATTCGCCTTTGGTGATCGCCTGACTTTTCCTTTAGCGCCACCAACAGGTTGACCTTCAGGGTGAGATGTCTCAACAACTGCTCAGGGTGTTGTTAACTTTGGTGATCCCATAACTTTTGATCTTGTGTCATCATTGGGTCACAAATTCAGCTTTGTGTACCTGGGAGAAAATTAAAAGAACTGATTTTAAGGATAACTTGAGTTTACATTCAGCGTCACTTTGAGGTCATTTGTCCAATAGCTGGATAAACAAGATCATGTAAAAAAAAAAAAAAAAACAAATAGATAAATAAAATAGATAATAATACTAAAATGGGAACACTAATAATGCTAACACTTATGTTTCAATTGATAAAGATTTTCATTTCCATTTCAGCAAACCTGTGTCTTAGGCCTCTCATAGACTGGCTTCTTAAACTGCTGATTTCTCCCATTTGGGATACTTTCCAGTCAGGAGTGAATGAGAGTGAATTTGAATGACTTGACAGACACACACATAAAACAGGAACTCATTTTCTTAGTCTAAAAGACCAAGGATAGTTGAGCTCAGAATCACTCTTTATAAAATGATATTATTATATGTCATTCCACTGAAAGATGATAATATTAGAGTATAATAAGTAGTGATCAGTCCCATGAGTGAGTGCATATGCTGTTGGCCCTGCTGTCCCAGGGCCTGAACCTCGCAGTAGCAGCAGCACCAACAGTCCAGATAGAGGCTGACAGGCTGAAATGAAACACACAGATAGGGAAGTGGCAGCCAGGCAGACGGGAGCCAGTCTCTCATGGGTGCTGGAGATTAGGCTGACTCCTACTTCACATTCCCCAGTGAGCAGAGCACCAGGGGTGTGTTTCAGCCCTCTAAATCCTTTCTTCCCGTCTATCTGCTCCCTGTGTACACCGGCATGTCTCTGGGAGAAGTCTACTGAGGCTGTGCTGTAATGGAAGGGAAATCACCATACTTGATTGTATGATTAATAACTTCAGATTTTTGAAGTTGAAGCAAATGTTATGTCCGTCTCTGTCTCACCACCAACAGCAACAACTTCCCGAGGTTCCACACAGAACCAGAAACCAGAAAATGAAGACAGAGGTTCATAATATATATTTGAAAAAGTACTGAAAAATTACACAAAGACAAACGACCACACACTATTTCTGTTCTATTGCAACTTTTCTAGTGCTTATGTTGCTTGTCTTCACCTAATAGTAACTACAGAAATACAGGGTGTGATCAGTCCCACTCAGACATATACAGATATACTCATAAAGTGTCAATATTTCCCACACAGAAATAGTTCTCTTTTCCCTGTGGCCAGGCTGCACATCTTGTCTCCAGATCCACACACACACACACACACACACACAGCAGACTGATCGTAACCATACATCACATTCTGCTGTCTCTCCAGACCAGAGAGACAATCTCCACACGTCACTCACATCCAGCCACAGAAAGCATTTACAGCTCAGATCTGCATCCTGCTGAGCAGAAATCAGCTGCGGCGATATCTGCTATCTGAGCTTCACTTCTGTCTGAGCGTCGGCTCCTCCGTTAGCCTTCTTCTGCACCAGTCCTCTCAGGGCTATTTCAACATGTCTTTGCTAACTGCTCATTATGGTTTGAGGTTGGTTTGAGTTGATAACGCTCTCACTCTGATGAATGAAGACTGGGAAGATCTTATCTGGGGTGATCATAGCATCAATTTGCACCAGTGACAAGAAATTAGAGGAAAAAGCTGAAACAATCCGACAGCACATACAACACAACTTTAGCTTATTCTCTCATAGACAATAAATACCTTTGGAAAATTCCTAACTTATCTTGCAGACGTGTGTATGTAAAATGAAGATAGAGGCTGAAATTCCATTCCAGTCCAAAGAATGCAGCTGTAAAGGACCGTGGCGTCCCATCAGAAGGTGATCAAAGTTAAAAGGCATTTCTAGAGACAATGCCTCCCTGGTGGATAGGCCTATCAGTCAGCCCACAGAAACATTACCAAAAACTGACAAAAACAGCAGATACCCAACCCGCTATGGGAATGTGGCGCATTTGCTGATCCCCAGTTTTTATTGACATAACCACAGAGTGACCGGGGGGAGCTGTAATAGTGCCACGGGGCCCCCAACACACAGCCATGTGGAGCACCGTGATGGACTGTGTAAATGAGGCTGTGGCGGAGCAGGCCCTCACCACTCACCTCATTCATAAGGTTGCTATCTGACTCGTGCACTGAGAGATGAGAATTACTCCACGTGTTGAACCATCTCGTTGGCTGTTTCACCACAGTGAAAGATTGAGGTTACAGCTTGTGGTGCACACAGAGTTTACGGCTGGGGATAATGTGCCAAATCAATTGAAATTCCTTGTAATGTTGTATATTATTAGTATTATTGATAATGATGGACAGACAATACTCATTTGATTGTTTATGATTTTATTCCTTCATTTTTATTTTATTTTATTTCATTTGTTAATCCAACATGTCTGCATCTTTTTTGTTAAAAATTTATTTTGTCATGTTATGTCATCATGTGCGGGATATTATGTTGTCATGGTAACATTTGTAGTCTTGTTAACAATATAAAAAATGTATTGTGCTTTGTAAATGTAGTTTTTAATCCACTTATTTAGTATTTTTCATTTCAGATAAGAACATCTAAGGACATTTTTAAGTGTTTATTAAGAATCAAGAGTTATAGGTGCTGATGAGTGGTGGATTTAGGTGCTCTTCCTTTGCCCTCATTATTTATGTAGCAATACAGGAGTTTTAGCGTTCCCATTACTACACTGCCCTACTCTGTTCTGTTACTTAATACCGCCTGTAAATAGTAGGCAGAGACCAGTGTGCTTTATAGTATTTTACAGTGTTGACAACGAACTGAGGTAACCAACCTCAGGAGAAGGAAGAGGAAGGGGAAGTTTAAAAAGTAAAGAGTGGTTTCCCGTAATTTCCATTTTCTTTCAAACATCTCGTGACAAAGCGTCCTTGTTGTACGAGGCACACAGTGTGGAAAAAGTGTGCTTCTGTTTAATGTCTCTGGGTGAAAATGGATCCTCCACCAGAATATAGGTGAGTGTGTCACCTGTAGCTGTATTTGTGCCTGTGTTCCTAGAGTATTAGAGTAAATAGTCCGTTATACTGTTTCCATCATGCATTCCAGGAAGTAGTTTGCCGACAGCCCTTACACATAGCCAAGGGACATACACTTTTATTTTTAATTCCATCTGGCTGAATAGGTATGTTGATTGTTATGATGTGGTTAAAATGGAAGCTGGAGGTTTGAGGTTGAACGACCATGACAGCAATATTTATGTGACCGATACTTTAAAAGTCACACATTGTGTTAAGAGAGAAAATCATCTCACACTTTCACTTTTACTACTTTCAATATTAAATAAATAAATAAGACATTATGGAATAAATACATGAACAAACTGTGTAAAAATACATTAGTAATCCAATAAATGGTGAAATACTTTATTAATTCTTACAACTCATGATAATATGTTATTTCATCCTTCTTACAGTCTTATCTTCTTATTATGCTCATCGCAGAAGCATTTTCCCCACACATCTTGATTTCATGATGTCATTTTGTATGTGATCATTTTTCATGGTTTTTATTTAAAAAGTTTTCGTAACCTCACTTCTTTTTTTTTATTACACAATGCCCTTTTCAGTGGCTTTGTGGAACACAGCACAGGCACAGTAACTGAAGCTGCTTTTACTTTGTTTGAGAAGGCTGCCTTGGCAATATTTTAATTTTAAAGATCTGTTTCATAAGATTGACACTCACAGCTCTGTCTCACAGAGTCTTTCTCTGTGGTTGCTCAGGCCTAGAAAACATAGCTTGCTCGCTAGTAATCTGTGAGGCTGCTCAGAGACTCAAGGGACATGTGGTTGGCTGAAAGCTGATGTAAAAACTTACCTACCCGTCTAAATGAACCTACTAATATGACTTTCTGCATGTTTTTAGAGTGCGTCAAGAACTGAGTTATGAACTGAGCACACACAAACACACACACACACACACACACAGTAACTGTTGTTTCCTTTGCATGACATTTCCAGCAACTCAGTACCCGACGGGTTACCTGGCTATGAGAGCATGCTAACGGAGGGTGAAGGTACGCAGCTAAAATAGACATGTATATTGGTAAAACATGGACATTATGACTGCATAGCACAGCCATCAGTGATCCCTTGTTGTATGATATTTAGTGTCTTCACCTGTTGCAGGTGGACTCTGTCACCCCCCTGCGCTGTTTTACCCACATCCCCAACCTGAAACTCAGCCATCAGGTCTAAACTGGAAGTAAGGCTTTAAATATATTTTTATTACAACACAAAAACATGCAAATGAGTCACTTGCAGGTTCCAACCAACCTCACCAGCAGTACTTATCAGTACTAGCAGTACAAATCAGTACAACTCATCACAACAAAAATAAGATAAAAATTTACAGAGTCAACTCATTTAATCCATGATTACAGATAACTAATTGTATATGATAATTTAAAACCCAAGTCATTTTGGACAAACATGGGCAGAAAATAATTGTACAGTGTGGAGATGACAGTGTAATAACTGAGCTCTTTGTGTTGCTTTTGACATTTTTGTGGTATTGCACTAAGGAACATGGGATAGTCCTTTCAGTTTTTGTGTAAGTGTACATGTTCATTTCTCGAGATAACTGTTGTTTTATAGCATCGAACCTCTGAGCAAGGATGATGCTCAACAAGCCCTCATCAGGTATGCGTCAGAGAAATGCTGCTACAGCACGAAGCCAGCAGAGGAGGGAGTGATCACCAGCATGGAGACCTTTGACACATACAGAGTAAGAAAGAGACTGACACACATCATGGCATTAACGAAGATTAGGGGGTCTTTTCCAAAAGTCAGGCATCATTTATTATATTCAAAACATAGCAACGACAGATATGGACCTACATCTTTTAATTTTTTTTTTTTTTTTTTTTTCATATTTTAAATAAATCTGAAATGACACTTTACAGATTATACAGAAGATAATCAAATGCATCAACCCTTCTTTCCTCTTTTTGTTCTCCCTCTTTGCTCCATTCATGTTCTGCCCTGCTTAGTATCGCCTGGAGACATTTACCGAGACACGAACTACAAAGTGGAGTCAAAGGCCATACTATGGTAAAGCTAAATCTGAAAGACAGACAAGAAACAGCTACTCACAATCTCAAAGGCTCAGATTTTAATAACATTTGTGCTTATCTTAAAAACAACAGTGCATCTACTGCATCTTCACACAGAAGTATAACAATATGATGTGTTTATGTAAGGTGAGCAAATAGACAACAGGGGACAAACCCCACCAGGACCATGGGAGATTCCAGTTAATGTCCCCCCGTTTTTTCTGGAGGGAAGCCAAATCATTGAGGTGCCGCACACATCATCTGTGAAGGTACGGGACATGCTAACATCCCACAGTGATCATTTTGATTATTCAGTGGGGAAAACTTTTCGTAACATATGGAAGACATCAGTGGACAATGATATTTAGATAGATATGTAATAGTTACTGAGTTAACTAGCAAAGTAATGAACAAATACACAATTTTAAATATATATATTGCACTTGCAAGCAAGACTTCAGCATCTTGGGTAATATGCTTGCTTGTTTTGTTGCCCAGAGTTAGATGAAAATGTAAATGCCACTGTTATGTCTGTTTATTCATGAAAAGGCTATAGTCAGCAGCGGGTTAGCTTAGTTCAGCATGAAAACAGGAAACGTGGGGAAACAGCTTGCCTAGTTTGTTGGAAGGTTGAAAATGACATAACATGTTCATCAGTGGACTTTACAGGTACTGGTAGTGGATTTTGTTACCGTCAGTCTGAGCCAGGCTAAACCACCTCCTGGCTCCAGACACATATTTACCAGGCTGGCACAATCTTCTCGTCTAACTCTCAAGAAAGTAAATTAGTTTTTCATCTAAAAAAAAAAAACCTTTAACTAAATCTAAACTGAAACACCTTCACATTCCTGCTAACCATTCATCTCTGATGTATTTTACAGTTCTAAATAAATAGACCACAGGCTGCTACCTCCTTCACTCAGTGCAGTCAGTACTCCTGCTTGAGTGACAACACTTCACTGCCTCTATAACCATGACATTTTATTGACAGGCCTGCCCTAGCTGTAATGCCACAGGGAGAGTCCTCTGCATGTCCTGTTGTGGGACTGGATCTGTAAGTAACCATCACACGTTTTGACAAAGGAAGTTCACAGCCAGGCTCACCTCTTACTTGTTACCGTCTGTCTCACAGAGAGGATGCTATTCATGTGGGGGGATGGGTTATACCTACTTTCTTCAAGACAGACAGATGTGTTTGGTCTGTTTTGGACGCGGGAGGACAACGCAAGTTTTTCTTTTTGTTGTTTTTTTTTTTAATCACATTTTTGAATTGATTACACAATGCTAAAAAAAACTTTCAACACACTGACCTATGCATATGTTTTTTTTTACCTGACAGGTGCTTTGCATGCCATGGCATAGGACAGATCGACTGTCTCGTCTGCTTAGGCAAACGAAAGATCATTGCCTCTATCGACCTCGTTGTGGAGTGGTCAGTGTCGTGTTGTTGACTTTATGTTTTAAAGCTTCTGCAGCAGTGAAGGGACAAACTTTCTGAACAACGTTTGATTTCCATTGTAGAGAGAAGGTCATGAGTGTGTTCAGCTGCTGGATGAGTCAAACATTTAGATTCACAGGATTTAAGTCTCCATGATTTTTTATTTCTAAATATTTATTTGTTGTGTGTTTTAATTTCAGAAACATTATGCTATGAAAACTTCAACAACAACTGGAAAAATTGAGGTGTTCTGAAACTTTTGACATTATGTGTTATATACAGTACTTAACATTTCTCAATGAAGAAGAAGAATGAAGAAGACTGACAGTGCTCTCATGTCTCAGTTTTGAAAAGGCTGCCAGACCTGTTGCATAATGATCCTCATGATAGATTAGCTTTATTTTTGCATTGTTCTTTTTTTTACAAAACCAGTTCATGCATGCACTTCATTTGTAATTTTATCAATGAAACCACAGCGTTAAACCACAGTTAAACTTCAGTACATTTTTGACAAAAAGACTTTCATAACATCCTTACAACAGAACAAAGGCATGATGCAACGTGGCATTGCAATCCAAGGTCCCCTCTCAGTGACAGCCCAGGTCCAAAGATCACAAAGTCTGCTTACATCATCTCTAAAATTTACTTGACTCATTATGTCACATGTGTTTAATTCATTCACAAACCAAAGTGTAAAAAAAAAAAATTGCCCGGGAGCAGTCACTTTCTGGTGGTGTCCTTGAGGTTGCCATGCAAGTCTCCAACAAACCAAATTAACCAGTTAATTAGTGAGTTCTGGTTGGTAGGTTTTGTTATCTTTGGATAGAACCAGGCTAGTTGTTTCCCTCTGTGTCCAGTCTTTATGCTAAGCTAAGCTAACCATCTCCAGACTCCACCTTTATGTTTAGCATACAGACGTGAGAGTGGTATTGAACTTCTCTCTCTGTTGAAAGGTGTTTCACAAATGAATTTTTTGTTTTTGTTGTTATTCCATATCTTTTTGCTTACATCTGCAGGCTGAACAACATGGACCAGCACACTGTTGAGCAATCCAGTGGTTTAAAGATGGTCAAGCTGAACAGTGTGAGCGGAGAGACACTGTTTACAGACACTAACCACATGGTAAAAGCCAGCACTCGAAAAAGACCAAGAAATAATCTTATAACAAAATTAGAATCAGATAATGAGATGCTGCCGATCTTATGTGACGCAGGTTTGTCCAGTCACAAACTTCCCAGACCCTGAAGTCGTACAAACTTCCCAGCAGCTCCTAGGAAAGCACCAAGAGGAGTATTTGAAAACTTCACGCATCTTACAGCAGGTATGAGAGCTCGCAGTCTGTGTGTGGAACATCTTCATCTGTTTGGCCGACTGAGATATTTCTCTCTTTCCCCTCAGCGTCAAACCATCGAGTTGCTTCCTATTACCAAGGTGACCTACGAATGGAAGGGAAAGTCACATGTGTTCTTTGTGTATGGGAGCGACTTCAAAGTCAGTGCTGTGAATTATCCTGCTGCCTGCTGTGGCTGCTGCACAGTGATGTGACTCAGCCTCATCCTGCCCAAGATTCATGCTTTTTTTTTTTTTTTTAATGATTTCATCAGAGAAGACTGCAGCTTAAGCTTCCGGCTGTAAACAGTGTGATAAAGCTTCATGATGCAGCTTGAACTTTACAAATGCTTTCTATCCATGTATCTACAATTATTGCCAAATTAGAATCTATCTCTATTTCATTGTTTCGCTTCCCATGATATAACTACGTTGCTTAACTTCAGGTGAAAATAAATGGGCTAAATTATATTATTGCATTTTAATCACTGAAATGTGCTCCATGAAATCCCAGCCTGGTTCCATGTCACCGGTTATAAATGTGAGGATGATGAAGCTCCAATTATGATTGGAATGGAGGTTTAAGATAAGGAGGCAAATTTTTTTATCTCAGCCACACCTTTACTTCTGCAGTGATTGTTGAGAAGATGTTTGCATGGCAGCTGCAGCCGGTGTGCCTGTGTGGGGCCCATAAACGCATCAACAAACTCACTGTTTTCTTTTTCAGATTCCACATCCAAATGAAAAGAGCGACCATGGCATTTGATGAAATTAGATGTAAAGCCGTGTTGGAGCTTAAAAGTTTACACCTTTTAGTTTTATATTCCCTCACATGTGCGGCAAAAATGAAAATAAAATAAAATTCAGTGGCAGAAAAATAAGATGGAAATACATATCTAATGATTTTATTCCCCCCCCCCAAACGATATACTGGTTTAAAATGATTCCAGACGTTTCTCTTCCGGGCATAAAAATCTGTCTGCGTCAACTTTTAATATAAATAATAATAAGGCCGCGTATAGGTTAATTATTTTTCTGCTGTCACATGACTGTGTAATACTTAAAATGCTACAAACAATGAGTGAATATTAGGCAGTGCTGGCTGTGTGGTGCCGAGCTGTCTTATTGCCATTAGAAGAAGAGCTGTCTTCTTCTAATGGCATCAAGTTTTCGGCCATTAGAAGAAGAAGGGGAGCAGACAGACAGACACCACTCAGCCTTCACTGAGGTGGACGGATGTGGGGAAACCAAAGGATTAATTAACAGACTCGAATCAAGTGACATGTACAGTGTCCGAGAGATTATTTTCACACATTTCTGACTGATGTTTCAAACGGAAGATAAACTCCGTCAGGCTTTAAGACAGTGGCCTGAAAATTGAAGACACATTTCTCTTCATTTCTTATTGGATCGCCGGTCCTGAAACTTTCTAACAAATGTTAAGACTAAATACATCTTTTGTTTTTTACGGTTCAACATTAAAATAATAATAATAATAACCTTTAAAGTGCGTTCGTTTGTTGTATTTTTCATAGCCGATTTATTTCTTTATTCAGTTAAAAGCTTCCTTTTGTTTTCCGTAAATTATATTTCCCCACATTAAGATGTAAATTCAGTTTCAAAGCCTTTGCTTGAGGGGGAAAAAAAATACTAAATACTTAAAATAAAAGTATTTTTGATTAAAAAAAAAAAAATTAAATACAAAATACTGGAATTGGCGGAAAAGCGCACATCATATTAAAGTCATGGCTCTGAATATCAGCACATAATTATTATACTTTATATTTTTCTATGAGCATTCAAGACTTTTGCTGTGGCGATAATAATAATAATAATAATAACACACATAACACATGCTGGACCTGTTTTTATTTTAGGATCAGTGTCCATCTAAGCCACAGTCCCTTCATGTCTCCACGGTGTTGAATTCTTCTCACTGTAATTCTTGTTCTATGGTCTGTTATTGGTCGTGTTTCTTATCGGACTGCAGCTTTTGCACACAACTCAGGCACATTTATCTCCCCATAAAAACTCTAAACTTTCTCTTCCCAGTACATTTTACTGCAGTGTGTGTTTTAACACCACTGATTCAATCAGCTGGACGCGTTTGAAACCTTAACATGCATAAACCTGGTTCGCTCCAGTCTGATTTTCCGGCCTGTGACATCCAGTCGTTTTTAATAGTGTTGTGAATTTTAAACAGGGATAATCATCCTAAAGCAAACATATCTGTAAGTGGGAATTCATGCACCATTAAAATCCCCGTAACTATCATAAAATTAACATCGCCCGTAATGAATTCTGCGGCCCAAAATAAATGAGAGTATTTACATGCACAAAACATATTTTAAAAATCCAATCCAATCCTGAAGTCTGTTGAGTTTCTCCTTCACATCGCGCCTGGATTTAAATTTGTCCAACGTGGCCTTTTTTCTTTCTGATGACACAACCCCAGCAAAAGGTGAGTACAGGTGCAGTTGGAACTGTTTCTTTTGCAAACCCTCAGTCCTCAGCTTTGGGCCCTCTCCTCCCGTCTCGGGCACCCAGGGGCCCTCCTTCCCTCCCTCCCTCCCTACCGCCCTGCCTCCCTCCCTCCTTCCCCTTCACCCCACCTAGGCCTACCTCGGAGCAGCGGACTGCGTCACGTGTTTTTCTCCCGTACAAATTTTCCAGTAGGGGAGCGAATAGGAGCACACCCGTATCAGCAATTATCAGCGACAGTAACTGTCTCCAGATATACCGACAGGAAGAGGAACACTGCTAGTCGTCCTGGACCAGAAAAACAACTTTGGTTTCATTTATCTCCGAACAGCTCCCCGCGCAACTTTTACGCATTAAAGCCACAAGTGTTTGGAAAAGGCTCCAGCGGTGCTGCCTCGTCTCTGTCCGTCTGTCTGTGAGGAGTGACAACGTTTGGCCGCCGCGCTCCTCTGTTGAGGTTTGGACGGCTAAAGGACCGGACTGCTTTATCACCCGACCGTCCTTATCTGGTGAGATAATACACTGAGAGCCCTTGGAAAGAAATAGTGTTCCTCCTATGCAGCGAGCGCTATTATCAAGCTTTTATGTGATTTGAGTTCCTATTGATAGAAAATGTATGCATGGCAGATATGGAACGGAGCTTGCTATCTGTTGCGTTGTTTGATTTGGTTTCCGTTATGGTTATGATTGAATGAGGCGGTGCGGAGCCGCAGGATATCTGGGGTCGCTGATAGTCGTTTTCTATCGGCGCAGACAGATATCGCCGATCGTTAATGTCATTTTAATCAATTTGATGTCAGTCAGAATGATACAGGTGAAATATGGCTGATGGGCCTGTGTGATTGTTGAACTTTTTCTTAGGTCCTTCATCACGCGTGACTGAGCCGATATTCATCTAACTCATGAAATCACGATTATTTTGGGGGAGATTAGCAAAATAAAACTTTCTTATAACAGGGAAAAAAATGTTTCAGAAATGTTAAAATTCAAATGTCATTGAAACCACGCTAATGTCTTTTTCATTTCTCTCACATCTGTTAAAAATGCGTCACTTTAATGTCATTGTTATTATTATTTTTCCACAGGACAGGAATCTGCTCGAGATTTGTATTAAGTCCTCTGATCAAATAGGGACAGAAAAATTCTTCAAGAGAGCGTGGAAGAGTCTTTACGCGTGGACAGCATCACCTCCACGGGACTGATACCAGTCTAAGAAAGCTTCCAGATATTCTTTCATATTCCTAACTGGACGTAAAAGTAGTGAAAATGTATCAGAGCCTGGCTTTGTCCTCGAACCAGTCCCCTTACGCGCATGACACTGGGAATTACATCCACCCTTCGGCCAGCTCTCCGGTCTACGTCCCGACCACCAGAGTCCCAGCCATGCTGCCCACCCTGTCCTACCTGCAGACTTGCGACTCGCCCCACCAGTCCCACGGCCTCGGCGGGCACCACGGCTGGCCCCAGACTGGCACGGACGGTTCCTCCTTCACGCCCAGCAGCTCTCACACTCATCACGGCTTCTCCTACTCGCACAGCCCGCCCGTCGGCAGCAACACCGGCCGGGACGCGACCTACCAGAGCCCGCTGGTTCTTGGAAACGGCGCTCGGGCGGATCAGTACGGAGGCGCGCTGGTGCGTTCGGTCGGCGGCTCCTATTCCAGCCCCTATGCTTACGTGAGCCCGGAGATGGCGACGTCCTCCTGGACGCCAGGACCGTTCGAGAGCGGAGTGATCAGTCTGCAGGGCCGGCAGGGCGGTCTGTCTGGAAGAAGGTCCAGTCTGGGTAAGCATGGGCCTCTAAACTAAGACTCCTGCTTCCTGAACGTGAAGTGAACTTTAAATCACCAAGCCGACTCCTGAAATGTATTATTAATATTTTGATTTTTTAAAATGGCATTTTTAATAACTGAAAATATTATTTTGGTCTTGACAAGGGTTTTAAATTTATCACCATCAGCTGATTTGGTCATGAATGCCCGATGGTTTCATTTTTAAATCTGTCTTAAAATCAGACTGTTACTATTATTATTTGATCTTTATGCTAAGGGTTTATAACTATTTAAAATTACAAAATCGAATTTGGAATCAGGATAAAATAATCAATTTCTTCACCTAAGCCTTTTCCTCCACATACTGTAAATCACGCACTGACTATGATTTTCTTCGTCCAATATTTTACCATCACGCAGCGGTTAAAATCTTAAGCCCCAACACAGCAGTAAATAAGCATTAATAGTGAAATTAAATTCAACGTTTCTTCCTTCAGCATTTCAGTGGCTGGTTCGTTAAGACTTCGTTTATCAGGAGCTGTAAAGGCCGGGTCATATGACGCTGTGAGGTGATAGAGAGGCCTGTGACAGTAATGGCTGTGACACGGGGTCGGGAGGTCGAGATTCTATCAAAGTCTCCGAAACAATCCCACATTAGATTTAAACAATACACATTCTTGGCAGATAAACAATTAATTAAATGTTAATTTAATCTCCCGGCAACAGTCCCCTGCGTTTTAATGACAGCGTTCAATACACACTGAGACAAAAACAGCCATTGACACAACAATCGGCGCAGTTATCACCTCGGTCAGACAGTCAGGGCCTGAAACGTCTTCTCTACCTGCAGCCACAGCACGTATCAACAAAGTGTAGACAGCGTTTGAAGTTGATGATGAAAAAAGGTTTTATGAAGAGCCTTTCTCAGGAGCTTGATGAGTCGGCCTTTACACTGCACTTCACAGACCTGATTTAATTCAATCTATTTTCTCCCTTTGGTCTCGTCTTGATTTAACTGAGGAGGGATTCAACACCGTGCAGACACGTACAGAGCTCAGTAATGACAGTACATAGCTTTATTAGATTATATATTCATTTTACATGGCCTGGTACATGTAGGCTACTCCTTACCACAGAATTTTATGTGCGTTATATGTGCGTTATATTCTGATATTTCTTCTCACGTAGACTTCGGTATATAGTGACGTTTCTATAAGCTTTTATATTCACTTTGGCTCGTTCAGTTAAACATAATCTGAATGATTATTTTAAGTTATAGCTTGTACCATTCTACCAGCTCAGCCCTTCATTTGTGATGTATGTTATTCTGGGAAAGAAAAAAAAAAGAACCACAATCACAAGTTCAAAGAAGGCGAAGCAGCTTCAGGACCGGCGCGGTCTCTGTCAGGTCCTCCTCGGCCTGTCTCTCTCTTTCGCTCTCTCTAAATTGAGGGATTAGGAATTTGGGCAATTAATGCCAGGAGTCCGTCGTGTGTCAAAGCCGTGATGGATGGAGGGGACCCCAGGATCCTTCAGGCTGATAACACACCGCCCCGCCCCTCTCTAAACAGCCCCCTCCATCAGCCTGTCTCCCTGTTGATTCATTCGGGAGGGTTTGATCTCTCTTCATCACACTGAATGGAGGGGGTTTAAATTCCTCCGCTGGCTATTTATCATGCAATGGCCCGTAACCAGAACCCCCCATCCACGCCCCCGTAGTTTTCAAAGTTCAGAGGAATATGTCGGTAAACAGGAATGCTGTTTATTCCAGATTATGGTTTTGTGGGATGCACTGTTTTCTCTCAGAAGACAGGATCTTGTCAGAGGAGAAAAGCAAATTGTATTTATAAATTAATAAATGATTATTTATAAATGATTCCAGGTCAGGAGTACACTTTAAACATTTTTAAATCATTAAAAGGAATATTATAGGGAATAAATATCTCTGCCCGAGCTTTACCGACAGTCATCGCGATATATCATCAATAGGCTCTAGTCGGTGATGGTGGTGGTGGTGAAAATGCTCTGGTGAATTCAGTCTAACGTGTTTTCTCCGGTGTCCAGACCTGATGGACGACATGCCCACCGAGGGGAGAGAGTGCGTCAACTGCGGCTCCGTGTCCACGCCGCTGTGGCGCAGAGACGGAACCGGACACTACCTGTGCAACGCCTGCGGCCTTTACCACAAGATGAACGGCATCAACAGGCCGCTCATCAAACCCCAGAAACGGCTGGTAAGACCCGAGAAAGACTGAGACCATGACGGAGGGAGACAGAGCGGGACATTGATCGATTTGACTTTTTTTTTTTAAATCGGAAATGAAAGCGAGATGATTCATGTTTACTCAAATGCAGCTTTAAGCGCTTGTATTTTACAGGAGTATTTACATTGTATGATGCACTACACTCCCTCTCCACTGCATGTATCTGTCAGCTTCAGTTTACACGTTACATTTACAGTTTAGGATTTTTCAGTGGAAACGTCTTATCAGTTCATAAAATATGAGACATTGTTAAACAACCCAACAATATTACAGTTAACTCCACATCAAAATGCTACTTACATCTAAATGCATCAATAAAACATTCCAGCAATATAATAATAAAACATTATAAAGGAAGCTTTCTACGTAAAAAAAAAAAAAAAATCCCCCAATAATTTGTCTGTACTTTAACTTGCATAATACAAATACAAAATTTCTAATAGCGCATTTTCAAACTGTGTCATTGTTACTTTCTCTTCAGTATAAGATCCAGATCCAGATCACCACTGTAGAAATGTAGCGACTAGAAATTATGATATATTGTTATTTGATATAAATATCAAAGTACATAAAAGGAAATAGTTAAAAAGTAAAAAAGTAAAATTAATTATTATTGGTCAAATAAAAATAGGCAGTTTTTCTTTACCCACCTTTAATATCATTATACTAAAGGTGGGGAAAGAAAAGGGTGAAAGGACAAGGATCTGGCTTTATGGGAAGGGGAACGTAAAATTACAGGCTGACAGTGGCACAAACTAACTAAGTACATTTACTCAAGTAATGCAGGTGTATCTTTATTTGAGAGGGAAATATTACCACAGCTACACTGCTTGGCAGCTAATGTTGTTATAGTGCAGAGTAAGATCTTGAGTTTATATGTAACATGATGCAGCGTATAGGCTGGGCTGGGCCTGCAGCTGTTCTTTGAGTTTTTCTCTCACCTATGGATTGATAGTTAGTAAGTCTATCACAGAAAAGTAATCCACAGAAAATGACATTCTGGCTTCATAAATCCAGCTGGACATCAGAACAGGCCCTTTTCACAGTAGACATTAAATCTTGTCATCTTAAGAAAAGCACACGTTATTAAGAACATGGATGTTGGCTCTGTTCTATTCAAGTGTCCAAGTCGCCAACTACAGTGTGACAATGAACCAGGACACCAGGACCCTGAATTAACATTATTAAGGTTATCATTTACAGCTGTGCTTTTCTAATGTGACATGTCAAATGTGTTTTGTGAAAAAGGCCTTTTACTTCTGATTAATCGTCTGTTAGTCAACTGATTAATCGACTGGTTTGTTTGCTTCAGCGCTATCACAGATTAAACTACCCAGTTTAGATAAAACCAGCTCCACTTCGATCAGCTGCAGCATTAAATGCTTCTGACACGATAATGCATCAGTGATGATAATCTCATAATACATGTAAAAATACAGCCATCTGAAAGGCGCCGGCCAGGATTAAAAGTATGTTTACTTCTAATACTCCAGTACATTTTAATGATCATGCTTTACTTTGCTTAAGTGTAATTTTGAATGCAGGACTTTTTACCTGTAATGTGATATTTTTACACTGAGGGATGCTTGAACTTAAGAAAATAAAAGATGTTGAATTATTCCATATAATATGTCACAAGTCAAATATCAAAAAACATTATTATGTGAATATGTGCCTAAGTTAATTAATAATGCTAAATTTTCTCTGCTTATTATTTGTGTTATAGATGTAGTAAGTACTACCACCCAGGTCTAAGCAGGTAATAGCCTATTTGTGGTTAGGGGGCATTTAGAAAATGGAAAAAAAAAAAAAGTTCAGTGGGAGTGTGGTGCAGGGGGTGTCAAGGCTTCACAGCTGTATATTTCCCAGGAACTCGACTCTCTGGAGCAGCTGTGGTTGTGAGTTGCCCTGCGATCTCCTTCCACAACTGGGCTGTTTTTATTTGTCCTGCAGTGACCTTGCCCTTGGACGGGCCGTTTTTAGACGAGGATCTCCTGAGCAACATGACTCACTGCTGATGCGTGAGGCCACTGCTCCACACTTGCTGTGTGAAACCACGCTGATAGTCACACTGAGAGAGAAAGAAACATTTTTATGTTGTCTTTAAAGGTTGCCCAGCTAGTGCCTTATTAGGATTTTTGCGTAGGTATGTTGAGGGATAATTCATCCCTCATTGTTGTCCCAAACCACACACTGACATCCTGCAGTTCATTCGAATGAATTTCGAAACTCATGTTTCTCAAACTCAAGGATATGAAGATGTTAGCTGTGAGCCTATTTCTGACTGCACTAACATTTCTCATTGGAGGTATCAGCCAGCAAAAGTCAAACAGTTTTCCACTCACGTTTTTCCTCCTGTATACCTGCAGCAGACCACGCCCCGCAGAGCCGGCCTGTGCTGCACTAACTGCCACACCAGTACCACCACACTGTGGAGGCGTAATGCAGAGGGAGAACCTGTCTGTAATGCCTGTGGCCTCTACATGAAACTGCATGGGGTAAGTCACACCACAGGGTTTGATACATGGATTCACCTTTCCCCCCTTCATGCACAGTCCTTCCTGTTCCTCCCTACTAACCTGTGAATAAAACAGCTCCTCTAGGAAACTTCTGCTACAGCAG
The DNA here is from genome assembly GCF_017976425.1 of Toxotes jaculatrix. Lineage (NCBI taxonomy): Eukaryota > Metazoa > Chordata > Actinopteri > Toxotidae > Toxotes > Toxotes jaculatrix. Next base: position 5,935,042 of record NC_054395.1, on the reverse strand, counting down.
GGAACAGTTGATTATTTGGGCAGTGTAAAATCTCTTCAAGGGCATTGTGGTCACTGTTATCAGAGCTGCAGGGTGGGAGGGGAGCTTGTGTGGGTTGTCATGACACTGTGGCCTCTGTTGTATCAGGGACTGGGAGGTACACTCAACGAATGTGTGTTGCTGTCCTCCCCACAGGTGCCCAGACCTCTGGCCATGAAGAAAGAGAGCATTCAAACCAGGAAGCGTAAACCCAAGATGCCCAAGAACAAAACATCCACAGGCAAGGAAAACAGATGGGGAGCAAGGGGCAAGGGCGGCGGGGTGTAGTGTAGTGAAGGCAATGGATGATGGAAGTGTCAACTATTTGATTTACTGTGATTTATTACACATCTAATGACACGCTGGAATAAAATATTGAAATACTTTTAAAAGCAATTCAAGGTAAAAGTGTTCATAAATCAGTAGCAGCACAAATCATTCTGAAATGTGTCTCAATGTATTATCACCATAGGCTTGTTATTTTTCACTGTAATAACTCATTTGACTGTTGTGTTGATTCTTCAGGAGGATCCACCACCTCTGACACCAGCTCCCCAACCTCCCTCTCAGTCTCAGAACACGCCTCCACCATTAAGAGTGAACCCAACATGGCCCCTTCACCCTACGCTGGACAGACGGTCACATCTCAGGTAAACCCCCTCTCCTTGCATGCGTGTCACATGTCACGTGTTCATGGACGTTAAGCTCAAAACTTTGCATGCATTTATTCTTCACCCCTGCAAGTGAATCCACTGATTGTGTGCTGATTCTATTTGAATCATTTGAATTTTATGTGCAAAGTCTGTAAAGTACAACACTTTAAAATGACGTCGATTTCTTCTTCTCTCTCCTCCCTGCAGACGGCTTCTCAGTTAGATAGCACAGGATCAGGACACGTGGACATTAAATATGAGGATTATCCCTTTACCCCGACCTCCATGGCTCCACAGAACTCCTGGTGCGCTCTGTCTCAAGCCTGAGGAGCCTCAACTAACAGGACCGCCGTACTGACAGGACAGAACTCACTCTGGCCTCGGCCTGGAGGCCATCTCTCCGTCCCACAACTGTCCCCTTGTGACTCTGGACCTGTGGAGAAACAGTGTTGTATAAGGGGCTTATGCAGTATCTGATGGCCACATGTGTTCACAATCACTTGACCTGGGGGCATCTAATCTGCTGGTTATATTACATACTGCACTGTGTCACACTGGCCCCTGTAACTGATAGGCTCAACACAGCTCACCTGGACCATACTTTAACTCGACAAGGACACAGGGTACCTGGACAACAGTTTTACAAAAGGATGGAGGAGTGTATTGTCCCCGGCACACCGACCCAACAGCTCGGACAAACACAGCTGACCCTAGCTCTCCTGACTTCACGTCCGGCAGTCCCCATTTCCTCAGCACGACAACAAGAACTACCTATTATTTCAAAAATCTCTATTTTTGGAGAAACACTACGCCAAATATAGCAATGCAAAGACAATCGAGTGGAATGTAAGAGAAAAAAAAATAGGGTAACACCTTTTTATAGCAGATAAGCAATTTTCTCTTTAGTTTTAAGTTTTCATTGCTGCCATTGCTTTCTGTGGTGTTTTCAAGAACACAATGAGAACACATTTTACTGTCATCGCAGAAAGAAAACCGTAAAATGGACAGAAAATACCTTTTTTATTGCTGTTGAACATGTCTCATTACCAGCGTGTAGATGATTAACTTTTATAGACACATTATTTATGTTGAGATAAGGACAGTTAAAAGTCGTGGTGGACACTAAAACCAGCCAGTTATAACCCACTGCTCACTGTTGTAGAACGGCTGCTGTGTTGTACGGCCTCTAAGCAATGACACTTAGATTATATGTGTGATTTGTTTTTACAAGATACAGCAGATATAAACTGCATCTTGTAAGATTGATCTGGAAATCAGGACCAGTCGTTTTTGATTCTGACGTCATGGCCACATATCATTTGACTGTTTTAACATTTGACTTTATTGAAAGTGCAATGACTGTTTTTCTTTCCCAAAAAAAAAAAGAAAAAAATGAAGGTGAAACACAAAGAGTGAGGAATTATTCTAAACATATTAATCTAATTTTATTGTCTGTATTTTGCCTATTTGTAAGGGAATTTTATTGTTATACCGTTCTTAAGAACTCTCTGTTTTTTCTCTCTTTTTTCAATGCTCTTTGGAATCTGTTCAGGTTAATAAACTGATTCACATTTTATAAAATTGATTTAGGAAAATTTGTTGGATTTTCACTAACGGCTTTAGGTATACCTGAGGTGATGATGTCAGTGCTTGTGTTAAAAGATTGATTTTCATAAATCAGTAGTTCTCAGCCTTTATTGTGTGAAGTTCCCTCACAGACCTGACAGATTAGCAGGTGCCCCTTCATCAGCACCTCCCAAACATGCTCTTATGAATGGATTATAAACTGGATGTTATTTAATACTTTACATTTCATCATTCACGACATTATTCTTAACTGTTTCAGCCAATCACCCCTTACTCTTAGATAACAATTTCAGCATTTTATACCTGTGCATTTTTAGCTATTCCAACTGTTTATACATTTTTAACTTTAAACAGGTTCAATCTACTATTCATTTTTGTTTTCAGTTATTTCTTTCTTTCTTATTTTTACCAAACTATTTGAACGTATCTGTTCTTATCTGAATTACTAGGTAATTTTTTTCTTTACACATCCTTTGCATATCATTTAACATTTACTTCTATATTTTTTGTTTTCTGATTTAGATGCCTGCACTTCATTGTCTTCTGACCATATTTATGCATTTACATGTATATTTAGTGTGTGTGTGTGTGTGTGTGTGTGTGTGTGTGTGTGTGTGTGTGTGTGTGTGTGTGTGTGTGTGTGTGTGTGTGTGTGTGTGTGTACAAGCAGGGTGTGTGCTCCTGCCGGTTGCTTAAGCTGACAGTGTCGACCAAAGGTTGTGTTCCAACTCTGCTTTATGGCGGCCGCGTCCGAGTTGGCCACACTGTGGAGGAAAATACAGGCCTGTCAGCAACAAGGTTGCTGCTTTACTGCCGCCATGGCGACATCCAGGCACCGCTGCACCAACAGCACTGCCCAACTTTATGACTGTTGGCCAAGATGTTGCTGTCTTATCTGTTGCTGGGAGAGGCCCGCTGTAGTGCGATGTGAAGATGCAGACACATGTATTTTTAGTCTGGCAGGAGGACGAGTAGAGTCTGGAGGTTGGGATGGGAGCACAGCTGAGTACAACTGCACTATAGTGTGTTAAAAACACTTTAATGTCAGTTCTCTGCTTATAAATGCTAAATTGGGAGGTTAAAATTGTTATCCAAACTCCACTTGCCCATTTTGTAATGCAGGTTTTCTGTTATAAATGTGTAGTTTCTAAGGCTAGGGCTGTGACATCAGGGTTATTTTTCTCAGACAGAAAAAATTACAACTGTTTGTGTAAGTAATGTGTGTGAGTAATGTGTTAACTACACACTGATAATTCACCACATAAAAAGATACATTAAACTTTTTTCTTTCTTTTTTTTTTTTTTTTTTTACCATGATACAGTATCAGTGGAATAAAGATTCTCAACAGATGTGACCTCAAAGTCAATACTGACACCCCCAACCCGTTCCCCCAAAACAAACATACACACAGACCCACCAGCCCCAGCTCTTTTCTTTCAGCTCCTCCACTCACAAACAATTCTTATAGTCGCATTTACACTCAATTGTCTGTGAACTGAGTGGCTTCATTACAGCCATGTCACAGTAAAACCTCTGAGGCGTGACTGGAGGGAGAGGGGTGGGAATGCTTGTGGACCCCCTGTGTTATCACAGGATAAACCTGCCCCTGACTTTTTGTTTTTCTCCTAAAAGAGGAGTTGAAATTGGGAATACTCCTTGCAGTGTAACACAAAAAGCCGTGTCTCTAGATTGTAATGCATCTTATTTTTTTCAGAATATTTTAGGGTACCAATCAAAGTCTTCCATCAGATCCTGACAACAGACTTAAAAAAACTTCCTGAGTATATTTAACCAAGACAACATGCTGCACTAAGTGACTGTACAAAAACTACACTAGGTTAACAGGTTATGCAATCATGTCATGGGTTTAGTCAGACAACTAATCTCCCATTAGGTGACATTATCAGGTCTATTTCATGTTTATTTTTATTATTTGGAATCTGGGGATGATGCATGAGCCCCTCAGTAGCCTCCGAGCTGGAGCCTTAATTTACTAAAGGAGTTGTACTTGTTCGATAGCTTTATATAACTGTTAGCTGTGCCAGTGGTCTATGTCTGCCATTTTTGTTTAGACTTAATGATCTCAACAAAATTTTGTATACACATTCATGGTCCCCAGAGGATGAATCTGGTGATCTCTTAACTTTTCAAGCAGGTCAAATTTTTATTTGTCCAAGACAACTGATATTCCCTTCAGCCTCAGCCATAGTAATTAGGGCTAATTAGCAAATATTGCTAATGTTTGCCAACAATAAGAGCTCTCACACATACACTGCAACCCTCAGCTTATCTAGACATTAGCTGGAGGAGCTGTATGTGTGAACGCAATGTCTGAATCAGTCTCCTGCTGTGTGCTGCATGTGTGAAAGGGCAACTCCAGACGAGTCCTGGCATTGTCCACAGTTTATAAGCATAAACAACAATAAGCTAAGATGGTGAGTAAACATTGTACCAGTTAAACTTCATGTACTTTACTATTTTTAGATTAAGTAGGCAAAGGCATTCATTTCAAACGACAGTCAGTGCTGACAAAGAAACCTTGGATTTGATTTAGACCTGAAGGCATCAAGGCTGGGGTCAGATCAGTGTCAAGGCCATAGCGACTGCTACACTTTTGTAACAGTTTCTGAGTTTGGTGTGTCAGAGCTCCCAATACCCTGACCCATCCTTCAAGAGAGAGGTTTCCCTTTTACTGTGCATTAGTGTGTGTGAGAGTAAGAGAGAAATTTGGCTCCTGAGGGCCCTACATTTCCCCTTCCTTCAAGTTCTCTGCAGCATTCTGTCTTCCTGTACAGCTCTGCTAAATGTGTGTGTGCAGTGTGTGTGTGTGTGTGTCTGTGTGTGTGTGTGCAGTGTTACAGCTCAATTCTAGGACAGACTTGAGGGAAAGGGCCACAGTCCAGCAATAATATTAGCCAGTGATGGTGAGAAATGGCTTTTTTTCTTCTTTGTCTACAGCTGCAGACGGTCTTTCCCAGAGCCCTGTTCCTTGACTGCTCCATTCAATTACTGCCTGCAACCAAACAGGATATTCTCTTCTGTACTGTGGTCCTTTAGGGTTACTGCTTTTTAAGCGTGAGTGTGTGTTTGTGTGTGAGTGAGTGTATGGGATGTTGGAGAGAAGCACACACATTTATTCAACTAATTTACAGCCTTTAAATCAAAACTTCCGCCAGCTGTCTGCTCTGTGATTCGCCCAGAGGTCCTATTCTTCACTGTGGGTGACAGGAACAAAACTGTGTGTGTGTGTGTGTGTGTGTGGTGCAGTAAGATATACTGTATATTTTCAGTATTTTTTTCCCTGCCAAAGCCTGACATTGTCCTTGTGGGATGTGTTGTTTCACACAGCTCTAATCACTGGCTGTGTGTTGTGGCGTCTCTGGGCTTCAGTCCACTGTTTCCTCAGGACAACAGAGAGAAAACTCAAACTCTCTCAGAAGGTCTGTCACTCAAACCCAGAGCTCTAAAAATCACAAAAAAAAAAACTGGACCTAATAAAGTTTTTTAAAAAATTAAATTAAATACATGATATTACATTAATAGATTAATGAAAATGAAAATGTTGTGCAGTAATAGGAATCCACCATCACACAGTTTTTGTGCAATGGCTGATTTACCTACCAAGGTTAGGTTTTTAACTGGAAAGTTTTAACATCACTGTAAAATTTCAATAAACACTGATGCTGTTTTTCTGCACAACAATCAGATCACACCCTTTTTGGTTTACATAGTCTGAATAGCAAGCTGAGGCAAGTGTCATAAAATCACTGTATACGACCCTTATAAAGTTATTCAAGTGTTCACCGAAGAAGAACGTTGACACTGGATGTTTCTGCAGAACCCTGAACTGCTCAGGGTTAGGGTTATTAAAGAGGCATCAACTGCAGGTCTGTGGCAGGATACAAACCCCGGTCTCCTGCAAGAAAGGACAGAAGTCAAAGGATACCAGCTGGACAAGCAGGTCTCACCTGAGGTGGTGAGTGTCCCCTGATTGGCTGATATACATGTTTAAAAAGGTCAAAATTCCTACACATTTGTAGGATAAAGAACAACTTTATTGTCAGACTAATGCATTTCAGTTTGTTACCATCATCTGGATCATCACTTATGTCCAGACCTTTAGCTCTTTGTCTCTTTGCACCTTGGAAATAAATAAAAGTTGTGTCAGAATTCTTTACTCTGGTATATTTGGACTCCCTGTAATGGCCACAGAAAAAAAAACATCACACAGGACTAAGGAAACCTTTTTTTTTTTTTTTAACGAACATTCAGATTTCCTAGTTCTGTGCTGCTCATTTCTGCTCTGAGACACTGCTGATTATACTCTGTGGCAGCCATATTACACCCTTCTAACCATAGTAATAGAAGGTATTAAGACATAACAGAAACACAGGGGAAAGTAAAAGAGAGGCATAAACCGGAAACAGAATGAGTGCAGCCACAGTGCAGTGAAAAATGTGAAAATATAGCAAAAACATAGCAAACAGAGAGGTCTCACATATAGTCATGGCGTCAGTAATGCTACACATAATATCATCACAACACACACAGACCAGTAATACTGGTCATGTCGGGTGGCCGTTGACTTTGGGGGGTGTATGTCACTACATGATTAGTTTCACCCCAGGGATCCCATTCTGTGCTGATTTACTATTCTGTTCGCTGATGAGCTGCTTTGCAGAGACACAACTGTTTCTACTGGTAACAAACATGAACATTCACAAATTCACCGATTTTCAGTAAAATGGGAAGTTGTTCAACTTCAAAGTAAGAGTTTTAACTAAAAGAGCGTGTAAGGTTTAATGAAGACTGCTGGTGTGCACAGGTGAACACGTCCTCAGCCGTTTAAAGGTCAGTGAATTAGCAGGGCAAAGGTTGTAATACAACAAGGGCTCCATAAAACAAAGTATGCCTCACCTGGGGGGGAGGTGGATAGAACGCACACACACACGAACGCACACACACGCATACACACACACACACACACAGTGGCTACCTCATATTGCAGATGCCAACCACAGATCTGTACATCAACACAGATGTACAGATCGGTGGTTGCCATTCAGACTATGTAAACCAAGGAGGGTGTGATCTGAATGAAGTTACATTGATATGTGCTGTTGTTCGTTAGTATAAAAATGTGACAACTTCTACAACAACAATGACAACACACAAAGGAACTAATTATAGCACCTCTTAACGTCTTAGTTGACAAAGTTTATTCAATCTGGAACTGATGTAGCGAAAGGACACCATGCTGAAAGGACACCTTCAGGTAGCAAAATAACTGTCTTTTCTTGCTTTTTGGGATCTGTTGGTGTTGAACAGTGGCTGTCCTGTGCTGTAGCTCTGGCTGACCTCTGCTCTAAGGTCATGGAGGTGTCTGATTTGTCACCATTGTTCTGCTCTGAGGTGAGATGAGCATTGTTTTTCAGCATGCTCCTCATTCCTCACCTCTCTGTGTCTCCCTCCCACACATTAACCTTCAGTTCACTCACTTAACTTCATGTATCTCTGTTGTTTCCCTGTATTACTGCTGTTTGGTGTTTTGGTGTCTGCTTAGCCATCAGGCTCACGGATCTGTTCCTCAGACCAGGGTCATCTCATGGTCTCAGTGGTACCTAAAGCAATGTGCCCCCACTAAAGCAGCCCCTTGTGCTGTTTTAAGACACAGCAGTTGTCTCTCTGTCTTGTTAATCACATCCGAACTGGATGTAAGGGCAAGTTCCTCGAAAGACCAAGTAAACATAGAACAGAACAAGGAATTGTTCTGTTGAACTGGATCAGCATTATACAAAAGGCCCACATGACCCACTGAAGGCAAACACAAACGCTAAACCGAACAGTCTGGCCCAACCTATAGATCTCAATAGCCCAACCTAGACAAGCTAATACTAAAGCGACAGGTTATTTAAGGGGCACAGTGAACCCACTTCAGCTATACATGCTTCATTCATACTTTTATCTAGAGTCAACAACACTCACCCTGCACAACAGTAATAAGACATAGACCCAGCAGCAGAGAGCTTACACACTGGTAAATGTTTCATCGTGTGTCTGATGACCTTGCTCCTTGACTATTTGTGTGGAGAGAGAGGGAAAGACTCTTACTGTGTAGGCAGACATGCACGTGTATTTATTTTCCCTGTGCAAAGACCATGAATCACACAATCTGCTGATATTATTAGGTCTCAGCCCAGACTTGGTCTATTCGCAGACTTATTATTCCATTTTTAGGTAGAAAAACACATAAGGCAACAACAGGAGAGACCGAGCGGGGCCTAAAATAAGACAGAAAACAACGGGGTGATGGATTACTCGGAGACACCCGAGAACGATGACTTCCGTGACCGTGATTTTGATTGTTTCCTTGAGAAAAAAAAAGGTTACAGGAAGGGAGGGGAGGGGGGCACAATCTACCCTTGAAAGGGAAATCAATAGAGAGACCTTCCTCCATCTGTGCAGTTACACACAGCACATACATGCTCTTTTACTGTATATTCCCATCCACATGAATGATCCTGTTAATACTCTCGTCTACACTCAGTCCCGCACAGCTGATTTAACATCTGCCTCACACCTAACCCCATAGCTCTGCAGCACCCCATAGCACTTCATAGCACTCCACAGCACAAACCAGCCCCTAACAGTAATAACATAAGCTTTTGGCACCGCATCCATCGCCAGCTTAAGACTGTGTGTATATTATATACACTGAGATAATATTTATTGTCAGTTGGCACTGGCTGCTCTGTAGGATTCAGATTTAAAGTGCCAGTGAGCTAGATTCATTTTCTATGCTTTGATTCCTTGTCCAGATTTCAGAGGTGAATGGGGATTTTTTTCTGTGTAAAAATGACGTATGTTGGATTCTCTTTATGTCGACCTCTCCGTTCTCTCTGTCTCTTTATTAACACAGGGGTTTAAGCTTGTTGAAAGCAGCCGAGCCGAGCCAAGCCGCAGTTCATCTCATCACTCTAAACCCAGGGTGAAGGCTGGCATGTAGCAGGTATTAGTCAGGGAATGTAAAGGCAAAACTCAAAGTGTCAAGGTAACTTCAAAGAAATGGAACCTGGACAATTTGACCTAACAATTTTGTCCTCAGCTTCACAGAGCTTTGCAGAGAGTTTCAACTCATTGTTAATCTGTCCAGACCACAGCTTTACTGCTCTCAGGCAGGCGGCTGTTCTCAGAGAAAAAGTTCTAAAAAGCCACTGTGTGCTACCTGCTCAGCAGCAAACAGCACCTGGTGGATATGGTGGAGCATTTAGCAGCTAAAGAGCCAGAACAGGTTTACACAACTGTCTGAGTTTGTAGTAGAGCAAATAACAAAATTCTACACAGGTACTGCTGAATATGCATGTCTACACAAACCAGTGTGGAATAAATGCTGCACTGATTCACATGCACACACTGTCCAAGGATACATGTGGATGCAAAGTGATGTAAAGACAGATGGATTTGTTAGCAGGCGCCCAAATGGACATCCTTCACATGGTTTCATGTCTCCCATTTCCAAGACTGAAATTGCACGCGCGTGTGTGTGTGTGTGTGTGTTTCAGGCTGCTTCAGATTTTATACAAGGATGAGTGCTATCTGTATTTTACATGTGGGAGAGTAGCATGGTAGAAAGAGATCACTCTCCCTGCTTGTGTGTGTGTGTGTGTGTATATGTGAATGTTTAATGGAAGGTGTTTGGGCATGCATGAATGTGCGTGTGCAAATTTGTGTGTGTGCATGTGTGTGTATGTGCCTAGCTCTCGCTCCATCCGTCATTGGCCCGGGGTGGAGAGGAGACTACTCGGAGCCCAGAAAGCAGGGGTCAAGTCCAGGCTTACTCAACCCCCACAGGCCCTCCCCTTCCCTTCTTTCTCCTCTCTCCATCATGCTCAGATGAGGGAGGAAGGGGGTGTAAGGGCGGGGGGGGGGGGGGGGGGTCTACTTGAGTTTACGAAGGAGGGAAGGGGGGAGGAGGTGTGGAATGGAATGGGTGAAGACAAAAGCTGATGAGAGGAGGGGGAGATCTATGAACAGAGAGGGAGCAATAAAAGGGAGCGAGAGGGGAGGATTGAGAAATGGAAGGTTTGAGGATTATTCCTGGTGAAAGGAGCAAATATATGGTGAGAGAGGCAGGCAGAGAGACAGAGAGAGAGAGAGGCAGATGGATGTGGGTACTGAAGAACTGATGAAGAATCTTGAGAAAGAGTTGAGAAAGCAAAGCTTCAGAGACTTCTCTCATTGAATCAGACGACCACAGTGATACTGAAACAGGTGGACAACTGTTACAGGAATCAACAACATTATTTAAAAAGACACATAAGGTGCACAGTCCAGCATGAACTGAACACACTGAGCTGTATGGTTTAATGTGATGATGGGATTTAATAGGATAAAGAGTCCTTAAAAATAGTTAGGTTACAAGAAGAGTCCCAGAGGAGAGGAGACAAGATGAGAGGAGACAAAGTTTGGTGTTTCATCAAAGAGAATGCTGTCTTGTTATTTATGTTCAAAATGTGCAGAATGACACGATGTAGTATGTGTTCAGCTAATATTGTTCTCCAAACAGAGACTTTTCTTTAGGATCCTGAATAAAACAAGAAGGTTTTTTCAAACCCTTTACTTTCTCTATGTCCCGTTCAGGAGAAGGCATGAAGGGATGGATCATGTTTAAAGTCTCACAGCTATAAGACAATCAAATCCCCACACAGTCTGTACAAGCTAGTGGCAGTAATTCCTAAAACAGCTTCCACTGTAGTTCTTAGCAAACATGACTTGAACAGGAGGAAACAGTGCATTTGTTGGGGAACATTTTTAGCTGCAGATTAATATTCATTTGGTGCTTTAGTGAGTATCTGTTACAGCAGGATGGTGTATGTGGACCTGAGGATCAGACCTGGCGTTAACATGCATCTCAGGTGGTCCGACCCCAAGTGGACAGCTCTAAGCACAGGTGTGAACGCTCCCAAAATGCACTGAGGATGTGCTGAGATCCCATTGCTCAGACCGCATTAGGAGGTGGTCTGGGTCACACATATATTCTTTTAAATGTGTCCAGGGGCCACACTGCCTATTGTAAACTGTAAAATCTTACATTCATTACATTGCTCATTACTGCGGAAAGTACTATCATTACTTTGATAGACCTATTACTTTCATCAGTTCTTATCAGAGGCCTGTCTTAAAGAACAGCCTCTTTAGCTGCTTCTGAAAATCTATTTTGTAGATTCATGTGATGTAAAGCACAGCAAACTGTTCTCATGGGAAATGGCTCTTTACTGCTGTTTTCATAATACTGGTCTTTGGTTGGGATAACATGATGTGATCTCTCCTCACCTGACTTTACTGGTCTGTATTAAATTTATGCTAAGTGAGGCTGGTTCTTGGTGTACTGTGAAGAAACAGGAGATTGGAGGGAGGGAGGGAGTTTATCCAAGCTTCCTCTCCGAGGTTGAGAACTGGAAAAAAGAAAAAAGTGAGAGAGGGATTCAGGGAGTAAAATGTGGGTAATGGAGCGAAAGTGGGACGAAAAACAGAAAAATAGGTTTATAAAAAGAGATAAAAGGGTAAGGTAAAGATGAGATAGAGAGAATGGAAAGGGCAGAAAATCAGAAAGTGTGTGTGTGAGAGAGAGAGAGAGAGAGAGAGAGAGAGCGAGAGAGAGAGCGAGAGAGGTGCAGAGTGATGTGTGCCAGGTACAGCCCTCCAGAGTGGGCGTCATCGCCGTTCTCAGAGCACCACCTCAGAGTCCATGTCAGGGTGGCGTCAGCGATGGCCGGCACAGAGGCTCCAAGGATCTGCTGGTATTTTTAACAAATGCACACAAATACACACACTCATGGACGCAGACACACACACACACACACTATCACCTCCTGCTTGGCCTGCAGGTCACTGACTCATCAGAGATGGACTACTGCCTGATCTCTCTCAGACAGGCCAACACACAGACTCCAGAACTGTGGGTTTTTTTGTTTTTTTTTTAACTGAGAGCACGGTGCAGTATTACAAACTGTCAAAATGACAAAAATACTTCAGCAATTTAATTCCAAAATGCTTTTAATGTGAAAAAGATTGTTGCGTGATGTTTATTTCTGAATTTATTGAAACAATCGATTAAGTATTATTCTGATAAAAGACAAAAGATAAAAGACCTTTTTTTAATCTTATCATAGTGGACATTTGAAGCAGAGCACAGCATCTATATTTGGAATAAAAATCTTCAGTATATGGATATGATGCCCTGGTTAACTGCAGATACCTCAATAAAAAAAATAATACATAAAAAAAAATCATGTGCCTGTGTGAGTCTGATAATAACAGGAAAAAGGCATGAACATATCTTGGCAACTCAAAGCTTCTCCATTTTCACAACATGCCAGAGTTTAACCTCCCCATCTTGGCTCATCATGACCCACCATAAAAGTAGAACTGTACTATGAAGTCTGACATTAGTTCTCAGCTGGGAAGTGTGTGGGCATGTAAAGGTTCATCTGAGAAAAAGTTCTTCTGTCATGTGAAAACTTTGAATTTAAAAATGACATAGTCCAGGCTGTGTGTCTGACAGGACACTCCGAATTTTATTGTATAGTTTCAAAACAAAAACAATGTCATTCAAACCAAAAACACAACGTGTAAATCCTAAAGGAAGGTTCACCCAGAAAGGCAAGTTTTCTTAAAGCATCCTCATGTGTGTCTAAGTAACAGTCAGCTCTCCAATAAATAAATACATTAAGAAATAACTGATGTAAGTTGTAGTCACAACAAGCAGAAGCTTCCTCAGTGGTACTGGATACGTTTTGGTTTTTTTTTTTTTTTTTGTATGACTTCACTTGTTAAACTGCTGGTAAAAACAAATCTTATCTGATACCAAATATGTTAAGAAATGACATTTTTAGCCCAAATTTAGCCAAAACTTCAATACTGATGCAAAGGCTGCTGGGATACTCTTAGAGACTGAGTGCAACTGCACGAAACACTTGGATCACACTGTACAAGCTGTGCAGAGGGAGACGTTTGCATCATGCAGTCCCCGTGCTTGGTAAAGTTTAGGCAACAAAAGAAATAACAGCATGATCAGTGTTTATCATGTCTCTGTTTAATGACACCTGAGCGCTAGTGAAGGTCAGGGAGAGACTGTGGTTTCTGTGGATTTCTTGATAAAGTCTCGTGCTTTAAGTCACTTTTGGGTTTTTAAACCATTATCTTTTCCTCAACCACATTCATTAAAAATGCTTCCTCATTATGTTTCAGGCTCTAAAGCTCACCGCAGACCCGGACTTTGAACAATAGGTAATTAAACATATTCATGGCTCTGAATCACAAGAAAAGAAATATATATATTGTTTAAAATCTTTGTGTTTTCGTTCTTTGATACATTGACTCTTGGTCCAGCTGACTATCAGACTGCAGATTTAAATCAGAACACGTCTCTGACGTCTCCACAGTCACCATAGTAAACTGAAATCAATCGAAGTTACTGCTAAACTTCCAATAATACCAGTGTGTTTGCTATAAAGGATGTGTTCTATCAGTTAACTCTTACCCTGACAGCATCACAAATTGAGATAATTTGTCAAAGATAATTTCCACAACTCTGCCTGCTCCTTATGAGTGGGAGCCACTTAAGATGGGCCCCCAGGGTCCTGTGTTTGGATGCTGATTATGTTGATAAAAAATGTACATGACATGAGAAGACAAGGATGAGCTTTTCGTCTTATAGCTTTTCCAGCCGTGCCAGCAGTACTGCTCTGCAGATCAGATGAGGTGTGGTCCACCTTGTAGGTCCAGAGTGAGATATCTGAACAACTCTTGGATGATCTACCATGTTAAAAGTACAGCCTCACAGAGCTGCTGTGGACTCTTACTCTTGTTCCATCATGTTTTCTGTCTGTTGTGTAGCTCTCCACTTTCTATAGACCACAACCACTGCTACAACACCGTTACAGCCCTTTTCTTTGTCTGCTCCAGAAGTCCCATTCTCTGCTCCACTTACACTTTGAATATACATCAGTGGAGTTAAGCTGTGCAGTGTGTTGCCAGCGGCCCCCGACAGGCACTGTGTTTGATCTTCTGATGAAGCTCCAGTTGGTGAAGTCATCCCAGCCGTCGCCGCCCCTGCACCTAAGCGCTGCACTAAATAATGATCATTATAGCCATCGTAAAGCGCTGCATGTGGACTTCTCTCTCATCCTTCTCCATTATCTCTCCCTTCAGCCGCCCCCTGTTTCTTTTCTTTTGTTCCACCACCCCCCGATTTTCTCTATCTCTGTGCTGTTTGCTGTCAGAGTATGTGACTCCCTGTACTAAACATGTCATTCTAATGGCTTCATCTTCTGCTTTGCTTACCGTACATCTCATGCTACACACACACCTCTGTCTGTCTGTCCAGCTGCAGTACTGGTTGTTCATTTTTCCCAATTCTCCACTGAACACTTTGGAATAAGAAAGCCTCCCTCTTGTTGTTTTAAGTTCATTCCCTGGTCTCTCTTTCTCCATTCCTTTTACCTTCATCTGTCTCTCTCTCTCCCCCGCCTGTTGTCTGCTGCCTTGTTTCCTCCATCTCTCCCTCTTGCTCTAACTTTTCAGTCCTTGCCTTCATCCGTCTTTCTAGCTCATCTGTTTCTGTCTGAGCTTCTGAACGTGCACTCTGGATAACCCACAGAGCAGCCTCCCCTCTGTTTCCTGCACCAAGATGCACCCTATTTATTTCATTGATTTTCATGAGGGAAAGAATGCACAGACCAAAGACTGACTGGCTGCAGAGGGTTTAGCCAAGGCGAGACCTTGGGTTACTCTTAAATTTGGACTGAAGCCATGCAGTCTCTGCTCAGAGCTGTTAAAAATTTGCATGTTGTAAATGCTTTTGGCAGTGCAATGAGGTTTTTTTTTTTTTTTTTTTTCAAATTAAATGAAAAAAGAAAAGAAGAAAGAAAAAAAATAAAGGGATGGCTGGATTCTTAGATCCACCCAGGAACCTTCTCTTCTGTGATAGATTTTCAATAATGATTTATTTGATTAGATGAAGGAATGAGCACAGAGTGGGAAGTATTTTATGCTGCTTTTCGCCTATTTTCTCAGCATGTTCATATTCCATTTGGGATCCAGAGTTCACAGAAATTCTTTAGTGGGTGTTCAGTCCTGGGAGCGGGGGTTTAGTCCAAGTTTGTGGCCTCAGGTAGAAGGAGATGAGTTGTACAGCTCTGGTTACATGCACGTGCAGGTCATCTCTTTGAGTGATTATGGAGAAAGTTTGAAGTTAATAACTTTTGTGGTTTTTCCTGTTTTGGGTATTTGAAAATTGAAAAATCAGCTCTGCCTGAGAAAACGAACACATCGGCCTTCATGCAGTCATCTGCTACCTCGGTCTCAAGATGATCTGGCCCCTCAGTGTACTACCTGAAAGAGAGAGTTTTTGCAGATGGAGCCAGGAGCTGAGCAAAGCAGGCAATCCAGTGAGCTGAGTGGCAGGAGACAGACAGGTCCCTGAGCATGACAGGATAAATGGTGACCAGGAACTGATGAACCTGAGGCACAGGTAGAGCACTGATACATCTTAGGGAGAAGCAAAGCAACACAGGGAACAACAAAAAGAGGGAGTCTGCCAAACATCGCCATGAGTAAACTGACAATCTGGCAAAGAGTGAAGTGCTGAACCGGTCTTTCCATACTGCTGTCTACTGGTCACACCGCCCAGAGTGACACCAAGAAAACATGGTTACATAACCATGATGAAGACACTCCCCAGGTTGTTTCAGTGCCTAAACCCAACCAAACATTAACCATAATGTTGGCACTTTATGAAAATGCTTTTGTTAGTGCCAACCTTCTGCTCCTCTCCATCACCACTCTGTATTTGTAGGGAATGCATGAATGTAAACACAGCATCTGCACAGCATTAGTCTCCAATACAGTAAATAAAGTTACTGGGCAGTTATTTAATTGTGTGCCTGTCCCACTATCGCTCAATATCACAAAGTACATGATATAATGTAACTTAGAATACACCTCTCGACTGTCGCAGTGCTGACATCCACAGCTGACAGGAAATTAAATGTAATGAAGGACCATGTAATGGACAGGAAGGAGCTAGTACATATGTATGTGTTATATATACATTTACTGTACATTCATATAAAATCTCTGGTACGTCTTTAATATACTAGTGAATAGATACAGACAGATACTGCACATGTGAAGACACACACACACACACACACATACACACAGAAACAATGGCTGACTGCTGCATTCTTCTCATACATTAGCTAAACATACAGATAACTGGCTTTACAGCAGCTAAAGTGTCTCAAATGCAAGGACGAAATAAATAGTTCCAGTCAGCTCGGCCAGAACAAGAGACAGGACAATCAAAGGAAGGGCCTAATTATACCAAACAGTGTCTTATAATCATTAAGTTGATTACATGCCCGTAACTGCTTTGCCTTCACAAGCTATATGTACTAGAACAAAAAAAAAACAAGAGCATACACCATTAGTGACTTAGTCAGGTTTCTAACTTTGATGCAAGCTTATTAACAGCTTATTAACAGCTCATCTCAAATTCAATTCTAACTTGGGACCATTTGGGTCTTATCTCTCTTTATAACACACATTGCACAAAGGAAATTTTATGTCTTCCCTTTCATATACAATCAGATCTGATGATGGCAACTGATTCTTCAACAACTCGACCTTGTTCCCAAAGATGATTTCTGTCATATACACATACAAAACCCTAGTTTTAATAAACTGCCATGTCAGTCTCTCCAAAGTCTTCCGTAGGTGTTGATTCACATTGTTTCCATGCTCATCAAACCATCCAGTGACCCCTCATTCCCTTTTCATTCATTATGTCTCAGCACTCACTTATTCATGTCTCTCTTTTATTTTGCCACCTGTCTGTTTGTGAAGAGAAAGTGGAATTATTTAAAATGACAAAAACACCATCTTTAGTTTGAAGTCAAACCTGTAAAGTGAATATTTTGAGTTCCTCTTTATATAAAAAAAACTGTAACAGAAATCCCACAAAAAACTATTATTATACACAGTGAAACTAATGCAATGAGAGAGGTTATTCCAGAATATACATGAATGAACAACTGTTTCCTGAAGTGTGTGTAAGTATGACGATACTTCAGCTGACACTGATACAGTGTGTGATGACTGATTGGTATTAATGTCTACATGGGGTGAAGTATGAGCAGGACGTGTGCAGGGCAGAGTGAGGAAAACTGTGATCAGGGAGGTCGGGTATCAAAAATCAAGTGGCCTGCCCATCCTGTCTGTGTGTGTGTGTGTCTGTGAGTGTGAGTGTGAGTGTGTGTGTGTGTGTGTGTGCGAGCGTGCATGCTGGGATTCCTCACGCCTGTCTCATTGTCCTGGGCCCTGTAAGACAAAGGGTTAAGTAAATGTTTGGGGAAGATAAGGCCACTCACCCTGACAGGCAGCAGGCCCCCGCTGCCCTGGGGGAGCCAGACCCAAATACATCACACACACACACACACACACACACACATATATAAAACACACACACATTCTGCATTACAATCATCTATCCCTCCGCTCTCTCTTTAATACACACACCTTCATACTTAACTCCTGGAATTACCATTTTCTCCTCACCCAGTAAATCACCCACTGAGTGTTTGATGTTTGGCGGGCAGCATTGTACGAGCCAGCAGGTCCAGGTTTGAACTTGGTGGTTTGGTGGGTAGAAGCCAGTTAGTTTCCGTCTCCAGCAGCTAGTCTGGCAAACACAACACACTCATTCCTGCTTGTCATGTCCCACTGTGAGGGTTTTAGTGTTTGGAGCTCAGCTTTACATCACAGCTCTCTGATAAGGTCTACAAGGGGTCTGTGGGCTTACACTGTAGTGGAGGATCATGAATTCTTGAACTTTGATGTCTTGAGCCAGTTTGAGAAATGTCCACTTAGTCTTCGTCTGGCTCAGGATTGTCCCAAGCTGACAGCATAAACCATTTAAAGCAACAAAGTTGCTGTATCTCTTCTGTGTCTGTCTTGTGTATTTTTCGGAGCACAATAGGAGTTAGAGAGAGTGTGTGGGGGGACCAACTGACTCCAGATGTTATCTCACTTCAAATTCTTTTGTTATTGTTTGAATGATGATGATGTTCTTCAACATAGAAACATAGGCTATTGTGTTTCTCTTAGTTAAAATCTTTTTTTTTTTTTTTTTTTTTTACCATCAGTTTGATACAGCAGATCGCTCTAAATACTAAAATAAAATCTCCTCATACACAATGAGAAGAAGCCAATCAGGGGGTGGATCAGAGCTGTAATGTGCCATTACTGCAGTGTGGAACAAACTGTCGCACCATAGTTGCTGACATTCATGTAACATTGCTACAGAATCTGAAAATGAATGGATTTAAACTGCTGAATGTGCCATCAGATGATGTTTTCTTCAGCTTTTCATTTCATTTAGTCTGTTCAGTAGAATCAAAAGTTGTGTGATTAGAATATTTCATACTGAAATCCACATATATTGTAGACCTGGTAGATGGGTGCTGTGTCTAAGACTGTCCAAAACATACAATATATACAATAGATAATCTGTAGTTATAGTACCTTGCAGTCAGCAGTAAACTGACAGCAGTAAACATTTTGCATCATCAATTTTTCATCATCACTTTGCACAGCGCCTTGAAATTTGGAAGATGGAAGAAGCATTCAGATGAATCAGTATTTACTAGAGTCATACAGAAATTTGATGTTAGAGGTTGAAAATATAAAAACACACAAAGACATGGTTTGATTGTTTTGGTACAGGTTCAATAACTCAGTACTGAACACCAGAGGTGTTTTTCTCAGGATTCTGGTCACTGAGTGGTATGGAAGCTCATTTCTGCCAAGAAAAGACAATTTCTTGGCAGGTAAAAGACTTCTTTTACCTGATTTCTTATCAAGATTTCTTATCATTTCTTATCAAGTAAAACATCTGACTCACCATGAATATTTGTATTTATTTGTTTAGGCCTAACCTTTCTAGCTTTTCTTTTCTTGGAAGAAATGGGCCTCCAAACAACTGAAAACCTAAACTGTGAAATACACTGCCTGCATGTATGAGCTACAAGTCCTCAGAATGATGGACTGTCCATTTATAATCGTCACACTTTGCTTGGCTTTTAGTGACTGTCGCAGTGGTCTACAGGCCATCTGCAACCAAGGAGGGCATTTGGGTATACAGAGACACATTTGGCTTTTGTAACAAATTAGCCCATTGGGATAAACAGTTAATTTAAGCCCTGCTGCAGAAATGTAGAGCTGTCAAACAGTTTACAAATCCTCATTCTTTCACTGTGCCCACATGAGTTAGAGAACAGAAGCTATGGGAGAAAATGCTCAGAGGCATGGACAGCACTGAAAAAGGAGCTGTTAGTCAGTTTGATGAACAAACCTGAGCCTGACAGAATCTGAAAATTCAGTTTTTGTCCTGAGATTGTGTTTTTATCAAAGATAAAAATGTTCTGATTGTGTTTTAGTTAAAGGCCTGGTGACTCTAGAGCATCTAAAATGGCTAAATTAATTCATTCTAATGTAACTGGAATCATTAAAAGAGACAGAATCAGTTGTTTCAGCCAATGTCTCAAAACAACATGTTCATGTTACCCATGATTCCTCTGTATGTCACACTTAATAACACGTCACCTGATGAAACATTGTAATAAGCAGGCGTAAAAAGTTCACCAATGAAAAAGCTCCATTCTTAGCATGTTCTCAGATACCTCCTGTTTTAACAATGAGGGCCGCCTAAAGTTTTTGAAGTAGTAATTTTAATCAAACTGTGATCTTCCCCTAAACCTGACCAAGTTGTTTGTGTATCTGAACCCATCCAAACCTTCAACATACAGTCATTTGTAACAGTTTAGGAAGGCAGAGGCAAATAATGTGCAGCCCACACTAGCATTAGATCAGAAAATAAATGTTTTTAAGTGTCATTCAAGAGGGCACGGGCGAGCAAAATATTGTGTCCTTTGACTTTATAGGACTTGAGCACATCTCTGCTGAGGTTTGATTTGTGAATTTGCATCGCTGACTTATGCAGACAGCCAGAGAGTGCAAAGAGGAAAAAGCTATTGCAGCTTAGTTATGTTGCACCATCTACTTTTATTTAACCTCCCTTGTCGAAGTGTAGACTGCTTCATGAAAGTGGAATGGTTTGCAGACATTTATGAGACCTAAGTCAACGCTACAAATTCATCTTTTGAGTAAACTGTCAGCTTTCAAAAAATTATGCATGACCTTTAGAACAAAATACCAAAGGGGGATATGTAGAAAAGTAAAGAGAAAATAGAAAGAAGCCTGGGGAGCCATTGTGATGTGATTAGTGATCCCATGTTCCCAGCCAGGTATCGTGTTGTGCATGTAGCTTGTCCTCACCCTCAGTAAAACATCAAGCTTGATGTATTTCACAAAGACGTGTGAATTGGTTTCAACAGAGTCTTTGTGAAACCTGACGATGGCCTTTTTGAAAATGAAGTGTGCCAAACATGTGAGCTCAGATGACTAATGTCCTATAAATTACTGTCAAAACATAGCTGCAGAAGCGTCCTCAGTTGTCCAACCCAATTACACAAGGCATCTGCATCAATCGACACCCCCCCCCCAACACACACACACACGCCATCCAATCACCTCGCAGATGATCTTTCTTCCCAGAATATGAGCTCATGAGGTTTTTTTCCCCACCAGCCCCCCCATCGCAACACAACCAGCCTCGTAGTTACAATGGAGGGCAGCAGAAGCAGACAGCTGTATTAAACAATGCCACCCACTCTCTGTGGAACCTCTGCGAGCGCACTCATTAGTGACCACTGATAGCTGGAGATTGGGAGTTTGTAGGGGTAATAATAACCTGAAAGGGCCTCTCCTCCTCCTCCTCTTTCTCCTCTGCCTTTTACTTTGCTCACTCTCTCTCTCTCTCCCTCCCTCCCTCTTTCTCTCTGTCTTTCCCTCTCTCTCCCTCCCTGCTGGGTTTTATCAGTGGTCCTGGTCAATGTCCTACTGTCATGTCTTGATGTGATTTATGTCACGGGCTGTGAAGTCGACTTATCTCCCTCCTCTCCCAGTTCTCTCCCCCAGCCCCTCCTCCACCTTCCTCACCTCCTCCACAGCCCAGCGGAGGTTTGGCTCCCTCCGTCTCAGCCAGCCTGGCTCCTCCAGCAGGGACAGGGAGGAGAGGTTTGGGTTGGGGGAGGTGTGAGACATGAGAGGTGTGAAAGGAAAATTCCTTTCCAGACATCCACCTGTCCTGTAAATTATAGGCATTTTACTGACCCTCAGTACGACTTATTAGCTTTCTGTGTGTACGCACATGGGCTCAAATAGTCTAAGGGTCAATAAGACTTTGAGACTGTGAAATGATGTTCCATCATTCCAAAGCCTGAGGTTGAATGTGTTTGTAAATGCATAGAAAAGATCTGTAGAAAAAATAGAATGTAAAAAAAACTTATGTGCACAGTTAAGTTGTGATTTGTTTTTGAGAGTTTTGATCTGTGGCTCCTACAGTGGCAAGTTAACACACATCAGTCACCTGTAACTGATCACACGATCAAATGTTAGACTGACTTCATGAATAGTTTCATCGTGTTGAGAATATTACGATATCATGGCATCAAGCAATAGAGGTGAAACCTCCATTCTGAGGAAACTGAGAGTGCAGGCAGAGGTGAGGCTCAATCAATACACCTTAAATGTCACTATGACAACTTTGACCACTCCATTTGTTTTTACTGGCTTTCTTGCATGACATAAGATTTATTGATGATTTATTTTTAATTTATATGAATTTCAACCAGATTACGTGAACTGCAAATTTTATTTTTCCTCACTTGGTGAAAAAAGGTGGCATCGTTAATATGCGCTCTGGCAGCTCTACATGTATGGCTACATGTAAAAGAGTTTTTCTGTAGCCACACTGATGGTAAAATTTGTGCAAAATTTTATCAATTTAAAGTTATAAAGTTATAAAACACAGCGTTTTACTCATCTAAGTCTGTTTTCAGATGATGGGGAGTACAATTGCAAATGTGAAAAAGTTGTTCATCATGAGTCTCTTTGTAGTCTTGAGATTTCAGTCCTGGTTGATTTGGTTACTGCAGTAACATCAAGTGTGATACAGCAAACACTCCTTGAGCAGATACTTTGTCTGAAATACACCAGGAGAGCAACTGGTGTGTCTGTTTATACAGCAAGCAAACAAACTCATGGTGTTTGAGTAAAAATAGTCAGTCAACAATAATCGCAACCGCAGTCTGATTTCGTGCTGCACACTGGGCATTTGTTCTCTACGCAACAGTAGGACACAGTACCATTGGTTACAGCCTGTCGCCTGCAGCCCTTCATCTAACAGCTCGCTGTGGCTGCTCCTGACTCTTCCATTCCTCCCTCACAAAAGTTAAAAATGATCTACTGTCATAACAAACTAAACAAAATGACTGTTGTCTTGTTTTGCAGCTGCGTTTTTGATAAACGATCGTGACCAGCTCAAACTTCTGTGCCTGATACCTTGAGTTTCCTGTGGCTGCTTCACAATAAAAGGCACCCCGTGTTTCACCATTTCAATGCTTTTAATGTGAAGCAGTTTTCTGACTGTAAACACACTGAGCAACTATTGCAGAAAACTGCTGACCATAAATACCATCAAATATGGGGTTTCATGAAAACCTTTGGGAATATAACCTTGCGCTCAATTTTCCCGCAACTTCAAATCTTTTCCACACGATCTACGTATGTACGTACGTTTTCTTTCTCATGCAGTGTTTTGTACAGGTTTACAAAGTGTGATAAATATAAGTGTGTGCGTGCGCTTGTGTGTGTGTCCCCATCCGTCCACATTTCCCATGCTCATGCCTCTCTTTCCTCTGGCCTTTGATGTGCTTTTAAAGTGGCCCATGCTCTCTCTGCTTTCCCTCTGACTTGACAATTGTTTATTAGTTTTGAAATGGTCTTAGAGGATCTTACGTGTCTCTCAATGACATACTTAAAGAGAGAATAACTGGCTTTGAAACAAAGAGAGAGTCAGACGATAGGAAGTGGAGGAGAGGCAAAAAAAAATGAAGGAGCGCTGTAGAACACTGTTTATGACTTTTATCTGGGTTATTATGGTGAGGCCTGCTAGTTGGATAGGTATCCTTGTGAAAGGAATGGCTGAAAAGGAGGCACAAGGAAATAAAGAGAAAGCAGTGCAGGAGTGTGAAAGAGAGAAGGAGCAATGAACAGCAGTGGAGGAAAAGAAAGACATACAAGGAGAGAATGAGAGAGGGAGATGCTAGACCACCCAGGTGTCCTGCTCCTCACTGCTGTGAGATGGATGGTTTCTGGTTGGTCCATTGCCAACTTCAGGTTTGATCATGTAACTCAGCATCCACAGCACCGTGACTCTGCATATCTGACCTGGATCAGAGGGTCAGCATGTATATTGTGTCCTTGTGAGGGTGGATCTGAGTCAAGTACCCGTATCTCTGTTAATCATTGTTCTTTCTCTCAAATGTGCTGTGAAAAGTGCAGCAACATGGAATGAAAAGCTGCAGTGAAAAGCTGCAGTGAAAAGCTGGAGTGAAAAAAATGAAAATGTACAATTAGTACAAAATTTCCACCTCAGTTTGAATGTCTCCCTTCTTGCCTGATAAGTCTGCACTGAATTTGTACAGTGGAACACACACAGAGGAGAACTACCTGACTCTGTAAGTATGGGTGCCAGTCAAATGCATAGAAGAGAGGAGTCAAGCTGGATCCTTCACTTCCCATAATGCAACTCTTGCCCAGTATCAAGGACTTATGGAAAGTAAGTCAGTGGAGTTCAGGGTACTGGATGGGTTCTCATACAGCAGACAGATTTTACATCCTGTCACAGACCTGCAACTAATGTTTGTCTTTGTCATAAGACGTTTTAGTTGCCTAGCCTCAACCGTACCCTAATCACAGTTCATTTGCCAAAAGTGCAGATCTTTCCAGAACCTTAGCCATACTGTAGCTACCATGTGCATTTATTTTAAAAGCAAACATTTGCTTTCTGCAATATCTGGTGGTGCTTTGGTGGCCGAGGGGTTAATGTGCCGCAGCATCTGCAGTCGCGTACAGCCAGGGACCTTTGCTGCATGTGGTTCCCCAACTCTGTCTGCTCTCATTTCCTCTCTCACTTTGCTAGTTTACAGTTACTGTTACTTTTTATATTACAATATACTTAATAATATAACAAGTAATATACTTGTCATCATCTGATCAGTCTGGCATCACAAATATATAATATGATAATTTACATGAGGTGAGACTTTTGTCTTCCACCACTCAAACTATCCTAAGTTCAGTTAAACCCGTTTCAGTGGATGTTAATTGCTCGAAGGAAACAAATCTCCATCAGGTCTTCAACGTGTAACCTCTTACTTTACTCGTCCTTCCTCCCTGAACATCCTTCTTCCTTGACTTTCTCCTGTCAACCCCTCTCTGAACTCTATGCCTCACTTTCCCCTCTTCTTTATACCTCTTCCCTCTCCTTTGCTTTCTGCCCTTCTTTTCCTTTTGCTCCCCCTCTTATCCCTCTCCGTTGTCCAGCCTTTCCCCATCCCTCTTCCCTTCCCATTCCTCTTCTCTGCCATTCTCCACAGGTCCTTCCACTGATCATCTTTCAGCTCTGCCTCAGCCGTGGCAGCAGCTGTCCCTTATCGGCCCTCGAAGAGGCTAAGAAAACAGCGTGATGTGGGATCCTTATAGGACTAGATGGTGTAATTGCCTAATTGCTTTTTTTCTCCCATCAAGGAGTTCTGCTTTCTGTCAGGCAGGCAGGAGCTCATAAACACCGGCCAGCTATTCCCAGCATCTCCCTCAATGTCACTGTTTTGTGCAGTTTGATTGGTTTAACTCAGAGCCAGGGCCTATCGTTCATTGGCTCCTCCCAGGATGAATGGCCCCGCTGACAGCCAATGGGGCCACAGCAGGGTAAGAAGGGCGAGCGAGAGAGTAAACAGCATTTTTCTGGAGTCAGGGACATGCAGGGGTTTCTTTGTTGGGAATTCCAAGTAATATTTCCAGTTCTGGTTCCCAGGAGACTAAAAGGCGTTCATAATATCTGAGCAGTTTGTGTTCACAGAAATTGAAAGTAAAGCATCTGAGGCTGGTTCACACATGCACAAGAGTGATATGCCTTAGTGCATTTTAAGTAACAATTACTCCTTGAACATTACAGAAGACAGGAGGACTGGAAGTTGCATGGTGTTACTTGAAGGCTGTGGCCTAGAAACAGGGCATAAATCAGGGCAAAGTCTCTGCAACTCTCTACCTCCCTTCTCCAACGCTCCCTCTCCTCGAGCACACTCACTCCATCCAAGGCCAAGCCATCTGTCTGCTGAGGCACAGAGGGCTGAGTGAGAAAGGAGCTCACTGGATCAAGAGGAAGAAAAATTTAGAGAGGAATGCCTAATACTGGCCATCTCAAAACCATCTTTTACCCACCCCCCCCTTCTCAGTTTGTCTCCAGTCCATTTGTCTGGCTGGAAACCCCCATGTGATAGATACTGTCTGTCTCTCTCAGACCCTCTGTCCTCTGTCCATCTCTATTAGCTTGAATGAAGATAGATGTGGACATTGTGTACGTTCACATGGACATCAATTTCAAACCCCTGCGCTGGTAGTGGTGCGCAGGACTAAAAATGGAGTCGGGCAGTGACGAAGAAGAGAGAATGTAAAACAGAAATAGACCGAGGGAGAGAAAAACACAGTATCACCATGCTTTTATCAGCACAGCCACACACTGATCCAGGGGAGGAAGCCTGGCGTCCTGTCATGGAGGCATGCAGGAAACAGGTTGGTACAGACAGGAAGCCAGCGGCAACACAGCTCACGCTGACTCCCCCAAAGATCCTTGCTTATTGTAAACTAGTGATACACAAACAAACAAATCAACTGAAAGACAGGCATGCGTGCGTGTGTGCCTGCCTGTCTGGCTGGCAGTTTGCGTATATATGTAGGCACTCAAGTGTGTTAGAGAAGTGGAGTAAGATGTAGGAGTGGAAAACTTTACCAGAGGTAAACCTCTCCATCAATTCAGTTCACTAAAGATTTAATTTTTTTTGCCAGTGAAGTTTGAAGAAAAACTTCAGTAGATGCATTAAGAAATAAAACATGTCACATAAAATGGGTTTCTGTCAGTGCTACTGGTTTATGAAACATCACCAGTTGGATAAAACCATTGAACACATGGACAAATTGAGAGGTCTCTGCTGGTCCAGACATGTTTGTAATAGACCTTTTCACTGCCCACACCATCAAGACACACCTGTATCACACAGGGCTCAGACTAAGGACTCAACTACACAACTCGACAGAACTCGGTCCATGAAAAGGCAATAGCAACAGGCAAAAGGTGTCTGAAATCTCAGGGCAGCCCACACTAGGATCAATGAAACAAGCAGAAACAAAAGAAACAGACTGGAACACTTGACTCAACAGACAAAGACAATCTGGCACAGACAAAGGGGAAGACACAAGTTAAATACACTAGGGGGTGGGGAGACAATTGGACACAGGTGTAACTAGGGCAGGTAATCAAACCGGCGGGAAACACCGGAGAATTCTGAAAAGAGACAGACGGTTACTACTTACAAAATAAAACAGGAACACAAAATAAAACGACTCAGGAGGGATCCAGAAAACATAACCTGACTTAAGGGGCTAGACGTGACAACCTGGTCCAAGTGAGGTTTTCAAACAAACCTGAGACTGAGGCAGTATAACAAGATTCTACTCAACCCCATTAGACTGAATATGATTTGGACTCAAAACCAAGTGGACTTTTACAGCCCTCTGGTTAGCAGGGATCTAACAAGAACAAGTGTCTACGTATTTTTGATTTAACTGGAACCTTGAATATGGAAAGAGAGCGAGAGTCATGCAGATGGCATAGAACAAGGTTTCTGACTGCATTTGAACCGTGAGTTTGTGTGTGTGTGTGTGTGTGTGTGTGTGTGTTCAACAGAGGGCACACAAGGAGATAAGACATCCTCTAACTCCTAGGTTCTTTCCTGTATTGTTACTATATACACTGACTCTAATTTGATAGCTACGTAGGATAAGAACAAAAATCACCGCCACACACAAGGACACACACACATGCACTTTCATACTGAACTGTATGTGAAGATTTGTAGTAGTGTACCATAGAACCCTGGAGACAGACTCACACTGGACACACACATCTGTGTACAGAGATGCACGCTGACCACACACAAACTCCAGTCATTGACACTATTTTCCTCTCTTTTGCTTTATTCTTCCTTCTTATTATCACACACTGTCCCTCTCACCACAGCCTGTTCTGTCTCTATTCTCTTCTGTCTTGCTGGGGTTTGAAATATTTATCCTACCTCTCTGCTTGTTTGACGTCCCAGGTTTATTCATCGCTCTGGGTGGCCTGGATCGCACTGCCAGCTCCTGATGTTCTTTGGCTCAGCTATAGAGAGGACACCACATTATTCTCAGTCACACTAATATGTACAAATACATTGGTGCTTTTTACAGTTCAGCAAGCAATAGGAGGGGACTGAAACTACTTGTGACATTGTACTCATAAATTAAGTGTTCTGAAATTGTCAGCAGGGGTGGATGTACCTCATACTCAAATGGAGGACGAAGAGGTCCAGTTGCTGCATGATGTAAAAGATTGAATTCAAAAACACACATACATACACAGTTACATGATATACAGAGTGGATTTGCTTTAATATCTGTTTGTGATTTGGGTTAATGGGAATAGTGCTACACAACTTGCCTCATAAGTAGCGGTAAGATTAACCATAGGTATCTAAAGGTATCACCATAGGTATCACACCCAGCAGGAGGTCTCAGCAGAGCCTGTAACATGGTATATAGCCAAAGAAGACAAAAGGAGTCCAGTTGGAGCCTACAGACCAAGAACCAGCTCTTATCTGGCCTGCGCCTCCTACCTTGTTTCATTAAAGAACATTAAAGAGCTATCATACTCATAGAATGTACTGTATATACCCCATCTGCCCACCAGATGTCCCCGGACTTTCTTCCTGTCTCCATATCCACTTGCTCACCTGTTTTCCAGATCCTCAATCACCAGAGCTTCCCTGCCCTCACACACCTGTTCCCAGTTTGTCATTATCCCTGCCAGTATCTACACCAGCCCTCTTGTCCCCCGTCAGTGCTGCCTGTGTAGCCTGCCTTAATATCTTCAATGAGCTTCTACTGATTTTGTAGGTGAAGCCACAATAACAAACTTCCTGTTGTTTTTAAGACACCTTCATGCACCTGTCCCTTTCACCATCAGCACATTTATATTTTAAACCTCTGGAATGTAGCTTTTTTTTCCGGCCTAATATAAAGCAGTGGCAACGCTGTTCCTCTGGCTAATTTCTTTAAAATCGTATCTCACATGCTTTGTTTTTTTGTTTGTGGGTTGTCGTTGAGATTGGCAGCAATTTTAGATATGGATTGTAGGGCGTCACTTGAAGACTGTGACCTAGAAAATGACTACACGTGATATGAAAGGTGTTGCTAATGTTAATGAACCCACAGAGAGTAGCCCAGCTCTACAGAGGCTTTTGGCATCTTTCAGCGCATTGTTTTGGTGAAAGCTCTGATAAACCCACTGTAACCTACTTGCCCGGCATCAAATGGTAGACAGGCAAAGCTAGTGACTAGATGATGAACATAAAGGAGAATGTAACAGCTAAACAGTTGACTCTTTCGTCAGCAGTTGTTATAGAACATTAAAGAGCTAAAATGAGTCTAAATAGTAGACTAATATTCCACAGGTGGCCAGAAACCTCATGTAAGTGATGATCTGTCTCTGCTGGATGTTTGCTGCATGTTGGACAAAGGACAGTTTTGTTCTACAGTAATAGTTCCCTTCAAAAGTGAAATTGTGCACCTTTGTTTCTTAAAGCGCACTTTTTAGAGTTCCGTGTGTGTGTGTGTGTGTGTGTGTGTGTGTGTGTGTGTGTGTGTGTGTGTGTGTGTGTGTGTGTCTCCTGGGCTACCCTACCATGTGCATCTAAACATGGGCATGGATCCAGCAGACATACTGTTGTAGCCACACAGAGCAAATGCTCCACCCTCTTGTCAAAGCCCTGCTTTAGTCTCCCACGCCCATGCCCAAGTCTGAGTCCACTGACCGAGGGTTAGTGACACGTGCACAAAAGCACCCACTCAGACACATGCACTGGGTATGTATGGGCACTCACAGGGTGGGAAGTATGAGGGTGGTGGCGGAGAGTTTTCAGCTCAGTAAGAATTTCCATGTGCACATACACACACACATTCGCACACACAACCTTATCAGGAGATCAACAACAGGCCTGGCTGAGTGGTTGGCAAAGTTACTCTTCGCACCCTTGTTTGATGAGGTCATTCACTACAGCCAGAGATGGAGCTGGCTCATGTTGGTGCTGGGATGGTTGGTCGTTTATATTCGAGGATAATGTATTTAGCTGATTTGTGGGCTCTGGTGTTAACTGTATTTATGCAATAATAGGCTAAATGTATAGTTATCAGTATATGTACATTGACATTCTGTGTAGTTCAGTATAACAGAAACAAAGCCTCTTAAGAGCCACTGTAATCATATATCATATTTGATGGACACTCCTACAAAAACCACCTGCATTGCCTCTAAGCTGTCTGTCTAATAACAGTGCATATCTTCTTTTCTATTTCTTTTTTTTTTTTTTTAAAGTGTGGTTCACACAAGTCCTGTGCTCCACAACTGCCTCTGCATTCACAGTCAAAGATTTCCAGAGCGCACCTGTCAAAGCTGCTGGGCCTTCTTAAGCGGGACCGATTTACGCCACCAGCCATTTAAAGCTATTACAATGCCTCCCTCTCAGAAATGCAAACGGTTTGTCAGATTCATAGGCAGCCATTAATTTCCAAAGTGTCTGGTCTCGCGCTGCTCGGCCATGCTCTCCTCCCCCTAGTGCCTGACATGGAGAGAGCTGCATAAACATTTATGCAGCAGTATTTTTTAAAGGCCCTCTGCAATGTCTTGTAAATCTGCCCACTGCTTTGATGTCTTATCTGCTGTGTGTGTGTGTGTGTGGGTGTGGGTGTGTGTGTTTGCATTTAACTGCTCTTCAGGTAGGTACATTTCCTGCTAATCATCAGTCCTATAGAATTACATTCCTATTTCCAGTTGAAAAAATAGTGACTATTATAAAACTTTACAGCAGCAGAAACAGAATTAAATAAATATAACGAAATTCCTTCAATTCAAAGCCAAAGTGCACATAACCATCATCACTGTCCAGTGAAAACCATGTTTCAGTTTTCACAAAGCAGTGACAAAATGCAAGTTAAATCATAGTTTGGTGGTGTATGTGTTCATCAATGGCAAAGCAACCCGCTGAAGTATCCACTGAGCATCTTACCTGCTAACTGTTAACATGAGCCATTTTCACATACAAACTCTGGACATTGTCTGGAGTTGCCCTTTCACACTTGTAGCACACAACTGGAGATTGGTTTGGTTTGGTTTGGGAAAGGGATTGAGTCTGGATAAAGCGTGAAGGAGGCAGGATAGAAACTTCACCAACCCGCCCGCTTGCTCGCCATGAATTCTCCGGTCAATGACCTGCTCTATTCACACAGGCAGGCAGGGGGAAGGCAGTGTTAAGTCTGTTTAATGTCCAGCTCAGGTGATTTGGACGTTCAGGTGATATCTTTCAAGGTTCAGAGTTTCAGTGCATGTGTGAAAGCAGCTTCTGAATATAATTTACATGTACACACAACATTATTTCCTCCGACTTGTGGCACAGGGGCCCTTCTGTTGGCTCAAACCAGACGGGGCAACTATTGTTGCCCTTGCTCATGAATGATGATGAATGGCGGTTCATGGTTTGTCCCTCTTCAGACCACCAGGAGCACCCCACAACCCTTGCTGTTTCACAGATGCTCCAACCCAGCCATTTGGCCACAACAATCTGGCTCTCGTCAAAGTCACTCAGGTCTTTACACCTGCTCGTTTCACCCAGATCCATAATGTCGACTGTGAAAACTCACTGTTTACTTACCATCTAATATATCCCAGACCTTGGCATACACCATTGTTGCAAGATAATCAACATCATTCGCTTCATCTTCGAGCGGTCATAATGTTTTGGATAAGCTTAACTGTGATTTACACTTTGGTCTACAAAGCAAGAACAAGCCAGCAATTGTGCTGAGGCCCAGAGTCAATGTATTAACTGAGGATTTTTCTGAGACACATTCTCCCTTTGAGAGTATTTGATCTGAAAACCACAGATAATTCAAGCGTTGCTCTCACAGTCCATTTCCTCTTGGATGGGAAATGGATGAATTGATACAATAAATTGAAGTAGTGACACTAAACACAATATCTAAGTGTTTTCGTAATATTCCCAGAAAGAGAGTGACAATGTCTTTCTGATTAGTGCCCCTCAGGTCTATTGCCTCCTCAAGAGATTTGTTAAATGCTGTTTATGTAACGGAGGGAGAGAGACTCCAGTGATTTACAAGCCTGTGAGTGTTTTAGTGATGGCTGGTGCAGGTCAAGGTAATGATCATAAATAAGAAGTGCAGGAGAGAAGGAGGAGGAGGGTGGGGGGAGAAAGAACAAGTGAGAGAGGGTGGATGAACATCATAACAAGTCTAAGGATGGGTTCAAATTCCTACAGCTCACGGGTGTCGTAACTTACAGCACCTTGTGTTGACCCAAAAAGAGCTGTGAAAGTGTTTGATGGGCTTAATGGCAACTTAGAAATTGTTCATGCTGCCTTGGAAACATCTGCATATACTCACGTAGCATCATGTTGTCATGACATTTGTGCAGAATAATTTTTGGCAACATATGTTATTCCTGGTCCCACGGGCCCACCACCCGTGGGAGGTGGCGTAGGACTTCAGTGCGTTGTGGACTAGGTGGCAGTCGCCCCCGCGACCTGGGCCTGGACTCAGATAAGCGGCAGATGATGACATGACATGTTATTACTGAAACTGAAAATCACGTGTTTTTTTAGGAGCCAGTGGCAGCAGTTGTTCGTACATTCAAATTCAGCTAAGTTATAATATAATCGTTTACTAAGTGAAGATTTAGTGTTAGTAAAATAAAACACATTTCACCACACAAACTAGTTCTTATGTTGAGATTATTTTTCAGCCAGTAACAGCCAGGTGTAGCTGCTGCATAGCTACCATAACCGAACAGGCTAACTCACAGAACTAACGTTAGCTTCGTAATACAACACGTTTAGACTGAAGAACAAACAAGGAAATGGGATATGGTCAGTGTATCTGACCTGACAATCGATGCTTGAAGGACGATTTTAAAAAATTTAACAAAAACAACACAACATATCTCTAATCACAAATCATTAAGCCAACAACGCTGTTGTCATGTCAGTTAGGCTACAATCAGATATTCCCAACTCTCTCTTTAAAATACATAAATACAACTTACTCTGACACGTATTTCTTCGTGTCCTTAACTTTTACAAACAATTCATTTTTTGGCCATTTGGTGGCAGCAGAGACAAACTGTAAACACAACACTGACCCCTGAAGTTGATCTGGCAAACATGTTAGCAAACAGTTGCTTATCAACACAACTGTAGACACAGAGCAACATTATCATTCATCTGGAGTCACGTTCCCAGCCACGATACTGATTTTATCCTCCACACCACAGCTTGGTATGGATGCTGGTTAATACAGATGCCGATTTATGAGCCGTGATTTTGTGTCACACGAATTCTGATACCTAAATTGAATTGCATTAAAATACAGAGTAGGTGATCACAGGGAGCAGATCAGGCCAGAACACTAGCGTCTCCCCCATCAGCCTCTCTGTAACTATTTACAAAGAAAAAAATTGCTTTGCTGTAAATCTGTTAAGACAAATTCAGTAGCCTTACAATTGAAAAAGGGCATTAAAAACACATTTTGAGCCGGATTCACAAGTGAATTTCACAATTCAGGCACAAGCCAATCGGGCAAAAATAGATCGGGTAAGTAAAGATAGCAGAGCTCACAGAAGAAGTGTTAGCCGCACAGTGGAATGGCAGTAGATTGAACACGAGGCAATGTTTGTTGTGGATATTGTCGCTAATGAGAAAGCAAAACCGAAAAAAAAAACAAAGAACTGAAAGATACTAGAAACCTCTGTAGAGCTGAGGGGAATAATTTAAACTGAGTGAAGCCTTTCACATTCAAGTGGTGGTGTGATTCACTTTTGATATGAGAGCATTTATTCATTATATTTTCATTCAAATTATGTGACAATTTGGGATCTTCCCTGTTGATTTAGTTGATTGATTTTGAGGTGACAGTGCTACAGATGTTTCCTAGCAACAAATTTACACTTCGCTAAAGTCTACTCTCACAAATAAAGTTTTACTGGTGCAACAGTGAAGTAAATCACTGAAACTAGCAAGGTAAGGTCTTTGCACACAAACTTAGTGATGGGTTTACAGATAGCTGGTGCTGTTCAGTCCTGCTAATGATATTGCAGACATTGTGATGTTCTTCCTGTGCCCGAAATTTCTTGCATTTTTGTTAAATGTCTCAGTAACAGTAACAAAAAACAAAAAAAAAACAAGTGACTCCATGGACAGATTTAACTGAATGCATCAACCCAGACAGGCAAACACACTCTCACACCCACAGTCATACAGTCACAGACTTAACTAAGGCTTGTGTTGTTGTACCCAAAAGCCCTTGAGACAGACTCACCCTGTAAAATACACACATATTCTGATAGGATTGTGTTGTTCTAGCTTTCTGTTTGTTCGTGTTACTCATGTTCCTCTTGGATTGGCTGTGTTGAACAGAGGACCAGCCAAACGGAGCTGCACTGCACTTCTCTCCTATCAGTTTATAACTGCACAACCTAAAACTGGATGGAAAATAAATATTACACTTTCCATTTACTTGGAAGCTGAACTGTGCACAAGAAGTGACACAGTCAACTGTCCAAACCATTAAAATCTGTGGACAATATTTCTTCCTGACGTGTCTTAGATTTTGGGCATAATGTTTGTATTATTTTTGCAGCTTTTTCATAATTCTGTCAGGCTCTGTTCAGTTTGACCACTGAGAGGTAAGCAAGTGAGTAAGGGGTCTCTGCAGAAGAGGAGAACTGGACAGTCATAAATTGCAGGCTTGACCTTTCACCCCTGGGTCACCCTGCACACACTCCACTCACACAGTCGCCTGCTCAACTTCCCAAATCACCCAAAGTGCTTCACCCTTCTAAATGTGGCTTCCCTTCAGTGGAGAGTCATTCATTGTGCTTCCTGTTTTAGAGGAGTATGGGAAAATTTTGGGTCATCATAAACTGAAAAGCCTCTAAAAATATTCTGCACTTGTCAGACCTGTGTTGATCCTCCCTCTGCTTCAAGGGTCAACTGGGCCATCTGGTGGATGAAAATAAACATTACACTATTATGTGAGGGCATTCAATTTAACTTTATCCATTGGCATCCATGGAAGAGCAGGTTAGAAGTCAGTTTTAGTCAGTTTCGATTTAAAAACTAGAAAATTTGACAACACCAATTTTAGCTTCTGGAATTCTAAATCTACATCCAGTCCCGTGTCCTCCACTCTCAGTACACAGGACTCTGTCCTCAGAGGTAAAAAGCACTCAGCAGGCTGCAGGGCCTTCTCCAATTGTGCCCCATCTTTCCAGCCTGTTTGATTACACTGTGCCCTCTTTCTTTTTGCCATTATCCTTCTGGCTGGTTACAGCTTGGTCTCAATTTCCACCGTGGACAGACTGAGACAGCGGCCCACTGCTGTCACTTTGAGATTCTTTGTAGTTGCTTTGCATGTCTTTATGGTGGTTTTACATTTCTATTATTATTTGAATGTAGAAGCACACAGAGAGGTAACAACCAAAAATAAAAACACATATTCATGCTACGAGAGGAATTACACAGCATTACGTATGAAGAATAATGTCAGGGTGTAGGTTCAGTAATCAGGAAATTCACAGTTCTTTAATTCCTCTCTTACTGATGAAAAATTCCTGCCACCAGTATCAGTTTAAGTGTTGCTTTAAACCTGTGAATACTGATGACGAAAACATGTACTCTAATCATATTGTCACTCTTAACCCTCCCACACTGTAGCACTGTAGCACTGCAGCAGGGAGTGGCAGTCTTTAGGAGAAGAAAGAGGACGACGATGAAGATGCTGCCTGAGCCCAGTCAGATGAGGAATCTGGTTCAGGAATCAGGAAATGGCATTTTCAACATCAAATGTGCATCATACCTGGTTTTCAAAGACAGTGTGTGTGCCATTACTATTGTCTCTGGTTTGCCACTGAATTTACACACAAGTATCAGAGTCATCGGGTCCACCACTCCCTGCGGCTCCTTCACGGCTGATGTCCACATCTGACCTTGTACATATATGAACTGTACGTACAAAGAGTGTTCAAGATATGACTTCTTTATTGCAAAATAGTACAATGGACAGAATATCACACACCTGTGTGGGTGGGGTAAAGTCTGTGAGTCTTTCATACTTGTTATTACGCTGTCATGGTCTGAGGGCTCTGAATCACACCAACATTTTAATTGTATTTATGAATATCATTTGATCAGATGGAAACGTAGCCTCTGATTCAAAAGTACCACTGCAGACTTACGTGTTGGACATTTCTTTTTGTCCAATTGGTTTTGTCCCTCTATCCCCACAGGGCTTTAAGGGGCCGGTTTAGCCGGTTATGTAGGATTTCAGCAGAACAGGAATATCAAGGGAGAACTTGCCCAGGCCTCAGTGTTTGTGTTCCTCAAGGGGACAACCGCTCCAACCGGTTTTCTGGGGTGGAGAGCTGAGAGAGGGGAGGGTGTGGGGCGTTCTTGTGCACCTCATTCTGCTCTTTCTCTTCATAATCACGCTTTCTCTTCCTCTGTCTGTGTATCACTCAGTCCATCTCTGAAATCTGAGCGGCAAAAACTGCGCCCGCCGGTGAACGTCTAGAACCGTTTTCAGCTGTATGAGGTGAGTTATCATTGATTAAGCGGTGAATTATTTCCTGACGGCCAGAATAGATTGGTTGACAGGTGGGTAGAGTAAGTGCAGGCATGTGCTGTGAGTGAGGGCAAGGACTGAGCTGACATATGGGAAATTATCATCAGGGTCTGATAAAGGCTTGATCAAGGCTTACTTGTAGAGCATATGAGTGTGTGTGTGTGTGTGTGTGTGTGTGTGTGTGTATGTGTGTGTGTGGATGAGTTAATGTGGGAGGTTTAGGATCAGGTGCCACACTTTCTTCACACTCTGTTATTATAAAATGTGTTCAGGCCTACATTTACAATACGTATACATAGATTGTTTATGAATAAATATTAAGCTGCTTGTCAATTATAAGATACATGGAAGCCTGTAATTAAGCAAACACTATGCACTATAGAACGATTCTTAAAACACTTTTACATATTCTCTTTATTTTGATGACATCGGAGACGAGAGATGTATTTACAAGCTTGTATGTGTGTTTAGGGTGGAGCTCAGGCGAACCAGACCGGTTTTAAAATTAAAATACCTCAATCATCATCCTTATTGCTCATTTATCTTCATTTTCACAAAAGCCGTATTCTCTCCGTTTACATTTTTCCTGTGGCTGTCACGGTTAAATGAGAGCCAAGTTGGTTTACTCAGCATCACTGTTCACTGATGGTCATTCCGCTCATATCATTAGTAGGACGAGCTGACAATGAGAAGCCAGAGCAGTTTTGAAAGAAAAGCCGCTCTGACAATAGCCATTCAAATGACATTTTTCTTTTGAGACCCTGGCTGCTCCATCAGGTGATATCGTGTGACAGGAGTGACTGAGGTCTGGACACCAAAAACTTTGTCTCATACACTTAGGTCTGGTTTCAATCAAATAACAAACCTCCCGGTGCATGAGATGTGTTTGAGAAAGGCTTATATTAAAGCTGCAGCACTGAGATATGCTGCCAGTTATTTATCTGCACAGCCTGTATCTGTCCATAGGTGTGCGACCATCCATGACTACACATTTGCACATATTGTGGTAATGCTTTTGTCAATAAGTGGAGAAGTGTGATACAGTAGTAATAGAGTTTAATGATGATTATGTTGGAAATACAGTGTTAACTGCACAAAACTACTAGTTTGTGTGTGTGTGTGTGTGTGTGTGTGTGTGTGTGTGTGTGTGTGTGTGTGTGTGTGTGTGTGTGTGTGTGTGTGAATAATGATCTTGAGATAGCAGAGTAGGCACATGAAGGCAGACAGGTCTTTTCTTGCTCTGCTGAGGTGATCTGAACAGCCACTTTCCTGACATATCCTGACATGTCGAGAGAACCTAATCCATGCTGATTAAAATACTAAATAGTATTCAGTGCACGTATTTGTGCTTAAAAGTGATCATGTGTATGAGTGTGTGAGTGAGACAGAGAGCAGACGTGACAGGCATTAAACGTGTTAGTTTACAGGCAGGGCAACAAAGTCGACGTCTGCACTGAAACTTTCAACCAACAAACGATCTTATTACGTTACTTTGCAGTTATATTGTTTCAAATTGACGCCACGTGATGCAGATGAATGCATACATATGCACAAACTGTAAAAGCTGTGTTTCATGTACTTGAAACACAAACTGCAGACTTGTGTCCCACACCTGGCAGGACCAGTCTGGCTGGTTTTCATCATCGTCAATATAACAGTGAAATTTGCTCCCACATTTGAGTCGCAGTGTATGAAAGTGCAGTGCCAGCAAAGTGTGCTGTGCAGTACTGTATGTCTTCAGATACATAACAGTCCTCAGGCTATAACGCCTGTGCACCTAATAACTCTAACTGATTTACTGTGTTTTCACTTCATTTGAAGTTTTAGTATTTTGTAAAAGAGCGGCATTCAGGGTGTGTCATGTCAAGTGCTGTAGTGTCTCCTACATCTATGATCTGTATGTCTCTTTTCTCCTGCAGCTAGGGTCAAGGTCAAAGGTGGTCATTGCTGTAAAGGTGGTTTACAGCAATGGAGTGCTTCAACGATCTGCTACTTAAACTGCGGGAGGTCCACGAGCGAGAAATGGAGGGTGGGTGGAAATTACTTAGACAACAGCCAATGGTTAACAGAAAAAAAAAGAGTGAGAAAAGTTGTAATGCGGCTGTAATTTTCAGAAATGATTTCAGCATAAGTCCCCCCAACCAGATGTGTTTTTGGACTTCTAGGTTGGCAGGTGAAAGTCCAGGAGCTGTCCAACAAGAAAGGCTGGTGAGTGGATTCTTCATCTCCCGGAGATCTCTCGAGGATCATGTTTAGACAACACTGACAAGATATTCAAGTTTAGCAATGCACAAGTTCAGCTACTGTGAGAGCTCTGCTCAGGCCTTAAGTCTTTGTGGACTAGGCAGACATGCTGGTCCTGCACCTGGCCCGGCGTTCATTCATGTCATGTTTAGCTTGTGAGGAAGCTCCTGTTGTAACAAGTCATTCTGTCTGGTACTGAGTCACAAAATCATGGTTTTGTTTCTCCATAGAACTGGTGAAACAAACAACGGGAAAGGAGTGAGATCATTTTAGATTCTTGATACAACTGGAAGTTAATGGAAGTAACAGAGTCCATTTCAAACGCTTCAGAAGCACGTTCAGTGTGTTCAGTCTTGTTTAACATGTATAATAACAGGACATTTTAAACAGTTTAAAGATAAACCCACCCACTGTGCTCACTTACAGGCCAACATACAGCATTCTCAGATATCAGTACATCTCCAATAAGCTAATATTGCCCTATTTTTTGGCCTGGCCAAGGTCCTCATGGGGCCAGGAAAACTCACACTGTGGGTGGATTCAAGAGCTTATGACCTTGGATTTGGCTGCAAACAGCAACCTTTTTTACATGCAAGAAATTCCCAGCATCCTTTTCATAACACACATTTACTTACATAATTTGTCTTCTGGGTCTAATTTGACTACTGTAGCTATAGGTGCCATACTGTTCATCACTAGAAGGACAATATATAAGTGTCCATGCATGCTGCTTCAGTTGGCAAGGGGACAAAAAAAAGATCCAGGTAACTGATATGAATGACATATAAACAAGGCGTTAAAAGATCAGTACCACAGTGTGATATTCACCTCAGTCTGTTAATGTGTTTCTGTGTGTGAGTGTGAAAACAGCTGAAGCTGAAGGTAACGTAAGGTAAAGTAATGTTAGTGCTAACTCATAATGCCTCATATTAGTAAATTATTACTTTTTCATGGACTTCACCTTACTTATCTGGAGGACAGCGACATTTACATTTACATTTATACTGCACTGAAGTCCAGTTCTGAGATACTTGATCTGTACATGAAGTTTTCTTGGCTACCCCACATTTATTTACAGCAGCAGTCTCAGGTAGTGGATACTTTTAATGTTAAGATTTTTCAGACGAAATCATGATGTGTTCAGGAAATGTGAATTCTTCTTCCACCACTGGAGAGTACTGGAATTGACTGATTTGCAGCAGCAGCCTTTACGCTAAAAGGAAATAGGAGATATCTGGAGCAGTCTCACGTAGATATGGAACCTGTTTGTGTCTGATTCTTCAGCCA
This sequence comes from Toxotes jaculatrix, assembly GCF_017976425.1. Taxonomy (NCBI): domain Eukaryota; kingdom Metazoa; phylum Chordata; class Actinopteri; family Toxotidae; genus Toxotes; species Toxotes jaculatrix. The sequence goes on along the minus strand of NC_054395.1, from coordinate 5,895,223 downwards.
CACTTCCTGTTCTAGAAAAGTTTTATTATTCAGTATCTCACTCACAGTCGGACTGGTAGAAAGACTGGTTTTATATGTGTGTGTGTGTGTGTGTGTGCAAACAGTGATACAAAGCGAATGGAGGAACTGTTCACCAGAAACCAGCAGATGAAAGAACAGCAGAGATTACTCACTGAGAACATCAAGACTCTGGAAAACAGGTACTGATGTTGTGTTCTGCTTTAGTTTTGCATTATAGCAAGTGTACAGGTATATTTATGCGTGTGTGTGTGTGTATGTGCGTGTGTGTGTGTGTGTGTGTGTGTGTGTGTGAATGTGTATACAGCAAAGTTAGGGGAGTCAAGACCTCAACATTAAAATGTAATGTGCAACTTTTGCAGTTCACTGTGGCCACAAGTGACAATTACAGGATGTATGTACATTTACATACAACTTTACATAAACTCTGAGAAGCTTTCAGTCATGTGATTTGTTTTGTTTTTTCAGGATGTACATTTTAAAGATGTTATGGTAACAGAAAGAGATAACATGGGCATCCAAACTCAAGTTTACAATGTTCAGCAGCCACTGTCAATGAAACTGAAACTGACGGATGATGCTGAGGGCTAAAACCTACGAACTGATTGAATGATATAGGTCATACTGCTATATTTTTACCTCTGTGAGCTACTAGTCACACCAGACCACTCAAGGCTGTAGCAGCAAAACCTCTGAGCGTATTGAAGTGAGCAACAGTGCATTTTATCACTTAAACAATTCTTTTTTGTTTGTAAGAGGAAACTTGTCTTATTCCTTCTTTCAAAATACTATTTTGCTTTAATAGATTGTTAAATGGGTGTTGGGTGTTTACAGGCTGATGCATTTAGTGCCTGAACAGCAAGATTATGAGTATTACACTGTGTTTTCAAATCACTCCAGTTATTAGTTGTGTTTGTGACTCTTGTGTGTTTTTCTGCTGCCTGTATAGGCTGAGAGCGGGACTGTGTGACAGATGTACAGTAACTCAGGAGGTAGCCAACAGAAGACAGCAGGAATTTGAAGCCTCACACATACAGACCCTCCAGCACATCTCTCGCCTGGGTATTCTGTTCATATCTTTCTGATCAGTGATCCAACCATTTATCCATCCCTCATCTGCCACTTATTTCTTATGTAATATTTATTGTAGACAACTTGTTAAGTGCTCTGATCCTGACTTGTAGTCTCTGTTGTAGTGGGAGAGATGAACAGCCTGAAAAAGGAGAACAAGAGACTTAGAGATGAAATCAGGAATTTAAGAGCAGCGCTGGAGTGAGTATATGGTGTTTGATAAAGTTTTAGGATGTGTTAACTTTGATTTTCTTTTTAGAGGAGGCTATAAAAAGTTTTCACATTTCAATAATTATTTTTGTTAGTGTTCACTGTATTTTTCATAGTAATAGTCACTGTAGCAAATGTAAGACCACCATTTATTTGTGTGTGTGTGTGCGTGTGTGTGTGTGTGTGTGTGTGTGTGTGTGTGTGTGTGTGTCAGAGGTCACAGTGACCACTCTTCAAACAGCAGCACCGTCACAGAGGTCAAACCAAACAGCTCCCCTGACCTTTCACCGTCCCCTGGACCTATGGCCCTCATCACTGTTGCAACCAGCAGGGCCAGCAAGCAGCCATCAGATGGCGATGTTGCAGTGAAAACTGAGACAGACCACAGAACTGAAGGTGAGAGTTGAGGAAGAGCTGGGAGGAAGAAAACCTTTCGCTTGCTTGTTTGTTGATTTTCATGCTCTCTTTTTCATTTTAAGTTAATGTTTTCTGTTTCTGATCAAACAGAGAGTGAACACAGACAATCGAGAGGGATAAACAGAAACCACTTTGTAAGTTTCCAAGTCAGCTCACTCTCATATGAATAAACATTTACAGAGTCTGACATTTTTGGGAAATACTCTTATTTTCTTTCTCGTTGAGAGTTGAGAAGATTTACACCACTCTCATATCTATTAAATATGAAGGTGTAGCTGGGAGATGGTTGACTTAGCATGAAGAGTGGGAAAAAGGGGGAAACAGCTAGCCTGGTTCTGCCCACTATTAAAAACCATTTACTTTGTTAATCATTAAGAATTGCAAATATAATTTAAGTTCCTTCAAACACAGCGAGGCTAGCTGTTTGACTTGTTTCTTTTCTTAATGCTGAACTAAGCTAACTGTCAGCCTTTGGAAAGAAAGTGGTTTTTTCCCCCAGAATATCAAACTATTACTTGAGTTTATGGATAATCCAAAGTAATTTCTTTTCATTTCTGTCCATTCTCTCAGGAGTCATACAAGCCTGTTTCACTGTTGACTCTTCCGTCCCCATCCTGGAAGACAGAACAAAGTGTAACCCGTGCTGGAGAAAGGAGGTGAGACGGGCAAACAAAGGAGATAGCAGAGTGGGCTGTCACTAAATGAGAGTATGTAATTGAATAGAACTGATCAGTGACTGAGGACTCAGCTTCAATCAGTTCTAATGAAAGCCACAAACCAGGTCATACATCATGATGTTGTCATGGACTTAGATGTAAAGTTTAAGACAATTACAACATCAGCCTACTGTCACCTTATACTTATACAGAATTAAAAAGACTTATGTCTCAGCAGGACCTAAAGACACTTGGGTTCACTACGTTCCAAAACATCCAGGCTTCATCCAGACAGGTCTGTTTGTAGTCATTAGGGTGTATAAACTCAACATGCAGATGTGTCACTCATTTTCCACCACATCTGGAACAGACTCACAGAAGATGTCTGCTGCAATGTTTAGGTACAGCCCAACACTGTGGTCTTATGACCTGTATGGACAGTACAGACATTTTAACCTCTCCCAGTCTGACCTCCGTTTCTCCTAACTTAGGTCTCAGAGTATTGAAGGACTGGACCAGCGATCCTCCATCCATCCTCTAGCTATCCTTGACAGCTTGAGAAAGAATTCTTCTTCCTCAACCAGTGGAGAAGTTAATCCCAGTAGACACATGCTCCACACTCCTGTCCCCTGCCGTCCTCAGCCAATCAATAACAGCCCTGTTACTCTCCCCTGGCCCTTATCTGAGTCCTCTGAGTGGGTTCCTGTGGCTGCTGCAGGCACCAGCCAGGTGATACAACCTTCTTCCAAATCAAATCCTCCACGCTTTACCAACTTGATCCCAACTAGCCAACATGCCAGCCCTAGAAGGCAGGTTTTTGGGTCTCCCTGGCCCAAACACAGTGCTCCTCAGTCTCCAGTAACAGAGCCAACTGTGGTGTTCAGGTTGAGGAGTCTGCCAGAGCACTTGGAGAGTCAAATTAAGTCGCAGGAGAAAAAAGAAATTCAGCCAACTAAGGCAGAGAAGGCCTCTAGAGAAGGACTTCGAGAGACGTGTGAGGGGCCTTTGGACCTATCGGATCGAGGAAAGTCCAAATCCAGCCAAAAGCCAAGAGATGAGTCACCATTAGTGTTACAAGGTGGAGAGAGAGCACAGAAAAGCCCTGACAAGGAAGTGAAGACAAAAACATCTGCACACGCACCAGAATCATCACCATCACCTGTCCATCCACCCTCATCCAGCTCCACACCACCTGTCAAACAACAGGAGGAAGAGCCAACCACCAATCATAACCACAAGGTAGTTTTACGCCTTCTGGCAATAAAATTAAAAGACAAAGACATGGGGGTGAGGGTAAACAGGAGACAAACAGGATTTACAGTGTGATGGTCTAACCCCAGCAGGTAGTCAAAGATCAGGAGCAGACAGAGGAGGTGAATGGAAAGACAGACCAAAGCAACGAAAAGAAGGTGCCTGTCCTCACTATATCATTACGTCCAGGTAAAGAGCTCAGATTCACATATATCTATGTGTGTTTGGCAGCCATATATTTACTGTACACAGGGGATTAAAACTTAATCTTGTCATGTTTCCGTAACAGTAGTTGTGCTGGAGACTCTGAATTCTGCTCTGCAAAAGCAAGAAGCCTTATCAACAAATGGCAAGGTATGGTCATTCAAGCTAGTAAAGCAGATACAGTGGAGCAGGTGCTAGCGTTATCATATTTACAATCATAATTGCTCGTTCAGTATCACCATTTTCACACAAAAATATTAGCAGTTTGTAGTTTATTTTCGCTTGATGTAAAAGTTTATTTCTATTGTGAGCCCTTATGTTTCCTCTGCCTCATTTCACAGTCGTCATTACCAACAGTTGAGCCAAGAAGCAGCTCGGATGAGCAGGACGAGGAGGTGTCAGGCCAAGAAGGTGGCAGCCAGGGCTGCAAGAGGAAGAGGGCATCTATGGAGACAGAAACCGACCGAGAGTCAGACACAGACAGTGGGCATCATTTCACATTTCTAGTCTTTGTGTGTCTTATTTCTCCTGTTCCTTTCTATCTTTCCCTCTTGGGTGTGGTCTTCAAATAAAATCACATGGGAAGGTTTTTTTTTGTTTTGTTTTTTTGTTTTTGCTTTCTCAGCAGACATTTAGATGGGAAGACACCACAGATACCTTTATCAGATTTTTCGGTTAAAAATTAAGCTATGGCTAGCAGCTGATTAGCTTAGCTTTTCATGAAGACTGGAAGCAGGGAGAAACAGCTGAGGGAAAAAAAGTATTCATTTTTACAAGGGGTCATGTGCTGGACTATTTCTCCAGGAAGACATTGCACATCACCAAGAAATAGTCCTGCCCATAACCCCTCATAAATGTGTTTTTCAGTGTTTCTGCTAAGCTAATTATCTGCTGGCTTTAACTTCTTTATGTCATATTGGAGTTATGGTAGTTATTAGTTTCCAGTAGTGTTCACATCTGATCGTCCGTTGTAACTACAACTGAGAAACTGATTTTTCTGAAAGATCTGACATATCCAGCTTAGCACTTAATGATACAGAAGTACCTGAAAACCATGTATGTATGCCACCTGCCAAAGCTGTTGTCCCCTCATCAAAAGGATTTGTCTGAAACAATTTCTTTTTCTTCCTCACAGATATCCAAGGTGAAAGGAAAATCAAGATCACAGTCATAACTGAGGAGAACAGCCCCAGCTAAAGAGGATGGTATCACACTGACCTGGTGATCTCACTTAAACCTGCATTGACTGATTGTTTTGGCCACTTGGAGCCAGTGCAACAAGGTGAAAGACAGAACTGAGAAACTGAGAAACTGAGAAATGACACTGACAGGTCATCATGTTATCAAGTTGTTACATCTAGCAAATTAGCAAACAACGGAAAATGCCCACATCCAGTGAACATGGAGAAACCTTAGCATTAATTTGGAGTCATGTTTCTCGCCACCTGACAAATCTAAGTCCAGTATTGACTCTACTTTTATTTTTTGGTCTCCACCAACTGCTGAGGGAAATACCAAGCTCTTTGGCTGCAAAATGCTCCACTACGTTCTTCATCTGGTGGCTAACTTTGACTGTCTGCTCTTGGGAACTAGGCAGGTAGTGTACAAGGAGTTTTTACAGTGGTGAACCAAAACAGTAAAGCTGCAGCCATAAAATCAAGACACGGTCTGAGAGAATGCAAGGGGAAATGCAGAATTGGTGATAATTCTCCCTCAGTTCATCATTAGGACTCATTTCACATTACATTTAGACAGCTTATTCATTGTATAATTTTGACAACAAGAATTTGAGTATAGCAGCTATTAAATCAAAATAAAAATATTGATTGGAGCAGCTTTAAACTCTCCTCTTGGTGTTTTTAAGCATCAGGTTTTTCCCTGCCTTTGTCCCAGTTCACTCTGTAACAGGCCCCAATTTCCTCTTCTGAGCCTGACCAGTAAGACAGTGAATATAGAAGATGAAGGATGTGAAAATGGATAATATAAAAATTTAAACAAATTTTAATGTGACCAAATTTAACCATGGGTGAAACAATGATGAATACTGACAGGTTGGAAGTCATTTTTTTTTTACCAATTGCTTTTCACCACTTCCTTTGTCTGCCAATGAAAGGCAGAACACAGCGCCCTCTATCGTTTGCCACAAGTCAATCTCTTTTCAAGCCAGAAAACAGTTTAATACTTTATCATTGAAGTTACAGTTTAGCTTTTAACTATCTTATGCTGAAATGCCACACATGGGGCCTTTAAAATAAACTGTAATTAAGATTAGAGAAGGCTGTAGTTGCTAAAACTTACTCCACATAGTGTTTGCGGTTACCGGTACATGTCTCAGTCCTGCTAAGAAACACATGAACAAGCTCTCTAGGACATTCCAGTATTAAACACTTTTTTGATTATTGGGTTTGTTAATACATTGGTGATACAGATACAAGTTCCATTTCCATGGAAATTAGTCTCAGTAAAACATTCCTAAATATCATTACTCAACTAAAACCTTAGCCTTAACTAAAGCTTAGTGCTGAATATTAACATGCATGTAGTTTGGCATTCTATTCAGCAGCTTTCAGCTGTCTGGTGGAGAGCTGAGGCACAGTCAGGCTGACAAAGTCACACATTTTGCAACACATGCCAGCCCATTTTCTCAATGTCCTACTGTGAATATGGCCAGCTGAAGGCGAGGGCAATAACTGAAAGTTTTCTTGTGCAAATCGAAGACATCAATGGTTAGATTTAAATGACGGTAAATCCTGTTCTGTCTCCTCCCAGTTGTGGATTGGACAACACAGCTACATCATTGTTCCCCCTTTCTGAAACAATGAAAAAATTCAAGGCCAATAAGCAACTAATTTTACTTTTAATCTTTCATTTCTGATTAAGATTCACAGTACTGTTAAAAAAAAAATATATATATATACCATCAAATTAGGAATTGTCAGAATTCTCTTTTTTCCTTGTCTTTTAGCCAAACAATGCAATCCAATCAGTGTTTGGGTATCATCTGCTAATGCCTAAAACCTTAGCTTTCCTCTCCAATACTCATCACGCACTATTCATAATCTGTTATACTACTATTATAGTTATTTCACTTTCCTGGCATTGCTGTCACTGCCTAGCTATTTTTGCCAGAGAGCCCCCCTCCTCCCCTCCCTGTCTCTTAGTGACCTACAAAGAAAAAAAGAAGAGAAAAACACGTTCCTCTTCCTCTTTTTCATTTTCAGAATGCACATATTTTGCAAGTATTAACTTTCCGCTCACAGCTGTGACAGCCCGTTTTAAGCCTGGTGGACGGAGGAGATAAAAAGAGAGCGGTTAAATGCTCTATACTTTTGTGGTACAGCACTGTAAGGTCACCATGTCCATTATGTGTAATAAAATATGTGTAATAAATTTATTTTTTAATGGAAATGTCCTAATCAACAGGCAGAATTTTTTAAGTGTGCACTTTTTACTATCCTGTGTGTGACAAACACGTGCAGTCCTAATGCAGTTATATTGATTTCTACTGTTTCTATCACGTCTATCTAATGCCATTAGAGTCCATTAAGTACAGTATTTGGTCAATGGTCGGTTGCCAAAATAGCCTTCCCCTGCCATTCACATGTCACTGTTAATTAAAATGTGATTGACTGTGATACTATAAGTGTACTGTTTGTGCTTTTGCAGTGTGCTAATCAATCAAGCTAAATGCTGTGTTGTTGTGTGGTCTTTACGGATATTATGTTAGCTAGAGTTATATGACACACTTTTAGAAACTGTTGTATGAATGCACTACTCCTGATGCTGAAATAAATTTCCGTTCTTGAATAAATGTTGCCTTTCTCCTGCTGTACATGATTCAGCTCATAAATTTCATGCCCCAACAAATTTACCACACGCCTCTGATGAATGTTCTGGGAAACAGAAGTAACATTATGTCTGACGTTTTGCTCAGGACATTATGCAAAACAGTTGTGGTGTGATGATCGAGGATGGAGAAACCGTTGGGAACTATCAAAAGTTTGTCATGTAGTAGTAAGATGTTGTACAACTTTACTGTTACAGGAAATCATCTACATAGTCATCCTGTAAAACCATTCTACTCAAAGATTAAATTTACATTTGGAAATTATTTTTTCGGTAAAGATATAATCACATGACAGACTATAGACAACAAATGTTTCCAACCCTGCAGAGCATTTGATCAGCTCTTTTGAACGTATGGTATATTTGTCCTTTTTTATCAAATGAGATCTGGTTTATGGTCTCTTCTCCACCCACAGGAAGTGACGAATGGAAATTTAAACTATTTCAGTATGAACTAACTTTTTCCTTCCTTTTTCTATTTCACATTTCTTTTTATTTTAATGTCAGCAGAGTCAGTTTTTTTCTCCTGCAGACTAAAAGTACATTTGCTTTTAAAAAAGTTCTAAAACCCAACAATCACATTAGGCAAACTTTAAACAAATATTTTATTATTTGTACAAGTATTGATTCTGGTATCTAGGAACATCTTAAAAGCTGAGGCACGTGTATTGCTATCTCATTCCCAAAGAAGAAAGCGTCACCATATCTGTATGTGGCCACTGTAGCTCTCATCATCTGTCCATCACAACCAAATAAAGTCAATGAACAAACTCAAACTGAACCAAAGGAGGGACAAACTCAAGAACAAAAGTCCCACTTCAGCAACAACAAATCCCAAGTAAAGAATGACAAATAAGTTAAGTGACTCTTAGTTTTGTTAATCTTGGAGCTTGGGAGCCCACAACTCTGCCACCAACTACAGTATCTTCCAAAGGTTTGGAAAAATAAAACTGAAATGGGAAATCTTAGGTAAACTATTAATTTTACTCAAAACTTTGACCACTAACACTGAATAAAATACAGTCATGCTAGAAAGTTTAGAGACTGGAATATGAGGGGGTGACTGAAAAGTTGGTGACCTAAGATAGAAGGAGATGAGTTATACAGCTCTGTTTAAATGCACATGCAGGTCGGCTCTTTAAATAATTATGTAGAAAAGTAACTGACATCGGCCTTTGTGCAGTCATCACCCATGGAGGTCCTTGGCCTGATTGGACCCTCAGTCTACCACCTCTGCCCCAAGATGAAGAAGGAGCTCAGTGGTGGTTTTGACAGTGATGAGGACGTCATCTCTGCTGTGGATCACTTCCTGGAGGTCCAAAATACTGACTTCTACAAAGCAGAGACCTGTATGCTCCACGACTGCTGGACTAAGTGTGTAAATGGAGGAGGGGACTGCGATGAACCATAAATGCGCTGGGTTGTCTAAAACTGACTCCTTCTACTTTAAATGACAAACTTATCAATCACCCCTCATATAATGCAGTGAGAAGTTGCCCCATCCAGAGAAATCAGGGTTCATTAATGTTTGATTAGCTGCCCCTGGAGTCTCTTTGTAATTATTTTTTAGCACAAAACATCACACACACACACACACATTGGTCAGAGAATACATAAACTCTCTTAAAATAAAATACACCTGTCAGTGGATTTGTATGTCAATGTGATGTAATTCCCTGTGTAATAATTAAACAATCTGTGGATTTTAAACTTAGTTAATGAGGAACTGATTTCCCCCCCGACGTTTGAATATAGAAAGCCACAAACTGAGGCCTGTGTGTCAGAGTAAAAGACTCATTGTACCTTCATCCACACCAGACTGCGTCAGGTCATCTGCAGCTGTGAACAGCTGCTAAACACAGATTCTTTCTCTTTATCCCCCATGCTATGATTGTTTTATCTTGTATTATCCTTCACCAATTTTTAAACTCTTACATTCTACCTTTCTCTCACTTTTTTTTTCTGATCTCATTCATTTCACTCTTATCCTCATCTCCCTACACACACACACACACACACACACACACCCTCCCTCCCTCTTTGCATCACCATGGCCTGGGTTTCAGCGGGAACTTGGTTTCTAATCCCGACTGTTGATTAAGGATTACAGCTGAAGAGCCAGGAGCTTTCTCTGATGTGTTATTGCTGATCTGCTGTTGAGCCGCCTACGCCTCCCCCTCTGCTGCCTGCCTCCACCCAGAGGATGCTCTGAGCATGATAGCTGTCAAACTGTTATTTGAATACATGTTAAAACTGTCCCGCACACCATGCAAATGAGCCCCACACGTCTGTCCACCCACCCATGGCATCCATCCATTTATCCATTCTTCCCTCCACCCAAAGTCTCCTCCATCTAACATGATACCAGTAGAGACATAAAGTAGGTGTCATCCTTACATTTTTATTTATTTATTTAGTTAGTTAGTTAGTTAGTCTGATATGTTTTGTTTTAGGGAAGAAATGTCCAGAACATATTTGGAACACCCTGTGATTTAAGACAACCGTAGAGATAAAATATTTAAAAAAAAATAAAACACAATATATTTAAAAAGACAGTTATATGCATTTTGACACACTGGACAGCTCTCCTCTCTCCCTTTCATCAAAGTCAGTTTAAGCCAGCGAAACCAAGAGTACGATTAGTATGAGCTTGTTCCTCTTTTCGCCACCTCAGTCAGATGCACGCAGCTCAAACTTCCTCCTACCAGTCCAGTGCGCTGCGCTCTGTCGCCCCGTCAACATCTTCAACCTAACCCAGAGAAAGAAGCGACTGTACAGGGATGGAACCAACATAAAGGAGATGAGGAGTATTCTCAACACAGCCATCCGAAGTTAGAAGATCACATATAAGCCACAGAAATAAGAGTCGAAGTGATTGATTGAAGCGCGGTAAGTGTCCTCTTCATCTGAGTTTGCGTGTGTGGACTGGGAGTAGTCAAAGCGTCTGAATGGTGACTATAAGAAAAACAGACACACTATGAAGTTAGTGCCTCTGACAAATTTAGGGCAGGATAAGACGGTGTGCTTTGATGGTCGACAAAATAACTCATGTAGTTTTACAGCAAGGATGCTAAGTTCCAAAAAGAGGAACTTTGAGTAGAATCAACCACCGCCTACAGAAGTCACCGTCCACCAGCATCATGCACAGGAGCCGATGAAGCGCGAAAGTGTGTCCGAAGTCAGATAAACGCAATTGTATATCGCATTCGCATCCACGTTTTAATTTCACTTTGACTGTGTGTGTGTGTGTGCGCGCGCGCGCGTGCCAGTTATTTTTAGACTGTCCATCTAGACTAAACCAGAAACTAGTCTAGTTTCAGTTGTGTTCTGTTCTTCCCGTGCTTGTGCATTAACTTAGACTGTCAATGTTGAATCAGCTTTAAAGTACAAACATCCTCTATCTGTGAATATAAATTGTGCCGTATAAAGACGTGTGCTGTGAATAGTGTAACCTTTAAAGAAAAGCTCTTTAATCCCAGGGAATCTTACGTGGAAACTCTTTGTTCAGAAAACATTACTGTGTAACATGCAATGCAGAAATGCCGACGTTACATCATACTGGTGGCCAATGTTAAAATCCCTTTCTAGCATGGATGTTGCATTAATAATGCAGCCAGCGTTTCCCCATATGTTGTCAACAGAAGAGTAAATGATTGCAACCTCAGGGTTCTTTTTTTTTTTTTTTTTTTTTTCAAATGACACCACATTCATGGTTGGTTGCTAGAGTGTTTCTTGTTTTGTCAGAGCAGCAGAATTTGAATATTGGAGTCAAAACCCACCTTCCTGTTTAAAAAAAAAACATTGTATGTCTGTTACTCAATTCATAATTCAGTTAATAAGAGGTCTGTAAATATTGATAGACTGCCCATCAAAATTTCTGAGAGCCCAAGGTAATGTTAGTCAAATGTTCAACATTTTAAAAGCTGGAACCAGGGGATTTTGTGCCATTGATTGACAAAAACAATTAATCAGTTATCAAAGTAGTTGCTGATTCATTTTCTATGGATTAAATGTTTCACGACTAATCTTACACCATGTCGACCATTGTCAAGCAGAAGTTATATAACCGATGTACAACTCTCAATACATATGTAATTACATTACAACATACCACATTTCTGCATACACTAGAAATACTATGTTATACTACAGAAAATATGTTGTAATTTAGTCTTAAATGTATGAAATTGTTATATAACTAAAAATGGACAATGGAGCTCCATGATATTCGATGCAGTTGTGTCATGCAGTACATGTAGTGACAAGTAAGACGAAACTGAGACTGAGACAGTCCTTACTCCAGAGTCTTCTGTCTTTTATTATTAAAGTAATTTAATAATAATGCAAGTAGCAAGTAGTTCCTTGAGCTCGTGGGAAGATATGTTCTGTCTTTCTTTCTGTCGTTCTTTGTTTCTTTGTTTCTTTCCTTCTTTCTGTCCATTTGTTCTGTTGGTTGTGTGCCAGACCAGCAGGTGATGTTGTTATGGCTTGAGGCAGTCCCAAACAGGTACACACAGCTCAACAGCTAGAAAACTTATATCTGAAGAAAAAAATAAGCACACACATGAATTATTCCTGTCTTCTGTCTCCTGAGAGACATTTGGCTCTAGTGTGTTCCTGTAGTTTGATGGTAGAATAACATATGAGATCTTGCATTAATGAGGCCGTAGTGTAATCGAGGCAATCAGCTTAACTGCCAGAGTAGAACTAGTAGCAGCCTGCCGTCTCACTGCTCAGACAGATACATAGTGCAGATGGACACGCTGTGCAACTTTCATAACTCTGATAAAGACGTGACATGGAAGTCTGTAACGCTGAGGTACGTTTGGACGTCATTTTTGTGCATTTGTGTTGAGTTGTGGTCTTAAATGGGCCAAGCATCACTGCCCACTTGTTATCCACACACTGTGAAAGTTTGCACGGAATGTGGCTGCCTGTCTTATGGTCTCACAGACTCATGACCACACTGCCTGATGTTTGCAGTGCTACTTATTTGCATTGAATGGTAATTCTGAACTGGGCCTCTACATGATGCTATCATCAGTATACAGTGTGACAGAAGAGAAGGCAACTTTTTCTTTTGATTAATATTTTGGAGTGGTGGAGATGTAGATGAAATTTTGGGCTGAACTCTTAATAGTCATTATATTAAAAAGTCATTTTTAGCACATTTTTATAAAATGACTGGCTACAGTTTTAGCTCCTGATCAGTAACAATCACACTTCCTCTCAAAACTGTTCAAAATAGAGATGAAGGCTGAGCAGTAACACCAGTAACATCTAAAAGATGGCACTGACAGTCTCCTCTTTCAAGTGAGTTTAATTTATAAGAAATTAAACACGTCCTCGCTCAGTTCAGCCAGTAGCTTATGGTGGCTAATGTTTTAGCTAGATGCTGTGTGACTGATGTTACTGAGCGCATTCACTGACATTATTACTCTTTTTATACTTGTGCTATTGTCATATTGCATTTTAACATCCGACCATAGACTGTATAGCATCTGACACATAAACATTATGGTGTCTTTAAAGCAGCTGACCTAAGATAATCTTGTTATATTTGGCTCGATCCAGGCTAGCTTTTTCCAGTTTTTGTGCTAAGCTAACATGGCTCCTGGCTGTGGCCTTGTATTTTAGCATACAAACATTAGAGTGGTTTCAATCTTCTCACCTAACTCTCAGCAAGAAAGTGAATAAGTGTATTTCCTAAAATGTAAAATCATTCTTTTAAGTGTTAGAAATCCGCACTTGAGTTCTTTTGCCATATTGCAGGTAATATGGCAGGAGGTAATGGGAAATCATATAGTTATTCTGACGATTTGAACACAAGATGCTGTAATATTCTGTCCCAAAATGAGAACGTTAGCAAACAAACAAACAAAAAAAAACCCCACTCCTGCATACAACAAAAATCCTGTTTACCAGAGAGTTTTACACATGTTGGCTAGTTCATCTGTTGATGGAATTCAGAAACTTTTTTACTTCGTAACCAGGATATAACAATTATATAAACAATAAATAATAATAACAGTAATGATATAGGTTAGGGTTTCCACCATTAGACATAATCTTTGTTCAGACATGATTGTGACATGAACCCAGACTGTGACATTCCACAGACTGAATTGTGTATGTGAAAGGTTTATTTTTAAGGCTGATGTGGTCTGGACAGGAACACAAAAGTCACAAAGAAGAGCAGAACAAACAGGAGAGAAAAACAGGATCACAGAAATGAAACTGTTAGCGTAGTCAAAAATAAGCAGTTTCTCATAGATCTATCTCTCAAATCCTCACCAAATGGAAACTTGTTGCTGAAGTTGGCACAAACATTCTTTAACCAGCATCTGTCTATTTTCTTGAAGTCATCAGATTTTGTCATGCAAAACATTTTTTTTAAACTTCTGCTGTAGTTAATACACTTCTCACATGCTTCATGCTCTAACAGGGTTCAATAGGCTTAACCACTGACTGTGTGTCTGCACTGATGGTGTTGTTTGGGAGTTTTAGGTGTTTAGTCCTGAAGAGATGTGTGACCTCCTTTCTGCTGCTGACTAGACCTGCTTACGTTGGCTTATGTCCCCGTTCTCTGTGTGCTGTTTAGGGGGGTGAGTACGTAATAAGTTGTGTTATCATTCATGACCTTGTGGTGATATATTTCCACTTTGGTCTGTGCTTTGTGCTTTAAAGAGAGCTGTAGGTGTGAGAACTGTCAAGTTGGTTTACTGCCCCAGCCTTCAGTTTAGGCTTGAAGGGCAGGTACTGTACTGAGGTCTCTCTATGGTTCTAATCCTGTGTCTGTGGTTGTGTGGGAATCATTGAGGATGCAGCTTATATTAAATGGCGGATTGGTCAAACTAGCACCATCTACCTATCTTATACACTACCTTCTACACAGAAGCAAAAGCAGGTGGAGCAGAGTTTATGTCACTGTGCTGCTACCTGCTCTAAAGCTGGTTGTTGAGGAAGTTCTCTCTCTCTCTTCTCTCTCAGCTCAGCTGTTGAAGGAACAGTTTGACATTTTGGGAAATATGCTTATTTGCTTTCTTCCTGAGAGTTAAAGAGACAGCAAGGCTGGAGCCAGCCATACATGATCACTATATGAAGTGTGGACGCAGGGGGGAAACAGACTGGCTGTCTCTTTCTTTCTGGGAGTGGCTATTTCCTGGATTATTGTCAGAACGAGATATGTTAATCAGTGGGCTTTAGAGGTGTTGGAAGGTGGATTTTTTTTTAACCTTTTAAAATACTGGACCAGGCTTGACATCTGCTTACATTAGCTTCAGATTAAGCGTACAGACATGAGGGTGGCATCGATCTTTTGATCTGACTCTCTGCAAGAAAGCAATTAAAGGTGTTTCCCAGGATGTCAACGTATTCCTTTTATATTATGTTTCCAGCCAGAGACACATCAGGAGTTGGGACCACTATTTACTGGGATTTTCCCCCTTGAAGTCGCAAAGTCCCCTTAGCAGGTGAATATCAAGTTAAAATTATATAAGAAGAAGAGGTGTCACCTAGTGAGTCATCATCTCATCATAGAACGGAGTTCATTCTTTTTATAAACACTTAAGAAGCAAACTCTAATACGTTCCTTATTGGTGAAATATCAGACATCCAGTGAATACAAAAGGTACCAGTGGTACAAAGGTCAGTGGTAAACTCCCCAAGGTAAAAAAAAAAAAAAAAGAAGAAGAAGAAGAAAAAGACATAAAGAAGTTTAGGTCTCAAAAAACTGACAAATCCTGTAAATGTGATAGAAAACAGGTCTTTTTCAAGGATGAAGAAACTGGTTCACTCACAGTTTGCCTGCAGCATTCAAAGGAAATAAAACCCTGAATATTAATGCAAAAAGTTCCTACAGGTGATCCAACTTTAGTTGATGACTTACAAACCCTCTGTCTGTGATGAACAAACTGTTACTACACCCTCTGATGTTTTATCAGGACAATACTGTACTGCAGGAAGTAGTTGTGTATATTTCTGTCAGAGTGGAGACAGACTGGTTGGTCAGTGCTTCATCCTACAGCAACATAATGACCCAGAACATTAGAAGAACAGAACCAGACGGAGGCTTCACATGATAGAGACCTGCACATATATGCAAAGATATGCAAAGATCTGTGGATAATGGTGGAGTCCCATTAGGGCATTCTGCCTCTGATCATAGAGCTAGATTATATTGTGTAACTAATAGTGCATGTTATGTTTATTGTTCTTGTTTATGGAGATATATGAAAGGTTTAACCTGCAGTTGAAGTCATAATTTGAAAAATTCCAACTCTGCCTCCCACAGTCATAGAATCTAAAAAAAACACTGTCAGCCTTGCCTTTTGTATCAGTGAAAATAGTCAGGGAGCCACATCTGTTCATTACTTGGAAGAGGAATTGCACTAAGTTTAAAATAGAAATCAAAAGTGTCTAAAGAAACCTGTCCCTTCCTTTGATTACACATCTAAAAGAGGAACAAGGTTTAGAACAGCGAGAAAAGGGAAGCAAACGCGTTAACACCACTAGTTTTGACCTCAAGAACTCTGAGCACTTCCTGTGTCTAAATGTTCAAATGAAACATTTTCCATTGCTTACCACAGTGTATTAATGTCACCAGAGCAGGTAATACTTTTGGTACAAAATGGAGATATTTATTGCAGAACAGATCACGAGATGCAGGCAGAAACATTTCAAGTTTTTTTTTCAGTGCTGATGGTTCCTGTTGCTTGTGAAAGAAAAATATCTGCTAGGGATATCAGTGGTAGTTTTGCTCAATCCATAAGCAAAACTCTAAAATCATTCATCTGTTTGCTTGGTAACAGTTGCTTTTCAGTTCTCACGATAAACATTACTTCCTTCGTTGAGTGCAATCATCAGCTTCTCTGAGCTAAAGAGAGATAAGTTACAAAGTATAGCTCTCCTTTGTCCTCTGCATGGACATGAACCAATGCGTGCTATAAAACGCAGCTTCTATCTCCTGTCACAGTTCCCTCTTTGTTTTTGTTCCTGTTAGACCTTGTTCCACATAATTGCATACACATTTACATGTAGATGCAGATACAAAATAATACAAAGTATTCCCTAGATGTTAGAGTTGGATATGGGGGTTTGTGTGTAAATACTTGTGTTGCCATAGTAGATAGAGTCATTGTAGTGTTCATTCTTGATCTTTGTATACATACATGATACGTAAGAGTCAGGACGGTTTTGCAGCTGTTGGGTTACAGACATCTTTAAAAATCTGTTAAGTCAGAATGAACACCAATCATGTAGAGACTGCAGAAGCATCCATCATCCCAAAAATCCTACAGTCAAGATCATCCAGGAAGTTGAGTGACTGAGTTAGCTATAAGACATCTTTGTGTTCTCAGTCTTCCCCCTGCGGCAAGGAATATCTAACAGCATCATGTGATATGTGACTTTCACACCACATCCACCCATTGTTAGAAACATTTTGAAACATATTTACAGTAGCACCCAGCTGAGAATAGATAAGGTCTCAGTTCTGTGTCACAGAGCTTAAAGTGTCACAGTTGGCAAATTCACTGTCGACTCTAGATGCTGCCTGCTCATTAAAATCTACGTGTCCTAAAGAAATGTGAGATCAATACATGCACAATGCCCAAGTAATACAGGCTGCGACCGATCATGTGACTGACTTTTTTATTCCGTGATGATCCTCAAGAAGGTATGTGACCACAGATGCAAGTGAAAGTTAAAAAAAAAGGAGACAAAAGAAGTGCGTAATACAAGTGGTTAATATCATAATGGTTAGTAAATAAATAAATGAATATACAAATAAGCATAAAAGCACACAATGTTAAATGTTCAATAGCTACTTAAAGCTACTTAGAGTTGACTGTTTTTCTCTTTAATTTAAAAGAGGACTCCCCCAGGTTAGCATTGCACTCCTATAACATTGTGGGATTTGTGATAAAAATCATCTCCTCATCTCCTTGAACATTACGATTATGCCATAGATATGATAACCCATCATCATCATCATCATATTTACCATTGTCTTACAGTTTTTCTGTCAAGTTAAAAACAGTCCACTGTCTTATTTTGTGCAATGCTCTTTTCATTGGATATTCTAAAAACACATATGATTCTACCTATCAAGCAAAGCTATTTAGTAAGAAATTGTCTTCAGTGCCTCAGTGCTGATCTGTGATGTTTTGCAATAACACCTCAAATAATTGCAAACACCAGATGCCACACAGAGAACATGAAAGATTATTATACGTAATATCCAGGAGTACCAGGAAGTCGCTAGTCTTATATTAACTCCTTGTAGTGTTTGACAATGTTTGATCAGCACAGTGTCTTTTGTAGTATTCAAAGGTCATTTAATGTTTTATCTGCTTATTTACAAAGTGCACATGTGAATACATTATCACAGAAACTGGTTTATAACCTGCTCATAACCTTGAGTCTTGGGGTTCTGGATGTGTGAACTAGAAATACAACAGTGTTTGTGTGACAAAAGCTTGGAAATGAACATTTATCAGATAAAAGTTCTTTTAAACAATAAACTGGTAACCTCAGCCCTCATGTCCTGCTGTTTCTCCTCTTGTCCTCCAGCAGAAGGCACCATGGGCTGTGTGGGCTCAAAGCAGGAGCAGGAGCCTCTCAGCAAAGGGACGGGTAACGATGAGCTGCAGAACCGCGCACACACGGCCCACTATGTCAAAGACCCCACCACAGGAAACTCCTCAAGCAAAGCTGTAAGCACAGATGTTGTGACAGATAAAAATCTCTGAAAAGTAACTAGTTGTTGTTCATCTTGTGGCAAATAACACCTCAACATAATAGAACACACAGAGAGGTAATCATTTACACTTTGCCTTAAAATTGCTGTGTTCTAATACAAATAAATATCACAGGGCCATTGATGGAAGACATATTCAGATCTTTGATTTCAGTACCAATGCAACAATGTAGAAATACTACAGTGCAAGTAAACATACTCATAGTTCCATCCAGTGGTTCCCAACCTAGGGATCTGATCCCCTCTAAAGGGTCGCAAGCCAAATTTGAGTGGTCATGAAATGACTAATAGGATAGAAAAGAATTGCTTTCAGTTTTTGGATTTTCCTGGATCATTTTACCTCCTTGGGTCTTGAATATAACCTGGGACATTAATTAGACACTGCTTTAAGCCAAATTGTTGGGAACTACTGGTTTAATTGTTCATTGATGCATTGTAAGTCCTCAATCTGAATAGTAACTAGTAACTAATAACTGTAGCTGGCAGATAAATGTAGAGTATAAAAACAGAACTATTGTACTCAGGTACAGTTCTAAAGTATATATACGTAATTACTTTTCCATCACTGAGCATGCATCTTAAGCCATATTACTGTATGTGTAAACAAAAAAATGTTTGTGGACCTGTTGACAAGTAAAAGGGCAGTGACTTTAAATGGAGAATGAGGAAGATTAATGGTATCAAATGCGGAAACAGCGAAAGTGTGATGAGGTACAGGAGAGAAAAGTGTTTCACTGGTTACTCCCACAGGTGATAGTGGACAGTTTTCCAGAGCTTTTCAGAGAGGATGTATGTGCACTGACATACACTGTTCACATTCCTGTGGCTTGTTGTTAGTTTGCATACTGGTCAGACTTTGATCTGTGCCATCGGTAAAGTAGCAGTGCTACTGTGCGAATGTGGCTCATCTGGCGACTACTTCCTGTGTGATGACTGTAACAACTCTTGTACCCTCAATGAAAAAAAAAGGAAGTGACAGAAAAGGAACAGCGTACTCAGACAGGAGACGTATTATTAAAACTTGAGTATTAAGCAATGCCTAAGATACGTATTATCTCAGTCTTTTGGGCTGGCAGACTATACCGTAGCTCTAGCATGGCACTTTGCTGAGAGTGGGGTTTCTGATGCCGAGAAAACCAATTACAGACCCAGAACCCTGTACTAGAGATAACTGCTAACAACAACTTGATATTTAAACCTGATATGATGTTAAGTTCTTCCTTCCTCCCGTCCTTTCAAATGTTGAAGCTGAACTGGGGTCTTACTTACTGTGAGAAATAATTGTGCTCTTTAAAAGCTGAAACTAAAATAAATACAGTACATTATTTGATTCAAATATATATGTTGATTTATTTTAACAGAAAATAATATATAGGAACATTGCAGGACAGACCTGATTTAGACAATCTTTCACACTGACAACGTAGAATTTACTTTAAACTTTAAAATCTGTACTGTATATACCATACAAAGTGTTGTAAGCATCATGTCAGATACACAAACTTCAAAAACTGCACTAATCAGTGTTTTTGTATTTACAATGAAACAAACACATATGTATACGTATGTACTTATACATGTGAAAATGTGATGGAGTCTCTGTCTTCTTTCTCTCTACAGAGCAAAATGCCATCCAATGCAAACGCTTCAGAAGGTGAGTCACAATCTTAATCGACATACTATTATACCTCCGCTTGAAACTTGCAACCCTTGCTCCCCTGTAATTGACTCTGCGTCTTATTTTAAAGTTAAGCACTAATGAGACACTAAGGTCAGTCAATTTTCTGGTTTATTTTTTACCTCCCGCCTTGTACTGTCAACACCGCCACAGAAAAGACAGCCAGCTTAAACAACATCATCTTGGTCAGTGCTGGTTAGACAGACAGCAACACTGCCTGAAACTCAACACGACATCCGAGAGAGAGAGAGAGAGAGAGGAAGGAGAGTCAGTGTGTGGGTAGAGAGTGATATCCCCTCTCACTGTCTCACCACACAGGCCTTCAGTATATTCTATTGCTATTATTATCAAGCTTACAAGGAAGTCAGTTACATAGGCAAAGCACAGGGAACCCAGTGCTACTAACAAAGACAGACACAGTTCAGACTTGTGTCCACTAAAAAAAAAAAAAACAACATGCACAATCTGCCATGTACACTCTCACCTCTCACCTCAAACCTCATATGTCCTTTCAAGTGTAGAGTTTTCACAAGCTAAGAGAAACTAATTTGGTTTCAGCTCTATCATTGCCATTGAGTCTTTCCATCTATCTGAATCGAGTGTGAAAGTGTTTTACAAGCCCAAAGATGTTCACAGCATGTAAACAGGTTTCACGAGATAAGGCGAAGGGGTCATGTTTAACACTGCAATCTCTAAACACGAGGCCTTCTTCTTTTCTTGCTGTAGGAGAGAGCATTGCCATGGCACTATACGACTATGAGGCCATTCACGAGGGAGACCTTGGCTTCAAGAAGGGAGATAAGCTCCGAATCTTAGAGGAGTAAGTAGAATATCAGCAGTGAGAAAGATCATTAATTCTTTGTTGCTTCAGTTATAAGCTTCAGTTTCCGGACTGGTACGCTTTATCATGTCTATGTCTTTGGTGTCAACAAATATTCACACATTTTGTGCTCTCTCTCTCTCTCGCTTTTTCTCTCTCTCTCTCTCTCTCTCTCTCTCTCTCTCTCTCTCTCTCTCTCTCTCTCTCTCTCTCTGTAGGTCAGGGGAGTGGTGGAGAGCTATGTTAATCAGTACAGGCCAGGAAGGCTACATCCCCAGTAATTATGTAGCCAAAGATACTCTGGAGGCAGAGGAGTAAGTACTCACACGGAAAATAAATGTATATGCATGATTAATTTCTCACTATATATATAAATACTATACATATCAACTGTTGTCTTATTATTATCATTATCACAAACTGAAAATGTATAAGGAAGCAAAGCCCACTATATGAATGGAAAATAAGGCTTGTACAGAAAGAGCCGTTAAGAGGTTTCTGTACCAACCAACCTGTTTCCTGTTGTTGAGGTGGTTCTTTAAGGGCGTGAGCAGGAAAGATGCAGAGAGGCAGCTGCTGGCCCCTGGGAACAAAGTGGGATCCTTCATGATCCGAGACAGTGAGACCACCAAGGGTGAGTAAAAAAACACATTCATAAACAGATATTTTGGCCTTTATGATGTGAGTACTCAGTACTTCTGTACTACATGCAGTGCAGCGGGCTAAGTATTCATAAAGAGAAATTATTGACAGCAAAAACCTCATCTGACAAATAATGCAAATTGATTTTGGCAGTTACTGCTGTAACAAAAACTGTGTTTTTAACAGATGTGTACTAATTTCTTGTACCTTACACATTTTAAGCCATTGGAAATGCATTTGCACATTTGTCAGGTTGCCACAAACATGACTCCAAATTAATGCTAAAGTTGCTCAGTGTCTACCGGACGTGCAAAGTGGCAACTGTTTGCCAACACGTCAGCTACATTAGCTAAACCAGTGATAATATGACAATGCTGTACTCACAGCTTGTTTCTGATGCCCCCAAGTGACCAATCATTACATTTTTGTTAACAAATTATTAACTTCAGGGCTGACTACAGACTGAATCCTCCAAATGAATGGATAAGATGAGTAAAGGAGTTCTTCTCAGCCTGTGAAAACAGTGGTATAATGTCTTCTCTGGCTCTGAAGGGAGGCTTCTAATATTCGAAAAATGTTCTCAGGTTAAATTGTTTTGGGCTTGTGAATTTACATTTTTAACAGACAGCCTACATTAAATTATGGGAAACATAGGATCCAGCATTTTCATAGCTTGACTGATATTAGAAACTAAAAATCACTGGAGTGTCCCTTTAAGCGTCCCATGCTGATATGCAGGAAGTCCCAGAAGCTTTTCTACTCTCACAAGAAGTAGCATTTTTGGGAAACACTGGATATCTTTAGTTTTCTGACACAAAAATGTTACGATTTTAAAATTTTGAATCATCTAAAAATATAACCCAGTCAAAGATGTTGATGACAAGATGACAAAAACCCCCTGTGTGTCACCTGGTAACTACTGTTTTCTTTCTGTTTTACCACAGGCAGCTACTCTCTGTCTGTCAGGGACAGCGACATCCAGGCTGGTGACACAGTTAAACATTATAAGATCCGTACGCTGGACAACGGAGGATTCTACATCTCTCCTCGCATCACCTTCAGCACCCTGCAGGAGCTGGTCGGCCATTACAAGAGTAAGTTCATTACTGTTTACAGAGTTCAGGCTGTTTCCTCAGTTTGACAATGAATGATCTGACCTCCTCACAGCTGTCTCTCTTAGTAGACTAGTTGAGTTATTGGCTGTCCTCATTAAAAATAATGATGTAAGGAGCAAAGTCCAAAGAGTCCAAGGTCAAATATTTGTATCTGCTTATTCTAGAGCAGGGAGATGGCCTGTGCCAAACCCTGACCAACCCATGCCTGAGTCCCAAACCTGAGAAGCCATGGGAGAAAGACGCCTGGGAAATCCCAAGGTCATCTCTCAAACTGGAAAAGAGGCTTGGTGCTGGCCAGTTTGGAGAAGTCTGGATGGGTGAGATAGATATGAATCATGCTAGAACACAGTTTTTGGAGAAAGGAAGCTAGCATTTTATTTTCTAATGCTACTTCTTATTTTGTTTGAAGCCACATACAATAAGCACACCAAGGTTGCAGTGAAGACTATGAAACCTGGCAGCATGTCAGTTGAAGCCTTCATGGCGGAGGCCAACCTGATGAAGACGCTTCAGCACGACAAACTGGTCCGACTCCATGCTGTGGTCACCAAGGAGGAGCCTATCTATATCATCACAGAGTTCATGGAGAAGGGTATGTGTGTGCATACCTGACTGAATGTATGTGTGTGAATGCAGGCACAGTACGTAAAAACACTTGTGTAAAGTTGTTAGCCCTCCATTTAAATATTATTTTTTCCCCTAAACTTTTATTCTATGGAAAGCCTATAAAAAATCTATATTGTATTACACTAAAACCAAACCAAAGGAAACTCGCAAGACAGTAATTCTTACTTAGGACTAGTACTTAGGTCCCAGGGAGTGCTGTTGCAGTTTGCAGGCTGCATGTGGAAAGATTGTGTAGTAGCTGAACTAAATTTTAAAAAATAAAATAAAATCATGATCATTTGAAACTAAAGAAAAAGAAACGAATAATCTGCATATTGAGTCAGCTGTAACTTCTGAACATCTGTGTTGCATTTGAGAGTGTGCAAAAACTAGATAGCAAGCAGAGATGCCCTAACAGTTATCTTAAATTAATGGATAAATGGTTGAAATAGTTAGCTAGAAGTAGTAATTGATTGGAACATACCAGCTTCCGCCACTGCAAATGAAATGAAAACTTCAAATGAACACATTCGGAACATGATGGGTGAAGTCAATAAAGGTGGACTGGCGTTCATCTGAGTGGACTGTGGAGATACTTAAGACAAAATGGTTGGGAATCACTGCTGTACGTGAACAATTTTCCCTGTAAACTAAAGGGAAAAAGAAAATGAAATCTCACTACAGATTATATATAGATATATAGATGAAATATATCTATTGGTTGAAACTTTTTTTAAAGGATATCTGTAGTTTTTTGTTTTGTTTTGTTTTTTCCCTCATCAGGTGCACTGACCTTTACATGTGGCCTGTGGTTTATTGATGTGTTTGTGTGTGTGTGTGCCTACAGGTAGTTTATTAGACTTCATAAAGAGTGATGAGGGCAACCGTGTCCAGCTCCCCAAGCTCATCGACTTCGCTGCCCAGGTGAGTGTCATTGTCAGTCCTCCATTATACAAATCAACAGACCAGATCCTCTGGCTGTTCGGTTGTTTCATGTTTTCCTGTATTACCATCTTGAGTTCAGTAGTCCATTGTTCTATTGATAAGGATTGTGCTGAAAGTGAAAGTGCTGCAGCATATGTTTACTATATTCATTCACATTTAGATTACTGACTTAGCATGCTACAAATGTGCTAATTAGCCATAAACACAAAGTACAGTTGAAGCTGGTTGGAATGACATTACAAATACTATTTAGTCATAAACCAAAGCACTGGCCAAACTTGCTCAAAACCTCAACTGTCAACCTCATGGTAGGATAGGATAAATCCTACTCTGCGAATGCGATTTAAAAAAATACAATGAAGACATCTGTTATACAAAGAAAAAAGTGAGGTTGTAGTACTCATTTCAACTTAGTCCTGCTGTTACTTTCTGTACCTGTAGGTGGCAACATCAACATGTATGCATTATACATGTGGGTTAGCATGCATAGCGCTACTCAAAGACCAAACAGCTCCCTCTTTAAGAAAATCTGCACCCCTCTAAATGTGCATGAGTTTGTGAGTTTATGAGGGAGTTAGCACTCTGCTGCATGATCTGCTTGACATCTAATACAAAGAACAGAGAGGGAAGGGAAGAGGAAAAGGGTTACATCTGTCTGTTTTGATTCAATCCTACCATGAAAGATTTTATCACGTTAAATCACTCATCAGATAGTTAGAGAGATTAGTCTTATCTACTGCTAACGCAAGAGAGTTAAAGAGAGAGAATACTTGTGTGAATAAATTCTCACTCATATTATAGTAAATGTCTGTTGCTGTTATTACCAGCAATGCTGGTGTACTGGAAGAAGTTTTTAACGAGGAAACACTGATAATGCTGCAATTTCATTGCCAGTGACATTTACAATGAGGAACTATGTTTTGACTCTTTAACATCTCTCTAGACTGCAGAGGGCATGGCCTACATTGAGCAGAGGAACTACATCCACAGAGACCTGAGAGCTGCCAACATCCTGGTCAATAAGGCTTTAGTGTGCAAAATTGCTGACTTTGGCCTCGCTCGCATCATTGAAGACAACGAGTACACAGCCAGGGAAGGTACGACACTGTACTCACTACCAAATGTTGTGTTAGCCAGGTATCATCAGTAGAAGTGATTAAGAAACTGGTGAAGTGATGAAATGGGAACAGTCACAGTTTCGTCAGTTCAGGGGAAATTACTTAGTGTCACGAAGGTGTCAGATTTCAACATGGGTTGCAAAAATAGTGAAGACAAGTGTGACTTGCTGTATGGCTAACTGAATGAGCAGACAATGTGTTGAGTATGCGTTTGAGGGGATGTAAGTGCAGCAGGAAACGCCTCAGCAGTGGCATTAGCAGCCAGCTAACATCTCAATAACAAAGTCAACACCGGTTCACATTTTGCAATTTTCCCCCAATAACCAGGAGCCAAGTTCCCCATCAAATGGACAGCTCCTGAGGCAATCAACTATGGCTCTTTCACCATCAAATCTGACGTCTGGTCCTTTGGCATCTTGCTGACTGAGATTATCAGCTATGGACGCACACCATACCCAGGTAAGTGGATCACTAATTTCAGCTTTATAATAATAAAGCTTATACTAATTGCCATAATGTCTCTGAAGAGCAAGAACCTTACACTTGCAGTTAGTACACAATGCTTTTGTCCCATTTCTACACCTCAACTCAACAAACACATTATCCTAATTAATAAACTAATTAATTATCTTACCCTCGGTTTAAAGTGTTAAGGACTGGTAACATACTGTAGGTCCATGTTGGAATGGGATAACAGTAGTGAATTGGATTTTATTGAAGCTAGAGGCAGATGGGCAACACTCCATAAAGACTCACTGTGTGGGTGTGGAATTTCCATCTGTAGTTTTCCTCGTGTGTTGTTTAACAACACATCACCTTAGTGCTTAACAGTTTAACATGCTAACACCGGCTAATAACCATTAAAAATGTTTTAATGGTAATTAACACAGTTGAGGAAGGTCATTAGTTTAACAGGTAAGTGATCATACAACAAAGTGCTGGGCCACTTAAAATGTGGTCATGATGGGGTCAGAGGAAAAGGCAGAGGATCTGTAAAGTTATTCCAATTCCTCATGAGGGCAATGTGAATTTTTTTACCTACTTACAACCTGCTGTCCGGTTAGCTCAGTTGGTAGAGCACGAGACTCAATCTCTCGGGGTCATGGGTTTGAGGCCCACTCTGGACGGCACCACCTCCTATGGGCTCACAACCTGTGGGAGGTGCCATAGGACTTTGGTGCATTGTGGACTGGGCGGGAGTCACCCCCGCGACCTGGGCCTGGACCCAGATAAGCGGCAGATGATGACATGACACAGCAACCTATCCAGTAGTTGTAAAGATATTTAACTCAAAACCACAACCTCATGGCAGCACTAGGGGGAAAAGTCAGGGGTCATGAAAGTCAGGGGTATCATGGCTGTCTGCACAAAGTTTCATGGCAGTTTAGTTTGTCCCAAACTGGTGAACCAACCCACTGACAGTACCATCCATATGGCCTTAAAGTTAGCATGATTTATGCAATCATGTGCTCTTGATTTCAGGGATGACCAACCCAGAAGTGATTCGTTCCTTGGAAAAGGGCTACAGAATGCAGCGCTTGGACAGCTGTCCCACCGAACTCTATGAAATCATGCTGGAGTGTTGGAAGAACAAGCCTGAGGACCGTCCGACCTTTGATTACCTGCAGAGCGTCCTGGAGGATTTCTACACAGCCACAGAGAGCCAGTACCAGCAGCAGCCATGAAAATGAACATCCACAAACATGTTTTCTGTCACAATATTGCTCTATTCATACTTAACAGCAAGTCTATTTTCTACCTGCAGCAGTGCAACTCAGAGAGTGCTCTGGACTGCACTGCTGCAGTCTCTCTTTCTCCTACACATTCTCACACACATAATCTATAATAACAAGGGACTGTACAAAAATTATTGGGTTGAAACTTTATCTCTTAGAATGACAGGCCCTACCTAATATTTTGATTATTTTCATTGGGCCCTTCTCCCTTTGAATTGTAACATTGTTAAGTAACACAACTATGGTAGAGAGATTAAGACATGCAAAATATAAATACAATGCAGACAGTAGATATTATTATTACTATTACTAATGTTATGACAACACAATCCTACCTCATACTCAGGTCAGGGACACAGCACAATATATACTGTAGAATTATGTTCTAAAGGTTTGGTCATAGGCTAATATGGCCACAGCTACATCAGATGTACTGGATGTTTATCTTCATAAAACTGACCATTAAAGCTGCACATCATTATGTACAGTAAACATGTGCCCTGACATTTAGTGCACATCTCTATTTAGAGATAACTGTGGGTAACAGGTTGGTTTCATTACTGAGGTTTGCAGGGGACGTGTGGGTTCCAAAACTGGACCCAGACAGGACTTGTCTCTACATGTATAAGTGAAAATAGAAAATGTGCTTGAATAAGGATGGCACAGGATGGTTGAAGTAAAACAGACCATGAGGAAAAAGCAGGGCCCCCCATTAGTGCTGTATACATTTTTTCCCCAAAGAAAAAAAATTCTATACAGCCCTCCCTCTCTTTTTCTGCCTTATCATTTTTGTACAGTCCCTAACATTCCAACAGCTTTGAAGGTATGTCTATGTAGCATTTACAGTATGTAGAAGGCCATACTGTCCAGTACAAGCTATTGTATAATCATGACTATCTCACACACAAAATTTTATTTTACACAATACAAATGTACATGGCTATCTTCACAAAAAAAGTTATGTGAAGTGAAGTTATGTTCCAGCACACATCGTGCATTCATCAAAGGAAGGTATGACCACAACACAGATGTTCACAGTGAAATATGTACAGTGTTCAGCTGCACTGGGCTGATATCAATGATTGATCAAGCAAAGCTGTTAAATGTGCAGTGTTTTACATTGTGAAAGCAAAGTGGGGACTGTGGACTTTATAAAGGGCAGATAAATATGCAAAAATCCACTATTTCTATAGATTTTTTTTTCCATAATGCTGTGGCTTGTTCAGCATTAATCCTTAAAAGTGCCTTTTACAGTGGTTGTTGCTTTCAGACTAAACATTTACAATATATTTCCATATGCTCTGTATATTTATTGATATACATAAAGGAATACAAGTGCTTAGGAATAGGGTCTTTAATGTGAAACCATATTAACTAATTATTATTGTTGCTTTTTTTTCAGCCATAAAATGTTATGTTAAATATTATTCACACATACATTTCACATCTTTCTGCCTTTTTTCTCTGTTTGGTAAAATAAATTATTTGTTCATTTAGTACTGCTCTGAACATCACTGTATCTTATCTTGAATGTAATGGCAATCCAAAAGTAAATGCTTTTTCTATCCTTTTTTTCCTTTTTTTCTTTTTTTTTTTTTTTAGTTTTTTCTATACTGTTTGAATAATGTGTTTCTCATGTTGTTGGAAATGGTATAGCAGTTGTTGCACAGTCACTCAATGCTGAAAGGATAACGTGTTTGTTATATGGAGATAATTGAATTAAACATAAATCATATGATAACAATGTCATGTTCATTAATTGACCCAAATGACTACAGTACATATTTTGTGGGCTAAACTTTCAGCAGAATATTCTTGGGTGTTTCAAATGATGATTTCATGCTGTGACAGATTTGGTATCAGACAGAACCGTGAGCAACAATATGTGAGAGAATTTTGCTTTTACACACGTAAAGAGCTGATATTAGACAATATTGAATCATTGCATAGCACTGGACATTTATTCATAAGGTTACAAATGTTTTTGTTTTCTTCTTTATCAATGTAAAACCCTTTGCGTATTTTGTTAGATGCTTGGTTCAATACTACTGTGATAAAAATATTAAAATAAATTGTTTTAGAAACATTTATTGATCTAAATGTGTATATGTGTAACACCGTACAAGGTTTTATGTATCGTTATTTACACATTAGATTAATGTGTTTCTTGGTGTGTATGAACTGCATCCCAAGAGGCTCATTTAAAAATCGTTCGTGTGATAGTCTATGGTGATAGTTAACAGATCAGTAATTCATTTTAAACATATTACGATTTATTTGTTTTAGTATTCACGTTAGTTCACCGTGGACGTAAAAAAGACTTTGCTGTTAAGTAGGACTACATTTCAAATAATAAAAAAAAAAAGAAAATGAATTAATCGAAACAAGACGTCACTAATGACACGTATTCAAAATGGCGACCGCGGCTATGGTGAGTGGAAAAGCGAACTCTTTTTCTTCAAACTGCACATCGTTGATACTGTCTTCGCACATTAACTTAGACACAGCCCTATAATTGTGGCAGAGTAGGGATCAACCATAGTCGGTAAACAATATTTAAACGTTAAGTAGATGCGGATTTTCAGGAGTTCGATGTTGTTCGGATGTGGACAATCATGCTAACTGCTTGCTGAAGTTAGCTAAGTTAGCTAACGTTACCTAGCATAACTGTCAGTGTGCTGTGGCTCTAAACACCGATTTGTGTAATTTGTCTTTTGTGTGAAACTGTGCTGACAGAGTATACATAAACACACACTCAGTTTTTGGGTTGTCATTTACTGTACAGCCAGGATCAGTCAGCTGGTCGAACTTTGGCTTAATGTTAGCTGTTAGCAGTTGTAGTAGGCAGCGTCAGTTTGAGGTTGTTGCCGGTGTAGCAAGTTATAAGTGCTGAAATAAGTCAAGATGAAGGCAGCAGATCAGTTACAAAATACAATCACAACACGAACAAAGTCTGCTTGTGTTATTTAACTATGCTGGTACTTTGTGATAACTCAAATGTCATTTAATTTGTAGCCATACTTGCTAACTTCCTTCAGTACTGTATCATAACTCAGAATGGCTATCAACTAATACATGTGCTCCCCTTGGACTTCATCATCTGTTATTTCATCATAGAGTCACAGTTAGGCTTTTTAGCACGGAACAATAGAAAATGACTCTTAAATAAAACAGTCTCTTAAAGACATATTATGGTTATTTTAAATCAATAAAGCCACCCTCCCGTCGAGTTAGTATTTAGTAAAGGTAACCTTGGCAGAAACTCTAGCCTTTCATAGGAGAGGGCTAAACTGTAAATCACATAAACACATTTGCTTGTCCATTTCAATTTTGCTTTGGGTTTTAGTGTGGACTCTGACTTGGCCATGAACGTTGTTGCTGTCAAACCATTTTTCCTGTTGCTGTGGCTTCATGTTTGAGATTGTTGTCTTGCTAAATCCCGTCCATAGTATCACTTCCAGTTCTGACTGCAGCCAGTGTTACTAAAGGCATGTGGAGGACTCTGTTTCCCACACGCCTTTTGGCAAACACAAGGGTAATTGTCATGTGAAGTCTTTCTCTTTGGCTCTGCCATTACTGAATCCCCTGGGCAACAGTTGTATGCTGAGTGTCTCCTGTCTCTCACTTTGGACCTGTGTAGCTCCATCAGTGTCTACAGGCCATGACCTGTTTGACTGAGAACCATCACAGATTTCTTCTCACAGGAGCACTCTGCTCCAGGCATGTTTACAGTTGTGCTATAGCTTTTCAATGAAAACCAAAAAAAACCAAAAACTTTCTAGAGATTATTCAGTGCCTTAAGAATATACAAATATTATTCCACAATTTGTTCTTTTCAAGTCTTTCTCTTGTTTGGAAAGTTGTTTGACTCAATGATGTACTTGGAAGTGTGGTGTGTGGCAGGGGGAATCCCTCTAAATGCTGATCTTGACCTATTACTAAGTAGAATAACAGCTAGCCAGTTTGTATTGACTTGAATAGATCCCTCTCCATTATTTACTGATGTTGTACTATGACTGTATCCATTTTACCATGCAAAGTACATGCAAAAGCCCTAATTATGTTTCTGGGTAAACAAGGCATCATTTGCATTTTGATGTGACACTGTCTTCCACACAAACAGAAACAACACTTTTGCAGGTGAGGTTACAGATAAGGTATAACATTTATTTTGTGAATGCAGTTACATTGGGACAGGCAGTTGTTATGAAGCTCAGCATAGCCTGCATTTTGTATTTTATATGGAATAATGAAATCGGTTCATGTTTAGAAGCTTTTTGTCTTGCATACACTCACACGGTATTATTATTAGTCAAATCGCATGCTAAACACAAACTGTGTAGTGTTTTTGTTTGTGTCTATAGCTGTTTTCACATATGAACTCCAGACAGTGTCTGGAGAGTCAGGTCCGAACACACATGCAGCACACAGCCAGAGACTGTCCATGTGAGAAACCGTCTCACCTACTGGAAAGAGTCGATTTGGTTTAGGCGAGGGGTGGCACCTGGGTACAGTGAGCAGGAGGCCGGCATCGTTCGAAGGCACTTCAGAAGGCAGGGTAGAAACACTCATCCATATCCCCACCCACTTGCCGTTAATCCTCTGAACAATGGCCTGCTCTATTCACACATCGGCTCATTCGGACATTACGCAGACTTTAGACCTAGTAGGGAGCTGGCAGGTTAAAGTCTGTTTGATGTCTGGTTCAACTGATTCAGACATTGACACATACACACACAGCTCCTCCATGTGATGTCTAGAAAAGTTCAGGGTTGCAGTGCATGTGATAAAGCAGCTTATGTCTGTCTGTGTGGTAAAATATTTGGTGGCGTCCGTGTTGCAGGAGACGTGGTGGGCCTTGCTGCTGCTGTCCTTGTTGCCTGTGGTCCGGCCCTTCTATGTCCCTGGAGTTGCTCCCCGGAACTTTCGTGAGGGTGAGACTGTAGATATCAAGGTAAGACTAAAATTCACTTGATCAACATTTCACAGATTAGCTGAAAAATTGTGATTTGGTTGTTCATTGGTTGTCACCATTTGCCTTACATGACAACTGTTCTGTTTAAACCAAACTGAGGTCTCTCTCTGTGGCTTTTGTGGATCTTTCTGTATTTGTACGGGTGCCCAGCTCCCACACCGAAAACATGGATGTTAGCTCACTTACGGACCTTTAGTTTAGTTTGTTTGGTCCAGACCAAGGAGTGAAATGATGCATTGATGCCTTTTAGTTCTGGTCCTTTTCATGTTCCCATTGACTTACTATAAATAAACTAAGAGCTGTATCCATGAAAATATATTATTTAACAGGTAACTCATTCAAATTCTGGAGAACACTCACTTTTATGTTGAGGAACTGCATTAATGCAGTGAGTAGCACACAAGCACAGCAGACCTTTGTTTAAACCCCTACTGGATTTTCTTGTTGACCAGGACAGTTCCCATGATCAGCTGTTTGATTTAACAGCAGTCTATTTAGCAGAGTTTGAATTCATGCTGAAATCCCATATCTGTTATTACCAAATCCTGTGGCTGGTCTGCTTTATGTTCTCATCAAAAACAAACCACACTAGAGAGCGATCGGTGGAGTTTCACACAAACGGAAACAAACTGAACGAACAGGTATGGTTGGAAAGCACCTCAGAGGCTCACAGCTTGCCAGCTGCCTTTGAACATTTGCTGAAAAGTGCTCCCAGTAGTGAGCAGCCGTGGGTTAAACCTGGGACTTGTGTTTTTATGAGAGCTTATTTCATAGAGGTGATTCTTTTTTTTATTTAAACTGCATTTGGTTGCACATTAAAAAGTAAAATAATAATAAAATACATGTACACAGACATTTACATATAAAATACATATTTATGTAAATCAGTTATTTCTTATGTCAGTTGTCCAACAGTTATTGGAAAGTTACTATTATTTGTTTAAGATGTTTAACTGGCAGGAAAGTAATTGCTAGTTCCTACTGATCATGTTTGCAAAGCCCACAAACAAAGTACAGTTTCTAGTGTCATTCAGACCACGTTGTTGTGAATATAATTTAGCACTTTTGTTACCCAGTCCATCAGACAGTCAGTCAAATGGTTTGTTTTTCAGGCAGTGAAGCTGACCAGCTCCCGTACCCAGCTTCCTTATGAATACTACTCCCTCCCTTTCTGTAAGCCAGACGCTGTTTTCTACAAGGGAGAGAACCTGGGTAAGTGGACTGCTGCAGATCTGTGTGGAAAGTCTCTGTAAATATATCACTTCATTTCACCTGAACCAGTTTGGGAAAAGTAATGTTATCTTACATGCATCTCAATTTAAAATACACATTTTTTCTTTTTTTTTTTTTAAAGTGTTTTCACAGATATATGTTCTGTTAATTTTTTTCATTACTCTGTTTTATAGGTGAGGTGTTACGTGGGGACCGTATTGTGAATACCCTTTATAATGTTGAGATGAACAAAGACAAGAAATGTGAGATGGTGTGCAGCAAGAAAAAGCTCAGCATAGAAGAGAGCAAGCTGATTGCTGAGCGCATCCAGGAGGAGTATTATATTCACCTGTGAGCAGTTTGTTCATCACTGTTGTTGGCAGGGGAATCCCTCTAAATGCTGATCTTGACGTATTACTAAGTAGAATAACACGCATTTGTTTATTTTAAAGTCTTTTTTTTCAGTGACTCTGAACTTTGAGCTTTTTTTTTTCTAATCAGTTTTTACAAATTGATTAGAGCAGGTCTGTTTATTTAGTGTTTTGTAGCAGCCAAAAACATTGCTGGAAGATATTTTTTCTTGGCCTTATATTTTTGAGTTAACCTGGTTCTCTAGCATTTAAGGTTTTTCATGTACATTATGCAAACCAAAACTAATTCAAGACCTCCCTGTGCCTTTCAGTATTGCAGATAACCTGCCAGTTGCCACCAGGTTAGAGTTTTACCCCAACAGAGAGGCAGGAGGCGAAGAGGAGCAGAAGAAGGATGTGGTGAAAGACATCCAGTTTGAACATGGCTACAGACTGGGCTTCGTTGACAGCAACAAGGTAGATATTATATCGAATCCTCCTGTCTTGAATACACTGTTAAGAGACGCAGAGAAGGTGGAGAGCACTGGTAGCAGATGATCAGAGGACGTCAGTTATAGATCTGTATTTTGCACTTTCTTTCATTTTTGCACCAGGAATGTTTTCTTTCATGAAATAAATTGCCACATTCATTTGCTGAGAACTGTCTGCTCTCAGGCTCACACTAAAAGCCACAGATGCAGACACAAGGACATGTCTCAGACGTACAGCCATAGACATAACACACTGTAACTTTGTACTCTTTAATAAAACATTCATGGACAGAAACTTTGATGTCTCTTGTAGAAAATCTTCTGGTAA
Source organism: Toxotes jaculatrix (assembly GCF_017976425.1). NCBI lineage: Eukaryota > Metazoa > Chordata > Actinopteri > Toxotidae > Toxotes > Toxotes jaculatrix. Next base: position 5,860,775 of record NC_054395.1, on the reverse strand, counting down.
TGTTCTGGATGAGACAAGATGAAAACAATGGGGATTCAGTAACACAGGCAAAAACATGTTTTTGTCTTTTTATTATCGTTTTTTGAAATTGAAATGTGGAAAACAAGGAGTGTATGTCACCAGCTGTGCTAGAAATACAACAGAAGTCAGGTTTCTATTAGATGTAGGACTAAAATGACGTTCTGGTTTTAAAGGCACTGATTTTTGTCTTCCCTCTTCTCTTTTCTCCCTCCCAGTTTTATCTGCACAACCACCTGTCCTTCATCCTGTATTTCCACAGGGAGAAGCTGGAAGAGGGGGACATTCACGACTATAGGGTGGTGCGATTTGAGGTCGTACCCCAAAGTGTAAAAGTAGATGGTAGGTGTCAACACACTCTGAATAGCTTGTGTCAGTAAAGTAAAAAAAAAAAAGATCACTGACATCTTGTAGCACTCACTCTGTATTTATTTATTCTCAGATCTGAAAGCAGTAGAAAATGAAAAGACGTGCACCTTGCCTGAGGCCAGTGGCTCAGCCCCCCAGGAGATTGACCCAGCCAAGGAGAACGAGGTCCTCTTCACCTACTCTGTCCACTGGGAGGTGAGTGACTGCTGCATAGATTCTCATTAGCTTGGAACATCTTGTAACAAGGAGTTAGACCAATCTACAACCCCAAATAAATTCCTCTGTGCAGGAGAGTGAGGTGAAGTGGGCGTCTCGATGGGACACTTACCTGACCATGAGCGATGTCCAGATCCATTGGTTCTCCATTGTCAACTCTGTGGTGGTCGTCTTCTTCCTGTCTGGTATGTCCTAACTTTTCCACAAATCCTGCTCAGCTCAGCTGTCGTCCCTCAAATGTCCATATCAACACAATGAAGCACTGTTATTCATTTGGCCCATGGACTTTTAACACTTGTGGATGTGATGTTGGGCAATTAATTCCATATATTATGTCATATACAAAAAGTAAATCTATAGTTTGATGACAGCATGTGAAACGTTGAGATGCTCCCTGCCTTTTCTCCCTCAGGTATTCTGAGCATGATCATTATCAGGACCTTGAGGAAGGACATTGCTAACTACAACAGAGAAGATGACATAGTAAGAAAACACACACCTAATAAGACAGTTGGTATGGTTTCAACAAGTCTTTGGGGAAAGAACTTTAATGATGTCTTTGAGATGTTGTATAGATCCAAAGGATTTTAGGGTAACTCATTTTACTGTTACTGAAATCAGATTTGAAATCAGCATATTCCAGGTATTTCACCACATTTTTCTTCTCCCTAACCAGGAGGACACCATGGAGGAGTCAGGATGGAAAAATGTCCACGGTGACGTCTTCAGGCCGCCTCAGTATCCCATGATCCTCAGTTCTCTGCTGGGGTCAGGGATCCAGCTCTTCTGCATGATCCTCATTGTCATCTGTGAGTTTATGTTCTCTGTCGTCGGCTCCCTGTAGATCTTGACAGTGCGTGTCTCTCCTTCACCCACAAGGTTCTTTTCTTCTTCTCATTCTTTAATGAGTGATAAGAAAAGAACTTCAATTTATATCGGATCAATCAATTAAGTGGATTAACTTTCAGTTCTGCATAAGGAGCAAGTAGCTGATTGTCAGTGAAATCTATGAAACATTCTAACAGCCGCGTTTTCCTGTGTGCGTCATAGTTGTTGCCATGTTGGGCATGTTGTCTCCGTCCAGCAGAGGAGCCTTGATGACCACTGCTTGCTTCCTTTTCATGTTCATGGGGTAAGAGCCATATTCATCTCAGTGATCCATATTAAGAAAGATGCCTATTTTCAGATAGCACAGTTCTTTGACTTTACACTGCTTTACGCTGTGGATGTTTCTCCTCCAGGGTATTTGGTGGCTACTTTGCTGGCAGGCTGTACCGCACATTGAAGGGCCATCGGTGGAAGAAAGGAGCATTTTGTGTTAGTCAATAATAAATTCAATCATCAGTCCTCAGCCATGCAAACAGAATGTTTGCTTTGAGTTGTGCTTCCCCCTGAATGAAGGAGAATTGTAAGGCTTAGCTTGTCTTATTGTTATGTCTCCTCTGCAGACAGCGACTTTGTATCCCGCTGTGGTTTTCGGAATCTGCTTCATCCTGAACTGTTTCATCTGGGGAGAACACTCCTCAGGGGCTGTGAGTATCATGACAATCTATAATGCATGCATTCAGTGAACATTCATAGGAACCAGGAAGGTTAATCATTTTATTTATAATACTTTGTTCCTAGAAAAGATTTACATGTTAAAGTGAGGCTGTGTAACCTTTGCAAAGAGGAATGTGTCAATAAATCTTCTTCTTACAAATAGAAAGTGAAACTCTTAACCAATAAAATATACCCTTGCTCATTTTAGTGCACTCAGGGGTTTTGTAGCTACGGACTTACTGGCTCTGGTATGACTAGTAGCTTACGGTGGCTAATGTTAGATATCACTGTGTAACTGACATCACTGAGTCACTGCCACCCCCTGTTTTTAACATGTCTCTGACACACATTTCAATGGTTTTATCTCTGAGGTAAACCAGGAACTAAGCACACCGTTAGTGAAATCTTTGTGCGGAGAAGTAGTGGCACATCAGCACAAACAGTTGCTGACGGAATAAGTCTGTAGCAGCAGAGTTGCTGAGTGTACTGAAGTAAACGCAAACGTGTGTTTTGTTGCTCATGAATTCAGCTTATCATTTATAAGAGGAAGTACATGTTATTTTTTCTCTCAAAAAATTACAGCTTCACTTTAGACAAGACAACATTCAAAACATAAATCTATCATTTGTGTCTGTTTTTCTTGTTTTTGAAGGTGTAGCTGTAGCTTTGTGCAGGTACATTAGAGTGAAATGATTGACAACAGTATGGCACGCTGCAACACAAAACATCCTCTGAATTGTCCTCTGATTTATTCCAAATTAAGAGCATGTAGGCGACAGTCGGTACAGTGACATGGATTGTTAAACATTGTGCTTTATCCATTGACCACTCTCCCTGTGTCTTCCCTCTCTCTTCTCCATCAGGTCCCCTTCACCACAATGTTGGCCCTGTTGTGTATGTGGTTCGGTATCTCCATGCCCTTGGTCTACCTGGGCTACTACTTTGGCTTCCGCAAACAGCCGTATGATAACCCAGTACGCACCAACCAGATCCCTCGGCAGGTCCCAGAGCAGCGCTGGTACATGAACAAGTTTGTAGGGTGAGTGTTTACCCAGTCTGAGTCTGATCTGATTGTCATGGTGGAGGGTTTGAACTTCTGAGTTGAGGTTTGCTTTCTGGTCATATAATAGTTTCTTTTCTTTCCTTCAGAATCCTTATGGCTGGAATCCTGCCGTTCGGTGCCATGTTCATCGAGCTCTTCTTCATTTTCAGTGTGAGTACAACGCTCTGCTCAATCCAGATCAGTGTGTGGGTTCTTGACTATGTCAGTATCTTGATACAGTTTCATTTAGAGGATAAGTAACTGATGTGAAGTCATTAGCTTAATCCAGCGTCGATGTGTTTGTGTCTCCACGTGCAGGCCATCTGGGAGAATCAGTTCTATTACCTCTTTGGCTTCCTGTTTCTGGTATTCATCATCTTGGTGGTCTCCTGCTCTCAGATCAGTATTGTCATGGTTTATTTCCAGCTCTGTGCAGAGGTAAGTTGAGTGAGGCTTGGTTTGAATACACATAGGTACTGTGGCCTGTAATGTCCCTCTGTCTTTGGGATGCCAAGTGTTTGATTAAAAAGATGAACATGGTGATTTGGGCAGGATGCTCTGCAGCTGGTTTCCAGAGGGCAGCTGCTTGAACTGAGCAGTGAAGGGACTCTGGTGCTCAGACTTCATACACACATTGTGTTGTCTCTGTGTCTCCTCACTCTCAGGACTACCGGTGGTGGTGGAGAACTTTCCTGGTTTCAGGAGGATCAGCGTTCTATGTCCTCGTTTACGCTGTCTTCTACTTTGTCAACAAGGTAAAAGCCCCGTTTGACGCTTTTGCAGCTGAAGACACAAGTGTCTTAATAGAGCTGCACACAAGATCAGTGAAGGTTACCTGTAGGTTTCATGTTTCTGCATCACACTTGTCTAAGTCACATATTACATACAACACAGTACTGCAGGAAGTAGTTGTGTATATTTCTGTCAGAGTGGAGACAGACTGGTTGGTCAGTGCTTCATCCTACAGCAACATAATGACCCAGAACATTAGAAGAACAGAACCAGACGGAGGCTTCACATGATGGAGAGTTTTGGGATGAACTGGACAGAAGGTGAAAGCAAAGAAACCTGCAAGTTCAGCTTCTGCAGCAGTGATGGGACGGACCCTCTGAAACAATGTTTGATTTCCATTGTAGAGAGAAGGTCATGAGTGTGTTCAGCTGCTGAACTCTTTCACCGATGTGGTGCTGTACAGCCACCTGCTGCTCCCAGCAGCGATGATGCTCCATATCTCACACACCCAGTGCCAAAGATCATACGAGCGTTGTGGCTCTCTAACTCAACGTTTTCTTGTGTCTGAATAAAGTTGTAACACGTGAACGTAAAAGTCAATATGTCCGGCTCTGCTGTTTTAATGTTGGCTGTTTTTTAAAGTCTCAGCTGTTGTAGATCCAACTTTATCAATGTGAATACTACATTTCTGCCTCTCTAATAGAAGGCTAAAGATGGGAAATGGACAGGCAGCTGAAACTGATCCCTCCTCTGTTTATTCCTCCCCAGCTGGACATTGTGGAGTTCATCCCCTCTCTGTTGTACTTCGGCTACACGGCCCTGATGGTGCTGTCGTTCTGGCTGCTAACGGGCACGATTGGCTTCTATGCGGCCTACATGTTCATCAGGAAAATCTACGCTGCAGTCAAGATCGACTGAGTCATCACCATCGCTGCTGATTTTGTTTTTTTTTGTTTGTTTTTTTGTCACATTTGTTTGTTTCTTTTTTTAATATATATTTTTTATTCTTCATGTCCAACAAGCACTGACTTGTGTGTCGAGGGAATGAGCAGGGGTGTTTCTATGGTGCAACAGCCCCACCCACTGGCCTCATGGCAAAGAACAGCAAGGTGCCGGAGCTGAACCAGCTGTTCCTCTCTCTCTCTCTCTCTTTCTCCCTCGCCTCTTTCCCCCTCCTCTCTCCAGGACAGAGACTCAGAGGGAATTCTCGTCTGATTGGACAGTTCATTTCTTCTGCTGTTTCACCTTGCGCACACCACAGTGGGCCAAAGCTTGTCAAAAATGGATGGTTTCTGCACTTTTTTTGTTTTGTCTTTTCATTTTGTGTTTTGACTTTAATTTATCTGGGTTTTTATTTTATTTTATTTTTTGTCATCCCAGGATTTATCTCTGACTTAATTTCTTCTAATTTCCTTACATAAACTCTGTCTTCACATTTTTTTTTCCACTGTCGCTGTTTTCGAATGTGAGACTTTACAGATCAGGGAAGGATTGGGGAGTCTAACTATGGTTATGGTGGTAACTTTGTTGTGTTGAACTGATATGGATGGAAATTATGCTGGGAAGATCGACATTGTAACACGAGAAAGGATAAATTAAATGTTCTATTATTTTTTACTTCAGTTTCCATGTCCTGGTGTGACCATGTTACCCACAACTGTAATCAAAATATTAGCTTCTCCTTCCAAAACAGTGGGTCTTTTATTAATGTCAAAATATTGGTCCATTTGTTCTAAATGAGACAGAACAGCTCTGAATGGGTCTATGAACCCTGTGCCCTAAAGCAGTGGACTGTTGTGTGAAGCCGCTGGAGTCTGAGAAAAAGAAAAGCTTACAGTCCGCTCAGACGTGACAAAGAGGAGTAACCTTTTCAATGAGAAAGTCTGCCACACAGATATGTGTTTGAAGCTTTCCCAGCGGTAACTTACATTAGCCGTGCCGTCAGTGTAGCCTTAGCAGTGCTTGGATGCCTGCTGAACTATGCAGTAATGGAAAGAAGTGCAAAATAGCTGTTTGTGAAGGGTGTTTCAAAGGACCATTTCTGTTGAGAAATATCAGTTGTAGTTTCTTCAAGTTGAAATCTGATGTATGATACATTTTGTGTATAATATGGAAAAAAAAAAAGATTTTTGAAAGCCAGCAAGACGACCTCTGTGTGTTTCTACCTGTAGAGGTAGATCATCATTGGGTGTGATGGGATGAACATTGAAATGTAATCCTCAGTGTTCTTATTAGATGTGTACAGTGTGTTTTTGTGTAGACTGGTGCCCATATCCTTGCATAACAACTCGTGGGGTTTTTGTTTTGTTTTTTTTTCTTTTTAAATGACTTTTTTGTAGAAACAGAAATTTTAAGGTATGCTGCAGCCAAAAGACTTCAGATGGATTCAGAATATGGGTGGAACCTGACAGAAATGTGATTGGACAAGCCTCTCGAGTTAAGGGCTTCCCATAGACAGCCAGTGTGTTTTACTGTAGCTAAGTTACACAACATATATTAATCACATTACATCAGAACCGTGTCAGTAAAGAAGTAGTTTGACATTTGGTGAAATACATTTGTTGACTTTCTTGCTGAGAGTTGGATGTGAAACCAATGCCATTCTCAAAATCATCTGTTAGATGTGAAGCATTCATCAACAGCCAGTTAGCTTAGCTTAGCTTAGCATAAAGACTGGAAATGGAGGGAAACAGCTAGCCTGACTCTGTCCAAAGGTAACAAAAACCTCCTGCCACATTATAACTCTCATCAGAAGCAGGCCAGCTGTTTCCCTTCCCTGTTTTCAGTCTTACTAAGCTAAGCTTCATATTTAGTGTGCAGACATGAGAGTGAAATCACTCTTTTCATCCAACTCTTGGCAAGAACGTGAAAAAGTGTGTTTCCCAAATGTCAAATTAACTCTTTAAAGGTAACACAGGGGGACCAGCATCAGTCTAATTCTGCTATACTTTATATGTCAAGTGCAGGACACTTGTTGGTCTCTGCTGACTTGTGGCACATTAGACAAGTCCTGCAGATCACAGACACGTAGGAAAATGGAATTGCGTTGTCCTGTAGTTAATGGTGGTTGTTACCGGCAAAGGTTTCAGTTCTCATGCAAAGTGAATATTCATAAGACTGAATTTCAACAAGTAGCACAGATTTTTTTATCAAGCATTACAAGCTTCTTCTAAAAACAAGTGAACTCTTTAAAGATGAAACTAAAGTAAACCCACACAGCATGCAGGGAGTTGTATTTGTCTGACTGCTTCATGGTGACCATCAAACTGATCTGAGTGAAGAACTGAAGTGCTTCACCTGATCCGTGTTTTGTTTTTTGTTTATTTTTTTTTGAATACATGATGTTAGTGTGGGGCTCTTTTGCACAGAAATAAAAGGGGATTTGTCAGTGTGGAGCTGTACAGAGAAGGAACAGGTGCCTAGATCAAACCCTGATTCTCCAGGGGCAAAACAGATGAATGAATGAATGAATGACTCATCCTCCTGTGCCCTCTCCTTCCTTCATTAGAACCAAGCCCACGCGACGCTTGTCGAGCTGTTGACGAGCTGCTTGAAGAGCGCGAGACGAGCCAAAATGTTTAAGTTGCCCCCTGCCACTCGTTACAGGACCTGACTGCTCAGTAAAGCATCAGAGGTAGCTTCTATTCAAGTGAGTGTGTTCCTGTGACAGACATTACTCTTTCATTTGTTCCCATCCTCCTGTTCATCGTACCACTCTGTGTATTCTGTCAAAGAGGGACTGAGCTCTGATGCTCGGCTGCTGTCTCAGCGTAAAGACAGACACTCGTCCCCCTGCTGTTGAAGCTCGCATGCCAGGGGAGATTTTGTTTTTTTGTTTTTTAACAGACTGACTTTAAAGTGGCCCGAGTCATGCGTTGCACATGTATGATGGAGGGGTTTACAATGTAAATAACAGGAAACAGCTTTGTATTTGTTGCATTTCGCTGTTTGTGGCGCTCTCTATAATGATTCCTGTCATCGTTTTAGCCAAAAGCATGACGCTCATGATGACTTTCAGAGGAACCTGTTTCTGTTACTTCCCCTTTTTTTCGTTTTCTTTTACAGAATGTCCAGTTACAAAATGTACAATGACAAAACAATAAAATGATGACGAGTTGAATATGAAAAAGAGCTTCTAATTTTTGTTTTTCTAATATTTTTTAACACGGGGCTCTTCAGCGACTTTACACATGCTACACTACCCATCGGGTCAGCATTTTAATTTGTCCAAAACTTTGGTTTATCTTCAGATACCTTTGTGTTAATTAACAGATGTTAGCACATTGACTTGCTAAACGAGTGAGCGCCTCCTAACTTTGTGGACATGCAGTACTGAACCACTGTAGTGGCCCTGTAAATGAGATTACTGTTGTTTGTGTCAAGGTGTTAATTCCTGGTTTGTCGCTTTGTGTTTCCAAAATGTTTGAGTGTCTGGAAGGATGTGATCTGATTACAGAGTCTGTGTTGTGGGTGTCTCGGTCCTCTCCAGGTTCCTTCTCAGAAAAATCTAAGAAAACTCTACAAAACCAAAAGTTTCTATTCCTGAGTTCCGGCACAGTTGGCGTCCTATAAGTGTATGTGTGAGAGTCAGCTCAGTTGATGTAAGTATAGGTTAGCGCCGTAGTACTATAATTAGGGCGGTCTTGACACTCAGCTATGCAAGCAGGCTTACTGGTGCAGCTCCCTGAGATGTAACCCAGCCCCTGGTCCAACATGAGGGTGAGACACACTGCGGGACACGACAAGCCACCAGTCAAACAGTCCTGAGATATTCTGATATGGCATCGTAAACTATTCATCAGCGGTGTTGAGTGGTGGTGTTTTTGTTTTTTGTTTTTTTTGTTTGTTTTTTTCAGTGAAATATCTCAATGATTGCTGCGACATTGTGTGTACAACCATCCCCACACGATGAACTGTAATAACTGTGCTAACAAGCTAAACTAACCTGGTTATTTATTTATATATTTGCTGATCTGTGTGTGAGGTCTTAACGCCACCCAACAGTTTAAATGATATTGGATAACGACGTTTATTTTTATACTGTTCTTTTGTGGAGGCATTTGACATTTTTCAAAAGAAAATGAAGAAACTCCTCCAAAAAAAAAAACAAAAAACAAAAACAAAAACAATGCAAAAGGGTATGAAACCGCTGGTTTGTCTTTTAATCATTTCAACATAACACATGACAACTCAAAGATACACTGTACTGTACAATAAGTCAATAGTTCTGTTGTTGTGTTCATCATCTCTTTGGATCAACCAATATACAAATCTGTCACTTTTACATTGCAGCAACTGATTGTATGTGAGATATGTAACAAAAAAAAAAGCAAGACTCATTTTCTTTCTTTCTCTGAAGCACATCATTTATATAATTCTCCCTGTAGTTGATAAACTCCATGCTATATAAAATAGTGTAAGTGAATGCAAATATTCTATTTTCGTTCACCTTTTTTTTCACCTTTTTTATTCCAGAGGTGGCTGTAATAGCAAGTGATAAAAAATAAAGGGCTATGTCACTAAACGAGATACACAAAGAGGTTGGAATGCAAGACTTACATTAAGCTAGAAATATATAAAACTACATGTGGATGTTGCCTGCATCAGACAGTACCCAGTTTCTTACTAAAAGCAAAAAAAAAAAAAATAGGGAGAGAGAGAGCATTGTTAAAATCAAGTCAGTTTTTTCAGGCTTAAACTGATGAACAAATTCCCTTAAAATTTCGTGTTCTGCACCTACTAGTAAAGAGGAAAAGGTGAGGATAAGTGCATCCCTAGTAGGTGCAGGTCGAGGTAATGGATCTACAGCCAAGCCAAGGAACAGAACAACACCACTGTCAGAGGTCACGGGGAGCATCCGTTTTATATCAAGTGTTTCACACTCACGCTGACTTGGTATCAGCTTCCTGTGTTAGCTCAGGGTATGGAAGCCCATTTCTGCCAGAACCATGAACAAAATTTAAAAAAAAAAGAAAAAGAAAAAAGTAATAGTAAAAACAATTTTGACTCACTGAAGCAAGTAAATACATATTTTACTAAACTTACTAAATAAAAGTCCAGATTATTGGTAGGTCAAAATGACTTACACTCAACATTCTGAAATACTAAGTCAAATTTCTGACTAAGTCTAAGTTATGATACTAATTCAAAATTTTAAGTCAGAATTTAGACTATATGACTTAACATCACATATTTCGCCATAAATTGTGTAAAGTAGTAACTTTTAATGTTACAAGTCAAGTTCATAATCTTGATTTAGTGTCTCATAATTAATTATTAATTATTATTTTCCATGTTTTTCTTTTCTTCTCTTTTCAGAACTGGGCTTCCATGCAGACTGTGGTACGAGTCTAGAAACAGAATGATCCCACTATGAAGAATGACCGACCCAGTCCTGGGTGAGTCTCACTGGAAACATCTCTGATAAATCTTATGAGCTTATGACCAACGTGAGCTTAGGTGATACACCAGCGTGAGATCCGTTGTCTGTGTTTCACAGCTACAAGCACGACCTGACCACACTTTTCACTTCCGTCTTTAAAAAATCCAAATATTTTACTTTTTCGACCACTGGATGAGCTTATGTTTAGTAAGGTTAATTATTTAAAGCCACATTGACTCGCTCCACAGTGACAAACCGAAGCTCTAACTCCTGAAACATGGTGACGTCATTCACACATACGAGCCATTAGAGCAGGAAGTTGCTCCTTTTAGCAGTGACCACGGCTGCATGTTTTAAGTGCTATATTTTGGGGTCACTCCTGACTTAATTTTTGTTCAGTTCCTTGCTCTAAAATGGCCTCCAGATGGGTCTCTGCTGCAACAGCGTTTCAGTGGTAAGCTGTGGTCAGGCTGTGGCTTTGACAGTCTCCTGACAACACTCGGTTTCTCACCGCCTCAGAATAAGAGATCTGTTGTTGCTGTTCTTTAAAAGCACTTGGCTGTAGAGGTTGATTAGATAAATTTATGAGAAAGAAGGCAAAGCTGGTTACCCAAAAAAAAAAAATTTCAAAGGAGAAGGGGCAGAGGGCTCTTACATAGGAGGATATTAGTGAAAGGTCTATCAAAAATACTGTTATTCTTTTGGAGAAGAGAAATACACAAAGGTTGATAAAGTCTACACATCAAACTAATGTACAGGATCAATACAAAATTAAAAACATATGAACATATAAGCTGAAATTTTAAAAGAAAAAAATACTCTTTTTTTTAAAGGTTGAAAGTGCTAGAATTCAGATTAGCTCACAGAAACCCAGGGAGGACAAACTTAGTACATGCCAAAAGCTTTTTCTTAACTCTTTTTTTTTTGAGTAAATGAATATTTGTTACAAAAATATAAATGCTCAATTTGATTGCTACAAATCTGACTTAAGCCAAGAGACTTTTTCTTAAAAACTACTTCTTTAAGCTCATAATAAAGGTCAAATTTGAATCTTGCCTTTTTTCTTTTTCTTTTTCTTTTTAATATATTGTAAATTATCAGAAAGGTGCCAACATCTAATTTATTTAGGATCAATAAAAACTTTGATCATTTTACAAGAGCCATCATCACAATAATGACTTTCCAGGGGGGGAGACTAATAAGAGTAAATTAACTTTCAAATCAGTTCAGAACTTGGAATATAAAATCTTCGATTTTAGCTATGAAGCTGTGATTAAACAGTCAGACTGTGGGGAAGTTTTTTTCAGCACTGGCGCTTGCTGATTCTGAATTTTCAGCTGCTCCCCCCTTCCACGGGGAATATTCACCTGTCTAACACACAGGGGACCGTCAGCTGCTCGTCGTCGGGGTTTCGTTTCCTACAGTATAAAAATTCAGATTACACTTGTAGCATTTTGTAACACGCTATTGTGCAAAAATGTAGTTTCTTCTCCCCAGGTTTTGGTAAGAAAAATAAAAACAAATAAAAATGAGGTGATGTGTTGTGTTGTTTTTTTCGAGGTCCTGTTTTATACAAACAGAAAATAATATATCATATGACAACAAACAAAACAAATATATGACTATAAGCAATACCCCAAGTCGTGCAGTCAGTCATGTGTCCCCCTGTGCTTTGAATGTCAAAGCCCGGGAATTCAGTGACTGCGTTCTTCCAGATATTGCTGTATTTTCAGACCCTTTTCCTTTGACTCTACAAAGCAGCTGAGAGAAGAGGAGGAGGAGTATGGGGGGGTGGGGGGTGGCTGGGGCTGGGGCCAGGGCTGATGAACACTTTGTCGGTTCTGTTTGTGCATGTTTTCAGGTTGCTGTCCATCTTGCAAAAAAAAAAAAAAAATTGAAATGTTCTAGTGGTCTACAGTTGTCGTCCATCAGCAACCGTAGCTAAAAGCAGCAATATGTATTTTATTTTTCTTTTTTTTATGTGCTATGTTTTTCCTGTTTTTTCTTTTCTGTTCGTTTTTTTTTTTTTTTTTTTTTTTAACTCAACATTTAATGGTGGGAGGGGTTTGCCTGCGGCAAGATGACTGCTAAAGGCAAAGTGGTCGGGTCTTCTTCTATGACTGGAACGACGTTTACGCACAAAATGAACTATCACAAATGATGCAGGAGCTCAGCCCTGTGCGAAGTTATGGTTATGCCAGTTGTGTTGGTCATGCCACAGACAGAACATTAGATAAAGAGCACCTATTTCACTTTGAGGCTTAGGTTAACTTTGGGCTCAGGTTGTTTTTAGGCTGGTGGTGAATGGTTAGAAAGGCTCTAAACTCCAAGATCTCCAAAACCACTGAGCTGAGGGTGAGATCGGCTGGGATTTCACCACAGCCCAGGGGTCACATATTCGACTGGATTAAGACCTGCAGTCATTAATTCATAGGTCATCCATGTCAGCATCCCTATGACACAATCTATCTAGTTCAAATCCTACTCGATTATTAAGCCACTAACAGCCTTCTATAGATATTTCCCATCCACAGTTCTGATTCCACTACACTAACTCAAGTACATGTAAAGGTAAAGATCGGATATGACAGAGAAAGCTTAAGGGAAAAAGCTAATACTTCATCCATTTGTTTGATCAAAAATGCAAGATACACACAAATGTAAACCTGCCAGACATCAAAAACATCATCACTTAGTTTTAATACATCTACCTAAAATACACCTTACTGAGATAAAAGCAATTATAATATTCATTTTTGAGATATTTCGTACACTGCAATAACATTCTTCAACACATTTTTCCTCATCTGTCACTGTAATTCCTGTTTTTTTTTCTTTTTTGTTTTTGCCATTCACATATGTCAGGGTTCATCATTACCATGATGAGGCATCTTTTTGAAAGACTGCGTAAAGATGTGTCTGTATTATATTCCAAAAATATAGCCTATGTTATAGATATGTCGGGCAGCCGAGAGACGGCTGCAGTGTATCATTACCACGGGAACTTTTAAAGATCAATGCTGAAAGGAAGACAGGTGAAGGAAAGAGAGCCTTCACAGGCGATACCAGGTGGATTCTGGGTCTTGTGAGGGGACTACGGGCGAGGACAAAGTCTCAGGCAGTGAAAACCTCTAGAAGTCACGTGGAGGGAGACTAAAGGTTTCCCAAGGAGATTCCTAAAGATGAAGTGCCTTCTGCTAAAAAAAGTGCTTCTCTTGAGGAAAAGGGGGAAAAAAAGAAAAAAAAAGCCAGCATGATAATACACCATTGTCAACCAGCTCACACACTTTAACGTTTCTTTTTCTTTTCGTTATAAATGTGTGGCCATGTGTGTGACTGGTCCTTGAGTTTGGCAGGAAACAGAGGACTCTTATCAGTCGTGACACAGGTCTCTGTTTTTCATTTAGTGAGCTATTTTCATTCAAACTGACCTGACTCTAGGAGCACATCAGTTACAGTTAAAAAAATAATTGTGACTTTCATCTAAATTTTTTTTTCTTGTCTGAAGAGCACTTTTTTTAGAGGCAGGGGTCGCTTTTGTGGCTCTGGCCTAGCTGTTCAGAGGAGGATTTTAGAGTTAAGGTTCGGTTGTTACCTCAATGTCCATCTCTCTTCGTTCCTTCACTAATCTCTCTCCTCTCCATACTAATCATGGCAGTTTAAGTAATTAGAGTGGGTGGTTCAGAACTCAAGATGAGACACATTCTACCATGTTCTTACATTTGGAAAAGAAAAATAAAGTAAAACAAAATATCCACTTCAAACTATATTTTTTCTGGGTCACAACAAGACAGACAATCTTCACTAAAAATTATCTTTGATTTTTTTTTTTAAATTATTACATTAGAAAGTATGCAGTACCACGCCTTTTGGCCTACTGATCCTGCCCTCTATACTACTACATAGGGGATGAAGGGGGATAAAAGGGGAAGTAAATGGAAATTAAAAAAGAAGGGTTAATACATCGTATAACTATAGGATAGGAAAAAAAAGCCCAAATAAAAGCTGCTTCAACTTCTTTTCTCACCTTTTCCTTTGTGCTCAAAGGGGTTAAACTTCCATGTAAGGCTCAATCAAAAGCTTTTGTGTGCTTTCATTTAAGGCTTCTAAGTGTTCATTTGTGTGTTTGTTTATTCTAATTCTCCAACTTTTTGATCAGGTTCTACAAAGAACCAAAGCTCAAAATATCCAAGTTGAGCTGAGCTGAGGCTGGCATTGGGGGGCCGTCTTGGCTGGGCAGGGCTGGGCCGAGGGCCCGCTCTCCTCACTGGAAGGCCTGGTGGAAGCGAGGCAGTGTGGTGGTACTAAGGCTGGAGCTGAACACTGGGGGGAGGGGGTGCAGGGGTCCGAGGCCCAGACCCCCACTGGAGCTCTGCTGCTCCTGAGGTTGCGGTTGCAAAGAGGTAAGAGGTGCCGTGGCGACGGCAGCTGCTGCCGCGGCGACTGCTGCAGCATGGGGCTCGGCAGCGTGCAGAGATGAGGAAGAGGAGGAGGAAGAAGTGGAGGAGGTTGCAGATGAGGTGTAGCCCATCACCAGCCCTCCCGTGCTCATGGGGGCGCTGTACGGGGGCAGGTTGAGGGGCAGGAACCCCAGCAGGTGGGAGAAGTCCATGTTAGCAGCACACAGAGACTCAGCGATCACCGCAGGGCTCTTGGACAGGAGGGGATCCCCGCAAAGCTCATCCGTCAGGCCCGAGGTGGGCTCCAGTCCGTCCTTGGGGGGCGAGGCAGCAGCGTGGGGCTCTGCAGAGGGAACCGGGCCTGGCAAGCCACTCTGCAGATCCATGAGGAAGCTCTCCATCTCCACTTTCAAGGGCTTGTCCAGCAGGTATGAGGTAGATCCCAGCTGGTATTTGGGGGCTGGCTGGGGCTGGTGCTGCTGCTGGGGAGCCGGAGGCTGGTGGTGTGGGGGCAATGGAGGGGAATGGTGGTGGTGGTGATGGTGGTGATGATGGTGGTGATGATGGGAGTGTGGGTGAATAGATCCAGGGGATTCCATGTGACAACCCATGCCCATAGCTGCAGACAAGGAACTGGGCATTAGGGACGGGTGTGGGTGACCCACCCCAGTATTAGACATCGCCTGGAGATGGTGGGGGTTGTACATGCCCATTGGAAAAGGGGCCCCACTGGGGAACGGTTTGCCCATCATGGGGTCTTTATTGGAACCCATGCCGCACATCATGGGGCTGAGCTCCTCCTTCACAGAGCAAGGTGGCGATCCAGAAGCTAAAAGGCCTAACATATCCGGAGGCTCCGTCTTGATCTTCAGCAGCTCCTGTGAGTGGCTCTTTTTCACGTGGCGTGTCAGGTGGTCCTTCCTGCCAAAGCGCTGGGCACAGTACTGGCACAGGAAGTCCTTTCGGCCCGTGTGGACCACCATGTGCCGCCTCACATCCTTCCGTGTGTAGAAACGACGGTCACAGTGGTCGCACGGGTGTTTTTTCTCCTTGGCACCGCCCGAAGACTTCCCAGAGTGACTCTTGAGGTGCTCCAGGAGAACAGGTGTACTCTCGTAGCTCTGCATGCACACTTTACAGGTGAGATCCCCTGCCGTGGCAGAGTGCATGGCCACATGGCGCTTATATCCCAGCTTGGTGTTGTAGTGCTTCCCACACTCCTCACATTTGAAGGCCTCCTTGTTGGGGTCATGGGTCTGCAGGTGGTTTTTTAGGTGGTCTTTGCGGTGGAACATTTTCTCACAGAATGAGCACTGATGGGTCTTCTGTGGAGAGTGTGTGGCCATATGCCTGCAAAGGAGCACGAGAAAGAGAAACTGTGAATAGTAGGGGTGTTTTAGGGAAAGTAACATTCTTTGTCTTATTGTCATGTTTATTATTCAGTCTGCTGGTAGTGTTCATGGTAAAGTGAGGCATGAATTCCTTTCGGTCTAACCCCATCTGTTCATATATACAGAAATGAGTCACCATGGTTTACAGCCAGGACCCAAAATGGATTTTGGAACCACTTCCTGTGATTCACCAGATACCCAACATCCTTGAATGTTGATGAGACTTAGTCATTTAAAACTGCACTGATTGAATTTCAGGCCACAAGCTGTAAACACAACATTGACATTTTATCACATTATAAAGCTGATATGGCAAATGTGTTAGCAAACAGACCAACATTAGCTTTCATTTGGAGGCGTCCATTATTCCAATATTCACAGTTCTTTTAGCTCTGTTTTTGGTCTCCGCCAACTCCTGAGGAAAATCTCCGGCTCTTTGGCTCCTAAATGCTCCACTGTGGTCATGCACCTGTTGCTAACTGTGTGTATGCTGTTTGAAGCAGGACATGAAGTGCACGCTGGCTTTATCAGAGCTTTTCTGAAAGGCACTAAAAAAAAGCTGCCTGCTGCTTCTGGGAAGAAAGCTAATGAAATCGGTGAGTATGAACCAAAACAACAAAGTAGCAGGCTGTGAAACATTGAGCTGAAAGACACTAAACCTCAGTGTGCGATGTGATTAAGGCTTTATACCTGAAGAGTTTGTATTTGGAGCTGAAGGCCTTGGGACAGTGTGGCTGCGAGCAGTGGAAGGGTTTCTCTCCTGTGTGACTCAAGCCGTGGACCCGCAGCTTCTCCTGTGAGGCGAACAGAGCCCCGCACACCAAACACTCGTTCCCGCTTGCTCTCCCTACCTCTTCTCCTCCTTCTTGCCTCTCCTTCTCTCTCTCTTTCCCCCTCTCTCTCTCTCTCTCTTTCTCTGTCCGTGGCAGTGGGGCGGCGCTCCCAAACAGCCTGGCAGCAGTCCGTCGTCCCTCTTCCTCCGGCGTCAGTGCGGTAATACGGTGTGAGGCATCAGCGGCAGCAGCTGCCATGGCAGCCCTAGAGTGCCGCTGCCATGAAAACTCACTTGTGGCTCCCCTGCCTTGCAGGCTCAACGTGGGAAGTTGCAGGGGTGGTTTGTCAAAAAAGAGGGTGACTGACAGCTCACAGGAAAGGCCGACAATCCAGCAGCAACATCGAGGTGATCCAAAATCTGAGGTCAGATAGAAGGTACATGCTTTGACACTGTTTTCAAGTTTGTAGCAATACAGAAAATATTTTTCCTATAAAACCTCATTTTTACCTGTTAAAATCCTACTCGTCCTACTTTAGTCTCTGCACTTTCCTTCTCTCTCTCTCTCTCTGCTTCAGTTGCTCCTC
This sequence comes from Toxotes jaculatrix, assembly GCF_017976425.1. Lineage (NCBI taxonomy): Eukaryota > Metazoa > Chordata > Actinopteri > Toxotidae > Toxotes > Toxotes jaculatrix. The sequence goes on along the minus strand of NC_054395.1, from coordinate 5,843,324 downwards.
TCCTTCTCTCTCGTGTTCTCTCCTCCTCACCCAGTCCCAACAGCTATGGTTGGGGGTGAGTGGGAAATACTGTTCTGCATCTTCACTGACCTGTGAGGACAGAGCAAACATGACAAAGGGTTAAAAGTGACTCCTGCCTAAAACCAAATAAAATGAAATGAAACCTCTCCGGTCGATAATTCAACAGGCTTGAGTCATAATATGACTTCTGCAAATTACTCCTTAAAAGCAGGTTTCCCCTGAGCTCACTAGGGGGAGCCGAACGACTAGTCTGACGAACATGACAGGAACTGCAAAGGATTAGCAAAAAAACTGTTTGTGACTGATGACTCTCAATCAAAGTCACAGCACAATACCTTTATTTGTATAACGATATGTGAAGACTGAATGTAATTACATAGCCTTATCGCTCATCATGTGTGTCTTCAGATGACAGCGTGGTGCACAAAGCCAGCTTTGTGTGTGTACATGTATGTACTTGTTATGAAACTGGATAAGGCTCCTGTAATCCTTGGGAAAACACAGAAACACACACAACCCCCAGGGAAGAGAGAGGGTTGTGAGGGGGGATGATGGGTGTGGGGCAGTGTCATGCTTCCTGAAACCAGCACTACCTGTCACCCTGAATTCAACAAATTCCTGACAACAACAGCCAAAACTGTTACAAACTCTGAAGTCTGCACCACAGCAGTTACTGACCTGCAGTTGTTTATCAAAATGAACTATTTTGAGTTGTGTTTCCGAGAGACCAGATGAACTCCCCTCTCCCTGTCATCTGTGCAGTCCCTTATTTACCCTCACTGACCTCTGCGACCCCCTGCTAGCTAACACACCAGCTAAGTCCAAGGTTGAGCAGACACAACACTGATCGCAATGTCAGCCGTGCTCCGAGCATCAGTCACGTGAAGCTGAGCGTCGTAAACACATGTGGGCGTATGTGACAGAATGCACCACACATGCACAAGGTCTGCACATACATACACGGCTCCAAATGTAATGGCATCCTTTCTGTGTGAGAGGTCAATGAGTTAAGAAAGACAGCAAATATGCGGGAATCTGCTTTGAGTGTTTTTGCAGATGCTTCTTAGTTTTACATGTTACATTGAAATACTGTACAGCGTAGGTGCACGTACATGTATCCACAGGTCGGTAAGTGTGGCTAAAACATGTACAAATGAGAGCTGTGTGTGTCTGGTCATGTCGTTTTTTTTGTATGCACATGCGTGCCTATGCGCACACATATTAGTGTGTACATGTGCATACATCTGTTTTTGTTCTCATAATGTGTGTGTATTTACAGTGGTGGTTAAGAGGAACTGACAGCTGTAGCGTCGTGTGGTGGTCATCACCCAGAAGGGGGGGGGGGGGGGGGGTGCAGGGCACAGGCACTGGAACAGGGGGGGCAGAGAGACTTCTTGCCCCCCCCACTTTCAGCTTGTATGGTAATAAAGTGGTAAAGATACTGCATCTCTGCCTCACTGTGCCACAGCTGTCCGGAGTTTCTCACGTCTCCATCGTTTCAAGACCTGAATCTGATCTACAGTGACAGAGAAACGCCTTAACAACTTTTCCTGCAAATCCACAAAGACCCAACTGATGAATTGGACATTTACAAAGTATTAGCTTTGTAAATGTACTGTAGCAGAGACCAGAATAGCTTCTGCTTTGGGAGTGACAGGGCCACTCAGTACTTGAGTGGACTGGAAAATAAACCTAGGTGACTAAACCTTGCTCTGCTGCGGTGCTATCTGTTTGGATGTTAGTAGGTATCCTGAATGTAAAGTTTTAATAAGCCATGAATTTAGATTCTGTTTCAGACTTTATTAAAAAAACATATTGTGTGGTTGGTTGGTTGACTGGTTACAGTGGAACAGATCTCAGAGTGAAAAACATAAGGGTCCTTATCAACAGAAGCCAGGAGTCAGGACGCTCCTTTAGAGTTGCACCCACTTGTCCTTAATTTCTAATGTAAGAACACACATGACATGTTTCTCAAAGAGCACTGTGCACTGTAGAAGTCCTTGTGAGCTCATCGCTTGTTGGCGGACGGACCACTGAGCTAATAAAAAGAAAAAAACTGCCAGTGTTTTGATGTGGTGGCACCCCGATGAGAAGAGGGAATGCATTTCTTACCATGTTTTATTTGTATAAAAATAATAGGCTGGGCTTGAGATTGAAAGGAAGTTGACGTGAAAAAGTTCACTAGCCTATTACGTCATCCAAAGCTGGATTGCCCCCCTTCAAAACTCACTGCGGCGCCGCTGGTGCAGGGGGGTGACACCCGTCCCATTGACCACCCTCAGGGAGCCCGGCTCTTTTGTACAGCCTACCCACATCGCACATTCCTGGCCTGAACCATGCCGTGTTGCCCTGCCTCTCTCCTCCGCACACAACAGCACATACAACACAAAGAGTTCTGGTCAAGCCGAATGCAACATCATATACACCACCCCCACCCCCGCCCCTCCCCAAAGCCAGCATGCTCAAACACACTCACAAAAGCATGCGCACAGACAGGCAGATACAGTACAATGAAGAGAATCAACACCGTCAAGTTCAAGCTCTGTTTCCCAAATAGAGCTTGAACACAAAGGAGACACCATGACAGACCGTGCGCAGAGGTAACTTTACACATGGACGTCCTCAGGCCTGGACAAGCCCAAATGACTCATACTGACCTGTGCAATGTTTTAATGTTTTCACTACGTATACACACAGACTCTCTTTTCAATGAAAATGTTGTGTGGTTTCTTCAGTTTTACACATGATATTGACCTAAATGTTACTATTTATTCAAGTTGGCCACCAATACCACCTCAAGCAGTGATACTCTGGTTGATACGAAAATCATTTAAAATGTGATTTTATGTCATGTGTTGATGTTGATTGTACAGTAACATGTTATTTTACTTAAATGTTATTTGTAGTGACATGCTGAGCTTTCATTACAGAATTCTGTCTTATTTTGAAAGAAGGCAACACAAACTAATCTCCTACAAACAGATTATAACCAGATGCAACACTTAGTAAACACCAAAATAAAGAGGAAGTTTGTGTGTTTACTAAACAGGTCTGATATCACATTAAGGCCATTCTGACTCATCATAGCAGGAGAAGCAGAGCTGTTACCAATAACATTAACACCGGCTCTGTTCTACTCAAATGTGGCAGTGAGTCAGTATGACCAGTACCAGGACCAGGAACTGAAGCAGCTAAATGGAATTCAGCCATCATCATCATCATTTTATTATTGTATTTCTGTTCTTTACAAACTCTACATACATCGCAAAATAATTTGTGAGATACTGATTTTCCCTGTGCATCACCCCCACCTGCTTAAACTATTTCCTCTCCTGAAATCTTGCTTTTATTAGTGATGTAGTGCAATAACTGGTAAAAATCCAGTCATATCAAGGGAAAGCTGGCTAGTGGCAAACCATAGCTGAACCAAAATCGATTTACTTTCTTTCTCCCAAGCTCTCACTGTGTTATCCAAAATAACTAATCAGGCTGGGCTGTAATTAATCCAATCAGAGACCACCCAGACCAGTCCAGTTAACCAACATTTCAGTATAACTTCAACAGCTGACACACTGACATATACCAAAAGCAGGAGTAAAAATATCCCTACAGAGAAATAAATGTAAGGCATTGCAACCACAACCAGCCTGAAAGATTTAAACCAAATTCAGCTTCTCTGTAGTTACTACTCTCTGCCTTTGTAGGGCAGAGCACATCAGTGTGATTGGTAAGACACTCATTTTACAGTGGAGACATATGGACATGTCTCTACACACACCTGTGACCTGTGACCAAGCAGGTTTCTTACCTGTGGTTATTGATTTTCTATCAGCCAATAAATTTACACAACTTTTCACTAAGCTCATTATGTCCAAGGATCAACCAGCCTGTGCATTAGGATCTGTCTTGCATGTGTCACTGCAGTTCACTTCACATGCTACTGTAAACCCTCCCCACAGTAAATCCATCACCATCCGTTTTCAGCTCTGATCAACTGTGATACACAGTACAAGCTTCTTCAGATGCACTCAAACAAACACTGGTCTCACAGCAACAGTACTAACACTGTCTATACGTGACAAACAAGGAATATTTAAAAAGAAATAATACCTCATTTACGTAAGTTTTTATATACTGATTAATTCATTATTTTTTGTTCTTGCCCACCACACATATATAGTAGGGGTGTTATTTTCCATTATGATAAAAGGTTTTCTGACATTTTTCACTCCTAATACAGATTAACATAGTGCAGAACAGGGTTAGAAACCTAAAAAAAAATCAAAATATGTTGTTCTGCTTAAAAGGTCATGTGTAATTTTATTTCATCAGTTTAATCCTTTACATTGTTGTCAACTTTGTTTATAGTTCTTTTAAACTGGTTGTAGATTTCACAAAACCCTGAAAATCTAAACCTTGGATTTAACATCCTCAGTTGTCCTCATTCAACAGTGAGCACAGAATATTTCTCAGCTTCCACCCAGCGTTTAGAAGTATCTGGCACACTCACTAGCACTCATGTTTAAGCACTTGGAAAGTGAAAATGGAGCCATACCCTCTCTCTATCAAGTGCTTCCTGATGGCCTGCATAACAAGTAAAAGTAGTCATGTTCCTCTCCTCACCGCTTTGAAGAGAGTGAGAACAGACACTGGATGCCAGCGACGCACACTTGGAATTTCTGTCTTAATCAGGTGATAGAGGACAACAACTGCCTGCTGTTTGCTTCTGAAAATGATGTTTTGCTCAACTTGCGTCTGATAAACTACAATGAGAGGGTATAAATCTGACTGACTAGGTTTCAGAAGATGAGACAATTCATTTTCTGTGAATGATTTAAACCAGTCCTTTGAATAATCACTGTACTAGTAATACTACGTTATTCAGCTCTGGTTCTACAGGTCGACGGTGTGTTATAACATGAAGCTAAAAGAATTAAACAGATGGAATTTTGTTTTTATTTCAAGTGACTGTAAGTGTTAGTAATAATGAAAGCATGTTTACTGTTATCACTATTATTATGACTGACTCATCAGCCGACTAATTATGTTCTGATGAAGGGAAAAGTAAGAGCTGAAAGGACGAGTTGATTGTTTGATGAGTCACTCTGATGGTTCTCACATTTCAGCCGACCTGAAATCTGAACGTACGTCACATACGTCAGGTTTTGGAGAGCTTCCCTGGAAAAACAAGCAAATTTAAGGCGGAAAACTTATGAAGGGTGAAGATAAATTATCTGATTTATCAAGAAAAAAACGGACAGATAGATAGATAATGACAATAATCTGTAGCTACGTGTCAGTAACAGGTAATGACCATTTTGTTTGTTTCATAACTACAAACACATTATCCAGGTGGTAGGTTCTAGGTCAGAGCACACGGTGCCTCGTAACCAGGGTTTTCCGCCAGCACAAACAGCACAACTGCAGCCATTTCCAACCACTAATCACACTTCACCCTCGCTGTAGTGATCACAAAGTTACAAACACACTGCTGCAGGATGGAACTTCATTCCAAAATGGCAGATGCAGCTACGACAAACACTCCACAGCACATTCACATGGAACCTCTGCTTACTTCCCCTAATCAAAAACGCTGAAAGCAGAATTGAACCGCCACTTTCCAACCGCCCGGGTGTCTTTGGTTTCTGTCCTGGATGAAAGAGCTTCCACATTCCTTTCCTGAGGGGTCAGAGGTCAGCCTCTGCACTGCCTGCCTGCCCGCCCGCCACGGCTCCCGCATGCTGAGTGACTGGTATTAACCCCTTCACTGCCTGCTGCAGCCATTCACAGAAACACGCGAGAGGGGTTTCAGGGTTTGTCAGATTCTTCGTGGTGCTGGTGGCACGACGCAGGACCGAATCCGGCCAGACCAGAGCAGGCTTGCAGCCTCTGCACAACCATGATCCACAAAGCAGGACACTGTGGCTACAGAAGCTTCTTGACTTAGCTATACGAACAAACTAAATATAGAAAGTGAGTTCATCGTCCGGAGCTTAGGTGACAACAGCCGCACTCACGGGGAGAGGGGCTGAAGTACTCTGGGGAGATGAACGTGCTGCACAAACATTTGAACTAAAACATAGAAAGTGATTATTGATGAAACAAGAAATGTCCTGTACTGTATGAAAAACAGACCTGTTTCATTAATGTTTAAGGTCTCTAAATTCAAATTACACAAAGCAGAGTCACCAAAAACATTTAGAGTCATGACATTCATTTGTTGACTGATTAGAAAAGTGTTTTTGTGGTTTTGGACAGTTTGGGGTGTTTTAAGGTGCCATTTATGCTGTTATTAGGACAAAATCTTTTATTATTCATGTTATTCATGATTTCATAAACACATTTCTGTTTAGTTCTAAATTTGTGGCATATTTTGGGTAATGCGTCTTGCATCTGTAACTCATTATTGCAGCCTATCTTGGCCAGAACCCTTTTTAAAAACAAGATTAAATAAAAAAATATATATATAAAAAAATAAATAAATAAAATAAAAATAAAAATAAAAATAAAATAATAATAATAATAATAATAAAGGTGAAGTACACTGTCAGCGTGAAACCTGAAACTTGAGGACAGAAGAAAGAGAGCGGGATAAAGAGAAGATGAAAACGGGAAAAGGGAGGGAAAACAGGAGTCATTTGCAGTGGTGGAGTCAGGTCTTTACACCAGTCAAGTGACTCCAGAGAGAGATGAGGGAGGGTGGTGGGGGGTGGGGGTGGCAGGTCATGCTTTACTAAACACATTGACCAGAACTGGAAGACGGGGCAGATGAAGGCAGCATGGCCGCCATCAGTTTCTGAAACTTTTCTTTGATAAATTCAGACTGGGACTGGATGACGTTACATTAGACTTTGTAGGAATGTTTGGTTATTAAGGCAAAGAGGATATAGATGAGAATAACACAGAATAAATAATGAAGAAAAAAAAAAGCCACTGTGCTTTTTCAATGAATAAGTCTGCATCGTAGGGCTGCAACTATATCTGTTGTTTGGTTTATAAAATATCAGTTAACAATAAAAAAAAATGCTAATCACACCATTTACGCTTTGTTTGACCTAAAGTCTAAACCCAAAAAGCTTTCACATTCACATTTCACAAATCTGATTTCTCCACTTAAACATATTTAATTTGCATTCAGAGCATTTAAAGAAGAGATAAAACAAGTAGATGATTCATCAATTTGAAAATTAAATGCCTGCGATTTTGATATGTGATTTATCATGAATTATCTGAGCCTGTAGCAACAACACAGCTCAAACCCCTGATCTGTTTCATCAGTGTTCCCTCCCCCTCTCTCACTCCATCCCCCCCTTCCTCCACCAGGTTTCAGTTCCTCTCCTGCATGTGTTTTCTGGCCCTGAGTAAAGCTCTACACATGGAGGGGGGGTAGAGGGGTGGAGGGCAAGAGGAAGAGTCAGCTCTGCCATGCCAAACCCTCACCCATCCCGACAGTTACTCCCAGCCACATCGAGCCGGGATGTGGCCATAAAACCAGCACTGCTGCCCTGGTGTCCTGGCTAAAGATAGCCCTGGCTGTGGTCTGGTTCAGGGGGAAGAAGGCAGGGCTCATCTAACGGTCACCAAGGAACACCTTCACTACTGAACTGCCTACTTCTCCTGACTTCACCCTGCTGCTACCACCCAGTAAAAACACGTCTTTACATTTCCTTTAACAGACACTTAAAGGCTATATTTAAGACTTTATCTGATGCTTTCATGCCCATTTGAATGTACATTTTCCTTCTGAGTAAACACGACAATGATTTAACTTCCATTCAGATAATGTAAGGTTTACTGATCTAAACACTCTCTGCACAAGATGCGGTGGATTTCCAGAAGCAGAAACAGTGATTTGCTTGAAATAAATAAATAAATAAATAAATAAACAGAATCAGATTTCTTTGTTTTGCGTGATAGTAAACTGAATAAGTTTGCATTTAAACTGTTAGCTGCACAAAACAAATCCAACCAACCAAATGTAATGGCATTTTCTTTGACAAAAGAAAATGCCAGTGAATTTCTATTCACCCCCCTTTTTTTTTAACTATTACAAGAGATTAGCAGTGATGTCAATTCTCCAGTCAGGTGTCATTTAACCACTGCAGAGGAGCCAAAGCTTCAGTGGACGTCACATGCTTCACATGTCACATGCTTTGTGTATGTCATGACATATTCGATAAAAAAACATTTCCACCTCAACCAAGCGTAAAATCTTTTCGCAATATTTTAGCATTTGCATTTCTACACAAGGTTTTTGTTTGCAAATTGAAAATGCACATCAAAACCAGTGGATAGAAACATTTTTACAGTCATAATCCTAATCTGCAGAAAAGAAGAGGCAGAGTCCGCACACTGCTGTGCTCCCACAGTGTTATACTGACAGTTATACTGGCTGTTATACTAACAGTATTCACAGGTGTTGCATTGCACATACAGTTTGTGTCTCTCAAACCTATCAGCAACTGGCTGAAATCCCATGCAGACAAATATGCATCTACCAGCAAACAGTCAGGCACTTATCATCCACAGGTGTCAACAATTAGAAAGTGACATGATATCAGCTACATAAACCATTGCAGTGGTGTTTGTGGTGTCTACACAGTGGGCTGGTCATGACACAGTAAATAGCATCAATAACTAAGGGTCGCTGACATAAATATAAACAGCATTAGAACATACAAAAAATAAAAAAACAGCCTCACCTACAAAATTTCATCAACAGAAAAGCCAGGGTAAAGGACTCCGATCTCTGTGAAACTCACAACAAAAATCCCACAGCTCAGAGAGCTGTGTGACCAAAGACGTCATACAAAGAAAGAATGAAGGAGACAAATGTCCAGAATATGCTTCAGGGCGAACTGCAAACACTTCTTCTTATCATCAAAACAAGATGATCTACTGAGATTGTATGGTTACAGTCAGTAAGCATCAGTCATCCATCTGCAGCACAACAGAGCCATGGTGTCACTAGTTAGTCTTGTAAAACTGTCAACACGCAAATGTTTGTCATATAAGACACAAAAAACCCTCCCGGAGTATGATTAAAAACACACAGTGTGACGGTAACAGAGCAAGTAACACTACAAGTATATTAGAAACACATTAACTACGTTTTAAACTTCAACTAATATATCTGTCCAGTGTGTGTGTGTGTGTGTGTGTGTGTGTGTGTGTGTGTGTGTGTGTGTGTGTGTGTGTGTGTGTGTGTGTGTGTGCTATGTCTGTGCTGTGTTGAGCTGGTGAGGAGGATGTAGGGGTCAGTCAGGTTGTTGGGGGTGACACTGAGTCCACTCTGCCTATTTGACACTGGGAATGTGTCTGTTAGTGAGACTGCAGGCCACACACACTCTCAGACTACACACACACACACACACACACACACACACACACAAACACACACGCACACATACATAAACAAGTCCTCGCCTATACTTTCCCATATGAATGCACAGGCCAGCAAATCTTGACTCACATCTAATAAAACATTTAAAAACATACACACAAGCAACAGCACACACACACACAGGAAAACCTGAAGTCTAACTTAAATTAAAATAGATACATAAATAAGACAGATATTGTTATATGTCTTTTCTGATTATAAATAAAAAAAAATAAAAAAATTTTTTGGTTAGTGATTACTCGTTTTCCAGTAGGTGTGATGGGAGACAGAGTCAGAACAGCAGCGAATATTTTATTCAAAGATCACACACCACAGTTTGTGGATGTGTCTGAAGTGATTTTCACAAAGTGGGAGATATTGTCGCTGTTAAAAATGTATATTTCTGATTCAGAATTATAAGCCAGAGGCCGACATGAAAGGTTTTTGCCCACTCAGCTGTTTGTTATTATGGTTTAAACACAGCACAAGTCTCAGCTGGGAATGAAAGGTGGAGTAAACGAAGTTGCACTACAGAGTCACAAGCAGACAGCTGTTGATAGTGGTACTGAAGAGCAAGGGCCACAACAGCATCTAACAGGACCCAGCTTACTCTGACAGGTTCCTCTACATGCTGTTTAATATGCTGCAGCTAATTAGCTTCTGGCCTGCACACTGACATTAGATGGACACTTTTCCATTGAAGTTAATATTTGGTCGCTTGTTCAAGCTAAGGTGCAAGAAGAGACGTGTGTTCGTGTTTGTAAGTTAGATAAGGAGGAGACAGAAAACAGTATCCATGGTAGCTGTAGTCTTTTGCAGCATCGGTGTAGTTTTACACAGAAAGTGAGGAAAGTTCAGATTTCAGTTTAACCTTAACAGAGGATAAACCTTTCAAAGAGGACACATGGACAAGTTGCCTCAGGCCTCTTTGATTCCTGCTGCTGAAATAAATAAAATCAGTAATAAGTTGGGACAACGACATGCATCAGATTCCTTTTGCATCTTCAACTCATTGTCCTACTTTAATCCCCCCTCCTCATCCACTGCTTCTCCTTCCCACCATCCTCCTCCTCCTCCCTGCCAGTGCCTCTGCTCCTCCTCCACTCTGTTCAACCCTCCATCCCTCACTCCTCCTTTTCTTTTTGTCCCACGTGCCAGTTTAAAACACCCAGAAATCAGCCTGAGCTTGTTAGGAGCCTCATCTCTCCCTCGTTTCTGTAGCTGTTTCCCTTCCATCCTCTCCTGCTGTGGTCACCACAGACGGCACGCGTTTGGGAGGCACCTATCAAAATAAGCAGGCTAGTTTCAAGTCTTCCAGTGTGTATATTCATGTGCAAAAGCTGGCGCACACTGTAGGACATCTCCCACAAACACAGACCACATCAAAGTGGAACGGCATGTTAGCAGAAACGCAAAACAGTATCATCATCATCATTATCATCATCATCATCATCATCATCGCAGCCACGACTGTTATCATCAGTATCATCCTGTCGTCTCGCTCTGTTTCTCTCTATCATTCCTTCGTTCTGTCAACCTCTCTCCAAGTGCAGGCTGGTACCATCAGATTCAGAAAGACATCTGGGTAACACACATCATTCCTTTAACGATGGTTGGGGTTTGGTGGAGACTAATTCAAGAATTAGCTGGCTCCACAAACAAAGACCAACAGGGTGTCTCTCTTGATGCTAATGTGCGAAAAAAAAAAAATTGGGGGTATTTGTTTTTAGAAGAACCTCTCTCACCAACCACTATCACCATCAACACGTTGGCTTGGACATTCTCTGAAAAATGATAGGAAGACGGGTGCACATGCATGTGTGTGTGTGGAAAACTAGTCCTAACAGGTACAGATACTGGATGGATTCTACTTTTTCCAGTCTAGTATTAAAAGAGCAGCATTCTGTTGTGTTTGTTGAAGGACAGGTCAGCTCTGTAACCTACATTTCCAGCACACATTGTGCATTGTTACATTTTCTGTCCACCACATACAGATCAGTAGACACTACATTTTATCTGTAGAGAAGCCTCTAGTGCCCCCCTTCAGATAAAATTAAGGTAACTCCATCAAGAGGCATTATCACATGTTCATTTTAAAATACGCATCTTAATTCATGTGTGACATCACATCATATGTGCAATGCTTCTGTCCAGAAATGTAAAAATTATCATTTTTGCTTGAACCTTAATGGGTAGTAATGAAATTCTTTAAGTTGAAGTAATATTATACCACAATGTAAAATAGTCAAGTAAAAGTCCAGCATTCAAAATTTACAGATGTAAAATAGAAATACTGAAGAGTAAGTTTTCAAAACTGTTCTTCAATAGGGTACTTAAATAAGTGCACCGATGAACCTTTAGCATTTTTATGTGCACAACAAAACACAACAATATGTATATATTTATGATGTTTACACCAGTTAAAACGCACTTTGTCCTCCTTATTGGTAAGAACTAAAAAAACTGACCATTAGCACAGGATATACTGTTTGCTCTGGAAAGCTTTATCAAAATGTTGACACTAAACACATGGGCAGCATGACTGAGTCTAAGGCATGTGTGTGCATGTGTTTTTTGGTGTGTGAAGAACTCTGTGTGTGTGTGTGTGTGTGTGTGTGCAGAGGTGATTCTGGGGAAAGCCCTTCTGGCAGGGAGTCCTGACCGTGACACGGAGCTCCACAGCAGCCGGAGATGTGGGCACAGTGCCAGTGGGCGTCACGCCAATCGCCCTCCCTCCCTCCCTCTCACTCTCTCTCTTCCTCTCTCCATCATGTTTAAAGAGCAGAGCGTTTACAGACACTACAAACGCACACTTTTACGACTGCCTTTGCCATACCATATATACAGTACATAACTATACAATATTCACTGTTTTAGATATGCAATATTGAGTCTGAAATCAGAACATCTACTCTGTCTGTTCACCAGATAACAGCAACAGAATTAAATGTAACACCTCAGTACCTGCATAATAGTGTTTAAACAGCCTTTGAAAGCTGATTATTGATAGGGCTAACACGTTAGCAAACAGTAGCTGTTTTCCATATGAAGCAAACACTGAACAACATTATAATTTATTTTGATTTTTGTTTTTCATTTCCACCTGATGAATATAAGTCAAGTATTTGCATTTTTTTAACCCTTGTTTGGTCTCCACCACCCCCTCAGGAAAATCTCTGGCTCTTTAGCTGCTAAATGCTCCAGTTTACCAGCTAGTCTCTAACAGTGTCTGTCTGCTGTTTGGTGCTGGACAAGTGGTGTTTTAACGCTGAAAACAGCTTCCTGCTCTGCCTGGAAACAAAATTAATGAGAGTGAATCAAAACAGTAAAGTTGTAGGCCAGAAAACCAAAACAGAGAGCTGAAACATGCTAAAGTGCGGAGTAGAGCTGAGGGGAGAGCGGGGTGATCGTTTTCTGTGGGTTCATCAATGTGAGCTACTCGTCTCATATTTCGCATTATTATTTGATTCACTTTTATTAGGAACAATTGATAAGAGAAACTTTAATGTTTAAGGATTTTGCAAGAATTAATGCACATGACAGTGTGCTAGCTTGTAAACAACAGAACTAGGTTGTACTGTATTTGTAACTTAGCTGGTTATCAACACAAGACTGTATTTTCTGTGGCATGTGAAGATGATGTGGATCGTAACGTGTTGCCTTTCCTCTCCATTCCCGTACCCTTCACTGCTCAAATCCACAGTCCAAATGAATTTCAAGCCACAGTGACATGTAATTACTACTTTAGGCCACAGAGGCCGCTGTTTCTGCTGCTCAGCTAAACTTACATCGTCTCACTTTAAGTAATATTTTGAATGTAGGACTTTTACTTGTAATGCAGCATTTATACAGTGTGGTAGTGTTAATTTTAAACACTTCTTAGGAAATCAGATTCATGCAGATTCAGGGGATTTTTTGGTTTGTTGTCTTTATTGTTCATTTTGTGTTATCTTAATTTCTGGTGATTATCCTCACACCCTTGAATATAGTTGGGTCAACATTTCAGTAGTATTTTACACTTGCTGTCACAGTAAATAATTGCGGAACATTTTTAATTCAGTCAGTCCTTGTTCAGTTTGGTTGAGGCTTTACTTTATGCTGCACATAGGTGTAGATGTACAGTAGATCTTTACTGTTTTGCTAAATCAGACCTGTGATTATTTGCATTTGTTTTATTTTCTAATGCCATAGTACTAAAATAAAGATTTTGTATCGTGAGGTGAAGTGTTGTCATAGTCAACTGTTTACTGCTCAACAAGCAAATAAAAAAAAAAAAAAAACATGTATCTATGAGAAGACTGATGCACAATACACACACACACACTTGCACACAGTGATTATCCAGTTGCTCTGATTGAAACACATGAAGCCTGTGGTCTGAGCCAGTCCATCCAGCCGCTGGGACTCTGACACTTTTGTTTCCCTGGGCTGCCACTGGCTCTCTCTGATTCAGATGGGGTCAGCAACAAACAATCTCTAAGTTTGGCAACGTCAGCTCAGCTTAAAACAACAGGCATTGTTCAACGGGCTTTTGTTTACAGAAATCTACAGGTTTCAATAGACCCCACAGCCTTTTCCACTTTTTTTTTCTCTCCTTACCCCTCTCATTTGACTGCTAATTTCCCTCTGTTTTGTTTCTTGTTTGCTGAATGCCCCCACACCCAACCCCGTTCCTTCTTTATCCATTCTCCTTGTGTATTTTAAAAGGATGTTCAGGGTTATGGAAGGGAAAAGGAGGAAAGTAGTGTGTGGGGGTTGCGGGGAGGGGGGTTAAAGGTAGAGACTTGTAAAAATAACATTCTTGCATAAACAGGGCCTTGAAAAACGGGCAGTGGGTAGCTTGCATTCCTTGAATTTTTTTGAAACTTGATCACGTTCTGAGAATCGGAGGCCGCAGGCACCTTCAGCAGATGACAGCCGTGCGACAAGCAAGCAGGAGAGAGAGAGAGAGAGAGAGAGAGAGAGAACACAACAACATAACAAGAACGAGATGAAAAGAGCAGAGAAAGCAGCCAGCTGACAGGAACAGAGTGAAAGAGAAAAAAAAAGACTGAGAAGGGCAGAACACAGATGTTCAAAACATCAGCCGCTGATATACACGTGGGGGTATTTCACTTCAAAACAGCAGCGTGACATTTTGTGCATGAGAGACAGAAATTGGCTCATTCTGTATTTCTTGTTATTTTTGAAAGAGAAACATAAGGTATACTGCAAATAACTACATCACACGCTGAGGTCCCAGAGTCACAGGCCTGACAGACGTGCCGCTTCACCCGTTAAGCTTCACCTGAATCCGTTCTTGCTCTGCAGTGTCAGAGCTCACAGATGAGTCTTTGTACTGAAGCTGAGCAGGTCCTACTGGGTAACTGATCAGAGGTGGGCCACACAGTCTGGGACACAGGGGAAAGGGAAGCTACACAAATATGGCCTGCACTAGATGCACAATACACACTGGTGAAGCAGTTGTACAGGTTTCTATTAGAGCTGCAGCTAACAGCTGTTTTCAGCTGTTAGCTGCAGCTAATATAATAATTCATCTGAAAATTACTTTATTGCTTAGTTGTTGTTTTTTTTTTACTGTAAAACTTCAGAGGATGGTGGAAAACGCTTTTTATACTGTAAATACAAATTCAAATGGCTTCTTCTGTCTGACCACTGGTTCAAACACAAGGTTTACTATCATATAGGATAAGACAAAGAAAAGCAGCAAATCCACACATTTAAGAAGCTGACACCGCTGAATGTTTGGCTGATGGCTGCTGATTGATTGGTTGATTGGTTAATTTTCTGATTAATAGGTTAACTAACTAACTGTCTCAGGGATGAAATCCAGTGCACCTGACTGATACTGACCACATTAAGTGATTAGGTACTGGCCACAGCCTGACCAATCCACATTAAATCCACTGTCAGTGTCATTGTAAAATTCTCTGTTTCCACTTTTTTGCTACATTCATTTTGTTTTTAACCCACAGAAGCTTTGGCTTCATGTTAGATTAAAAAAATGATCCCAAAGAGCTCCACACACTGTGTGGTGCTCACAGCTGCTGTATCAGAATAGTAGAATCTAGCTTCAGCTCTAGTATCTATTAACCAGTTGTAGACTTTTATATATGAACCACGACTGGTACAAAATTACACTGTGACTAAGAAGAAGGTTTTTGACCATCAGAAAGTAAACTTAGCCTGAAATTGCTAAAAACGTCATTATTTGCTGATATATCATGTTATGCTCTGCAGTAAGAAGAAACTATCCTGGTTCAACTCATCACCTTGTTTTGTCTGGATATTTCTCACTGTTCAGAATGGATGTCAGACATGTTTGTTTTATACTATCTCTAAATATCTGACTGAGACAGATTTTTGGGTTGTTTTGCCTT
This sequence comes from Toxotes jaculatrix, assembly GCF_017976425.1. Classification (NCBI taxonomy): domain Eukaryota; kingdom Metazoa; phylum Chordata; class Actinopteri; family Toxotidae; genus Toxotes; species Toxotes jaculatrix. The sequence goes on along the minus strand of NC_054395.1, from coordinate 5,827,541 downwards.
TGTATGTCAGCACAGTACAAACTCTTAGCTTTAAAGGATAAAGCTGAAACTATTCTATTGTTTTCTTGTTGTCAGCCAAAACTAACAATGTGTAACAATGTGCAACTTTCTGACTTCATTTCTTTAGTGTCTCTTGGCCTATGGAAACATGGCACTGAGGAATAAAGTATTTCAAACTCTACTGCTTGGCATTCAGAAACAACTGGTAAGCAACCTGATAATGGGAGACCAGTAAAACCTCTGAGGTTTCACCACAATTAGCAAACATAATTTATTTTAACATATGAACTCTGCACAATGTTTGGAGTTGCCCTTTCACACATGTAGCACACAGCTGAAGACTGTCCATGTCAGACGCGTCCTCACCTATTGGAAATGCTCTGTTTGGTTTAGGTGAGGGGTGGCACCTGAGCAGAGCGTGAGGAGAGAGGACAGAAACGTCATCAAAACACCCACACGCTCACCATGAACTCTCCAGACAGTGACCTCTGCTCTATTCACACGTCAGCTCAATGGGACATTACACTGACTTTGTGCAAGGGAGCACAAAGTTCTTTTTAATGTTCCTTTACTGTAAAGTCTACAGAAACACCAAGTCGGCTTCAATCCAAAGCATGAGCACGCTACATAAAACTGAATTCAAAGTTTAAAAGAAACAAAAAAAAAAAAAAAAGAAGAAGATGGCTGCAGTACAGGCCTGTGGCAGCACAGCATGTCTGCTGATGTCTATAGTTTGCTGACGTCAGCGAGTCACTGGCTGCAAAGGATTTAAGCTGTTTAAGCTTCTGTTAACTTGTCTACTTATATTTAGTGATTATTTACAAATGTGATGTGGGTGTAAACACGCACAAATTAAAACTGAAAGCTGGAACTTTAACCCAGTATGAATTCATTACAAATCTAATTTTAGCATCACAGAGCTAACACAACAAAAACACAATAAAAGAATGCAAATTAACAGGACGTTGACAGGTGTAACATACAGAAGAAAGAAAGAAAGAAAGAAAAGAAAAAAGAAAGAAAGAAAAGTAAAAAGAAAGAAAGAGAAAGAAGGGTTTTGTTGGGACAGAGTAAGGAAGAACTGACAGGGAGTCTGTGCAGAAAGAGTGTTGAACTCAGGAGTTATTCATTAACACATTTTAACACAGCACTTTCCTTCTCCTTCATTTGAATGACTGGGATGCCAGAGGGTGGTCTTCCACCTCACTACCTCTCCAGCACTTTTCGTGTGTGTGTGTGTGTGTGTTTGAGAGAGAGAGTGGGTAGGTGGGTGGGGGGAATGTAAGGAGCTCTGTTAGGAGCTTTGTCTTTCTCTGAGAAAGGTTTAGGTTTCAGATGGAGGGTAAAATAGTTAACAGATTGCCCAGCATCCGTACCACAGCTCTTTACTGCACACCCATCCTCGGCCCCCTCTGTTCCTACTAGCAACACTCCCTGTCAGGGTAAAACTCACTGACTCAGCCGCTCCACACGCAGAGAGTATTCCCTGCAAACCACAGTAGAACTAAATCAGATCTGAATCAGATCAACCACTGATAGATCAGTAAAAGTATTGATTGGGTTCTTGGTGGCCATGCTGCCATCTAGCTGAGAATGGAGGGAGATCAACCGGCCATCTTCACATCCTCACAACAACAACAACAACCACACAGCGGCTGAACAACTTCAAACCAGGCCTAAAGAACTAGAAGATAAAAGGATAATAATCAACTGAATCTGTCCGAACTTTCATTGATAATCTGTGCAGTGATGTTACCTCATATCAACAGCTTTATGCGTTGATTTCTAAATATTTAGCATCAGGACAGGTGAGAAGGGAAACATGGTTACACACAAACACTGAGTCTGTTGAGCCCATCTGAATCCTCTGATATGAAGCTAACATACCTCCATTACAGCGGCTGTCAACATAAAGGCTGAGCCCCTGACGGGGTCCCAAGACAAGTCTAAGGGGTAACAAGATGACTGAGGAAGGAATAAGAAAAATCAAAACATCCGGTATATTTTCCAGTTACTACAGTGGATATGTACTCAACCTTCTTCAAAATCTTAGTAACTATCACTGGCTGCTTCAGTTATATAACTCTGGACTGGACCTGCTGAGACATTCAAAGTCAGGAAACAGAAACAGCAAGATTTAAAAAAAAAATCTTTTTGCATCTTTTTACTTGTGTGTCTCTCTCTGTTGCAGTGGCCAGTTTGGTGACAAATCAGATGCAGCGTATATCTGGATAAATGTCCATTCTCCATGTTGCACTTCTTAACGCCTTAAAATAATTATTAAATGAGACCACACTTGCAATGATCAGCAGAGCCGCTCTTCTTCCATGAGACAAAACCTCAAAAAAAAAAAAAAAAAAACACAGAAACTTAGAGGAACGTTAAGTTCTTCAATCTGGGAAAGAAAGGACTCTATTTGTATCAACTGCTCACAATTCATGTCCACACAGAGGCCATAAGCCATAACTAGGGGCTGTAAGAAGATATTGTCTCGTTTTAATGGGTCTAAAGTTAAAACAGGAAATTTCAAATTTTGATTTGGAATCTGGGGATTCCTTTCCATTTTAAAACTTCCCTTTTTTTTGTTCTTTCTCTCAGTGTTACCCTTCTGGCCCGGGATGGACTCACAGAGCACTTTGACTTAATAGATATGTACACACACACACACACACACACACACACACACACACACACACACACACACACACACACACACACACACACACACACACACACACGCACACAGATAGCTGCTACTGAAAGTCACTCACTGGCAAAATGAGACCATCCGACCAAACCGGCAGAGTGAAGAGGAGGCTGATGATGTGACCGGATTGGCCAGGCCACACTGGGGCGGGGGAGACAGGAGAGGGGAGGGGGTGAGATGGGGGTGAGTAGCAGGGAGCGAGGCAGCGTCACGTGACCGAGTCCAGCAGAGAGTGTTATAATAGGCCCCCTCTCGGAGTAGAGAGGCAGAGGCTGGATGTGAACCAAAATCCCTCTACCACACACAGGCTGGCCATTGTTGGCTATTCACTGGACTCCATCTCGGGGCACTTTATCATTCAATTAGGACAGCTTTCACACCGCACACCACAGAAAAGAGGCCTTCAATCAAACTGAAAACTTCACACTGGCCCTGGAGGGGACGCAGAAAGGGGACTCGCAGTTGTCACCCCACTTTCATTTTTCCAACTTGTTGTTGTTGTTCACCAAGACTTTGAGTGGAAAGAGAGAGAGAGAGAGAGACAGAGCAGAGAGAAAGAGGGGGAGAGAATAGATGGAGAGATGTGAGGAAAGAGGAGGAAGTCCCTCTGAGTACCATTACATGTTTGGTAGCGTGTGTGTTTATGAAGCTGGTGGAATGCATTTGAGTGGGTGAAGGGTTAAATTTGGTAAGTGGTCGTCGGAGGAGGGGGGGGACAGAGAGCAAGAGCATGAAAAAAAAAGAGCGTGAGGAAAAGGGGGAAAATTCAAAGCTCTGAGAAGAGAATGGCACAGAGGAGTATACTCGAAGGAAATAATGAGAGAGAGAAGTATGCTTGAGAAAAGAGGGGAGATGGGGAAATGTGCTGCGTGGGGGGAGAAGAGAGGCAGCTCAGCAACTGATCAAAACACAGCAGTAAGAGCGAGAGCCGGGAGGGGGGAGGAAAGGAGGACGCAGGTTGATAAACAAGTTAGAGGACGGAGAAAAGCAGAGAAGCTAACAGGTGAAGAAGGACATAGAAAAGTGCTGCTGGTAATCAGGAAACCTTCCTGGGATCAGATGAGAAAATCAGCCACTGGACCTCAAATTTAGCTTTTGAACCTAAACACTAAATATCTCATTTATAGTGAACTATAATGTAGTGTATTACCATACTAGTCAACGACTTTAACTCCTCTTGTGAAACATCTGGTAAACAAATAATAAATAAGTGACAATATCATATAACACAGTCTACAAATTTAATATGAATTTGAAATGTTACATTGTCTGTTTATTATGTTAATATATTCATTTCTATCATTATTACATATTTCTAAAGTAATTAAAATGATTATATAAGTTATTTTTAAAAAGTTCATTTTGAATATTCATTGATTTATAGATATTTCTTCTCTGCCATGATGACAAAATAAATCACACCTCAGCTGAATGCTCTTGGAAAAAACAAAACAAAACAAAAAAAAAACAGTAAGGTCCGAAAACTAATCTCACATTCAGGTTGCCTTAAGAAGTTGTTTTTGTTTTGTTTTTGTTGTTTTTTGTTTGTTTTGTTTTTGTTCTGTTTTTGTTTGTTTTGTTTTTGTTTCTTGTTTTGTTTTGACTCGTTTTTTTTGTTTTGTTTTGCGTTGGCATTTTGCCTTTATTTTGACAGTCGTCAGCTTGAAGAGGCACCAACAGGAAACAAAGGCAGAAAGATAGGTATGACGTGCAACAAAGGTCCCCCAGCTGGAACTGTTTATTTACAGTTTCATACCCACTAACAAAACCAAAATGCACAGTAATGTCATCTCTGCTGGATCCTTATAAAATATGCTACATTATCATTTATAGTCAGTCATTAGAATTAGCTCCACGCTGCTGGTAACAAATAAATAATACATAATTTGAACATAGTTATAAGTTTAAGATCATTTTAACCAACATTAAAATGAGCCTGAGTTGTACTGACAATACTTATGGAGTTAGACTTTGAATGCAGGACTTTCACTTGGAACAATATTATTACACTGTTCTAGTTTTTCATTAAAAAAAGCATCTGAATTCTTCCACTGTATCAATTACAGGGAATCTATTGGTTACCACTACACGGTGTATCTGATCTGTAACAAGAAACCAACCATGCATAGAGTAATGGCAGACATGAATGTCTCACAGTCCCTGAGTATTTGATGTAGAGACTAAATGGTTGTACGGTGCATCGGTGTCAATCATGCTCTCTACATTTAAAGGTGAAGACAGAAAGACCTTTCAGGTAACTGATGATGCTACTTGCCCTCTTCTTTTTCTCTATTCTCACATTACTTAGACTATTTCTTCTCAAAGACAAATCTTAGGCGGCAGCCAGTCACTCAATCAATACACCAATCAACTCATTTATTTCAATTCTCATTTTCAGTCCCCATCTCCCAGCTGCATTTCAGTCAGTGGAGAATTTTCTTTTGTCTACCGAGGGAGTCGGAGGTTTTGCTTGGCATTATTTAGTGAGCAGGGGATTGTTGAGCAGGGCGGGGTGGTGGAGGCGTTATTAAAAATCACTTCAGAGGAAGGAAGAGGGGATGTGTCATCAGACACTCTGGCTACATTCTGCTTTCTCCCGCTTTTTCTCCTGCTCCCTTCTTACCCGCTCCTGAGAATGAATCAGGAGCAGTGCAATCATCTGCCACTACTACTGTAGCTGTGTGTGTGTGTGTGTGTGTGTGTGTGTGTGTGTGTGTGTGTGTGTGTGTGTGTGTGTGTGTGTGTGTGTGTGAGTGAGTGTGTGAGTCAGGAGTTAACGCTCTCCCTCTCTCTCCCTCCACATGGACCAGGTTTCATCCCATTCGCTGACTCACAAATCAGCATCTCTGGGCTGTGCTGGACAGACCCGGTCCAGATATATTACTGTGCCGGTAACACACACATAACTCTGTGCTGAGTCATGTGTTGAATCTCAACAACACTTTGACATGCATCAGTCCTTTCCCTGCATGTACATACTAGACTGTCTAGTAGTGGTGCATTCCTCGACTACAGCGCACGATACCATTGCACCACAACACTTCCAGTTTGGCTCCAAATCGCAGTTTAGAATGTGAACAGATAATAACAGGAATGCTGGTGATCATGAATCCGTTTTTATTTCTCAGACTGGGTCTGGCTTTAGCTCTTTTCCAGCCCATTTTTTTTTTTGGCAAACCTCTTCCAAACAGGAAATCATATCACTCCTGCTTGACGGCCAAAAAAAAAAATCTTAAAAATGAACTAAATGACAGGGAAGGAGGGAGAAGAAGTGGCTTAAAGCAACAGGTAAACTTGATAGTTTTGGTTCTGCCCTGTTTCATAAATGCATCTCTGTCCATGTCTCATACAGTTTGGTATGAGTAACCTTAGAGTGCAGACACTTCTGGGAAAGTTTTTGTTCTTTAAAGGAAGAGTTATCACCTGCTAAGCTCCAAATGCTGATAAGATTCATTTATAGTAGAAAAATGAGTCAAGTTCATGTACCAGTCTGTCAGGCAAATATTTTTTAATGAAAATAATTAATGATTCATTTTATTACAGATTCATCTACTGGTGTTTTTAAGTAATTATTTAGTAGCCTATACAAAATGTCAAAATAATTTCATGACACTGTTTTCAAATTAATAGTCTACATGTATGCATAAATAGCTTTTTTTTGTGGAGAGTTTTATAAACTATTCAATTAACAATGTCAAAAATATAAAAATAAGTAAATAAATAAAACATATAAAACTATCTGAGAGGCCGGAACAACCATGTTTTTTACTTTCACTAATTCATTTTTTATGGCTTGGTCAATCAATTAACTGGTTTTCTTTGTCAGCACTAAAAATAATAATTATTATAATTATTATAATATAAATAATAATTACATTATAAAAATAGTCTTTGGTACTGTCACAGTATGCCCTTGCTGTCCACCATTAGAGCTGAAATGATCATTAAAAATTTAATCTGCAACAATTTTCATAATCAACTTGTTATTATCCAAAGAAAATGACAAATAGTCAGAAGCTGTTTGCAGCTTCTTACAGGGTTTTCTTACTTTTTATGACCGTAAACTGACTATCTTTGGATTTTGGACTGTTGTTTGGACAAAACTAGTATTTTGAATATATCAGCTTTATAGTTGCTCCAACTGTGCATCAATTGAATCAGTCAAATTCAGTTTCTGATTGGCTGGCTGTTAAACTGTCTAACGAAAAACAGCAGTGTCAAAATATCTGCCCACATATTTAAAAAGAAAGAAAAGTACACTTCAGAATGGTTTTCTACGACAGGAACTCTGTTACAGTTCATCTTGAATTACAAGCATTTTTGTCACAAACGGGAGTAAATACATTTTTAAACTTGAATAAACTATATTTGTCACTATTAGAAAAATTGTACATGGCAGCGCACCACACAGGTCAATAACTACCCACAAAATAAACAGAAAAAAACTGATCAAAACAACAAAGCTGAAACAATCAAAGGCTATAAGCTGGAAAACTGTGTGAAATTAATAAAAAAAAAAAGTATTTGATAAATAAAATAAATAAATAAATAATAAAAACTTAAAAACTGAATCAATTAGTGAGTTGACCAAAGAATTATTCAGTTATTCAAATTAACTGAAATAAAAACAATCAGCAGATTAAACAATAATGAAAATAATTAATTGCTGCCCTAGAACACACACACAAAGAAATGAAGCCCATGCACAAAAGCACAAAAATTACTTTTAAAATTAAGAGTTTAAAACTTTAAAAGTTTTTTTTTTTTTTTTTTCCCACACTGAAACATGGAGGTGACTGAGTTTATGGCTTCCTAAACTCAGTGGCAGCTCTCATAGAAGTATCTCATCATTCTGAAACTGAAAATACAACTTTCTGTTGCACAACTGTTACAGGAAGACAGACCAAATGATACTATAACAAAAAAATCTTCAATGCAGCAAACTCCAACATTAGTCTCTGCAACTAAGAGGCAACAAAATTTCTGAGCCACTTCTTTGGACAGATCCACCGTGCAAGCACCACATGCAAATGGTAGGAAGACCCTTTAAATACTATCTGTAATACAACTATGAGGATGTCAGGATATCATAGTTATATGTTTTTTCTAAGTACTGAATCCAGCATGAAGGCAAGTTTTATTTGGTTAATAACTCAGGCAAATTCAACTCTGATAGTCAGGTCACGCAGATTTTCCATTTCAAAACATCTTAATTTTACCTGACGCAGACCTGACTAAATGATTTGTGTGGACAGGAAGAGATAAGTGTAGCAGTAACACACACATATACCAAAAAAGTAAATGACAGAGGGTTTATAGCTACATATTTATTCATAAATGCATATTTATTCATAAAATGTATTCATGAAATTTTGTTTTACTTTGGATTTTGACAAATTGACTTTCCATACCACTGCAACAAATCGATCCTCCTTTACCTGCTGAAGAGCTTCAACGTTCACTCTTCACTTGCAGAAACAGTAACTGGCAAAATAATCTCTGTAAACCGCACAATGAGGAGTGATTCTGGAGCTTTCGAAGTAATCACACAATCTTTGTCGACAGATGGAGTTCACCCACTTCAAGTCACGTCAAGGAACTGAATGATTGCTAAACCCCGCCCCCAAACAGTGAAATGTCCTATCATAATTTAGCAACCATAAATAGGCACAGCAGGCTTGTCGAGCTTTGTTGAAGCAGTGTTCAAATGGTTGTAGGAAGAGAGATGCTCTGCATATAAAAGGTTTGGATGTTGGGGTTGTTTTTAGCCTTTTCACAGCCAAAAACATAAGCCAAAGTGTAAGGAATGGATAAAACCATGTGTTTATCTCCTCTTATGTTAGCTGTTCATTTTAGTAAGTCTGGCAAACTAGTTTACTGCCGACAGTAGCAAACTAACCCAGAGTTACTTCTCAAGCCAAGGAGCATTTCCTACTAAATTATTTTGTGGTGCTAAAGATTACGTTAAAAGATCCTTGAAAGGTAGCACATCTGCCAGCTGTGTAACAGCTAATAATTCCCCACTGTGTCAAAGCCAGTCCAGGATACTACTATATCAGAGTTCAGGATAAAGTTTCCAGTTATGCACTGATCTTTATTAGACTGGGGAAGTTAACAGTCCAGCAACTTTGGCTAAACTTGTTACCTGAGACGACATTACATTTATCAGCCTCGCTAGGTATCCTCATCCTAAGAGCCTCTTCTCTGCCAAAAGTGAAAATCTAACTCCTGTCTGCTTGTCTAAATATGTACAGTAAGCTATGCACCTAAATTCTCACACTTGTAATACTAGTGTGATGTAGCTTTACACTGCAATATAACAACAATGCTGTTTTATTTATTTCCATATTTTCCACGTGGATCAGCTGGTATTTATCCTGACTTTTTACCTTGGACATGCTGCTTTACCCTCAGCCTTTAAGCACAATACCAATTATTTAGCCATCGAGTGAATACTGAAGATATTTTCACAACGTTTTCATTTAAAACAAGTCAGTTTGAAACATTAAAAAGTCAGCAGGAGTCAGGATTTGCAACCAGATCATGAGGCTGTGTTAGCATAGCTAGCTGACTGCTCTGATAAAATTTGCTAGTTGACATTCATTGGTTTTTTTTTCAACCCAGTTTCAATGAAACCACAACTGCTTCCGTACGATGAAAGCCTCGACAGACTAACCGACGCCTCGACCCTAACCCCGCACTCAAAGGTTTCATCTAAACTGGGTCGCAAAAACAATACAAGCTGGCAGCTGTCATTCAGACCTGAAATCAAAACTTACAAAAAATTTTACATTTGAAAATCTGCCATTGTTCACCATAGTGAACAGCAAGACCAGAGAGTTTGTCAGGTGTAGCACCAGTAACTAAAAGGGGTGAGGGCTTAGTGAGCAGTCAGTTGAGATTGTTTTGTCAACGGCTGTTTCCAGGGTCAGGAATCAACTTTCAGACTTAACTTGGATCAACATGGACCAGAAGTCTTGCTCAGGCAAAATACACATTCAATTCCATGACAACGGGGCTAAACTCTGTTGATGAGGATCATGTGAAGTGATCAAAAGCTACAAAACAGCCACTGAATGGACCTTGTGGTGAGACAGTTTTTTGACAGTTCTTCAAGCTGAGGTGCACACTGCATGTCTGCAACACATGTAATAAAATCCACCAAATGACCTTTGTCACATGGCATCCCTTCTGCCACGGTGTCTTCTCACCTCACCAAACTCAACCTGAAAATTTTAAAAATGCTATAAAATATCACAAAGTTTGCACCTATTTGGCTCCCCTTACTGTGAGTCACTTCTGTTTCCTACTTGTGTTTATTTGCAACAGTCCCTCTTAATCCACAGTGGATCATCTTTGAAACCAACAGACTTTCCTCTATTCCCAAGTCAGTCAGTGCCTAAGGTTAAGTACAAGTCTATCAGTGTCTGAGAGACGACCCCCTAAACCAACGCTGTGTTTACTGCAGAGAGAGAAAAGCCTATTAATAAATCTGTTGCAGACAGCCTGGCGGAAGTGGCCTGGGGGCTGTAAACTCAGTCTGGGAGAGACGGATAGGATGAAGGGCAAAACAGAGAGGGATGGATGGACAGAGTAAGAGAGAGAAAAGGCGATGAAGGAAAAGAAAAGGAGACGACGGAAAGAAATGAAGATACATGGAAATGGAGAAAGGAGGGAGAAGGGAAGGGAAAAGAGGGAGAGGAAAGCGGGTGTGTGTGTGTGTGTATAGCTTGTGTGGTGTAAACCATGGGTGCCAGTTGATGGATGAATCTAGGTTCTGAAAAGCCACAGCTGCCCCGCTCTTCCTAGAAAAAGATCCACAAGGAAAAGTGGCAGTATGTGGTTCAAGCATCTAGCATCCTCTTACTATTTCTGACCGGCATACTGCAGGACCCGTCAGAATGTGCGCTGGTCCAAAAAGCCTCTGCCAGAGAGTGAGTAAATGAGAGCATGTGTGCTGCTATTATTAACGTTGTGCTTATGCATAATAAAAATGAAAATGTGAAGGTTCTTTTTTACTTTAATTAGCCTTGTAAATATCTGTGTGTGTGTGTGTGCGCGAGCTGCCCTGTGCTGCACATTCGTCTGTTTTCAATCAGTCTATTACACAGCAAAGCATCATTCTTCTCTCTGTCACGGCTGCCAACTGAATGTAGTAAATGTATGTAGTGTTGTATATACTATAAAGGAGGTAAAGAGTGATGTTTTGTGCGCCCAGCACGTTTTATCTCCAATAAAAACCCTGCTAATTTGAAGTGAAAGAGGGACATGAAAACGTTTAATTTCAGAAGTTTATTTTATGAATCAGATCAGTGATCAGCTCTCATGTTAAAGATAGAAATGAAAAGTGTTTTGCCTGTACTTGCTCTAACAGAAGGTAACTATTCAGAAAAATCCATCAAAATCCCATCTGTTGGTGAAGACCATGACATGAAGTTCAAAACGCTAAAGTAGTCCTTGAGTTAACATCATTTGGTAAAACTATCGTTTCCATGGTCATGAATGACCTTTCACACTCAGCACCATAGACTGTATAAGACATGGACGTAGCACCCGTGACATCACCCATTGGTTTCGGGGAGTCGGTTGACCAAACCATGGGCATTTGAGCTGCGCCATCTTAAATTTTAGTGGGAGTGTACTTTCCATATTTGGCAAAGAGGCGGTTACTCTACGGGCCAGCCGGGGTCAGCCGCCCGAGAACCTGGCCACTTAGCAAGGAGCAACCGAGCTAGCCTAAGGCTAATCAGCTAGGCTAACAAGCTAAGCGGCAGCTACACGCAGCTACATCCACCACACGACAGTCCCCGAGTCCGACCCGACTAGCTCGACTCCTACGACCGCGACACAGAGCATCCAACAGAGATCATAATGTTGTTGCTGTGTTTTAAACATGACTGTTTCAGATGGAGAGGTTTTAGATGGAGCTGCAGGGTTTGGTGGAGTTGTGAGGGGAAATTTATTTCTAACCTGTTATTTAACTGTGAAACAATCATTATTAATTCATATTGATAAAATATATTAAAAAGTTACATTGTTGTTATTATTATTGTCATTATTATTAATGATAAAGATCAAAATAATGATGATAATAATATATTAAAATGTTTAATGTTTAATATTTAATATTTACCGGCTTTCACCGCTGCCTCCACCCACTATCCACTTACAGTTACAGCAGCACACAAACAACAGCAGCCGCTTACTGACGGAGCTGCTCTGTCAATGCAATGTTTAAACAGAAAAATGAGACGAAATAAAATTGTAGCCTAGTATTCCCGCAATAAACGGACTCTGAGAGCACGGAACACACCGCAACAGCGTTCCTAACATTATCCGCTCCGATCCTCTATCTGTATCAGCAGCGACCATAAATCGGCAATTAAGTCATAAGCCAGCGGCAAAATATGCCAGTACATGCTAATTAGTGCAAACATCCAGGTAAAATAGGGAGAAATTTACTTACCGAAACTGCAACACAGACTCCTTAGACGGTCGGTTAGTACAGTCTACACTACAACAAGCCATACTGTCACAAAAACCTATCCGAACATTGGCAAACAAACACGGACACTGCAGCCCCTGCCAACCGCTGGAGGTAGCCGTAGGCCTCTGGATGTAGCCACCTAGCCCAGCCGATGCTTTAGCAAAGAGCTAACTGCCTGTGCCTGTCTATGGGCTGTCACTCAACGTAACCACGCCCTAATTTATTAAGCCTAAATAACACAAACGGTTGAACGCGGAAGTGATCCTCACTGCTGAAACCTACAACTCCCCCCTTGCTCAGCACTCATAAAATCCGTAAACAGATTCAGTAACAATAATATCTGTCTAAAGTTTGCTAACATTAGTTAGCATTGGCCACCATAAGCTACTTGTGATACCAAACAACATAGCAGCACACTAAAACATAGTCAAACACTACAAGAGGAATCATGAAGTCGGCAAACAGACTCAGTAAAGTCAGTTAGCCAGCAATATGTACATGATAGCATTAGCATCATAAGCTAGCGATCACACAGGCCAAGTAAAACTGTAGCAGCAAATCTCCTGCGTGTATTTAACTGAGAAATGTGTTTTACTGCTTCTTAACTTCAACTTTTAGTTTGGTTGTGTTGGGATAGCGCTAAATGCTGAACGTGGTGTAACAGAAGAGTAATACAGTCAGCAAACTGAGTCAGTCATGTCTGTTACATGACAATATCAACAAAAAGTTTGCTAATGTTCACAATCAAGAGCCACCATAAGCCACAGAACATACCAGACCATGTGCATGTGTAGAAGCAAATCCCCTGAGTGTACTAAATTGAGTTACACAGCCTCACTTTCACAGTCGGTGTTGATGCAATCTAACAAAGTCTAACAAAGAAAAGACTGAGAAATTGCCACTACATCATTTACAATTCACATTTTTTTGCACTGATATACAACCCCAAAGATTACTGTTGCAAATAGGGCTGGGGTTTTTTTTTAAATCAGTTTTCTGATTCAAATCAATCTTCATTTTAATGAGCTGATACTGATTCATAAAATACAGAGATTGATCTTATAATTTCTTTTTACAGTCTATGGTCTTTTCTCTTGGATGCGTGAAGTTTTAACCTGTTAGCCTCACACGGCTAACCTTCTCCCGCAAATAGATCTGGCCACATGAGAGACAGAAAATGTAGCAGGAGCTGCTCCACTGAAGGCTCCACCAAGCCTAAAGGAAGATGTACTTTTGCATTTCAGATTTAAAGTAGACAGTGAAGAGCTGGATGAAAGCAAAGCCATATGTAAGCAGAAACAGAATCTGCTGAAACATCTGATCGGAAACCAGCCCCACTGGGGAGGGCATTTACGTTGAAGTTAGCATCCAATTCTCCCTGTGCCCAAAAATAACGTCCATCGCAAATTTCCAACACAAGGATACACACCTGTACAGTATTGTTAATACACGAGAAACATATTATGTTTTACAGACAAACCAGCATTTCAGTGAAGTGGCAATCCCAAATCTGTTTGCAGATGTGAAACACAGTGTCACAACTTGATTAAGTCGACAGAGCCAGTTGCACTAACTTGTGACAGTTGTGAAAGCAGCGCATTCATACCTGACAAATATTTCCCACTATGTGGGTCATATCAAATAAACAGTACATTGATGTAACTGATTTACGGTCAGTTCTTAACATTAGTATTTCTAATAATGTACCAGCTTCCTAGAGGGTTCCTTGTACAAGTTACAGCATTAGAAAAAGTCTCAGTTGCAAGTAGTTTAAAAAAAAAAGCTACAAGAATGAGAAACACCCACAAAGACTAAGGAAACCCTACCAGGGGAGAAAACTGAAAACTGAGGGAAGAGATGTGAATTAAAGGGCTGGATTTCCTGATATTCATTACCTGTGTTTCAGTACTGATACCAAACTTTTCGTTGAAGAATATAAACATTTGTATAAAAACTTTTAAATGAATTAAATGCACTCTAAAAGTGGCGAAATTATAATTATGAAGACTAAACAAGACTATGACTATGACCGAGGATTCACTGCCAGCTCGTGGTACTTGTTACTATGTTGTGGTTCAAACCCCAGCTCTATGTGGGAAGGACAAGCAACTTAGATAATTTTTACACCTAATAACTGCATGTGAGATGCTGAAACGTCATTCATGAAACGCCTTTCTTTCTTTCTTATTCTAACTTTCTTCCTGTTTGTTGCTGTTCCCGACTTACAGTGCTACTTTCATATGCTTCCATTCTTTCCCTGCCCAACATACAGTTTATCCTGCATCTCCTGCAGCCATCCTTCTCCCTGAATGACCAGCAGCCAGTATGTGTGTGTGAAACCTCACAGATATACAAATAAATAAATCATTCTCTGCTTGTCCCATGACTCTGGAAACACATGCATGTAAACACTCCAGTGTACATGTGAGTACACAAAAAGTTCAAATACACAAACTACATCCCTTGCATATGCACACGCACATACACTACTTTTGCATTGCCCCATATTCCGTTCAGGTTCTCAGGCTCTCAGGCTCTCAGCTTCCCCATTTTTTTTCTCCTGCTGTCTAGAGAAAATAACAAATAGTGCAATCTTCTTGCAGCCCTTTAGCGAACAACATCCATTCTAGCATGAACCCAGTGTCCCTTGTTCCCTCACCCATCTCCTCTGCACCCCCACCCACCCCACTCCATCCCTGCCTCTAGAAGGTGAAGAAGTACAAAGAAAGGGATCAGAGCTTTTCCGATTCTTCCCTGGTTATTAACTACCATTTGTCCCCTCAGAGGGCTGTCCCTCCCATTAACCCAACTGATGCTCTTTTCTCATGGAAATCAGCCTGCTGTTGCTGCCGCCGCCACCGTCTCTGCTGCCACTACCACCGCTGCCGCTGCCCGCAGAGGGCAAGGAATTGTGGGGGATTTTCAGAGGAGAAGACCTCCCTCTAACTCAAAAACAGCTCTCTCTCTCTCTCTCTCTCTCT
Source organism: Toxotes jaculatrix (assembly GCF_017976425.1). Classification (NCBI taxonomy): domain Eukaryota; kingdom Metazoa; phylum Chordata; class Actinopteri; family Toxotidae; genus Toxotes; species Toxotes jaculatrix. Next base: position 5,812,366 of record NC_054395.1, on the reverse strand, counting down.
CTCTCTCTCTCTCTCTCTCTCTCTCTCTCTCTCTCTCTATCTCCCTCCCTTTCTCTCTCTCTCTCACACACATAAACACACAAGCTTGCACCATGAGTTCAGGCACACACACATACACACATCTACCGTCTCAAAAACAGGCATGTGTGCGAGCTCTCACAGGCAGACACATTCACTCAATCACAAAGGCAAACATGAAACGTGCTGCCTCCAACCACAGGGGCATGGAAGTAATGTAAGGCAATGCATGGAAGTTAATGAGAAGAAGCTGGCTCAAGGACCCTGGCACAAAATATTTTAGAGAGCAGAGCAGCTAAGAATGCTTGGGCACCAGAATAACACGAATCATCAGGAGTTTATGACGGTGAAGAAAGTATTTAAAAGTAGGAGTGACTCTTTGTGTTTTTTTAATCTGTACATAATCACTAACAGACAAACTAAAAAATAGTAAAAATATAAGTTTGCAAACTAATTCCCAGACTGTTTAGTGCTGCCTTCTTTCTTTTTCTTAAAATAAATTTCAGCACATAGAGAATTTATTTTCTGACAGTTCACAAATTCACTTCTCATCCTAAAAAGTTTGATAAAACTATTAAAGCCATTTACAAAAGCTGAGTACATCTGTCTGTGCATTAAAAAAAAAAAAACAGGTGCACCAGAATAACAACAACCACACTTGCTGTTTTAAATGTTTGAGAAATCTCTGGAGGAAATTAAATCTGCTAAAGCCTATGCAGCAGGTCCATCACTAACAGCGTTGGTATGGTCAGAGGGTGGCAAACATCAACACATGGGTCTCGGCTTGCACTTCAACTGGCAGCAACAAAGGCCCTGTCTCGTGACAGACTCACTTCCATTTCCTTATTATGTAGCTGGAGGCCTTGATGGAACATGCCTGTCTCTAAAATGCTGCAGCAGAAAATGTGTAGTGGTCACCTGCAGGTCTGAAGTGGAGGGGAAAACCCGCCTAAACTCACACTTCACCGGACTTTATTGATCTGCAGCTTGGATACTTATCTTTCTGAGGTATTGGAGAACTTTTAAGCTTTTTAGCACAATCGAAAATCATATATTTCATTAGTCTTGCAGCTATATATTAACTACTACCTTGAGGTCAGAATTTACTTTTACTTTTTTAATTTTATTTACCACCAAATCACTGGTTGCCTCTTTTTTTTCTACACAAATCATCAGGGTAATTACAACAGATCATTCTCCCTTTGTAGGGTGCGCCTAGGTCATTCAAACTTCCTTTCTTTACATTCTGAACATCATTTCTCATCCAGTTATCTCATAAAATTGTTATCAGTGAAATGGTGAGTAATGCTAATGTTGGGTGTCCTGTTACAGAAAGGTATTTGTGCCATGAGAAACTTTAGCAGACATTACCAGTGGAGTCTAGAGCTGAAGCAGTTGGTTGATTAATCATTTAGGCAAACAACAACAAAAAAAAAGAATCACCAGTAAATCATTTTTCTAACAAAAATACCAACCAGTCCCAGGACCTGCTGATCAGTAAATCAATAATGCTGGAGGTTGGGGATTGTTGATGGGGCAAAACAAACTATCTGGAGACCTCAACTTTGGCTTAAGGAAACTGAAACAGGTACTTTTCACTGTTTTCGACATTTTTACAGACTAAACAAAAAACTGTGAAGATAACTGACAGATTCACTGGTAATGAAAGTAACTGTTAGTTGCTGCCTTTGTGAATTCTCCCTACATACATGTGTAACTCCTGTACAACCCACAGGATGTCCGCTTATAGCTTATAGCTGTTGTAATGAAAACATCTATTATATCACAAGGTGCATTGTGAGTGCAGCCTGGGTGTTCAACAGGAAAACAATCTGCCGTAATCTTGTAATAAATTATAGAATGTCACTGCAGTAACAATAACACCTAAAAATCACATGAATGTCACAGTGAAAGCGCAGAGAAACAGCACAGTGCAGTAAGCTCACAGTGAACTCATTATAAGTCCCAGCACTTCTCAGTTCACTGTCTGCTGCAGCATGTTTGTTAGTTTTTCTTCCTTCAACAATTGTTTGTGTTTATTTCCACACTCCTGACTGATAACGAATGTGTGAAGAGTAGAAGCTTTCAGTCAAGTCAACTATCAATAGCAAGTGCATAAACTGAACCCCCACATTCTGACCCCTACACCCCCCCCCCCCCCCCCCCCTCGGTGGGGTCTTGGTTGTTATTTATCCGCTTCCAAGGAAAAGCACACACATTCTCTCATACGGACACACACATGCAGGCAAGAGGCAAAGAGACACACAACATCCGATCAGCGACAAACATGACTTCAGCCGTGTAGACAACCTAATGGACAGGCCGAACATCCGTGCAGCCAGCGGCAGGGGCTTCAGAGTTTTATGGGACGACTGAATATCAATCACAAAAGTCCTAATTTAAAGAACAGAACCGTGTGATGCACACACAGAAAACAGCCTCCACGTTACTGCAAACTTTTTATCAGTTTTCTGTCTCTCACACACACACACACATCACGGGACGTTCCCTCTATCTCCCTCTCCTCTGCAGTGGCATGCCACACTTGATAAATATTCGGAAATTGCTTAAAACTCAGCAGATCGCCGAAAAAACTCGCAAAGAACATCAAACGTCAACAGCCACGGGCCGCTGGACAAAGTGCGCCGTCTTTTAAAAACTTCACGGATTCGCGTTTGCAACATATTTAGCCACCGAAAAAAAAAACCCCACAGCCTCGAGGAGCAGAGGAGGCGATCGCGTAATTAAAAATTAAATACACAGATCCTTCCAGGTTGCCTCAAAGAAAAAAGGAGCTAAATTACGCAAAGTCCGATTGCGCGATAGTAACAACAAATTCGTAACAATTCAAGTGTCGCGCACATCGATGTGTCAGTCAGCGCGAGCTGAGAGTTGATATAAAGCTCGTAAAGTTGTTTAAAAGACACACATGCACACACCAGAACGTGCAGCCACATTATGAGGTCTTGCAGCAAAAAAAAAAATCGAGCAGTTAACCCACCTAAAAGTTTCCAGCACCGCATTAGTCAATTTCACATGGAGCCCCGGTAACCTTCCATCCCGGACCGGACCAGAAACCCACCGTGGGAGAACCCACGCCACCGCTCAGCGCTCTTTTCTCCACTCGATCAGTTGTTTTATTATTTTTTCCGATTTTTTTCCAATAATTTTTCTATATTCGGGGCCTGAGAGTGCGTCTGGCTCTCCTCAGGCTGCAGCGGAGTTATGGGGCGGTAAGCATTGTGGGAGTGTGACGTCAGGCCACTTTCACAAACTTTTTTTTTTTTTTTTTTTTTTAACAGGCACAGCATACTGGTTTTTCAGCAGCCTGCAGCCAGTCCTCCCAGTCACAAGCAACTGATTCATTTAATACACCTGCAGCCCAGCTTATGAAAAACAAAAATTTATTTTAAAAATATAAATTTTAAAAAATTATTATTAAAAAATCATAAGTGATTTGCCTGAAACGGAGCCAGGGTTTGACATACTAACATCCATAATGTGAATGGATTTCATATCGTTGTCTATAAGTTGCTTAACACAGATTTAACCTCTGTGGTCTGTTTGAAAATACTTCATTGTTACTAATTACTACTTCTGAGGCTGATTGCAGTTGTCAAAGAGGCCAATGAGAAAAAAAAAATAAAAATAAAAATCAGAGTTGACAAAACGGAACTATCTTTTCAAGTTTTTATTTATTTATTTATTTTATTTATTTTTTTGAAAGCGAAAAGGAATCAGACAAAATGTAGTGTGTCCGTTTCAGCCAGCCCATTATCAGCTGTGTAAGCTGTTGATTTTTCTCCTTATTGGGTGTGAGAAATGTTTATTTAATTTACAGCTTTTAACGGCCCGTTTTGAATGACACTGTAAAAAAAGAAAAGTGAACTCACAACAGGAATCAGTGCATTCTAACAAATGACCGCGATGTCACCTCAGCTTCACAGACCTTTCAAGAACGGAAAACACAGCCACATCAACAAAACACAAAACACAAATCTCCTATCACTGTCACTAAATAGTTAAGGTTTTCTTACATTTATTTGGGTTATATAGATATTTTTTCTCTATTAATCAACAAAAATGTTTTATTGAGAACAAATAAAATGTCAATAGTTGAATGATATATATATATATATATATATATATATATATAAACGTGTCTTAATCAAACAAACATAAAAATGCACGTGAATCGTGCATTCAGCAATTTCATATTATTTATTTATTTGTTTATGTCAACAAGTGACAGCTCAGAGGTTTTCAGTCCATCAGCAGGAACCTGGATGGTCGCCTCGGGTCCCCCCACGTGTTAAAGGCGGTGTTGGTGGTGGTCCCGTTTCTCCCACCTTTTTTTTTTTCTCTTTTTTTTTACTGGAGGGTGAAAGAATTACTTCCAGGGCACATCAACTCGTTTCCTCATCACCCTAACCCCCCAGCACCTCTTCCCAGCCCCCCCACAGGCTCCCAACAGCCCCACCAAGCCCGCAGGGTGTATGTGTTTGTGCAGAGAGAGTGAGTATGGGGGGTGGGGGTGAAAGAGTCTTCAATAATGCTGCCTTCAAGTGCAGCGCGCCTGCTCATATTTTAGATTTATAGCAAAAAATATATATATATATTTTTGTCAGTGTGGTCATGTACTGCTAGAGATTACAGTTTAAAGAACACTAACTGAACATACATTTTCTTTATGCTTGTTGTTTTTTTTAGAAAATGAATGACATGATTATATCATGAAACACATCTATCTATTCTTTATATTTCAGTCCCAGTGCTTGGTGCTTTTTTTTAATAAATTATAAAATAAACGTTGTTTAAAAATCCCTGCTTTTGCTGCCGTCTGATCACTACATTTAAAAAAACCTGCAATATCACAGAGAACTCCAGTTATATTTGTTCAAGTTTTATTTGGTAATCAATCGCGCCCTCATAGTTTCCAGATTTCCGACCGAACCTGAAGGCACCAAAAGCCTTTTGGCGTGTTCAATACAGAGGGGCAGAAAATGCCTGTTGTTCATGGGGGGAAATGCCTCCAAAACCACAATAGGCTTACCTGTTGCTGCAGTGTGGTGAAAATGGTTTGTGAGCATGGTGTAGCTGGGCTTTCTTTCCAGAGGAGCTGGGTGCGAAAACACTGATGAAAGTGTGAGGACAGTCATCCCTTTGGACCTGAAACCTGCAGGTATTATTTAGATCCCTCAGCGGTCGGACATGAGTTTTTATGTGAGGAAGTGTGCTGTGAGCAGAGGCAGTTTTTGTTTCAGTGTCAAACAACTGGAAGAAAAGACGAGATTCAAAACACATTTCACTCTTTATTCAGTGGAGTGCCGGAGCTCTGAAGGCTTTGTTAAGCAACATAAAATCACTATAAGGTCCATGTTAAGATAAAAAAAAATAATGTAGTTTATTTTCGATCACGCTTTAAAAAGTCAAATCGTTTTTTTTCTTCAAGCAAACATTTATTTTTGAAAGAAGCTCGAGTGAAAAATAATAATAATTGAACATTCAACTGAGAGAAAAACATCACTGTATTAGCAGATTTTCCCTCCACCAGATGAATTACTTTCTTACAAATTTAAACATTTTTATTTATAAAAAGTAATGGCTTAATAACAAAATTCGATTTACAAATGTATGCTTAACCTTAAAGACACATTCTTAGGATTATGTGCCATTCATTATTAAAACAATTAAAGAATTATTAAGAGTGAAATATTTAAACTGAGAAAGTTCAGATTAAATAATAAAAGATAAATTGTTAAAATGATTTCAGGATGATGCTGTTGTCAAATAAAAACTGTTACAGTAAATCATTACACATTCAAATCATCTACATCCAAATATGAGACTTTATGCATCACATGAACACAGTGAAACAGGAAAGACTCTGATCAAACTGATGCAATCATTTCATTGCATGTTGTTATATTTTATACACGTGTTACACATAATTATTTGTTCATTCTGTGTCTTTTTAATCCAAGAATCGATCAAAACTAAATCCATTTAAACTCTTGCGGGTTTGACATAACAAAGATACAAGTAAATGCAACCAAATGAACAATTTTAATGTGTCTGAATCTTACTAAACCAAAGACAGATGCTTATTTAGCCTGTAATAAATTAAGACATTTAGAGAATGTCAGAATGTTGGTTAAACTTTTTGTTAGTAAAACTTTTTTTTTTCCCCCACAGTAAACTGGCCATGTTGTACAGGAAGTACCATCACATGGAAGTTACACATGTGATTTTAAATCAGTCTGATAGTAAAATGACTGTGAGTATAAAACAGCATCTGTTCAGTCCGGCCAGTTTACACAGAAAGTTTTGTGCGTGTCTCCTGGTGTTGCATTAGTACAGTGTCACTGAGTTGTGTGCATGTCATACAAACGATCCATGCTCATCAGAGTTGTTTTAATGCTGTGTTAATTGATTTTACAGAGAAACCCTCTGTCTTTAGACCAGCTGCAGTCTGATGCTGATGTTTTGTTTTTTGTCCCCTGCAGCTTTTCATGCGAGGATGCTGCAAAACAAACAGACACTGGACAAGAATAGATAATGGAGACGCAGAAGGCTGAAGATGGATGAGGTGAAGCGATTTCCCAGCATACAGACGGAGACTCCTTTCATGATGCCATTGTTTGTTTATTTAGATTACAGTGTGGTCGGTGCGACCGCAGTCAGGTTGATTGCGGTTGCATGGTGGTCTGTTATTTTGAGTTGTGGAGTGATTTTTAACTGTCTTATGAAACGCCACATCATGCCGTGGCACTGACTTCCTCTCATTCCTCTCTGTCTATCTCTCTCATCTCTCCAGACGGTCTAGGAAACCTCTCACATGCAGAAAACCGCCTCGTGAGCACAACAGCAGGGGCAGCCACTCCCCTGCATGTCTCTGGATACCACACACCTAATCAGTCCTGATTAGATGCACTGTAAGGGACGAGGGAGCCAGCCTTTCAGAAGTTATGATGACAGGACAGAAGAAAGCAATGGCTTCCTTTAAATAAAGCCTTCATCAGGCATTGAGCAGAAACATCTGTGTCTGTTTATGCCTGCTGGCTATAACAGTAGTCAGATCTCCAACTATTCCTCTGGTGTCATCCCAATTTACCCCTCTTGCCTTTAAAGCCCTTTACTTCACAGCTCTTCTTTTAGCACCACCGACTTCATCAACTTCATCACACACACACCCAAGTCTCCAAACAAACACACACACACACACACTTATCAAAGTCTGGCAAGCACTCTCGGTCTCGAGATTCAGAAATCAGCATCACTGAACACAATGGCAATTAGCAAGAGGGACAATTTGTTCACATCTGGAGTGTATTTCCTTGCCACCAGAATACCCAGCAATCCTTTCTTACAGGGTCTGGCGTGGTGGGAAATTACTATGTGTGTGTTTTTATGTGTTTTGTTTAAAGCAGATGGGCGGTTTACATTAGCAGAGATGGGCGATAAACAGCTTAGAAAGAATTGGGAGGGAGGTGGTGGTGGGGGGGGGCACTGGGACATACAGAGAGAGACACCACCATCCCTTCCAGCTGTACAGACACAGGACTGAGGCATGATGTGGACATACATTATTTTCTCACTCAGTTTTGTTTGGGCCAGAATTTACTTAATTATAGTTGTGTAAAAATAGGTTGTTATCCTGTAGTATGTTTTAATGAGCCTGGGTCTCAGGGTGAGACTAAATTTATTCTGTTTGGTTCATGGGCTGAAAGAGGCTTTGGTTTATCCAGGGTTTTTTATCAGGGGCTTTGGTCAAATTTGGGTGTAATCCAACCATAAACACACACAGTGACACAGCACAGCCAGCATCCAAATATGTGAAGTGTTTTTAGAATCCACCTCTCACATCCAACAAATCTATGAGATCATTGCTCAAAACATACATGTTACACAACATGCTGAAACCTGTTAAAGATGACGTCGAGCTCCACTTCACCACAGCGCTGCTGCCCTGGGAGATAGCTCATGATCACATCCTGTGTGTATTATGTAACCACTGAGCATCTGGTGTGTGATAATTTCAGGGTAGCACAGGCATAGCAAAGGTGGGGAAGTCTATCTCAGCTGGGACTGACTCTTCTGTGATGAGGTGGGGTATCAGGTCGCACACAGCCCACACCAGTGGTCTGCAGCAGGTTGATAAGGTGGATGGGTGGAACATGGAGCGTCCCGTCCAGCTACTCATCCAAGTCAAGAAGGCACGCCGCTGCCAAAGGGAGATCCTAGCTGACAGGAAGCTAAAAAATAAAGGCAAGCATGTTCTCAACAGAGTTTTGATATTTCTGGATCATTTCCTTCACGACTTTAACAACTCTAAACGTAAATAAAAAGCTTTTTTTAACTTTCTTTTTTTTTTCTTATCTGCATCACTATGGCATGTTGCCAACAAGGGAGGATCCTGAGTGGACGAATAAAAATAGATATTTTGTCAACAGGGTTTTGTTAGTTTTCTTAACATGCTATCTGTTTCTTTTATGTTAGAATGAGTTCCTGTTAAACAGGAGAGCTGAGAGTAAAGTAAAATGAAAAATAAGCATTTTTTTCAGCAGAGCTTTGTTAGATTTGGGCAGTGTTCTGATTTTTCTAACAGAAAATCAAGTAATATCATTGGAGACGAAAGGAGGAAGCAGAGAGAAAAACTCAAAATAAAAAAAGGGATTTTGTTTTGACTAGTTTTCACAACACCCCAAACTCTAAAGAAATCCTCAGAGCTGAGGTTCGTTACCTATATGTTACTTTCATCTTAGTCTTTGTCCACATCACTGAGGCACACAGCTGCCAGTAGGGACGCTGAGAGGGAAAATAAAATAAATTAAACTGATATTTTGTCAACAGAATTCTGCTGGTTTGGAACACATCTAAACTAATATTTCTAAATAAATCTATAGGTCTGAAAAGAATTGTCTTCCTTTCGTGTTCAACTCAGTTTTTATCCATGTCACTGTCAAACTTAGAGCTGGAAAGAAAGTTAAAAATAAAAACAGGCATTTTATCAAAAGATTATTAGATAATTTTCTTTTCACCTCTTAATCTAAATCCTCACAGCCAAAACTAGTTTTGTTACTTTTTCATCAGTTTTATGGTAAATTCGGTGTCCATGTCAGGAAGGCATTTGTTGGGCACAAATAGGGGAACAGTAAAACTAAAATTAAGCATTTAGTTTTATTACTTTTGCCTTGTTTTCTTAGCATCTCTAAGTCTAAATAAATCTTCACAGCCAAAATTAATTTTGTTACTTGCTTTATATTTTCATGGCAGATTGTTTTTTACCTATATTACTAAAACACAAAAACTAAAACTCAAAATAGGGATTTCGTCAACAGATGGACAGTTTTGTTAGTTTTGCCTGCCTTAGTTCTGTCTTAGCACATCTAAATCTAAATCAATCTTTAGAATCAAATGAGTTTTGTCACATTTTGTTACTTTTGTGTTTGATTTGGTTTTTATTCCCACACTAGAGCACAACACCAAATACAGAAACCTGAGAGAAAAATAAAAAGGCATTTTTAACTTGGTTAATTTTGGCAAATTTTTTTGTTTGTTTTGTTTTTTGCATCTCTAAATCCAAATAAATCTTCAGAGATTGAACAAGCTTTGTCTCTCCAATATTAGATTTAATCTCCATCCAAGTCACTAAGGGATATTTCTGCCAAAGATGGATCCAGGTTGAGAGGAAGACTCAAGCTAAAACCAACAACAGGTATTTACAGGGTTTTGACAGATTTTGCTTGTGTTTTGAAAAACTCTAAATGCAAATAAATACCTCTTCATAACCAAAGTTCAGTTACTTTTTTGTTACCTTTCTGTTAGATTCAGTTTATATCTTCATCACAAAGACACGCCTCTGTCAAACAGGACATCCTCGCTGAGAGACAAACTAAAACTAAACATAAAAATTAGCATTTTTGTTTGTTTTGGGTGGTTTTTTCAGCACCTTTAAAACTCTTTAAAGGTTGGAGCAGAAATCTTTGCAGCTGAAATTACTTAGTAGTTTTATGTTACATTTGTGTTTTGTTTTTTTTAAATTATTATTATTTTCAGGATTTTTTTTTCGTTATTGCACTTTAGCCTGCTTTAAAGACCTAAATACCTTGGTTTTAATGACCTAGTAAGAAAAAGATCGGAAAAGATTTAACATCAACTAAGCTGTAAATACATTTGGCCTCTGCATTCTGAATTTGGGAAATTACATCACGCATGCTAGTCACAGCCTTCAGCTGAACTGAAAGCCACGTTGTCAGTAACAACACAGAAAGGTCAACAGGAGGCGGTTTGTTTGAGGCTGACTACCTTATTTCCCTCTTCTGAAAGGCCACAGGCAGAGTGTCAGGCCTGCTGTTCTGCAGCAGCAGTGAGTAAGAAAGAAGCATAGGTGAAGACACAGAGGGAGAAAGGAGGAAACCTGAGTGACATACATGCATTTTTAGATGTTGTAATTAAGATACAAACCTTCTTATACTGCAGCATCTTGAAGTACAGCACTATGTTCCTGAGGAACTTATAGATTGAAAACGGGAAATGAAATTCTTAGAACACAGGACAGTGAGTCATAAAGACAAAATGTACAACCTCTTTCTGCATATTTACAACCACATCATCTATTGATTCATTTAAAATTTAGATATGTCACAACCAGACCAGACTCCATAAACATCTTCTACAAATGGGATAAAGTAAGGTGTTCATTTTTGTTTCCTTTGGTTGTTGTGATCAATCCTATTTGTTCACCTGAAGGAAGTCTCTGTCTGTCTCTTTCTTTCTGTCTCTGTCTCATACTCCGGCTGTGAGTTGTGGTTCTTTGCATTGTTATCATTGCTGTCATCTCTAACAATGAAAAACAGTGTGTGTTCAAGGGATGGGGGAGGAGCAGACACAGAGAACGACACAGGAAAAGAGGGAAAGAACAGCCAGCTGTCGAGCATCAGAGAAAAGAAAAACGAGAGTGATTGAACACAAAGAGAGAATACGTTAGACTGGGTTGGCTGAACTGGAGGATGTGGAGGGATTAAGTATCTTTCAAAGCAAAGGCCCAAGGAGAAAACTTCTCAAACTCTTCATTGAGAAGAACTAGCAAAAAACAAACACATGGAGTTTGGTATAAACTCAGAAAAAAAGGACATTTCCACTGTCCTTTTATCACACATACTTTTTTTGGTTCTACATGTGCTATGTGTTAGATAATAATAATCCCTCACTGACACTGAATTGCATACATGCAGTTTTCCCTGGAGTAATAATGAACCACTAATTGTATGCAGATCATATCATATATGCAGATCAGCTGTGCCACTGGGCCTCTCAACAGTAGATAATAAACTCTTTAATGTGACATATTTAAGCAATTATCAGTGGATTGAGTCAAACAAGGCCGGCTGGCAGAGAGTCCACACATTTAAATGAAAGTAACAAAGGTTTGAGACCGCACCCAGGCCACATGTTGCCATGCCTACCCAGCACACTGGCTTTGGGCATGTTGAGCACACATGTGAGCATCGCATGAAGAACCGATAATGACAGAGCTCTGGGAACGCTGCTCCTCGTCTTTATCATCGAACACAGCACTGATTGGCTCCATCTGATTTCCACCAGGGAATCTGAAGCAAAGCGGGAAAGTCTGATGCATTTTTTTTTCTCTCTCTCTTTGTAATGTGAACTCTTTGTGACCACTTTGTTTGTCAGTCTGCAGGAACGGTCGGAAGAGAAGAAGCAAAAGATTTTTTTGCAGAATCAGTGTTTTACTTGCTGTAAAACTGTGATTTTCTTCCAGACTTTAAATATGTTGGCAATATGTGCCTGCAGCCATCATTATTCATTTTTAAAGCGTGTGAGTTAGTTCAACAATTCAAGTCAATGTTGTTCCTGTAACATTAGATTCGACTGTTCATTTCAACCAGTGTTTGGATGGCACTGGTACATTTTTACGGCTCTGAGCTGTCAAGTCCACTGAATGAGTATTAATGTATGTACAGTGCTTTAATTAAATGCTTTCGGATGTCTCAGTTGTCAGGAATGCTAACGACTGGAAAGGTAAAGTGCTGTTTTTCTTCGGTCTGGTTGCAGAAAATAAATTAACACCTTATGTCAGAGGGAATAAAAAAACTGATGTGTGTTCTCACATCCTCATTTTGCATGAGCTGTGTCAAGTTTTCAACGGTTCATGTCTCAGTTTGGGATCAAACTTTTCACACTTTATCCACCCTGATGTAAAATCACAAAATTACTGTTTCAATTGTATAAGACTGGCTGTAGCATTTAGTTGTGTATTTCTAGTCATTCGACACAACATAACTCTGGAAGGTTCAGAATTTAGCTGCAGTGTGATTGTGTGTGTGATTTATATCCCTAAATTGTGGAAATACAGTTTATTGCAGTGGAGCAATTGAAAGCTTAAAGACCCTGGAAATCTGTTTTCTGGTTATTTCAATGTGTTTGTGTTTTTGTCTTTTTATGAAAAAACTGATGTCACAAAGTTTTTAAATCAAACTTTGATCAAAGTTATGAGGGGTTTTATTTATTTGGTTTTTGTCCTCTCACATTGGCCTGTTCCCAAACCACTGATTCACTGCAAACTCCTCAGATTTGTCCAGCGATTCAAACAGGCCCACTGAAGGCTGTTTCACTCCATTGGAAAAACAATCGACCAGTCAAAGCTTTGTAGGCGAGCTACAGCTACAACTAGCTACCAGGCTTCATCCATGAAAAATGGCAACAAGCCCGGATCAGACTGACACAGCCGTACAAGCTGTTGTAAGTCGAATTACAGAAATAACTATTAAATCAACCATTAAATCCTATTTATTTGATCGGTGTGAAAAATGATGTAAGCAGGACCCCCAACAAGAAATCAGCCAACATGAACACAATTTCAGGCCGAATAAATAAAGTGACACAGAATGACAACTCAGTGAGATTGTCTGGTAAACTTATGTCTCCAGACCACTGTCAGTCAAATCTAAACCACACCCACAGCAGGTTGCCTGAGTCTCTGACTCTTAAACATACTGATGGTTAATGCTTTAGAGAAACAGTGCACTTGAAAATAAGTTTTCAGGAATATAAAACAACCTCACAAGCTTGGACATGTCTGCAGCAAATGATTCCCATAACTCTTCCTGTGCAGTGTGTCTGTGTACTGAATCACAAATACTGTAAACACTGAGGCTATTTTTATCTCTCAGGGTTAACATGTACTTTATCTAATGTGTTTACCAGGGACGCAGTGAAGACTACTTCACACACACACACACACTCACACACGACTCCATGCCTCCGGGACAGTAGGCGGATGTAGAGGCAGGTCTGACTCTCGTTTGAATTCCCCAATAAACCCAAAGAAGAAGAAGAAGTAGCAGGCGAGAAGCCAGTGCATGCTGGGACATGAGATGAACCATAATGGCGGTTAAACAACAAGCATTTCATTCTGTCACACTGACATGTTTAGTTTCATCACTTCTCTTCCAAACTTGTCGGACTCTTGCCGAAGAACTGAAGTGGGATGAGAATGGCTACGTGTTGTACTGCCCGTGCATGGGTAACGAATGTCTTACTTTTAGCACTCTGTTGTGTGGACAGAGCAGAGCTAGCGAGTCCAAAACTTCATTCATTCATAAGTTGATAAAAGTTTTATATCCACAAAGGTACATACCGCCTAAATATGAACCCACGCCTGTGTTGAACGGTGCTAAGAGGCAGTCTTCAGTTCGACACACTGTGTAGGTCAACAAAAATTCAGCTGCGAGAACATTTAAACTCTTTACCGCAGGAGGAGACGCGACAGTAGCTAGTTAGCAGCTAACTTGTTTTGAACTTTGAACAAACTTGAGCGAATGGAACAATACAGCTACTATTGTGTTAGCATATATACGAGGGTACCCTACACTTCCCTCCTGTCGCTCAGGTTTCCGTTTAATTAGAGGAGCGCAAAGTTAACAACTGAAAATGAGACTGTGAAAGTGACCGCTGCTGTTGTTCAGGTCGCTTTGGAAACCAGGCAGACCACTTCCTGGGATCTCTGGCCTTTGCAAAGATGTTGAACCGAACCCTGGCAGTCCCTCCCTGGATAGTGTACCGCCACCACACACCCCCTTACACCAATGTAAGTACAGTCAGTGAGGTTTGAGATACTGGCTGAGTGCAATCACACAAATGTGATTATATATAATGTAGGTAGACAGATGATGTATATTGAACTCTTTTAATCCCTCTTTTAAACACCAGCCAAGTCACATAAATCACAAAATCAAATTGGGCAAGTAAGAAACAACAACAACAAAAGGAAAATACAATAACTAAAAAATAAAATATGAAACAAAAACCGAGAATAGAGACTCAGGATAGTACGGCACATGTACTGTACACGAGAGCATTTCAAGCAGGTGTTGGTGAATGCCGTACAGTAAGGTACAGAGAAGTTCTGCCTGTACATTGAATATGTGTATAATGTATGAATGATTTGCATTATCTATATGTAGACGGTTGAAATCAGACAGTATTGGAAATATTACAACAGATGTCATGAATGAATATAATTACTAATTATGTAAGCACCAGTGACCAGAGGAGACTCTGGACATTGTTGTTCATACAGAGTGACAGCATCTGGCTGGAACAAGTTCCTGTTGCCTGTAATTACTGGTTCTGATACTTGAATCATTTGAATTATCAATATTGGCCTGATCAATTGGCCTTTTCACAGAAGACATCTTAACCTGTCATAAAAGGAAAAGCACAGGTGTAAATAATAACATCAGTGTACCCTGCCAGTGCACAGTATCAAGTCCCAGGAGTTGTTAAAATTAAACTGATTGCAGCCATTTTAATGTGCAGGTGGAGCTAATATTATAGATTTCTCCGTTTTTGAGAGGTTTTCCTGCTGTGATCTGTCATAATGTTTGTTGTGTTCAGTTACAGGACTCATGTCAAGGCTTGTAAGGTTGTCTGCCATTGCTGCATGCCCTTAAATTATAGTAAACTTTTGTGAAACATTTTTAATGGATAAATCCTGAATTCTATATATTTTTTTTTTTAACAAATCCCATAGCAAAGACTGAACCCAACAATAAACTGATCCTTCTAGCAAGTATTGCCTGTGTATCCAGAGCCTGATACATTTTATTCCTCTGTGCTGTAGAGCTCCATTGTTGTCCAAAATCTGTTAAAACACCTTGACGAACCACACATTTACACTGGGTGTCATGTTCCTTCATTACTGTGAAGGTGTTATTTGTGTTAAAAATGATTTATATCTTCAGAGAGAACAAATGGGCTTGGAGCTGAGGGCCCGAAATCACAAAGTATTAAGGGACCTTGTTGATTCCCATGGTTTCATGAGATTTGTTGAAAAAAAAAAGTAGAATATCACCTGCCTTATACTTTAAAGTTAGATCGGACAGTGATGTTTTATTTAATTCTTTTCTGTCCTATACAGGTCCATGTTCCCTACAGGGAGTTCTTCCAGTTAGAGGCCTTGTCTGCCTACCACCGTGTGGTCAGTTTGGAGGACTTCATGGAGCAGCTGGCTCCCAAATACTGGCCATCAGGACAGAGGAATGCCTACTGCTTTGAGACTGCTGCACAGCGCAGTGCAGACAAGAAATCCTGCCCTATGAAGGTGAGAGAGTGTTGAGTGTCAGCGAGCTATTATTTGATGATATTAGTTGCTGCTCTTAGATAGTCTGCTATTTTACTATTTCTCTTTCCTGAGAGATTTGATATAGTAAGTGTATGTGAAAGTAAAGCACAGAATGAGCATAATTTGAAAGCACATTCAACAGAGACTTCTGTGCTCCTTCATTGCTCAGTCTCTTCATCATCAAATGAAGTGCAAGTGAAAAGGATGGGGGTGAAATGCTGCCCTCTGGTGGTCAATAGACCCCGAGTCGTGACCCTCACAATTATAAAGCTAGTGTTACTGTTTCATAACTCTGACATGTACAGGTGGGTCTGATTCATTTTCAGGATGGAAACCCATTTGGTCCATTCTGGAAGTACGTTGGTGTGGAATTTGACAAGTCTGTCTTGTTTGGGGGTATTTCTTTTAGTGCCTATCACCAGCCTCAGTGGATGAAAAAGTGAGTACAAGTTTGAGTGTCTACTGGACTGTAGACACATTTTGGATTATAAAATCTGACATAAACCATAGAAAATAACACATCTTCATAAGGAACAGTGCTAGCCTTAAATATAATGACTGACCAACTGGTGAGCTTTCAAAGATTTCTATTCCCCACTGATTATTAGTGACAAAGATAGTGCCTCCTCTGAAGCTGAAGATTTTCTCCATGCTTCTCCTGATGGAACAGGTTCCCTCCCTCTGAGCATCCTGTCCTGGCTCTGCCTGGGGCTCCTGCCCAGTTCCCAGTGATAGAGGAGCATGTGGGCCTGCAGCGCTATGTGGTGTGGTCAGACAACATGGTGAAGGAGGGAGAAGAGCACATTGCTAACTTGCTTACCAGGCCATATGTTGGCATCCACCTGAGGATTGGCATCGACTGGGTGAGATGAGCTTCATGATGTATGAACTCAGGCTTACACACACACACACGCACACACACACACACACACTCACTCTCTTCGTCCATGTTTGGTTTTGTTGTTCCCTCATTTTTAGTCTTTGCATGGGATTTGTTGACAACAAAAAAATATAGAATGGCACCAGATTCTTTCCTTAAGTCACAATTCAGACCCGTAGTCTCACAGTCTGCAAGACTGTACAGTGCAGTTCACGGTTGGTTCTGACCCCCTTTGTCAACTAGTCACATCTAAATCTTTTCTCCTCATCCGTCCTTACAGCAAAATGCATGCAAAATGCTGAAGAGTGGCGACACAGGGCCTCACTTCATGGCTTCTCCTCAGTGTGTCGGCTACAACCGGCAGACAGCCCTACCTCTCACCATGACCATGTGCCTTCCTGACCTGGCAGAGATTCGTAGGGCTGTCAAGCTGTGGGTGAAGAAGACCTCTGCCCGCTCTGTCTACATTGCCACTGACTCAGAATCCCACAGTAGGGATATTGAAAAGCTCTTCAAGGGCAAGGTGGGTGTGCAAAGCCTCTATAATTCACTCACACGTATGTCAGAACTCCAGCTTTAAATTTGGTGCTTTAGTTTCTGACATGTGTGTCCTTAAATTTAAATGTAACTTGAACTGACTAATTAGATTTCGGATTGACTTATCAGTAGTACAATTTGTAAAACAGGTTTTGTCACAATTGGGAAATTAGCACAATACTGTACATGTCATTTTTCTGATATGGAAATATTACTGCCACGTAGCAAGCTGTTTTTTTGTTTGTTTGTTTTCCAATTTTTAGTATTTTTTAGAATTAAGAAATACTTTCACTTGGTTACTATTATATTTCCCCACCTGGTTGTTAATTTGTGTCTTTGGCTTCTCCAGGTGAAAGTGGTGAGTCTCCAGCCAGACTCGGCCCAGTTGGACCTGTACATCTTGGGCCAAGCTGACCACTTCATCGGAAACTGCGTCTCCTCCTTTTCCGCCTTTGTGAAGAGGGAGCGAGACGTCCATGGCCTCCCATCTTCCTTTTTTGGCATGGACAAGCCTGGGAAATTAAATCCTAAAGTAGAACTCTGAATACAGCTGTCATGTTATCACTCTCTGGACACTTATGCTGGATGACTGTCGTGAGGAGGCATGTGAAAAACAGAGGATACATGACGGTTCTTAATGAGTGAAGCATGATATGAAATTGAGGCACAGATTGGTTCTATTTTCGAACGGGTTTTAATCTATGAGAACTGAGGAAGAGCTTATAAAATATGATGTAGCAGGTCAGTATCATTAATGCTTTTGAATTGTTATGAAATGCTGCTGCTACAAAGAAACACTAAGTTTTTTGTCTGTCCCCTGCTTGGAAATCCTATATCTTTATGTTCCCTCTCAAATATAAGGATTCTACCTGCTTTTGTTCATTATAGTAAAGCCAGTTTTCCTCTCCATGTGGGAAACACATGGTTTCCATGACATTTCCTTTAGCCACAACTGTATTCTGTAGCTGCCATCATGTTTTGCAGTCCAGACATGTTAGCAGGACCTCTGATGACCTCAGCGAACTCTGGAAAAAGCAAATTGCAGTGTCAGCAATCATGGATCATGTTCTCCCTCTCTCTTTTGCCCTCTTCTCTTTCTCTTCCTAATGTTCTGTCCCTCCATCTCTTTGCAGCTTGCTCTTTCCTCTCTGCCCTCCATTCCAAGGAGTGCACAGTAACTGATCCTCCTGTACATACTAATTATAGGGAGGGAAAAGGAGACAGTCTTTCCACCTCTCAATTTACCAGGACCAAAAAACGGATGAAATGTGTGGAACCGTGGTCTGAGTGTTACATGAACAGTGTTGTTATTCAGTGAATGTGAACAAATGTTTTAAGGAGACAGAAGAGTTAATTTGCACTGGTTGAACTGATTAAATGTATGTGGGAATGTGTTACAGGCTAATTGTGTTCCTCAGTGTGAAAGCAGTGAATGCAGTGATGTTGAAGTCACAAGTTTTCTATAATGTTTTTCACCAATAAAGATATACACAATAATTTTGAAAGAACCAACAGCCGCCGCCCGTTTCCGTCCTTTACTAGAAGCTTATCTGTGAGTACAGTTGAATCAGCTGATTTACTAAGCTATGTTGGAAAAGCTTGTTGGGACTTGGTTGCCAGATATTTCAGAGTACTTCGATTTTTCTATTCTTCGTAATGCATGTATATAGTCACAGTCGAATAAATACATTCTCTAGTTGCTGTTTTGTTTTTTGTTTTTTTGTTTGTTTGTTTTAAGTTTAATTATAATTCATATGCTCTGTCAGAGGCTTTCTGAGTTTTTTCACACTGAGCTCTTTTGGGGGATATAGGTCTCTAATCTGGCAACTCTGTCCTGGACCGTTGCGGGGATGAGCAACGGTTAATGGCTGACTGGGAGTTATGGATTAGCTAACGTTCGGCACTAATAAATGTTAAACGACGTCTCTGTGTGTCCGGTGAGGAGCTGTGTTTGTGTTGCATTGGTTTTATATGTCTAACGTGTTTTTTGTTTTTGTTTGGCGATTTGTTGAATTCATTTGTGCCCTCGCTACTAGCGTTAGCCAGGTAATGCTACCAGACTTGTAGCTGAGGTTACCAGTGTGTTTGCTGTTGCTAGGCCGGTCTTGTGGTCTCCTTATGGGCTGCATTTTGCATTTGCTAACGTTGGTTAGCAGCTGAGCCGCTACTTTGACCCCCACTCCCCACGGCTGTCACCTCATAACCTGATATTCCAGCATTGAGTAGTTAACTTAGCAGGTTATAGCTGCCGGTGAACGGCTAGATTTAGTTAGCTGAACTGGGGTAGTGGCACCGGTATATTACCTAACAGTCAGAGCATTGTGCAAATGTTGCTGCTCACCGTGGACAAGTATGTGAAGATAATTCATTTTGACTGACTAAATTTAACGTCAGCAGTTCTAATGCATGTTATTGTGTTGTGTTACAGGAGAAGTCATTTGAAGCCAGGTAGGTTTGTTAATAAGCTTAAATGAGTCTTGGTGTTTGTATGTAAAGCTGTGTCTAAGGTGTTATCAAGGTTTCCATTGCAGGTTGGTACTAATCATTGAACGTCTCTTCTCCAGCAGGTTCTGATGTGGGCATTTCTCCCACTGAGCCGTTCCTGAAAGGGCACTTGGAAGACAGAGGATACTAAGTGCCAAGTCTTGTGGGTTGGCAGCTGCTCCTCACCATGTCCAAGAGCAAGAGTTCTGAGTCTGTCAAGGTGGTGGTTCGATGTCGTCCCATGAATGAAAAAGAACAGGCAGCCAAGTTTGAAAGGGTGGTCTCTGTCGATGTAAAACTGGGCCAAATTATTGTCAGGAACCCCAGGGAAGCTTCAGCCAATGAACACCCGAAAGTCTTCACTTTTGATTCAGTGTATGACTGGAACTCCAAGCAAATAGATCTGTATGATGAAACCTTTAGGCCCCTGGTGGATTCAGTTCTTTTTGGTTTCAATGGGACCATCTTCGCCTACGGGCAGACGGGTACAGGGAAGACGTACACTATGGAGGGGGTGAGGAATGACCCAGAGAGGAGGGGGGTGATCCCTAACTCCTTTGAGCACATATTCACACACATTTCACGGTCCCAGAATCAACAGTACCTGGTGAGGGCATCATATCTTGAAATTTACCAAGAGGAGATCAGAGACTTGCTGTCCAAGGACCAATCACGTCGTCTTGAGCTCAGGGAGAGGCCTGACACGGGTGTGTATGTTAAAGACCTTTCATCGTTTGTCACCAAGAGTGTGTGGGAGATCGAGCATGTCATGAACGTGGGCAACCAGAATCGTTCGGTGGGTGCCACTAACATGAATGAACACAGCTCCCGATCTCACGCCATATTCGTCATCACTGTTGAGTGCAGTGAGTTGGGTGTGGATGGAGAGAACCATATTAGAGTTGGCAAACTGAACCTGGTAGATTTAGCTGGCAGTGAAAGGCAGACCAAGACGGGCGCTCAGGGGGAGAGGCTTAAAGAAGCCACAAAGATCAACCTGTCACTTTCTGCTCTGGGTAATGTCATATCAGCTCTGGTGGATGGCAAGAGCAGCCACATCCCCTACCGAGATTCAAAGCTCACCCGTCTGCTGCAGGACTCTCTGGGGGGCAACGCCCGCACTGTCATGGTTGCCAACATTGGCCCAGCATCCTACAATGTGGAGGAGACCTTAACAACGCTGCGCTACTCCAACAGGGCAAAGAACATCAAGAATAAACCACGGATCAATGAGGACCCCAAGGATGCCCTGCTGAGGGAGTTTCAGGAGGAGATCGCTAGGCTGAAGGCACAGCTGCAAAAGCGCTCAGGAAAGAAAAAAAAGAAGAGGCAGGGGAGGAGGGGCGGAGAAGGGGTTGATGGTGAGGATCTGGAAGAAGGAGAGACAGAGGACGATGATGAAGATGGAGACGACAAAGGAGATTACTGGCGGGAGCAGCAGGAGAAGCTGGAGCGAGAGAGAAAGGCTATCATGGAGGATCACAGTTTGGTGGCTGAGGAGAAAGTTCGGCTGCTTAAGGAGAAGGAGAAGAAAATGGAAGACTTGAGGAGGGAGAGGGAGGCCGGAGAGATGCTTGCAGCCAAAGTTAAGGTAGGCAGACTTTTCTAGGACAGGGTGAGTTACAGGCACAATAGAACTAATAATGGCCAAATGAAGCTTCATGAAGCAGCGAGGTTCTCCAGCCCAGTGGTTTGCCAGAGGGTTCGTTACTCAAAGCTTTATTCAGCAGTGTTCACTAGCATAACATCTACTGTGGAAGTTAATGTATAGCAGTCATTCATGAGCCTCTTAGGATAAAGAACAATATAACCCTGCTATCCCTTCAGTGACCACTGTGCTTTTCATTACGTTATTCACACGTTATTAATTTCCAGCCTTTGAAAAGACCATCTCACATGGCACTGGGGATCCTGGTGATACTATTGCTACTACTACTGATAACAATAATAGTAATAGTAATAATAATAATAATAATAATAATAAGTGCTCCACTAAACTATATTACAAACTCTGCTACACTGACAATGCACAAACCAAACTACCACTTACAACAACCCATGAAGTGCTGCTTTTTATACAGAAGCTGGCACTCAGAAAAAAACAGTGACCTGGTTTATCATAGATCATGTGTTTTTTTTTCTGCCTAATGATACAGTCCTTGAAACAGTGCTTCGTGTGGCACGCTCTTTCATATTCACTATCTCATATCTGTAACTGCCTTCTAAACATGACCAATCTGATTTTCACTAGATTGAGCTGAATGATTTGTCTCCATTAAGTCAATAGACCATGTTGTCCTGATAGTCTCATACAAATGCTTTTCTGTCCCATGTGATTTGAGGTGTTTTCATCCTTTTTTTTTTCTTCACCCAGTCAATGGAGAGTAAGCTTCTAGTAGGGGGGAAGAACATTGTGGATCACACCAACGAGCAACAGAGGATGCTGGAGCAGAGGAGGCATGAAATTGCTGAACAGGTAAACCAAACATCTGACAAATGGAGCCCTTTTTATATAGAATCATTGTTTGAAGGTCTGATGCAGACCACAAGACTTTATCTATGATTAGGGTGTCCCACACACATACACATCTCCACACATGCTCAGATCATCCAGTTCAAGCAGTTCAAAGACGTGTCTTCACCCTGTCATGAGTTGACAGATATTAGTTTACAACCATCTTTGACTTTATCATAGTGAGAAACCAGGGCCACATTAAGATAGCACCTCACACGGCCACCAGTTCTATTAATAATCCAACAAGAATCATTAAACCAGCTTCATGGGAAATAAAAAGGAGATGGACAGACATAATAAGATGCACGAAAAACAAAATTACATCCATCACAACCTGTGGAGTGAGTGAGAGAGAGAGAGAGAGAGAGAGAGAGAGAGAGAGAGAGAGAGAGAGAGAGAGAGAGAGGAAAGAGACATATGGAGCAGGACGGCCAGCAGGTGCAGTGCAGCAGGTGGAGGAGAAGATGATGTTGAAACAGGACCAAAAGCAATTCTGAGAAAGTTGTTGTAGTTTGTGCTTTGCTTTAGTGAAAGCATAAACCATGTTCTACTTCTTTAATATTTCACAATAACCCCCAGACAATCCTCATTCAATTACTAAAGTGGCCCCAAGTGTAGATCAAAAAAAGCTGTCCACTATCCAAGCATTTCTCTGTTTGTTAGTATCAGTTTCCCATCCCTCGTGTATCCAGCTCCATTATATTCATTAAAAGCCATATTGGGCATTGTCTTTCAGTCAGACTGTCATGTAGCCTGGTCACACACAGCAGCACTGTGGTTTAAAGTTTTAAATGTGTGCGGTTGTGGGTGTGATTTCAGAAACGGCGAGAGCGAGAGATGCAGCAGCAGA
This sequence comes from Toxotes jaculatrix, assembly GCF_017976425.1. Classification (NCBI taxonomy): domain Eukaryota; kingdom Metazoa; phylum Chordata; class Actinopteri; family Toxotidae; genus Toxotes; species Toxotes jaculatrix. Next base: position 5,789,433 of record NC_054395.1, on the reverse strand, counting down.
TGGAAAGTCGTGATGAGGAGACTCTGGAGCTGAAGGAGACCTACAGCTCCCTGCAGCAAGAAGTCGACATCAAAACCAAGAAGCTGAAAAAGGTAGCATCAGTCCATGGCTGTCCTCCGTCCTGTCTTTCACAGTGGCACAGGACGCTGTTTTCTGTATGCATTTCCCGTCCTGGCCACTGTAACATAAAAATAGACTGCTAGCAGTTGATTGTTTGAAAGAGCGTAGTCAGCGTGACTGTTTAATTTTGGAAGTCTGATGTACTCTGCTTGGGAGGGTTTATGTGTCTGATAATGCCTTGCAAGTAAGTAGGTCAGGTGCTATTTTAAATCAGGTAAGAGTCATGCATTGGCTTCGTTGGTGGATTTGGATATGTAACAATCAGGTGTCTCAGCCAAATTCTAAAACTGAATAGACTACAGGTCCTTTTCATCATGGTAACCCTGGTGTCCTCTCTCCTTCTCTGTCCTTTAGCTGTTTGCCAAGCTGCAGGCAGTGAAGTCAGAAATCCATGACATCCAGGAGGAACACATCAAAGCGCGTCAGGGCCTGGAACAGGAGCAGAACGAGCTCACCAGGGATCTCAAACTCAAGTATGGAGCCCGTCTGTTATACTGTTAGCCTGGCAGGACGACACTGATCAATATTACATCTGTTAATGAACTCCATGTTTCGTGATCGAGGACGGAACATGTACTGTAACAAACAGTAAATACACAAACGGCATCTGATTTCATGCTGTTTGATGTCTAACCTCTGCCATGAGACTATGGAATTATTACTGTTTTTGGCAGTGACAAGTATCCATGTGCATCACACTCACAGACGTGATTTTACATGCTGACATAATGTTTAAATATTGTATAAGAAGGAGAAGTTTCTCTTTTTAGGGTGCATTGTTGCATACTTACCATCTGGTCAGACCTTACTTCTGTTCAGTCAGATTTTTCTTCAGTATGAACAGACTTCCTTGTGTAATAAATAACACACAGCAGGGCAAGAGTCACAAGACTCTGCTATTTATCTTTCTTTGTGTTTATATTTATTCAGTCACATCTGACTGTTTCTGTCATTCTCTGCTTGCCTGCCTGTCTGTTACTGCCTCTGTCTAATTGCTTGTCTCTTTGTCCTTCAGGCATCTTATCATTGAGAACTTCATTCCCTTAGAGGAGAAGAACAAAATAGTGAACAGAGCTTACATCGATGAGGAGGATGAGCACTGGAAAATGAAGCCCATCACCCGTATAGAGGAGTAAGTTCCAGAATATTCACAGCCGACTTTCGTGTGGTTAGAGTGTTCACAAGTGAAGTGTGGTATAATCTGTAGCTGTAATGTTTGTCATTATAATGTAGATGTTTAATAGGTGAAGGCGACTAGGGGGATCAAACCTGCACTGTTGTTCTGTGCTTATAACTGGTATCACAGTCAGATGGGTTTCCTTGGAACCTTATTATTTTGTTTCTGTGCTCACAGTTTTGTAGCAGTGGTTATGTTTTCAAACCAGATGAAGGTGTCTGTCTTGTTTTTTAGAAGTTTTTTAGAATAATTAGTACCATGTTCAGTGTTAGTTCTTCCATCGTGACAGAACAGTTCAGTGTTTTATTGTATGATACATTAAGACATTAAGTGTCAAACAGTAGATTTTTTTCCCATGATGCCATATGCACTGTCTCACTCTCTGTGTGTCTGCTTCAGTGAACATCAGATGATGACCAGGCCTTTGTCTGCAGTGGGCTACATGAGGCCTCTCTGTCACCACGCTCGCATGGCCATGATCATGAAGACTGACATGAGATACAAAGTGAGCTGCACTTTCTCTTTACCTTTTCCACTGATGAATGTCAGTCACTCTGGCACAGGCGGTAACAATGTACCTGGATTGATTTGTTTGTCTCAGATGAGTGTGCTTCTGTCCTGTCCCTCCCTCCCTCACAGGCTGAGAACATCCTGATGCTGGAAATGGATCTGCCAGCACGGACCACTAAAGAGTATCAGGAGCCCGTTATCGCCCCAAAGGTGGCGGCAGCTCTGGAGGACGCTCTTAGGGATGAGGATGAGATTCAGGTAGATGCCTCAGGCTTTCACAGCAGCTTGGGACCAACCCCACCAACCAGCGCCAGCAGCAGCCTCAAGAAACCAAAGTCTGGGTAAGGCTAGCTATCACCTGGAACTCTGGAGAAAAAAGCTGACAGTAATGTGGGTCATACCTTAGTTACACTGGAGCTTGCATTGTTTGAATTTGGTCAGGAAACAAAGAAATCACACAAAATCTAAATTAAACCTGTGTTTAAAAGTGTAGGTTCATAACCTGCTGTCATTCCCACAATTTTTAACCCTCTGTCATTGATTTCTGTCCCTCAGTCGACCAAGAACAGGCAAGAAGTCAAGCACTCCGACCTCTCCTTTCAGCCCCTCCAGTCCAGGATCTCCTCTTTATCCACAGTCCCGCGGCCTGGTGCCCAAGTGACAGCTTCTGTCACTACCACCAACCTCTCCTGTGCACCTTTCCACTTTGGGACTCAACTTTGAGAGAATGGGTTTGGTTAAGTCGTGTTTTGTTTTTGTTTTTTGTCCAAACTACAAAGTCTTTGATTTTGCAAACGATATAAAAAAAAACACTTTAATACTAATGCTGCTTTGTAGGTTTTAACTGTAACCACACCACTATTAACTGTTGTCATGAGCTTTTCATTTGGAGATATGAAACCCTTCATCCTGAGTGTGTCTAACACCGGGACAGCAGCCACGCATGAAGCCTCACATCACTCTGCACTGCTATTACCTTTCCCTACATCTGGCAGGATGCCAGCATTGTCTTATATATGGATCACAATGTTCTTCATGTACAGGAAAAAAATGAAAGTGGGCTTATAACCTCTCTTTGATGGACTGCAGTATCTTCAATGCACTTCTTCTTCATATCTTCCCAGATGTGTGGTGTCTGTTGGGTGTTGTAGTCCTCTCATACAGTAATTGTGGATGTTATGGGGGTGTGTTGGGGTTGACGTAAACACACATGGAATAGGCAGCTCTGCTGCACTTGTTGCTAACTGATTGTTTGTGTAAGTGTGTGTCAGTGTGTTGTTCTATGTGTGGCCACACATCTGTGTGTGTGTGTGTGTGTCTGTCTTTACGTCACTGTCTGAAATCGAACTTTTCAGTTTATGTCACACAGTGTTAGGGTGGAGCTTTAACCTCCTGTGTTTGTGTGTTGGGTTTTTTTTGTCTTAATGGAATAGCTCAACATTTTGGGAAATGCGCTCACTGGCTTGATTGCCGAGAGTTAGATGAGAAGATCGATACCACTCTCATGTCTGTATGCTAAACGTGAAGCTAGAGCTAATCAGCTTGTCTTGGCAGCCTTCACTGGTTGCCTGGCAACCTCATAGAGACGAATGTCCAAGAAGTCTTTATGCTAAGCTAAGCTAATCACTTGCTGACTAGTTTCATACTTAGTGTACAGACATTAGAGTAACAAGGGTGTTTCATAAAATGTCAGACTGTTCCTTTAACTCTGTATGATTGTAACTGTCCAGGCCAGAAAGTAAAGCACACTACAGACTTGGCCTCTGTCACAAGTTGCTGTAATCAGTAGATGCTGTTCTTCTTGGGGCAAAAGAGACAGAGATGGGGAACAATGGGAGAGAGTTCAGCACATTTACACCCAGTATGGAAACTTTCTAGGCTGGATGACACTGCAGTTGGCCGCCAGACATCTTAGCAGGAGATCAGTGCTAAGCACAACCTGGGTCACTTCAAAGTTACTGTCCTCTGATTCTGTGCCTCAGATTCATCAGGGTTCCAAGGTGCCTTAACCTGTGCCCTTAATCTCTGCTCCTTCATTTAAAGTGTGTACACATATTCCTGTGTTTTTATCACTCACTCTGCTCTTTCATTCCAGCATCAGGGAATTATTTATGCATGGTCCTGACATTCCTGTCAGAATAGGGTACACTCATTAGATGGAGAGGCAGAGCATTTGGACACAGCATTCAACCACCCCCAGGTTTCTGGCTAAGGGCCACAGGAAGGGAGGGCAAATGAAGGGCGATGTTTGCCTTCTTTTATTTTATTTTTTTTAATTTTTACCCCATCTGCTTTTGTATTGGTTTGAGTGGAAAACAACTGAGTGCCCTAACAGACCACTGAAAACCCAGGGCAGTGTTGAGCTCTTCATAGCACTGCGGTGGTGCCACAAAACTCGGTCGAAACACTATGGATTCGAATGGATATGAATACACAAACCATTCCATTTGTATGCCTACGGATGAATAATATGCAGTTTTAACCTCCATGGCTCAGCCTGCCTCTCTGCTGCTCTCCGTTCCCCATACTCTTAACTGTGAGGGTTGTGCTGTCCACTCGCTGCTACTGTGTAGGGTTTTACAACCCACTGTGACTTTTCAGCAGGCCTGGGTCAGACAGCAAATGAAATCCTCTCAAATACTTGATATGTGCAGTTCATTGTTTCAGAGGCATCGTCATGATCAAGCCCATCTCATTTGTTACAAGTTGAGAGTAACTTAAAAGTAAAGGCTTTCTCTTGCTGTTTGTCTCATGCTTGCAAACGTTATGTAATTAGATATGTAACAGTGAATATAGACTTGTTTGTAGGGCAATCCTCAGTCACTTTTACAGCTGTAAAAAAAAAAAAAAGATTACAAACATGAGTTTCCATATTGAAAAAATCTAACTTATTATAATCTTTCATTTTTTATATACAGATGTAGATATAATTTTTTATTCTTTTTTTTTGTCTTTAAAATAGATTGTTTTATTTTTTTGAGCTTTGTAATTTAATGTTGAAATTTTATTTTTGCTTGATACATGTACCATGTGTCTTCTTTTGTATTCAGCAAGGTACAGGCTTTGTTTTGTGTGTGCATGTGTGTGTTTACACTTAAAAATGCTTCAGTCGATGAGTTCGTCACAGATGAAAGCGTGAGTCAACTGTTGATTTATGTCACCTTTGAGTATTTACACATTGACTGTTCATTTAACTTCATAGACACAAACATAATCTTTAGAATAAGGCCTGATTGTTGTAACTAACACTGCAATGCTGTACACCCGCCGCATGACTTTAGCACGCTCGAGTAATACGTTTGGTTGTGCGAGTATTCATCCATCGTAGGAATTTGGTGAGCAAAATGTGAATGTCTTAATTTAATTGAATACCTTTGCATCTGTAGCTACATCACTGGATCCAAACTCCAAATCGAAAAGACTTTTGTGACCAACTTTTATGTGCTGGTATTGTTTTTATAGCCAAATGACGATTATGCTGGTGCACTTCTGTCTGTGGCTGGCTATGTCTTTTACCTGTTTAGTTTCTTTGGATTATTAAAGACGATTCAATGATAACAAGATGGCAGTATGTCCTGTCTCTTTGGGGAATGATCATGTTTGACCCTTAAACAGCTGAAACCATCTCCAGCACTTGGTTGAAGTACAGTATGGTAGGAGCAGAAAAATTCCCACGGTGCACTTGATTGCAGAACTAGTCATCTGAGAGGGCTTGTCAATGCCTATGACCCTCTGTTAGAAGCTGCAGGAGGTCGAGTTCTTCCCTGAGGCCTCTGGTTAATGGCTAATTCATACTTGAGTCACAAGCCCAACTTTATACAGTGATCTCCCATTAAAGGCGACTTAACGGCCCAGAAAGATGCTCTTTTCCTCATAGTCGGCTTTCACGCCACAAAGAGGATTTAACAAAGACAATAAAAGTTTTAATCTTCTGAGGCTTAAAGGTTCAGAAGTATTTTCCTGTGTTTATGAGCCAAGATAAAACCCAGTATCTGTACAGCACTGATACTGAAAACAACGGCTCCTGTCGCCACCAATCCCATTATTTCATTTCCACCCTTCTTTTATATAATGGACTTTATTAACGGCAGTCAATAATACAGCTCAATTTCAGAAACAAGTCATTCTCACCAAAACTTGCAAAAAAAAAAAAAAAATCAAACCATCGTGATCATTTAGTACATTCAGCAAAGAATCACAACTGCACAACAACCAAACATGAACGGTGCCCATGATGAACAAAGGAATGGTCCACATACAGTGCTCAAAGGCAGATCCAGCAGCAGTGGAAATGGTAGAACGGCCAAACAGTGAAGCATGAGGTCACACTCTGCAGCTGTCAGAGGGGATGTGAGGCTCCTGGTCTGATACGGTCCTGCTTTTTGGACTCAAGCCTCCCATTCAGTGTTGGTTATTTTTACCAGTTTAAGCTGCATGTATTCAAATTCCTCTTCTTATTGTGATCACATCCATGATTTAGATCACTTTGCTAATCAACACAGATACAAACTTTCAAATGGGAGAAGTCTAAGGCCTTAATGATGAAAACGATTACAGAAACAAGTGTTGTTTCAGTGGTAGTGCCAACAACAAACTGTCAGCTTTTTTTCTTCAGATGAGCGACTTGCTGTTGATCTGCTGTTCCCTCGAGAATATAGTCCATGCAACTGAAGTTTGGCACAGAAGGGAGCAGAAAGTTTGGTACAAAAGCAAAAGGAATATACAAAGGAATAATGCCCCATCAAACCAGAAACCACAGGAGAAAAATGTATTAAAAGATACTTCTACTACTTATCAAAGTATCTGCGTGTTTTTATGATTCACAAAACTAAACATACAACACTTTCATATGTACACACCACTTCAAGTCTCATAAAATTCAAAAATCAAGATATTACAAGACAAAAAAAAACCAAAAACGTGAGAGTATGGTGAGAGAAAACCTGCACACGGTCAATCATCAAAAACAGTTATGTGTTCTTAGTCATGCTGGTTTATTTACTGATACGTAAACTGGAATATTAGTAAGTATGAAATCTTTTTATGGTCATTCTCTTTTGGTTTAGAGAATACAATGGGATGTAGAGAAAAATGGTGAGACTGCCCTTTGGATGCACGTAAGGATTTCAGTCGGTTTCATCTCCATGCGACAAAGTCAGGAGACAAAGACAGATGCTAACTCATACAATGAAACATATGCATAGAAAAAGGGAAAACTCAACCTTCCATTAAATCAACCAGTCTCCCAAAATGCCTGAAACGAGGACCGAGTCATGGCCTTAGAAAAGCAGATAATTCAAGTGAAATTATCTAATGGACACCGAGGGCTTAAGGCAAAGCTCCCCCTTTTTGTTTGGAAATCAGTGGAAATAATCACGACTGCCACGCCATCTCAGTCACTAGCTGTCGCTACAATATCATCAAATATGATGTAAAATAAATAAATAAATCTCACATCACTGGATCTTTGAACGAATCATTTTCTACACTCTAACGTGGAGCCTGAGCCAACTCTCTGTCTTCCCTTCAAAAATCACACCATCCACTTTAGATGATATTACACACACACACACACACACACACACACACCACCTTCTGAGAATAAACCAGTGACTTGTACAACCACCCTATGCTCTCTAACTGGGGGCACAGCTGTAATTAGTGGGTAGAACAGAGCTGGTAAAGCCCCTGTGCCTTCTGGTCTCTGAGTAAGCCGCTCTGTTTGCTGCTACAGTGTTTTAACTCTGTTGCAACGTCTAGTCCACTACTGTAGACCAAACAATGATCGAGCTCCCTCTCAGCACTGCTAAGTTGCCTTTTATAAGCTGTTGATACTCAGGCAACTGCGGGCTGTTAAGCTGTTGTTATGCAATGCTCAGTAAGTAAATTAGTTGGACAGAGCTGCAGAGCTTTAGAGCAGATTAATAAGCTGTGTATGTATCATGTCCCAATTTCTATTTCTTTGCACCTCATAGGAGACACACAGTTTACATCAGTGGCTGTTTGGTTGTTTGAAACATTGGCGTGAATTGTTTCTGTTCCCAGAGCGGAGTAACTCTCCCTCCTCCCTCCACTGGCCAAACCGAACTGACCCTTTACAGCGTCAGGAAACAAGTAAAAACAGTGGGAGGCAGAGAAAAAGAGAGAGCAGGAAAGAGAATGGATGATGGAGGGGATGAGGACAGGTGAGAGAGAGAAAGAGACCAATGGTGGAGTTGGGGGTCAGTAAGGGAGGTGGGGTGTTGTCCTGCCTTGTACAGGTGGTGGTGGGGTTGTACACAGAGGCCTCAGCCCCTGCTGGGTTGTTGCTTTCAGCTCTGGGCTCTGACTCAGGAACTGTGGCTGCAGCAGGCTCATTTCTCCCTGTAGAAGAGCAGGTACATCTTCAGAGGCTCGGGCAGCGGCAGGCCCAGTATCCTCTCCCTCAGGATGTTCACGGCCGGCTGGGGTCGGAGCAGCTCCCCGGTCTCCTTCTCCTCCTCCTCCTCCTGCTCCTCCTCTTCGTCCTCTTCCTCCACCGTCTCCTCCTCCTCCACCACCCCTCCTGCTCCTCTCCCCGTCCTCCTGTTCCCTCTCATCTGCCGCCTCGCTTCCCTCTCTCCTGCCTCCTCCTCGTCCACCGCTCTTCCCCCCTGGTTGTTGTTGCTGTCCAGAGAAGCAGAGCCGATGCCGCTGCTGGCCACCACCTGATGGGTGGCGAGAACGAGGGCGTTGCAGTGGCGCCGGTGGACGCGCCGGCGTTTGAAGCGAGGGCCGTACTTATGGAGCCCGGCCACTGCCAGACCCCTACCCACACTGAAAGAAGAACCTCGGCCACGTGACTGGCTGTCTCCTCCATCCGTGGTCACTCTGAGGGTGTGGCGGATGCAGATACGAGCCAGCTCCTGTAACGTCCGTACCTCATACTTAGCTGCCAAATTGAGACCCAGGAGAAAACAGGGTAGTAAGAAGAAACAGGAGAAATACAACTAAAGTCAGTAATTAGCTGCACGATATTTGTATGCTGAAATGAGACTCACGTAGTGGGACAGTCTTGGGTTTGCCATTTGTGCTGTGTTTAGGCAGCACCAGAGGAGCAAAGGACACAGAGATGATCTTCTTGGTCTCCCAGCTGTTCGCCCCTGTGCGGGTGATCTTGGTCAGCTGCAGAAAATACAGCAGGATCAAATCACAAGTCTTTCTTATTTCTTTTCTCAGTTGATTTCATTCAGTAACTTCTAAAAGCCGCTTTATGTTTATAGTCCATATTATCAGTGTGTGTACACTGTGTGCATGTGCTCCTATAAGTCAATCAGTCCCACTCTGAAGATACTCAACAGAGGAGAGGCTGTTTTGAGATTATGAGCAGGAAAAGTATATTTGTTGATGGTGCCAAATAATTAGGGTTTCTGGAGTAGTGGAAATGTTGGGGACATTTCCAGACACTCTATAAAAACATAGATAAACTGAATAAATATGGAGAAGTTTAGTCCTGGCCCCGATCTAGCACTGATAAGCAGAACGTAAACACTTGATCAATGGTTTGAAATGTACAGTATTCTTCAGCATGATATTGTCTCCTATGAATCTTGGAATTTTTACAGCTTTTCCATTTCCTTATCTGTTCATAGCAGCTTTCACTTGCCATTAACAAACACTTATATCTGCTTATAGCTACATATAGTGTGTTATAAACTCAATGTTTGTGCCATTAAATGTTTGTGGACTTCTTAAAATGCTAAAGACAGATTTTAACCACCATGAGTTACTCAGGGAAAACACCAACCTTTTCCTCAAGAGGCATCACCAGGATGCCCCCCACCTTGAGCAGGTTCTTCATGTAATCCTCGTGCTCCTTCTGCACCCCGGCCCCACAGTACACCCGGTCATAGTGACGGCTTTCTGGAGGAATCTCCAGGCAGTTACCCACAACAAAGGATGGCTCACAGAACTCAAATCTGAGGAGAGACGGAGGGGACAATGGAAAACACTGTAAAATAAAAAAAAAAAACATGAAATGTCACTGACATCTCTGGAGACCTACTTGTCGAAGCTGTCGCTGGTTTTGATGAAGGAGTCAAGCTTTTGGTAGGCGTACTCGATCACATCTGCGTGTAGCTCTATGCCATGATTCACTCCAAATGGTCCTGTTAGCACAGTTCACGGTTTTAAATTAACCACATTTACATGGACACAAAGATATGTTCGTAATGCCATGACGACGTTCGGACCAACTCTAAACACACGGTTTGATGTGTGCGATTATGCTCTCAGACTTGTGAAGTACTAGAGATTTAACCTGCGTTAATGTAGGCCGATCAGATAATCATTACAGTTTAATCACATTTCTTTAAAAGTTAATTGTGTAAATGTTGATTAGCCACACACTATCTGAATCCTTCTATTTATATTCATTTGCACAATCGTGTTTTTTTTTTATTAGATTAGATTAAGAAATAGTTCAGACACATTTTATCATTTGAAAGTGCTGAGAATGTAAATGAGAATACTGTAATTCATTCTCATCTGTCCTCATCTAAAGAGCTATTTTTCTATTTTACGAACACAAAGGCACAGGCAGCACATTATCTCAGGGTCAGCCTCTCTGCCAGTGGAGTTTAGAACACAATATAAAATGACTGAGAAGCCCCTGAGTGCATTTGAAAACTGCTGTGTCCACATAGCAACTTAAAGTCTCTCGGGTCTGCTAACGAGTGCCTGGTAAGAGCTTGGAAAGTCACTGTATAACCATGGAAACAAGTCAATGAGTTTATTATGTGAATGTAGACTTTGTACCGAGATGACATTTGGTGTCAGGTTGTGACTTTGTCTGTCCCCATAGATAAACATCAAGCTCAGCACAGCAGAGAGTGGAGAGCGACAATACTAACTTTACCCCCTAGAGGGAAGGTAGACTCAGAGCCTGTGGCTGGAAGTCAGGCTTATGAAATGCTATATGGATGTACGATGGCGGCAAACTTGAGTTGACTGCGTGAACATTTCATCACATACCCAGTATGAGGCCGACCATAGTGCTGAGGTAGCCGGTCCCACTGCCGAGGTTGAGGAAGGAGAGGCCGGGGTGGAGATCCAGAGCCTCCATCACCTCAGAGTAGATACACGGCGCAGACAGGTGGATGTTTCCATGCCGCCATGCTAAGTCCTAACAAGAACGATACTATAAGTTTTACACCCAAACCCTAAAATGCTGGGCATTTCTTTGGACCCTGTTTAGGTGAGTCCTGACACTTTTTATTTGGCTCACCTTGTAAGCGTTATCCCGGTATTCATCCAGGTAATAGTCAGCCCGGTCGATGGCTCGAAAAGCTCGCTCCACCAGGTCGGAGCGGATGTAGTAAGCCTCCTTCAGGTTGTCGATCAAGTCATCGTTGTCCTCACCGGCACTCACAGCTCCACCCATCCTGACTAAAACACAGAGTAACAGTTTACTGTCCCAGATCATGAGGTGACAACCATCATGTGGTCTACAGAGGAACCAGTGTACAGTAAGACTTGTTGCACACAAATCTCATCATCCACATATAAATTACCATCCACTGTCATGAGGACAGAGGGGGAATCTACAGAAACAGATTTCCTGTTGCTGAGAGAAGCAATCAGTTGCTTTTCAGTTTCTACCAGTTTTACTGATGAAAGATTTCAGGGTTGAGAAAGTTCAGACTTTATGTTTGCAAACACTCAAACTTTCTCTTTACTGTTCCTACAATAAAAGTATTTAAATCATATTGTGTTTGTTCTTTTCATGAGCAATATCAAAAAAGAGGAGAGATGAATGTGAATATCCTAACAAACCAACAACCTACAACTCCCACAAACCTCATTCATGATTAACTAGACCTGAAACAATTCACCAATTAGTCACAAAACAATGTGCCAAGCATTCTCTGGTAAATCTTTGTGTTTTGAATTATCAGTTGTACAAAACAAGCAAAATGAAGACATCTCCTGTGGCACTGAGAATTCAAACTGTAGCCACTGTCACTCTCTGAGACCGTGTGCACATATAAAATCTAACCCCACCAACTTTAGAGGCCTAAATGAGGCTTTTGGCAGCAGAATCCAGCTGTAGGTGTGAAGGCTGCTGTGGCTTTGGTTCAGAGCCCTGTTAAAAACAACACCAGGGGGCAAAGCCAAAGGACAGAGATCACACGGAGAGCAGGCTGCCAAATGCTGGCTATAGTCATGAAGCCATAAAAGAACAACAATGTACATATTCAGAACTTCCTGCCTTTGTTGGCTCTTGGTTGAGGTGAAGATGATGTTATCAGGTTATCACGGACTCAAATGAGTATCTGTTTTCAAGAAGGAGAGTCCAGGACGAGCTGTTGCTCCTGAGAGTAAAATCTTACACCATGCCTCTTTAGGTTATTAGAGCAAACGACCCCAAGAGGGCACTGTAACACATCCAGCAACAAACTAAGTGGTTTACTAGGCTAGTAGGGTACACACTTCCTGCAAACACTGCCGTTTGAGCGTCGTCAATTCATTCGCTGATTCTCTCAATTAGCTCCCACGTCCGTCCTTCGTTTCACGGCGTGTTTAAAGACGAGTCAAAGTGACAGTGCGACCTGTAACTCCAGGCAGGGTTCATTTCACCGCATACATCCACCAGCCTGCGTGCTGCTGCTGCTGCTACTGCTGCTGCGGCGGCGGCGGCTCTTTGCGCCACTCAGGTGATCCAGTTTCGAATAAACACATACACGCACACAAACGCAGGTTCCGTCGGTCTGACAGCCGTGTAGTATAAAACACCCGAAACGAAATGTTACACCTGCAACAAGCTGCCATGCAGCGGCAAGGTCAACACAAACAGAAACGGGCGCATTCTCGTTTTCGCTGGAAGAGAAGAAAAATCGAGACGAGAATAACAACAGCTGACTTCAGCTGGTGAGAAAACAAGCCGTCCGCTTCCGCTCAGCCTCCTCTCTGAGCCCTGACACACAGACGAGGTCGTACCTTGTGGGAAGGCCGGTTGATATTCTCTGTCTTAGCGCTTTTCCTTGTCTTCAGCCTTTTGTTGTTGGGGGGGTGGAGGTGGGGGGGACGGGGGGAACCAGTCAGAAACACAACTGCTGGATGTAAACATTCGGCCAGCTGACGCGCTGACGTCAGACGTACTATACGTAAAATAACGTCCGGAGGAGGATGGCCTACATTCAGCGGCTCTCCGGGGCTGTGGAACTGGAACAGTCCAGATGTGGCTCCAAAGGGGCAGAGACTGCTCTATGAACGGCTGAATAGCTTCATTAACCAAAATAATAATAGTCTTTCGTCAGGTTTGCGTGTCTTTATGTTGTTATTTTCACTACGTGACACCTTATCTGTCAGTTTGCTGTAGAAATGGTCTTTAATTACTAACGTAACTGAATGAGCATCCGTATTTAGTGTGTTGTTCTAATGGGCCTTCACAGGTTCAGTAGACCTCCGGGACCTGTCTTCAGTGAGGACATCTTGACATGCCACCGCAGGAAAAGCACAGGTGTTAAATAAAATTAGATTTATGTGCTTCAGTTTCAGGGTCCTGGTATTGTTCATGCTGACACCCTGTCACGCTGCCTCTGCACCCACAATGCATGTCGCATGTCACATCTGAGGGGTTGCAAGCAGAAAGAAATAAATACAGTATATACAGTTAGGTCCTTTATATGTTTAGATTCAGAACCATCAGGGTGTCCTGCAACAGATGGTCTGCCCCCCCCCACAGAGTCCTGATCTCAACATCATGGAGTCAGTCTGGGATTACATGAAGAGACAGTGAGACGGATTAAATCCACTGAAGAACTGGGGCAAGTTCTCCAGGATGCTTAGAACAACCTACCTGCCAAGTACCTGAGACACTGTGTGCTCTGAGGAGAGCTGGAGCTGTTTTAAAGGCAAATCCTGATCTGATTTAGGTTTATTTCTGTTCACTGCACTTTGTATGAAGTTAGTTTTTGAAACCATCCTCACTTTACTGATAGTGTCTAAAACTTTTTCTCAGTACTGTGTGTGTACAGAATTTCTGCCACACAAAATTATGGATTTATGTATTTTCCAGTTGATTATTGGGTAATTTTAAGCATTCTAGGTCTTCTAAATGTTGTTCAAACAAAGCAAAAAAAAAAAATGTTGCCCTCTTTAGTTGAACTGGTCACAACTAGTAGACATATGCTGCTGCTGACAGAGGGTCACAAGAGATATGGCTTTGTTTAAAGGGGTCACAAGCCCTGATTAACAAGGCTGGATTTACCTGAGCTCCCTTTAAATCCCCGCTCCTCCCCTCACTTTAATATATTTCCAGTTTTTCTCCTGTATGTGGGTAAACTACCTGGCCCTGGTTTTTCACATTGATTTTGGAATATGCAACACCTGAGCTCAAAATTGAATCAGAGAAGGTCTTGAAACTAGATTTTGGAAGATGGGCCTCAAGTTAAAGTAATAAAGGAGGACCAACCTGCTAAGGTGTCTCTTTTGGGGCCTTACAGGAATAACAAAGCATGGCAGAATCATCGTATTTATTGTACTTATTTCTGACAAATTGTCAGCCAAACCAGTCTGCACTGTACAAATATACTCACAAGCAGACTCACAGCTGACCAGGATCCAGGATACCAACAAAAACAGTGATCAATGTTCCCAAACCAGAACACCATACAAAACGGTGTCATTTCACACAACATTAATGTCTCAGTTACATTTGAAGGGGATCATTAATGATTTCTGTTAACCATCACTTATCACTTATATTAAATCATCTTTGTGGATCACCACCTCGGATGTAGCCTTACAAAAGAAAACATATGTACAGGTTGCACTTATTCATTGGACGTCATGTAGCATTCTGCCCATGTTTCTCAGTGGTTAATGCACATTTTCTGAAACATGGTTACAATTCTCAACAACACGTCATTTATCCTGCAAGATTCACCAGCAGAGTATCATTTCCATTAAAATGGCATTTCTCTTTATCAACACAGTCATTGGTGTGTGCCTGTTAGCAAAGCTGTATGCGGTATGAATGTGTGTGTGAATGGGTGAATGTGACTTGTAGTGTAAAAGCACTTTTGAGTGATTGATAAGACTAGAAAAGTGCCACAGATATGTAGTCCATTTACCATATACCATATTACTATAGTTCTTGTAAACATGCTTGTGAAATAAAAGCTGATAAGTTACACCTACAAACATTTTTGCACAAATTTGGGGATCAACATGTTACAGATTGGAATAAAAGATTTTGCTGTTATCCATTCTTTTCATGAAGCAAAGAGATTTCCTGAAAACATTTATGACTGACAGCCTGTGACATGTGGCTCAGTCATTTTGTACGTCAGGGTCTGCAGCTTGGAGAATTTTACAGTCTTTGGAGAATTGTGATTTTCACTCCAAACTGTCAACAGCTGCAGAAAGATGAGTTCTATGATTAATACTCATTGTTAGGGGGTTTACACAACACGTATGTTCACTAAATGCTCCACCAGATGTCAGTGCAGCTCAGCATATGAACTACATGTAACTACATGCTAACAGCACACTGAAGTCCCCCATTTTGTTCGGCAGTCATGACAACAGCAGTGTGTGTGTTATCTGACTGCTCGGCCATGCATACAATGTGTCAGTGCATATCATATACCTGCACTTATTCAAAAGCTCTGGTGTTATGGCAGTGTTCGATCAATAATTTCTCTCTTACACACACACACACACACACACACACACACACGTCTGTCTATTCTTGTGAGGACCTACAATGACACAATGCATTCCCTAGCTGCTCACTGTACACACACATACATACAGATACGACAGAGTCATTCTTGTCTATGACTCTTTATTTGTGTTTTTCATAGAGAACATTTAAAATGGTTCATACCCCCACAATAACTGACATCACTTCTCTGGTTTATAACACTGACACAGGAACAGGGGAACATGTACACAAGTACACAAACACACAGTCACAAATTCAGCCCATCTACAGTGTTTTACTTCCCAAACAAAAAAAAACAAAAAAACAAAAATAAATAAAAATAAATAAGACCCCGAGGACACACAGCCAAGGCCTGTCCCACTTTACAAAATGGTGCAGTAGCAAAGGAACAACCACATCTACAAAAGTAACAAAAATTACCATACAATCTATCGTTGTGGAAGTGCTTGTAATTTTGGAAGTTTTGTACTTTCTTAAAAGGATATCAATATCAATGCCTAGAAAATCACCAGTAAAAATAGCTCATCTCTGTAAAAATGTGCTAGCAGGACAACCCTTGGCTGTGGATTTTTTTTTTCTTTGTCACAAACTATTTTTTTTTAAACCATTTTTAACTTGTCTTCAATACAACAACAATAACACTATTTCCTCTTAATACAAATATGTACAGAGACTTCCACTTGTTTCAAAATAATGCCCTGCACACTGATGCATTATCTAGGGATGGTGGTGATGATGTTCTTCAGATTCCTTCACAGAAACAGTCCATGCAGTCTGGCACCTGAATTGACAGAGTGAGCTCACAGTTTCTTTAGACTAACAAAAGCTTGTTGTTTTGTAGCTCTGTCAAAAAAATAAATAAAATAAAATGGCCACTAGCTGCATGTAAAAGACACATTTATTTTATCTCCCTATACATAATAACCCCCCTCCCCACCCCCTGACCCAACTTCCCCGAAAGTATTGGCTAAGAGATCTAGATCCAGACCAAATGTTTTCAGAAGTATTTGAACCAGGTTTGCCAAGTGTAAACATACCATATCTTGAAATGAGTGGAGTGAGAAAGGCACACATGATAAGACCACACAGCTCGTAACTACAGCAGGGAGAAGGGGGAGGAAGGTGGGGAGGGGTGGGTGGTGGTCGTGGTGGTGGGGGGGGGGGCTTTTGGTTTTGCTCAGCTTGATGAAAAGTGCCACTCAACTTGATATTTCTTTCTTATGAGCCAAAGTGTGGCTTTGGCTCCACCCCCCACCCCCCACCCCCCCCTCCCCCTTAAATGCACAGCTGGATTTTGGTCTGGACTGGTTTCCCTGAAAAGTGTCATCATGTTAAATTCATTTTCATTCCAGGTGCTTCAGGGAAACTGGGCCCTGTTCCTTCCTTCCTTCCTTCCTTTTTTTAAAAAATTTTCTTTGCTATTTAGAATAATAAAGCTCCTCACTCCATCACTCAGTACTTTTATGTAAATAAGAAAACATACAGTGTGTGGGCGCAGAACCAACCGTAGGCTGCGTTTGCTTTCTCAGCTGACATTTTTTGAAAATGCTATGCTTTCATGGCCTCAGTGTTTTTCATTTACATACCTCAGTAGACATTTTCATCAAGCAGTTTAAAAGGGGTCATGCCATATCAAATAAGTTAGGAGAATATTCACAGTCTTAACACTATCCGGTAGTATTCTCGTGCATTTCAAGAGAGGAAGGATATGCTACTTTGTTAACCAAATGCATCAAAACTATCTTTCCTGAGGAAAGGTTACACAAGACATGAAGAAGGGAAGGGGGGGGGGGGGGGAGCAGTGGGTTTAAAAGTCATAAAAAGCTTTGACATTCTTTTGAGTGATAGACACATATTTATGCAACAAACACCTCCTCCTAAAACAAGGGGGAGACTGTGTAGCCTGGCAAATCAATTTCCCACTCCCACACACTCATCTCGTTTCACACGTGGCCTTGATCCAGCCGCTGCTATCGCCTCTAGCCTCAGCTGACTGGCTGACCTATGGCATAGCTCTGTTCTGCTTCAGCAGCTCTCCCCGGTCACCTGAGAACCAAGCTCTGCTTCCTGTCAGTCTCTTTTGTTTTTTTTTTTGTTTTGTTTTTTTTTTTTGTTTGTTTGGAAAAGAAAGTACCACTTCCCTTTTCATACATTTTTGAGCATCGAACCCCCTGAATCGAAGAGATGTCTCTATCTGACATAACACACAGGTTGTTCTCTATATGAACAGCAACAAACAGGTGTGACAATGCTTTGTAATGAGCCCTCCAGTGGTGGGGGGTGAATACTTGCTATTGCCTGTGATCTATTGGGGTTTTCCCAAGTCAAGACTCAAATGCTGGCATTTTCAACAGTGAGAAAGTGCACAAAGGAGTTTCATTCTACATTGGCTAAAAGCACATTTACAACATGCCTTTGACATCAGCGTTACACAAGGGTATCATACTGTACACCACAGTAGCTGCGACAGATCACTCAAAGGCAGGTTACACTAAAGTCTCCTACTTGCTTGTTTCAACATTAGAGAGAGTGGGCTCATAGCGAGCAGGCCTTACCATTAACAATACAATAACTGCACAATGTCGCCAAACACTATGTGCAGAACATTATTCAGAGGCATCATCTTTTTTTTTTTTTAATATACATGAACTCACATGACACATGACAAAGAGCCAACCATCTAGTTTCAAATTGACAGTCATTTCTCAGATTCAGTAGTACAACACACAGTAGATGTTTCTGACATTTCTGGATCAAGGACAGACAAAGAAAGAAAAGGAGGAAAGGAAACCTATGAAAACACTTCCAAAGTATTGTACTGTTTCATCAACAACGCCTACTTTGCCTTCAGCTTGACTGAATGGTATGTTTAAAGCCACAGTTGAGCAGGTCTTAATGATATTAAATAAGGTGTAACTGCCTCCTATTGATAACGCCCCTCACATCTCTTCTAGACAGCTAGCGATCCTTTGATAAGGTAATACAAGAGAAGAAGAAGAGCAAGTCAACAATTACACTGGAAAAATATATGTATGTTTATATTCATATATATAGCATCTTTAAAATCTATTTATACAGAATGTATATATAGTGTACTTATGGCCATCTTGGCAGAGAAATAAAGGCATCTGAAACAATCACCACTCTCTTGATGCCGTGGTCTTCCCGGGACCAGACATTGTTACATTGCAGAAATGCGAAGAATCAGGAAAGAAAGTGAGTTCTCTTGTTTTGTTTTTTGTTTTGTTTTTTTTTTCAGTGGCACTTTGTGCATCAAAAAATTAAAATCTAGAGTAAGGCTACAAGGGTGTGTATGCTTATCTGATAGAAGTTTGTCAAAGGAGGCCATCCTACAGTATCCTCTAGGGTTGGATATGTCGCTGTGTGTGTGTGTGTGTGCGTGTGTGTGTGTGTGTTTTAGACCCATACATCCAGCCTAAAACACTGCTGGAATACAGCTCTATAAATGTACCATTGTACTGCTGAAAATAATAAATAAGAAAAAAAAAGCATTACTTAAGCATCTATGGTACATTACAGAGGTTTTGGGTGAGCCAGTGGTGGCCGCTACAAAGCGCTTGGGAGAGGTAACATTTTTGAACTCTGTTTTTTTTTTGTTTTGTTTTGTTTTATTTAGTTTAGTTTAGTTTTTTTTTTAAATGAACATTTCTTGGTTTTCTTTCACCTCACAAAAGCAAACACACAGAGACCAGATAGCAACAGAACAGTGATTGCTTTTGTTGGGGAATTTTTTTGTCTTTACAATCAGCTGCTGGTATGTCTAGGTATAAGCCTAAGTAATCAAACAGTATTTGTATTGATTTTGTTTCTTTATTTAAATATTAGCAGTGGATCTTTAAGACTACTCAGACTCAACCGTCACATCACGCACATAAATAACAAAATAAATATACAGCCATATCAGTCAATTTCTTTCATATTAAATAAATAATAAATACATACTTTCTTTTTTTTTTCTCAGCAGTGGGTTTCTGAATGTAGCAGTAACAGAAAGAACATAAACAAAAGGGAGGAGAAACAAGAACAACCCAAAAAAATAACTTTTTTTTTGTAAAATTATCAAAAATTTTGTCAGTTATAAAACATCTGCACTTAAAAAGGTTTTTAAAAAGTACTCAAAACAAAATATGCCTTGTCAGTTATCTATATAGATTCTTAAAATATTGACGTAAGACATCTGCAAATCGCTTTGACTGTGAGTATCAGTAAAGATGCATTTTTGTGTGTT
Source organism: Toxotes jaculatrix (assembly GCF_017976425.1). NCBI lineage: Eukaryota > Metazoa > Chordata > Actinopteri > Toxotidae > Toxotes > Toxotes jaculatrix. The sequence continues at coordinate 5,769,687 of NC_054395.1, read as the reverse complement.
ACAAAACCAAGTTAATAAATAGATTGCTTCAAATAAATAAACCTCAATAACATAAATGGCAATAAGTTACAATTTAAATGTCCACAAGTTTAAATAATTCATATATAACAATAATTAATGTACCACAAAACTATTAATTGAAATGAAGTGCAATTCCTATGTTGATAAATACTATTGATATGACTAACTGAATTTGAAATGTGTGCACACTATTACTATTTTCATTTCAGTTTACAAAAAAAAAAAAAAAAAAAGATTTATCTGCTGCTTTTCAAAACATGGAATCAGCTGTCCCACGAAAAAAGAAACAACCTACACTGTTCCTGGATCTGTCTCACGACATTACTCGAAGAATTTTTTTTTCCCGCTAAACTGAGTCAACATTGCGCTGTTGACATCTTTAACGCAGTAATACCACAAAGCAAACACAAATTCAGTGTAGTGCATGCTTCATATTGCTGGGGTGTGTGTGTGTGGTCATGAATCAGAGAGCTTCTGGAGCCGGCGAACGCACACACACACTCGCCACAGTGAATGCTACAGGACAGCACTGAAAGTCTTCACGTTCAGCTCATCCGTGTCCTCCTCTTCCTGTCACCCAGCTCCTGTGAGCGATCCCGTGTTCGCATTCCACCACGTTTACGTTGATGTGAAGCGTGAAAACCGATCAGCCGCGCAACAGTGAAACCTCCAAAAACAGTTACGGACACGAAAGAGACAACAGGTAAACATACAGCATATTAAACCCCCCGGACACAGTTTCTAGTAACATAATTCTTCTTTTCCATCCATTCTGACTGAAGAATCTGTTTCTTCCTCCTGATCCCAGCAGCAGCATGGTGTGGATTTTGGTCCGCGTCACTTTTCTTCTAACAGAGTGCTCCCTGGGTTGAATTTTTTTTTAAGTTGCCGTTTATTTAAATAACCTGAATTCCCTTTTTGTTTTTGAATCATATTTCAATATATTGTAGAGTATTTCAACATCTCTCCTCCGTCTCTCCATCTTCACCTCCGTCACGCTCCTGCGCTTCAAGACAGTTTGCGTTTTCTCCGTGTGTGTGTTTGTGTGTGTGTGTGTCTCGAGCCTCAGACTTTGATGCCCTTCACAGCTTTGTTGATACTCTCCAGCAGAGCCTTGTTCTCGGGGCTCTGGAAGCAGTCCTTGTTAGTGTACATGTCGGTCAGCGTGCTCACATAGCTGTCGAAGTTCTGCTCGGTGATTGGCTCCTGCTGTGGTGCAAACAACAACCAATCTCAGCTGAGAAGAGCAGGGGAACAAACGCCTATACGCTTTTCAACACACGAGATTTACCTCAGAACAAATACATTAAATCAGCCAAAACGGTGTGTGCACGGAGGTCCTGCCCTGTGTGTGTGTGTGTGTGTGTATGTGGATAACAACTCACCATGTGCGGCAAGCGTATATTAGCCAAGCTGCGGATCAGGGCGCGGCTGAGACCAGACAGCTCCATGAAGAGGGCCTCGTTCTGCTCTTCGATCATCTTGTTCTCGTGCTCGATGCTCTTCAGGTTCTTCTCCATGGAGGAGATCTGCAACACATGGCAACAGGTTTTTTATACCAGTGCTACCACTTTAGGCATGAGGTTGTAACTTATCTGTAACTAGGAATTCATTTCAAGAGTAAGTTGATGATGATGTTCACATTTTTTGTCAACTACTTCCATAACACATGCAACATGTACCTCAATCCCACATACACTGTTCCTAGAAATACTTACTACAGCACCAATGTGTATTCATCCACGGCTGAAAATAGTCCTTATTTTGTGTGCTATAAAAACAATAGTGTCCAGCTAATTAGCCTCTTCTAAAAATGAAGCTGTATGTTTGTGAGCTGCTTTTAAAGATTTAGCTCTCCAGTAAGAACCAACAGGCCCTGGAGCTGAGAGCCACAGACAGTCTGGGAGCTGGTTCTTCTCTTTTTCAGGGGATTTCTTGACTGTAACAAAATATCAGATGTCACCTGCCCTTTCCTTTAAAACAAGCTTATGTAATATTTGCTGAATACTGTGGCCACAAGTTGCAATTACAGGACAATGTTAAAAGATAAAACAAGCTATTTACAGTACCTAAGGTTTGCTAACATTAGCCATGATAAGCTACTGGTCGTAGAATACCAGGTAAGGTCGTAGCAGCAAAATCCCTGAGTGTACTGAGCTGAGTTTATTGCTTCATTGCTTAAACATTTTTCATTTCATTTTCATTTTTTTTCTTTATTTGTTATTTTTGAGTTAAGCTTCACAACCAGGCAGAACATTTTAAAGCTTTGTTGTAATATGCAAACAATATATGAAATGTTGCTTAACGGGCTCAAGTGACAGAATTCAGTACTTTAAGTCTCGTATATGACAAATACTCTAAATTTGGTAAAACTGTCCTGTAAGAATCCACCACATGTTCAGTGATCTCACCTGAGTCTGCAGGTTGACCATGTCAGCCTCCATTTCATTGTTGGATTCATTGAGGTCGTTAATCTCTTTGTTGAGTTGCTTGATGTCCTCATCATTGTCCAAAACTAAAGGAGAAGACAGATACATTAGAACAGAGAAGAATAGTCTGGTCTGGTCTGTTTATGTTTTAGCTGCCACATTCAAGAATTTCACACACAAACTGATTTCCAATGTTTATTTCATCTCACCATCACCGGCTCTGAACTTGGTGCTCAGATAGTCCTCTGTGGGGAACTTGGCCTTCTTCTTGGCGTACATGGCTCTGGGGCATCCTGAGAGGCTGGGGACACAAGAGCAACACAGAGAGGAGGCGGGGGGGGGGGGGGGGGGGGGTCACTGTACTGTTCACACTAACTCACATACAGTCACACAGATTACTCTGCAGCCTCAGTTATCACATTTGACATTATATCGTAAGACATATAGAAATTTCTAACTGTGAGCAGCGTGGTGTAAGAGGAGCAGTAGCTCTGGTGCTTTATGTACCTACACAGGAGGCGTTCAGGCCCAGTATTAAATTGTAGGACACCACATAATCATTTTAGTTCTACATGTAAAATGCAGGAAAACAGGTTTGGGGTGTAAAAATATGGTTTTTGATTATTTATGGGCATATAGGACAGGTAAGACCTCAAATATACTCCCTACTTGGAGTCTAATATGAACAGCTGGTGGCCTTGTAGTGTAGTGGTCTAGTTAGAACCAGAAGAGAGCTAGCCTAAAAACAGGAACAGAGAAATGGGAGTTCCTTAAACTTTCCAGCACAGCATAAAGTTGTTTCCCTGTCAAACCAAGTCTAAAGTCTAGTTAAAAAAAAATAGAAACTGCCTCTACACAACTTACCTGCGGTGAGTGAGGAAGCTTCCATTAGCATGTCCGGAGCCGTCACAGCCTGGGGTGGGACAGGTCGGCCCGTCTGCCTTGAAGGCCTTCCAGTTGAAGGGTGTGCCGTTTAGGAGACCCTCCTTCTGTCTGCGGGCCGCCAGCGGACACCCGTAGGCGCTGCGGTGTGTGGCGTACTTCCCACTGATGTGGCCCAGGCTGTCGCAGCCCGGCACCGGGCATCTGCAGGGAGCAGAGGAAAGAAGGGAAACAAGAAAAAGACGAGTGGAGAGTTGTGCAGCAGGAGAGGGAGAGGAAGTGTTGAAGCCAGGCAGCAAGGAAAGAAATAAAGAGAGTGAGAAGGCACAAGGGTTAGACAAGGAGAAACCAAAAATATAAACTGTAGAGAAAGTTCAGAATATTATAATGAAGATTTAAGTTACATACTTTCTCTACTGGGCCAAATTCATTTTCTTACATCTGTGCTTGACAGATTATTTATGCAATGAATAATATTACTAATGCAAGAGCTATTAAGTTTAGCACATGCTGTTATCAACATGCTGTTAAATTAACTGTTTTGTGTGCAAATGCAATATGAAGCCCATGTATTTCTTATGTATTGATTATGTTCTCTACGATACTCTACCATGAACTACATTCAGCATCAGTATCTGCAGTAAGTGTATTTTCCCATCAGTAAGGGCCTGACTGTTTGATTCAGTTACGGGGGCAGGTCACTACCTGTGCATATGATTCACAGTGACTTTCTTCTCTCTCTCTCTTTTTCTTTTTTTATTGCATTTTACTTTTACCGTCAGTCTCGCTAAAAGCAGACATTATGGCTTTCTGAGCGGTACGAACTTTAAAAGCTCGGAGTCCTCCTGGTTGTCCTTGGTAGGAGTTTTAATTCCACTTTTCTTGGCACGCGGGCACCCAGAGAGACTGAAAACAGAAAGTATGGAGTTGATAACATAGGGCTGAAAAAAGGTCTGGTGAAGTGATTGCTTGATAAAGGGAGAGAACATTATCAGGAAGAATAATTTTTTTTTTTTTGTTCAATCAAAATTACAAACCAAATCAACTCAAAAAACGCCTAATATGGCCGAAAATAGGATCATGGCAAGGTGTGGTAAATGTGTGAGTATGTGGTCCCTGTCTGATTCTACCATGAACTGTCACTAAGCCTCTCTGACTCACTGTGTGTTTGTGTGTCCGTGTTTGTGTTCGTGTTTTTGTGCGTGCGTGTGTGTGTGTTTTTTTTTTTTTTGTTTGTTACCTTCTGTGGGAGGCGTAGTTTCCTGTGATGTGACCTGAGCCATCACATCCTGGAGTGGGGCATCTGGAGAAAGAGGAACAGCAATGTTTAACATTTAAAACAAGGTTAACAAAAAAAAAAAAATAATAAGAGGAAGATGTTTCTCAGTGGAGCGTCTTGTGAAAATGGCATTATGCAGATGAGAGAAACGGTCCGCTTGTTAATTCTGCTCATTTCTTATTCACTCTTATGCATGTTTGTTTTAAATCCAGTCTTCTCAGGCTCTTTGCCATTTACACACTTCTTGTATCTGTCCACAGTGAGCCGTGAAAAGCCTCGTTTCTAGTAAAGAGTTATATATATATACTACAGAACTGCAGTTCCATTACACATTTACATGAACTGATTGAAGTGAAAGTAAGCACAGTCCGAGCCTGCTGCAGAAAAACACACCATGACAGATGCAGCAGCAACAGAGGCAGCAGCAAGCAACAAAAGATAAGTTAACGTCAGCAGAATAAAGCACTGTGGCATTGGACAGTGTCAGTAGCAGTGCAATGAAGTGGCAGTGAAAAGGCGGTGAAGGTGTAGAGCAGACATACTTGAGTTCAGGGGTGTGGGCCGCCATGAGGGACCGAAGGCTCTTATCAGCGAGAGGACACCCAGACAGACTGAGGGGAAAAAGAGAAAGGAGAAAAAAAAGCAGAGGACAGGCAGAGAAATAGAAGGGGGGAAGGAAAGCCAGTGTGAACAGATTGAAAGAAGAGAGGAAAAAGACATGAGTGAAGGGAAATTAAGAATGCAAGGCATACCAAGGTCATTTAGGAAGAAGAGGACAGACAGCAAGAAGTAAATTACTGATGCATATCAAAGTCAATGACCGTCTTTGCTTCCCGGGCTCACGCTACATTATTGCCTCTGGCATGTCAGGATCAAATAAAATATTTGAATTAGTCGTGGTGCACCAGCTTTGGACTCAGGTGCAGAGTGGGCAGCAGAGGAGTCTCAGCAGAGCTAACATTTCATATTGGAGTTTATATATAGAGCGCTCACATACTGTATCACCCAAATAAGTCTGCAATGGTGCATACCTGCGATGGGACGCATAGTTTCCAGTGATGTGGCCACTGCCATCACAACCAGGTGTAGGGCACCTGGAGAGGGTGAGAAAGAGAGATACAAAGAGGAGAAAAGACACGGAGACACAAGGTTAGAAAGGACAGAGCGTGTTAACTAAATAGGATGCAAGTATTTGTCCAAATACCTGCAAAGCTAAAGACTTTCCCATTTGCCTCTGATATACATGTCACTGCGAGGATGTTAACATGCTCGTGTTAGCATTTCAGTCAAACCACAACAGAGCCGCTAGCTGTCTACTCTTGTCTGCTGTCTGGATGTAGACCTTTGTCTTGCTGAGTCTTGTTACTTACGAGAGCAGCTCTTTCTTGCTATCCTTGGGCTGGAACTTGACCTTGAAGCTTGGGGTTGTGACCTCTCCTGGGTACTTCCTCTCCTCTAGACAGTCCTGCATCATGTCACAGTCCTCTTGGTCAGAAGACACAAACGACTGGCCAGTGTGCTCCATCTGAAAAACACCCCAAAAAAATTAAGATGAGCACAAACGTGTCCAAAACAACGCACTAGTAAAGTCCACTGCAGTCCTTTTGTTCTTTAAATTGTGCTGGTGTGTTGTTGGGTGGGTTGTATTGAGTTTTTTTTTTTTGACCATTTTTGAGTGATGGCATTTTCGCAACAGTTTGCATATTTGTTTACAAGCAAAGAAACTTTGCAAACCACAATGTGCACACCAGTCTCTGATCTGATCCCCTTTTATTCTTTTTGTAGACAAGTGATGTTTCCAAATGCAGAATGTCCTCATAAAAAATTTACATTCAAGGCCCTTTATATTTCTTTTGAAAAAGTTCAAAGGAGTAAAAATTAGCATATGCCAAACCCAGGATGGTGCAATGCACCTGACACACCACCTCTGTTACACAGTGCAATGTTTTAACTGTACAGTAACTCTCACATTTCAGTGAAATAAATGAATAATAGAAAGAGGAAAAGGGGACAGGAAATAAGGCAAGGGTGTTAGACGAAGACAAAGTGATGTAAACAATTAAGAGTTTTTTGTTCAAAAGGCTCAGGGGGGAGTTTCGTCTGTTGTTGTTTATGTTGCAATACTTCCTCTGTGGCTAATATCACAGGAAACCCTGCATGTCTGGAGCTCACACTTCTGCTCAGTAGACCTGCACTGACCTCGTCCATTTCCTCCTCCCTTTGGCGGTTCGGTTTGGTGTAATCCAGAGGTCCCTCCCAGTCCTCCTGCTTGTAGGCGTGTAGATTGGGCGATGTCATCCCGCTGCTTCCGCTGTGATGCAGTGACGAAGAGGAGGAAGAGGAGGGGTCTGGGGACCGAACCCCGGGACTAGTGGCGGACAGACTGCCCTCTCGTTTAAAGGGCTTCTTCATACTCAGGTCCAGGGTCCCATTCTCATCCACCTCAATGTCCATTTCCTGGAAAGAAAACAGGGTATTCATTACTGGGGCTGCATCACAACATCATCATCCTCAAGTTACTTCTAACTGCCTTTCTGAATTCCCAACTAGAGTCCCAACGTGTTCAATATTAAATGAATACAAATATTAGGAAATAAGTAATCATACAAATACATTAAGTGAAACATAATAAGCTATAAAATAGTATCGTAGATTTTGACTCATCAACACATTATTATGAAATGTTTATTTTAGGATTTCATTATGGAAATCTGTATTTCAACGTGTCAGTTTTTGTTTCATAATGACATCCTCACCACTCTGCTAGTTAGTTAGTTAGCTAGCTCCAGCTGGCTAGTGGAGTCCAGATTTAAGACTGTTTCACTGTCTTTAGATATCTTTTCACATCACTGTATACATACTTGTAATAGTATATCTTTGGAATCTCAAGGTAATCCAGCTAGTTAGCTGGATAGGTCAGTCAGATTTGCAGCCTTGTGTGTTGACATCTTTTCCGTGTGTGTGTGTTTTTGTCTTCATTTAATAGTCAATGTCCCAGCCACTGGGACACCAAGAGCTTCACTTTGCCTCTGTTGTTGCTTTAGCTAACAGAAGCTAAATGGCTAAAGACGTGAGGCATGTGACAGTTGGCTGAAAGGTGAAGGAACTTAGACTGGTGCCAACTCATTAAGTAAAATTAATCATACAAATAAGAATAATAAAATGACATTTTATAATAATGACTCAAGTTTAATCATTTATAATTTCACTCTATTTCGTCACAATGATTCGGTTTTTTTTTATCTTTATATATTTAATATTGAAAACTTTGGGTATCCATACATAGTATAGGAAGAACATTACTACAGAAACATGGTTAACTCTAAATAAGCATTCTCACACATAAATTACTAACGCAGTTCCCTCTGGTGCACTTCAGTGTGTATGAGAAGCAGTTTCATATATGCTGTGTATCATCACTGTATGATGATGATTGTGATTAATTTAATCACCCTCTTGAGCAGACTCCATCTGCATTAACACATCTACATTTTTCTGAATCATAACTTCATATAACCCACGGTTACACTAAGGAGTGGATTTAGATTCAGATTAAACTAAACTTTCATATGATGAAATTATTGATTTCTTCCTATTTCCACCCATCCACCTTCACCTGCTTGTAAAACTGCCCTCGAGCTTGTACCAACCAAGCATTTCCACAGTCATACAGCAGTGTGAGCGCTACATGTTCGAGTTCAGCAGCACCTTCACCGCTTAAGCATGTTAGTGATGATATCCAATGTACTCTGGTAAAACTTTGCCAACAGCACCAACACCACAGTTCATCTCTCCACGCTCTATGATAGTGCTGGCAGATGAACAGAAACAGAGGGGTGAGATGAGCCATGTTTTCGGCATTCATCTAAAATGGCGCTCATATGGGCTGGTCAAGGGCCAGAAAAATCAAAGGGTTAGAAGAGGAGGAGAGAAGACGGGAACAGTTCCCAGAAATGTCCCTGGTTGATGAGCTCAGTGTTCCAATGTTTCAATATTGGATTTCAACTGGCTCCGATTCTGATTCCAGATCAGTCCCTGGTTGCTCTGCGCTGTAGCACTGAGCCGCTAAGGCCTGCTCTTGGATCGGTGCCTTCGCTGAACAACACCTTACTCTGCTGTGCTGCCAGAGACATTAATCTTCACTTTTTATCTTCCTAAAACCATGTCAGGAAATCGAAAAATGATGAAGCAGTCACTTTCTCTCCTCTGTGAGGCAAAAAGGCTTTTAAAAATCACAATATGGGGGAAAGTGGTGCTCCAATTACACCTCCTGTGCACAGAGAGGGGAAGGAGGGAGTGAGTGAGAGATAAAGAGGTATAGACAGAGAAACAGAGAGAAACAGTGACACTTGCATAGGAAGGAAGAGAGGAAGATAAAAGAAAATATGAAGAGATGTGAAAAGAAAATGAAAGAAAAAGTAGTGGGGGTGGAGAAAGAGAGTGAGAGATCCGTCTGGCAGATAATGAAAAAAGGCTACCTGGTGGAAAAGTAATCCAGGGAACTGGCAGCCAGCCAAATTCAATAACAACATGAAAAGTGTGTGGGATGGAGGGATGAAAGGATGAAAGAGGACGGGAGAGATGATGCAACTGCATCTCAACACCATCCTGTTGCTGTAAGCCAATGCCTCCTGATGATATATTCATGCAGAGTTGATGGGGAGAAAAAAAAATGAGCAAAGAGAAGAGAAGAGAAGAGAGGAGAAAGGAGGAAAGGCACACCCATTGCCTTCCCCTCTCATCTCACCAGCTGTGGCCTGCAATGTTTCAATCTGCACTACAATCAGCTAATAATCTATTTCTCTGAGTGCTATGGAGAGGCGAACGGTGTAACACTTTACAATAACGAGATCACCCATACATGACTGATTCTTATCATCTGCAAGTTCAGTTTTGATAGGTGATGACTGATTTATTTCTTTTTATTTACAATCCTTAATAAATACTAAGTAATATGAGAAAACATACTGTATATACGTGGTCTGTTTACCTTGTTTTGGGGTTTGGTGCTAAGGTTCTCAGGTTTCTCCCAGCAGCGTGTGGACAGGTTGAGGATGGCAGTGGCAGCCATGTGAGCGGCCTCGGCATCATGGGAGTAGTCATAGGCCAAGGTGGAGCTCTTTCCGTAACCGTGGAGACTGAGGCTGGGCGACGATGACTTGGGGAATGAGGGTTTAGCTGCAGGACGACAGGAAGTTGATTTTACATCAGATGATCATAAAAGCAGGATACAACAGAGTGGAGAAGAGTATACATGTATAAATATATTTTCTGATGCTATGCAAGTGATCGGTGGTAGTAACAAATAAAAAGAAAAAATCTAAATTAATTAACCAGGTAATTAATTAATTTAGCTTAGAATTAAGACTGGGAACAGGGAAGTAAGACTACTACACAAGCCAAGAAACAGTCCAGCATATAACCTCACATAAAACCACAACTTGTTTTTACACTTTGTTTTCTATAAAGAACAACTGAGATATAACATATGGGAATATGTGAGTTTAAGAGGTGCTGCTTGGTGGATTTTGTTACCTTTGTACGTAGACAGACTAGCTGCTCCCCCTGCCTCCAGTCTTTGAGCTAAGCTAAGCTAATTGGCTGCCGATATGCGTTTATTTGCAAGAATGTGAAAAAACATATTTCACAAGCTATCTTTTATTAAAACACCAGTACACAGAAGAATATGCTGGAAAAAAATGTGAGAAATATTCACTATATAAAATTGAATCTCTTACTTTTGAAGGCTTTGGGTGAGGTTTCGCTGGTGGGCATCTTTGGAGCAAGCATGCGCTTCCCGAACACTTGAGCGTCAAAGCTTGCATAATCGAAGGACACCTTGGAGTACTTCTCCAGTTCCTTGGCCAGATTGGCGCGAGGCGTGGCAGGTGCCATGTTGGGCCTGTAGCTGCCATACTGGGGCACCTCCAGTTGCTTCACAAAGCACATGGGTCTGTGAGGGGAAGAGTGAGAGCGAGACGACATGTTGGTGGGGCTAGCAAGGTGTGGTTAGAAAAAAGAGGAGAGGCGGAGGATTAAGGACAAAATAAGGCAGAAAGTTGAATAGAAAAGAATAAAATAGAACAGACAAGGAGAGATGGGAAATAAAAGAGGATTGATGCAACAAAGAGTCACACAATCAAAACAAAAAACAGAGAGAAGAAAAAGAGAATAAGAATAAGAGAGGGAGGTAGAGTGACACAGAGAGAGTAAAGATAGGGGCAACGGTGTACTTAGCAGGAGTGCAGCAGGATTAAAAGCTCTCTTATCAGCAGAGGGCACATTTGCATGTTGTACAGCATGGAATTTATGAGCTTTAAGCCCTCTCGTTTTCCTGGAGAGCCTGGGCTTTTGTCAGACCTGTTGGCGTAAATCCACCGATAGACCAGGGAGAGGCGGAAGGGTGGGGGAAGAGAGAAAGAAGAGAGAAGGCGGAGAGAAGAGTGGGAAAGGAAAAAAAAAGGGGGAGTGGTGAAAGAGGTGGGAGGCAGGGTTGGGGTGGAGGATAGACACAGGAAGAGTGGAGTCACCTTCCTCAACATACCCCCCCCCCCCCCCCCCCCCCCGTCCACATATCTCAGAGCCCTTTGGCCAAGCCCTTTTTTTTTTCCTCCTCTGCATCCTGTACCACCAAGCCCACTTCACAGTCTCTACTCTCCAACCACACACTCATTAATAAGCTGCATGACCTGGCCGGTAGTCACACTGCTGAGGGGTGGCCTTCATACAGTGGCACACCACTAATACAGTCTGTAGGCAGATTTTCATGACAGTAAAAAAAAAATAAAAAAAACTTTCTACCATTGATCACAGGGGATTTTTTTCCTTTTTATTAATTCAGCTTGGATTCCATTAGAACATGGACTGCATGAGGAATTCTTCAGTCTCGTACATAAAAGACAATCAAGTTAATTTTAATAACAATGTGAGAAGGAAAAACAAAGCAGGCCTTATTATGTTTTAATCCTCAATGCTTTGTCTGACCACTGATGAGGTTTTCCTCAAGGAAAGCAATTATTTTTCCTATCCCCCGCAATGCCCCTATAACTTGCATAATTAGCTTATCGGCTGCATTACTAATTAAAATACCAATGACGAAGAGCGCGGACTTAGCATAATACCAGCGTCTGGTTTGTGTTAATTATCATTCTTTTGGCTGTGATCACGGTGCCTGGCCTGTTGGGGAGATGAATGGAGATAAAGAGATCTCAGTGTCTGAGGTGACAGTAATGATTAGACTGCCAGACTGGATGCTTCAAGACTTTCTCGTTATATTGAGCCATTCACAGGCCAGCACCACCTCTCGTGAGGGGCACAGTAACCAAGGTCAGGATTGTCTCTGTGGTTTCTATGTGGCTCAGTAGTGAAGTAGCTAACCTTGAAAAGGACTCAGCTGTGTGGGGCTTAGATTGGAGGAGACAGCTTTTATGTAGGTGAAAGGTTCACCTGTTCCATTTAGCTCTTGTCATTCACCATTTTATCTACGGAGACCCGAAACTGGCAGAAAGCATTAGGGGGGGATATCACATGAGTCAAAAACATGACTGAATACATCAAGTATTAATACTATTAGTTAAATAATTAAAATAAAATATAAAAACAAATTAACTTCATACTTTTATACTTTTCCTATAACCTTCACTCAGTTGGTTGAAAAAGCTTGTTGTATGTCCTTTACATCCTACATTTCTTTCTCTTTTTGGTTTTCCCATCCAGTGTTTCCAATCTTGCTCTTACTTCCAGTATATTTATGAGAAAGGAGACATTAGATCACAGACATCTAAAAAAAATTATAGAGAGATAATGCAATATAGTCAAAGACTTATTTCCACTGTGGTTCTTAATGAAGAGAGGAAATATGCACATAATAAGCATAAAAAAAGAAAAGTAAGTAAAAGAAAAGTTCAGAATTCCCTCATGCTTGTGAATGCAGCACTGGAACTAACACTGCAGGAATGGGAAGACAGTCTTACTGAGACAGACACACAGTGTTTGCTAATGGCCAGCATAAAAGGAAGTTTACTTGACATAAAAGAAGTTTAAAAATGTTTAAAGTATAAAGCTTTATATTTAATTTTACACTTTTCATTTTACTTAATTAATTAACAGTATTATTAACTGAATGCATTCAGTTATATTTCTGACTTTGTCTTTGTTGGAATTGGAACTCCATACTTATCTAATGCAATAAGGCAGGAAAGTCAGGGTTAGGTTTGCGACTAAAGTGTATGACTATGATACTTTTTTGGTCACTCACCTTAACACTCGGTCATTGGGACTTCCTTTCAGGTGCTCGTTGCCTGGCTGAGAGAGATGCTGCTTATCGTGGCTCTTGGACAGTTTCTCTGCAGCAGCAATGGGGCATCCAGAAAGACTGGAGGAGTGGGAGGAGGAGAAAAAAAAAAGATGAATATGAAAAGGAGAGTATGTTGCTGACCACGTAAATCTGCATCACGCTGATGTCGACTGACACGTTCGCTGTCCTGCATACATGAATATATGAGCTTGCAAATACACGCAGGGAAATGCACGCACTGTGTATATCACTCTCACAGCAGAAACACAGACGCTCCAATACAAATACAGATCTACACAGATACAATAGAGCGATGTATGAATACCTGCGGTGTGTGTTACGGTTGCTGTTAACATGGCCCTGACCGGTGCAACCAGGAGTTGGACACTTCAGCACATTCTCGTGCATGGCCAGAACTGGGAAGACAAAGTATATGTATACACAGAACAACACAGTCAGAGAAAATCCATTTCAACAATTCAAAATACTTTTCATCAAAGGGACTGTATGAAAATCATTGGGGTGGGTAGGGGGCTGAATCTTATGGTATATTTCCTTTTATAAAAAAAAAACCATCCATAATGATAATAATAAATATTTTCCTTGGACACTCCCCTCCTCCCAACTACGGCAACATAACAAAATGGTGAATGTATCAGCTACTTTCTGTTTTTGATGGTAATTTTTTTTTTGTGTAAGTGTAGGTGTGTGTATGTGTGTATCATCATATAAAACGTGGTCCTGGAGACACCTACAGGAACTACCACAGAGGTGGTTTTGAGTACTCTCACAGGTGTTCCTATGTCCCACATTTGTTGTGAATCACTGTATCCCAGTTTCAGTCATTCCTGTCCACTCTAAGACACCAGGTAAAACTACAGACCATCTTCTGATGGGATCACATGGTTAGAATATTGAGTAATGTGCGCCATACACACTGATTTGGCATTGCAGCTGGTGTGATCCTATCGCATGATGGTCTCTTTTTATTTTTTTTTGGCTCGCAATAAATTTAAAATAAAATATTAATGTCAGATGAGAACAAATACAAAGACCATACCCTGCTCCCCATAAAATTAGTCTACCCTACCATTAGCAAAAAGAAAAAGTACAATGATTTCTGACCTTCTCCGCCCCTCCTAATAGTTTTTGTACAGTCCCTAGATATAAATACCAGCAGGGCCATGAAGTGAATCTTAATGAGAGAATAGCAGGGAACTGGACTACATTTAATGGACTTGTAGTCATGGCTACAGAAAGATGGCCTCTGATATGTATGTAGGAAGCATCTTTACAAAAACATGGAGATATAGGGCTGAGAAGGAAAAACATAATACCACTGCAAATTCCTATCTGCTTATTTTTAAAGAACCAAACCAGTGAACCAAATTCAACCATTTTGAATTTTGCCAGTAAAGTCAACCTCTTTGACTTGTCAACTTCTACATGTTTGAATCTATCCTCTCTCAGCAGAATAAATTGGTAATGCCAACAGCCTCCAAGTGAGATGTTTAGCAGCTCGTCGTGCCCTGTAAGCACATGGATGGTCTGAGCATCTGATGCAGAGGCCAAGGCGACCTTGATTCAGTAAGCCTGGATCAGAACACCAACTCTTCAAAACCTTGCAAAATCATGATTAAACTGGTTTCACAGCTCTCATGTGATGTCTAACCCTACAATAAGGAGAGGTAGAGGGTTTCTATCAATGTCAGACTGTCCTTTGTTGTCATTTTTGTTCTCTCAGTGCTTATTTTCATCTTCTAAGCAGCTGAAAAAAACTCACTCTCCGGGGGGATCCTGTCCTTGTGCGGACAGCCTGACAGGCTGCGGTGGTGGGGGTAAAGACCGGTCACGTGACCCGTCCCATCACACCCCGGAGTGGGACACTTGATCTCCCTCTTCTCTGGCCTACTGCTCTCTGGATGGAAGAGGATAGGAGGGTAGAAGCAGAAAGAAGGAGAAAGGGATGAGGAGAGAAGAGGAGAGGAGAAGAGAAACAGAGTGATGAGAGAGACAGAGAGACAGAAAGAGAGATATGAGGAGAGGGGAATGTGGGATGGATAAGGAGGACAAAAGCAAGTGGTTAATGCCATCAGACAGTCTGCTTGGCTGAGCATGAAATCTAGACATATTTCAGACAAGTGTACAAAGGCAACACCATCTGTATCTGCTCCTCGTGTCTTATGTATCTCTGTAGACGCGCAAGGTGTTTTATGCATCAGTCTAAATGTGATTAGTGTGTTCCTGTAAATGCCTTCAAGGGTGAAATACTATCAAATGTATGAAATATTACAGCTTTTCCAAAGTTAACCCAGATAAAATCGACCTACTTATCCCGTATGGTTTGATCATTTCCACCCCCTTGTTACACTCATCTGATATTTTCAAGGATCTCATTTGGATCTTGGACAAAACAACACCTGCAAATACATCAGGAGGAAATTACACCACTATAATTTACACATAATTAAAGGTACCTACTCCTCCCTACTGATAATGGAGGTAGGCCAGCCAGTACTGAAGAGAGGGAAAAGGAGCAAGAGGATGGTGTGATGCTCTATTGGCCTTCAAATTGAATGTTAACGAGACATGCATCTCCTAATTAGTGTTGAGCAGAACAGGAATGTCACCACAGGAGGGAGTTGAGGCCAAGAAGAGGGCAGCACTACCAGGCATGTAATCGCACTACTGCTATACAGTGAGGAGCATGACAAGTGGGCAGCGTGCCAACTGTGAAATACAAGGCCCGAACATATGCAGCATGTAAACAAACACTCCACGACTGACTGTGGAACAACCTGCACTCTTCCTTTTCTCTCTTCCTTCTCTTTCTCTTTAACATGCTGTCGTCTCTCTTGTGTTCCCTCTCTCGCTGTTGTCCCTTCTCGCTCTCTCTTCAAGCACTTCCTCTCCACTCTTCATGGAAGTCTATTCAGCTGGAACCACTTCATCCCCACACAATGGAGAAGGGAGGATCTAAACAGAGCTCTGTGACTCATCGCTGTTTATTTGGTACACCGTGTTTGTTTGTACACGCAGCCTTCAACATTAAGTTAAGCACATGACACCTCGTCCTGATTTAATACATAATCATCTGTGCAACCCACCTATGTGTGACCAAATTCACGGCCCTGTCATTTCTGTGTAAAGAACCATACAGGTGGTTTTGCATGTTTACTACTCAGTGTTTTCCAAACCTTACAGTACATATTGACCAGATTTACTTCCTTTGCCATTGTTTTCATGTTGTTATGGTGCAAAAATGAACTTTCAAAATTGTCAATTTTTTTTTTTTTTTTTTTTTGAGATAGGTAATCTATCAGAGTGAACACTTCTTTTTCTTTTTCCTAATGCTACATCATCATAGCATCATAATGCTACAGTGCAGTATTGAGCAGACTTTGAAGCTGATGCATTCACTTTTACATTCAAATTTTCTGAATGAATAGTTTGACATTTTCGGAAATTCCCTGGCTTTCTTCCAAAAAGTTAGCTCGTAGGATCAAACTCCTGATGCCTTTATGCTAAATATGAAGCTAAAGCCAGAAGAAAATGAGCTTAACTAAGCATAAAGACTGAAGGCAGGGGGAACAGCTGGCCTGATTCACTCCATGGTACGAAATGTGATTACTAGCACTTTAAAGCATTAGCATTAACATTAACATAGAGTATATCCTTAGAAAGTCAAAATGACTGAATACCTTTGGACAGAGCCAGGCTATCTGTTTCTCCCTGATTCCTGTCTTAATGCTAAGCTAAGCTAACAGTCATGAGATATCAATCGATTGATATTGTGTGTCTTCTTGTGTGTCTTCTTGTGTGATATGGTGTGTCTTCTAATTTTGTTTCACACATACAGCACCATGTGAAAAAAAATAGTACTATCAGAAAGCTGGGATGTTGGAATGTCCTTGAATTCATCGCCAAGGTGACGACTCTGCCTTTAGCAGCACTACCCTGTGATGCTAACGTGGCTTTAAGAAATAAAGTAGACTCAGTGATCATGATGTATTGCCTACATCTCAGTACATGTGTTAGCTCTGCCCTCCCCTCTCTGTTCCTTCATTCTGTCCTACCTTTGCTGAAGTAGCTCTTGCGGAGGACGTCCAGGTGCTTGGGCCTGTCTTCCATGGTGAAGTATCGCTGGTGGTGGATATCTGGGGCACGGAGCAGCTCTCTGGGCCCAGCTGGCTTCACCTGCTCTGCCTTCAAAGCAATGGCTTGCTCCAGCAGGCCCAGGTTCCCTCGGGTCATGTCAAACATCTCGGACTCGTCTGTCACTGTGGAACGCTGCGACAGGCTGTCTTCGTCATCACGCTCATCATCCCCATCCACGTCGTCAAAGTCTTTTTCCTCTGACTTATCTGATCGCACCTCGATAATGTCCGGAGAGGCTGAGGACGAGGCTTTGTGGATTTGATAGGTCTCAATTCTGGGGTTGGGAAAGTAGTCCTCCAGGGGACTGGCCCTGTGGGAGCTGAAGCTTAAAGGAGGGCTGGCCTTGTAGTTTTGAAGTGGGCTAGGTTTATGAGAGTCACATTTGTCAAGGGGACTTGCCCTGTGTGAGCTGTAGTCCTCCAGAGGCCCGGCCCTGTGGTCTTCAGTCTTCATGTGTGTTCCCTGAGCTGCTGCGGTGCTGGTGATGGTGCGGGTGGCAGTTGGCACATCAGAAGTGGGCAGAACATGGTCCCTGTGGTCCTCTTCATCTCTCTCCTCATCCTCCTCTAGTACTGCTGAAGTGTCCTGCCTCTGCTGTGCTGGCACTGCCATCTCTTCCTCCTCTTCCTCCTCCTCCTCTTCATCTTTGATCTGTTTATGGTGGACATCTGCGGTCAGATACTGGTGGTTCTCCTGGCTCACGTGGTTGCTCCTGTCTTTGCGCTCTCCTTGCTCATCCTCCACCTCCTCCTCCAACTCTGCTCCCTCTGCTTCAGCTGCCTCCTTCTGCAGAAAAGATGACTCTTCTAATACTTGAACTCTGTGTGCCACCTCCTCCTCTTCCTCTCTCCCCTTATTCATGTCCCCCTCCTGTTTGTCCTTTACTTCTTCACCCCATTTGGCTGCCACAGCTCCATCCTCCTCAGTCTCCATAGCAACAGGCTGCTGAACGGCCACAGTTGGAGCATTGTTGCTGGAAACTCGGCCGAGGTGGAAGAGAGAGTTGCCCACCTCTTCGGTGCCATGAGAAGGGGACCGACACTCCTCGGGTGCAGGTGGCGCTGCTCCGAGCTCAGGCTCGACGATCACACACTCCTCTGTGGAAACAAAGATGAAGACACAGAGGCAAGAGTGAGTCACACAGTGAGCCAAAGCTGCAGTCAACAAAATCTTTATCATCACCAGCTTCTTGACTGCCAAGTCATTCACTGTGAACTCACAACGAAATAAAAACAGCTGCTGTGGCAGGATCTGTAGGTGTACAGCAGCCTGTAGACGCAGAATGAAACTTACAAAGTTTTAGTTCCGGTGGTGGTCATTAGGAGGAATGGCAACTCACCTCCTGCAGTATTATCGACCCATGTAGGTACTTTTTGTAACTTGGTAGGTTTTTCTTTCATTTTGCTGTCTGTCTGCTGGATAACAATCTCCCCCATGATCTCACCCCCCATGCTCTTCTTATGCATTCACATTTAAAATCCTTGGCTATGTTATTGTACACTCCCAAAATGTTTTCTGTTTTTCTGTTTTGCAAATGATGTGGTTGAGGGACTTTCTTGCCCTGGGTAAAGCCTCTCAGGCAGTGCTCATTTCAACAAAAAGTTTCACACATAAAAAAAACAATGTTTGCTCATCACAGGAAGTACCACCCCACGTTGTATAATAGTCTTTTCTGAAGTTTGAAAAAATAACCCTGATTATGTCACAGTGATGTCATCAAAGTTTTTAACAGAGCGACCGTGATCTGGAGGAATAAGTGGGCATTCAGGAAGCTTTAAATGTCTTGTTTTGAGTGATTAACAAGCCAAAACCTACAGATATTCATTTTACAATGAAATAAAGCAGAGGTAAACACCAAATATTCAAATATGAGAGGTGAGAACTAGTGGAAATGCCCTAACTGTTCCCTCTGATGAAGCAGAGCACAGATGACTGTCTACCTTCATCAGCTGCAAACGTGTTCTCCTCCTTCTGATATGTGTCTTCTTCCATCTTATCTTCCTCCTCCCTCTGTTGACTCTGTGGCTCCATGTCCTGTCCATTTGTCTGTCCACCCTGCACCAGATCTTCTGTCTTTTCCTCTCCCTCCTCCTCTACAACTGCCTCCCTGTCCTCCTCCTCCTGCTGCTCCTCTTCCTTGGTCTCTCCTGCTTTCTCTCCATCCTTTTCTCCCTCGCCCTCAGCCTCGCTGCTGGCGTCACTTTCTGCGCTGAAGCCCTCGTCCAGGGCCAGTTTCAGGGGGTGGGACTTCCTCTTGGAGGCAGGCCGCTCTGTTTCCTGCTCTTGCTCCTGCTCAGCCTCTGCTTCCTCTAGACGGCGCTTCCTGGCAATGGGGCAACCCAGAACGCTGATGGAGGAAAAGAAAGGGAGATACGAAGAAAAGGAAGAAAGAGTACAGAGAACAGCATCATGAATACCAAGCAGGGCTGTGATCAGAAATCACAAACACACTAACACATTCAATAAAACCTCACGCACCTCATCATGGCCATGAGTGAGTTTAAGCAGCATGATGGAGGGTGTATGTGTGTGTGTGTGTGTTTTGACATGAAGAAGGATGGAGCAGTTTTTTCAGCAGAGACTACGAGTCGACACATGTGGCCTGAGGGGGGCGCCATGCTCGCTCACTCAGACATCACAACCAATCTCAACCAATTGACTGGAACGTTTAATGAACAACTTGTATGGAGAGCCGGGCGGGCAAGGCAGCGGAGGGTGAAATCCAATAAACTCCCTCTTACTCTCACCTGGGAGATGCCGAGGGAGATTGAGGGACGATCTATAAACAAAGTGCATCTGAAATTGCCTGCTGAACGAATACACATGTAAACAGATAGCTAATATCTGCCCCTCAATAAAGAGGAGTCACAAGCCAGTGAGCTGTCCCGAGTCCCGCAGGGTCTCTGAGGGCAGGAGACACAGATGAGGAATGGAGGGAGGAGGAGAATGAAGCTAGAATAAAACCTGAAGAAATCACATTTCACTGCTGTCCACTGAAAACTTTATTTCTTAGCTCTGAAATTAGAGTTTTGTGTTATCTCAAAAATGCCTAATGTACGCTTTTTTTTCAGTCTGATTGCCTTGGGGTCATTTCATATCCTTGCACAGTAAAACTGAAGATGCCACAAGCAGCTGGTTAGCTTAGCTTAGCTTAGCACAAAAACTGGACAGCTGGCCTGGCTCTGTCCAAAGGTAACACAGTAATCCTACCAGCACCTCAAAAGCTCATTCACTGAATAATGTGAATACTGTGGGTGACATGAAAGTGATACCAGGGAAGCCACTGCACCCAACCACACCATAGTCAGCAGTAAAATTCCCTGTAAAGCTCCATTTTTACATTTCTGTTTTTGCGTGGATGAATAAAATAAGACATAACATGAGGTTTGGACGTGCTGCTGGATGGGTTTTGTTACCTTTGGGCTGAGCCAAAGACCAATTCCAGTCTATGTGCAAAGCTAAGCTAACTGGCTGCTGACTGTAGCTTCATAATTAGTACATAGATGATTATTAATGCAGACATTAGAGTGGTGTTGGTCGTCTCATTTAAAAAACTGAAGTGAAACGTGGTATCTTCCACAAAGCAGATGCTGTGGGGCAGAGAGGACAAGGAGGACAGACAGACAGAGAAGAAGGACAGACAGAGGGTGGGTTTTTAATCTGCCCTACCTTCTGTGTCGTGAGTATCTCCCACTGATATGGCCGGAGCCATTGCATCCAGGGGTGGGGCAGCTGGATGAGATGGATGGAGGTTAGAGATATGTTCAGGACATGGTGCATTTTAGTCCCTATGCAGAAGCAATGATAACCACAGGCAATAGAAGTAGTAAATTAAGATAAACAACAAAACAAAGCAAAGCAAAGACATGCAAAGTGAGCACATGTCACACAAATGCACATGCACAAAGACATGTTCCCCCCCCCCATCCCTCCAGCAAACACACATAACGCATGAATGCAGGTGGCATCAAGCTGGGGAGAACATAATATTGTGTGTCGTTCATCAACCCTGGCCTATATCCTGTTACTACGCGTGATAAGGATCAGCCGAGACCTGCTGTAATTTCCCCTTCCCTGCTCTCCTCACCAGTCATCATCATCAGGTCTCACCCCCCCACACTCCCTCTTTTTGCTCTCTCTCCCCTCTGATTCAGGTTGTTATGACCTCTCAGGACGGCTCATTTCAATTCTCATTAACTTCCCCCAGCAATTGCCCTTTATTACTCCAATTATCCTAATTATTAATTTCGCTTATTAAAAAATGCTGCATTTGCATTTTAAATGAGACACTCTCAGGCCTCCCTACCGTTTTTTTTTTTTTTTTTTTTTAATTCCAGAAACTGAAAGGTTTTTTTTGGAGAGCTGAGCACAGATCAATGCTTAAAGGTGAAGTGTGACAAAATGAGAGAGGATGAAAAAATAATTTAGGAGGAGGCAGAGGAGAGAGAACAATGGGGTTCGTGACCGGTGAGGCCCCTGAAATCCACTGCCTAGGTGAGAAAGAAAGGGGAGGAGGCAGGGGAAGAGGAGAACTACGAAGGCAGGGAAAGAGATAAAACTAAACAATCGCCTTCACCATCCTCTCTCCTCATGCTGTATCCTTCGATCGGACTGCAAAAAGATCATATACCTCTTTCATTGCATCTACTGTATGTGTTCATAGCAGGAAATAGCAAAACGCTGTGAGAAATCAATACCAGCCTGTTGGAGGCACTGACCACGAGCTGAGAAGTGCTGATGATAAGAAATAAAAAAAAAATCAAAATATACAACATCTAAAGAAGCACTGATAGTGAGTCTACGGGTGCCGGGGGGTGCTCTGCGGTGCACATAAAAGAACTGTATGAAAGGGGTTTGCACAAAGATGAAGGTGTTTCCTTACCTCAGCTCTTGTCCTACGAGCTCAATAGGAACTGAGAGAAATAGCGAGAGAAAGGCGGGGGGGGGAAGAAAGACACAGGAAGGAGAACAAAGGTGAACGACTGCTCAGAAAGCTGTGCTGCTAAAAGAAACTCAGATCAATAAATCACAAATGCATACGAATCCCATGAGGCTTCCTCATAGCAGCTTACACACTGCTGACTGCATGATCAGGAGAAGAAAAAACACCTACACACTCCTGAGTTCACATACAAACACACACACACACATCTGCATGCAAACATACACACACACAGACACATGTTCACAAAGGCAAGCACAAAACAAACAGGAGTATAAGCGCTGGCCTGTGCAAACATACTGTATGAATAACACACATACACAAAGGTTACCACAAAAGCATACACACACAGAGGAGAAAACCTAAATCAGCCAAAATACATAGTGCTGTTCAGAAAAAGTGACAATTATATGCAGACTCCAGCAATAAAACATGATTAATTGTGGCACTTTAGTTATCATAATTGGGAGAATGAGATGAAAAGGAAAACTGCCTTCATCAGTAGAAAACAGCTCTTCTTTCAGGGGCAACTTATAGTAATTGCCTTCAAAACATAAATCAAGCTCCGCTCACAAACAACACACACTCACACACATCGCTCTCGGCTGGCTATAGGCATCGATCGGGAGTTTAGCGATAGAATGAGTTGGGAGAAATATCCTATTTTCATTTGGGGCAAATGAGAAAACAATATGATCCTGGAAAATTCAGTTTGGGCTCTGATATCACATGCATTAATCACATGTCAGAAAAACCCCGGGTTATCAAGATGCACTAAGAGCACAGAAATTACACACTAACACACACACACACACACACACACACACACACTGTTGATGTGTGTGTGTGTGTGTGTGTTTGTGTGCAGCATCTCAGTTTCTCAGTCTTTCATCATGCAGTTGGAATGACTGGACGCCTTCCTGAACGCACTGTGAACTGTAGCTCTGCTGTCTCGCTTCTAAACATCAAACACATACACACACACACACATACATTCGTACACAGAAGAACACGTAAATAAAGACACACATACCATTAGGCATATACACTCATACTCATAAGGACATACATTAAAATTCATGTATTTTCACATTCACATGTGCACATACACATGAACGCGCACTGACAGACACTATTTTCTACTGTATACACACATGCATGTCCATATGTACACAAACAGAAACAAGCACACAGACACAAACATGCAGATTTGCTCATATTCACATCTGTATCAGTTTATTTCACCAAAAATCCAGCTGATCCCAGAAATGACCAGAGATCATCTGGGCTGCTTTTCTCTGTTTAATTGTTCTCTGCTGCCTCAGAAACTATTTAAACCATGCACGTATCTAAATATTAAAGAATGGCATGTATTGGAACTCCTCCTTCAAAAGCTGACAAAAAAGACTATTAATGCTATAGGTTTAAACAGAACTGGAAGTTTTAATAAAAAAAATAAAGTAGCTCATTTAAGCAAGAGGTTACTTATAAAAGGCAAGGAGGCCCAGATGAAAATAGAGTTGGTCTGAAGAGTTATTGACAAAAGAGGGGCCATAACAACTCATTGTGCTGTATTGCATAATTTGATAAAATGGGAGGAGGAGGAGGAGGAGGAGGAGCAGGAGGAGGTCCAGATGTATTGACAAAAATCCATAAAGCTCTCTTGGCTATTTTGCAAGCACTTTTAAGATGGTCCCTGACTCGCAGGCTTCACTACAAGAGCATGAGGTAAAAATAACACATGTGGAGCATCAGTGAAGTTTTATCCTGGAATGCAACAACAAATCTGATGCAAACTGATGAAACATTATTCAGGATGAACTTTGTAGAAAGTCTGAATATTGAACTGAAAACTATCTACAGCTTCATGTTTTCAGCTCAGAGCCTGAATCTGAGTCATGGGAAGTCCTGGTTCTACGGCAGCAGACAACAATCGCCTTGATTACTTTGATACTGAAGGAAAAGCCTGAATATGATGATTACATTGCATGTGAATGTGAGTGAATGAACCTGTGTATGTGCTGCAAGGGCGCACCTCTAACTGACAGGGCCTGACATGATGGAGAGAAATGACAAACACTCACCTCTGATTCCCTTGGACCGAGTGCGAGTCCGCTTGTCATCACCCTCTATACTCATCTGGGATGGAGAGGGGAGAGAAAAAGGAGAAAGCACAAGAGGAGGAGAGAGAGGAGCGAGTAAAGGAGGGAACAGAAGGGAAAGTGAGGAGGAGAAAAGAGAGGGGAGAGAGAAAAGAGACCATCAGTGGTCATTTCTCGGCGCTCTCACTATATTTCTCCACACACCCACAGATAAAATAACCTCTCTCGGAATGTTCCCATTGAAACGCACAAAAGGTAACACTGACACAAAGAGATGATCATATTTTTATTTCTCCCTCATCCCTCACCCCCTCCTCACCCACTGTTTCCTGTCACCACAGAAACAAAACAAACTGAAGCTTTCGTCCTGCTCGCTTCATCAAAATAAAGACAGGAAAAAAAGAGAGAGGGAAAACAAACCCTGTTGTTCAAGCTACTTTCAAATACCCTCCCAGCCCTCACCCTACACACACCTCCTATCACTCTCCCTGTAATTTCCTGCACCTGAGTGGTACACATGATTGTACGCTGTGCAGAGGCAAAAGGCAGCGCCCGCACAGAGGCCACGGCCCCTGTAAGCAGCGGGACTGACAATCATAACTATGCTGAAAATAATAATAAAGCAAAAATACGCAGTCCGCTAAAAAGCCACTGTAATAACCCTTTTAAGAAAACGAGTTTGTGTGTGTCTGTGTGTGTGTGTGTGTGTGTGTGTGTGTGTAGCTTGCATTAGTGTGTATGCGTGTGTGTGATCATGCCCGCTGCTTACTCCTGGCTCGGCTTTTAAGCCACAAAGGAGCAGGTGTTAACCCTGCTGCCTCAAACACACACATACGCGCACACACATATTGACCCTCGGCCACACCTCCTCAGCACTGCCTCTCCACGCTCAGTGCTGCTCTCAGTGCACTCTAAAGCTATCAGATGCTTTTTAGACACAATGGAGCCATTAGCTTTGATTACTGGACTCTGGGGGTTTTTTTATATTGCAGGTCTCCCCTCTTTCTCTCTTTCTGTCTCACACTTCCTCCCTCCTGTACCAATCACCCCACTCCCCCCCACCCCTCAAAACTCTCCCTTTATCCCCCCAGTTGCCTACACCTCCCCCTCTCCATGCACTGGCACTTAGCTGCTTTGTTGGTTCTCTGTAGTGAAGTTGGCACAGCCACAGTGGGATTCAAACACAGAGTCCCTGTTTCTCTTCGTCTTTTTCCCCCCGTCTCCCTCTCTCTATTTGGCAATGCCCCTTTCCTGCTAATAGACTACTTATGAAAAGAAGGAGGGAAAGAGGGATGAGAGGAAGATGAAGCACGCTGTTGTTGTTGTTGTTAAGGGCTTTTCTTTTTTTTTTCCCCCCTGAGGAGGGTACGCTTCATTCATTAGCGTCTAGTGTTTGGCCGGAGGTACAGGTGCAGGCGCGAGCCCCCTCCCTTCCTGTGTGGGTCTCCACCGTCTTGGCCTGTCCTCTCTGTCTCTCACCACACTGGCCTCAACTCTTTTGATCAAGCCCTGTTAATGTCGAAGTCGTGCAACAAGCAGCAGCTTTGTGCCCTGCCTGAAGGGAGCAGTTGACTCCTCCTGTGCTCCACTCACAGCGCTGTGTGGGAAGAGGAGCGGATGAGTGTGCAGTGAAGAGTTTTCTGTCAGTGTGTGTGTGTGTGTGTGTGTGTGTGTGTGTGTGTGTGTGTGTGTGTGTGTGTGTACACGGCTGTGTATAGTTCAAAGTCCATTTCCTTACACTCGAGAGTCTGCACTTATTTCTATGTATGTGTGAAAGTACTGTAATTAAGGACAATTTTGAGGTGCTTGTACTTTACTTGAGTGTCTTCTGCTACTTCATACTTCAACTACATTTCAGAGGGAAATATTGTACTTTTTACTCCACTACATTTACCAGAGAATAAAGCCCGTCATCAGTTTATAAGACGTTGTGCATTTCAAAGCCTGCTCCACATATGAAGTAGTTAAAATTAGCTGCACATCCATTAAAATGTTGATCAGAAATTATTGTAACCTTACTAATAATCAGATAATATAAAAGGGCAGTTCTTCTGCAAAACACATAAGCCTACTTGAGGACCACAGGGGGTACTTTTGCAGTTGCTTGAGGGTATGTGGAAATAGCTCATGTAATTTGAACAAACAGAATTTTGAATAAAATAAACCCCACATTGAGTCAGCTGTAACATCTTTCACACATTTTCAACACCACGTACCAGGTAGTTATTCTAAAACAAATGTATAAACAGGGGAAAGATTTAGCTCAAAGTAACGGATAAACAACAGTTGGCTAAAACTGGTGGATAAACAGGTACAATTGTTAGCCAAAGGTAAGGGAAACACAGTTAAAACAGCACAAACTAATGCATACAGTGGTGAATTAGTTAGCTCAAAGTGATGGTTAAATGGTTTAAAGTGATAGCTAAAGGTCATGGATAAACAGGGGAAATAGAAAACTAAAAGTTATGGAGGGAAAAAAGATGTTTACAGGGCTGTGGAGGTTAATCTGACAAAGGCTGGGGACCACTGATAAAATGGTGGAAAGTGTCCATCACATTTTCTCTCAGCCCCAGCTGACGTATTCAGATCGCTTGTTTTATCTGACCAACGGTTCAACACCCAGGTTTATTAAAACATCTGGCAAAGGAAAGAATCTAACACCTCATCTGAGAAGCTGCTATCAGGGGGATGCTTCACATTTTTGCTTGAAAACCGACTGAAATGATGAATTGATTCTCAAGACAGCAGCAGATACATGTTCTGTCAATATAGCTAATTGATGAATCAATTGATTTACTTCAGCTGTGATTGCTGATTTTTTTTTACTTGCACCAGCACTGGTAAGGAGTGTGGCACACAGCTGTGTGCGGCGGTGCGGTTTGAAAAGGTTTAAGAGGGGATTTAAGTGGCCACAGCACGACTAGAAAAGGGTCTTTTTCATGTTCACCCCCCGCCCACCCCCACCCCCTTTCTGTAATAGCACAAACGGCTGTGGTGGCAAACTGTAGCTATGGTGCTGAAAGCTTATGAAGTGAACACTGTCCTGAAAATGTGGTGAGAGGTAATGAAGGTTAAAGTTGGAGAAATGCTAAAGTAGGCGGGAGCGTAAATATACAAAATATGTTGCTGGGCCCCTTTAACATGAGTGAACATGGCTGGGAAGGGAAGAAAAGCAGGAGTGTGTTTATAAATATGTGTGAGAGAGAAGTGTGTGTGTGTGTGTGTGTGTGTGTGTGTGTGTGATGTGAATAAGACTAAAGCACACGCTCCTCCTTCATGAAAATATCATATATTATTCTGTTACTCTCGTAGTTTTTCATCCTCCTTCCTTTGCCTCCTCCTTACATTGATAGTCATCAGATGAATCAAAACCTGGACTGAAAAGGGCCCCTATTGCTTTCATGTTTGTGTAACCATAGTTACGCACATTTAAATAGGTAAGCACATCTGAGTTCTCTTTTTCCTGTCCTTTTTCTCAATTCCAGCTCATTAAATTTTTATGAACACAAAGTCACAGCCAGTGAATCCAGATGGATCCAGGTAGGCATTCACCTGATTTTCATTATCTCTTTGAAACGGCCCTTTTTAATGTATGTTCAAAACTTGTCCTTTACCTTGTTGTCTTTTAATTAAACTCTGTGAACGATGTATGTAGGAGGGCCAACACATTATCAGCAAAGTCTTATGCAGAACAGAGGGAGAGAAAAAAAAGAGAGAGAAGAAAATGAGAAAAGAAGGTAGTGTTTTTGTGTGTGTGTGTGTGTGTGTGTGTCTATGCAAGAGCAGTTATGTGCATGTGCATATACATGTGTGTGTGTGTGTGTGTGTGTCTTGGGGTTTGACTAGTGTGAAATGTGGTGTGGAGCAGCAGCAGGAGAAAAAGAAAAAGAAGGAGGAGGAAGAGGAGGAGGAAGACGTGGCTCATCCCTACAGGCTGTGCTGTACATTATCAATTATGTCCTTCTTTGTGTGCAACGGTCGGTGCAGGAGGGCCTCGGCTCTACTCTGCATTCTGACAGCTCTATGTAAATGGCTGGCTGGGGGCAATGACTTCAGAGAGAAGGTCACCCTTCGTCCCCCGGTGCACATAAATGACTCTTTTATTCATTTTCAGGTTTACAAGAGTAGATGAAGAAAGGCGGGGGGTGGGGGGGGGGGGGTGTTAAGGTGGGGTGGAGACACAGGGAGAGGAGTTGGAGAGGAGTGCTCACAACTGCCGACGAAGACTGACATCTCCGAATATTACCTGCGGACAGCAGCTGCCAATTAGAGGCGCGCTGCACAGTTCCCTCGACAGGCGGACCACGCTGCGCGGCCTCCATGTTGGATCACCGCACAGCGAGCCCTTCCTCAGTTTCACTTTAATAATTCACACAAGGCAGAGCGGAGTAGTGAGGAGGGAGGAGGGGAGACAACGTGTTTCTCACTTCATATGCAAAAAGACTGAGCGTGTGTGATCGCATAATCATGATGTGATTTCAATGCCCATAACGAAACATCTTTTCGGCTTTTATCCTCCGTCCGCTTCATTCATCTCAGCTCGCCGCAAGTCTAAAAAGATAATAAGAAGGTTGTGTGGCAGGTATCGTAAGTGTCAGGCCAAACAGACGGGAGCCGCTTCACATGATGTAGTGTTTGAAACCAACTGCTTTCTCTCCTCGGCTCCTTCAGCAGCAGAAATCAAACCAAATCAATAAAAGTCATCTCTTCAGATGAACCCGAGCCATCAGGGGGAAGCAAAACTACTTTTACGGGGCCCAGGGGAAAACAACCCCCCTGCCGCACCACCCCCACCACTCCTCTCTCTTTCAATCTCCCCTCAATCCCTCCATCTCTTTGTTGAGTGTCACACTCGCAGTTGTGATGCACAAGAAAAAAAAAAAAGCACCAGATGTTTTCAGAATGTACAAGTTTTAGAATCAAGTACAGAAAAGAGGGGAGATGGGTTTCCAATGGCAGAGAGGGTTAGAAGAGAGGTGGTGCAAGAGAGAGCATTTTTCTGCTCTGCTGATAAGGAGGAGTATCATGGACCAAAAAAGTATGAGCAGCTCAAGGACATCCTTTTGAGTTTCTTTTTTTTATTGTGTTTGAATAGAAAAAAAAAAAAGTCCTGTGAAGTGAAGTGAACTCAGCAGTGGGAAAACGCTGAGCTGTGCCATGCTGAGCTTAACTAAACTGAACTGAGCTAAAGCAAAGGATGGGCAGGGCCAAGAGGGAGATTTGATGTGCTGTTTGATTCATGTTTTTCTGTCCAGCTTGGCCATCACCCCCCCCCCCCCCCCCCCCCCCCCCCCCCCCCCCAACCCCACCCCAACCCCACCCCACCCTCCCCCTTTTTTTCCCCCTGATACACACACACAGCTTGCCTCTTTTCTCCATCCTCCCCTCCCTCTGCCTCCACCCTTTTTTTTTTTACTTTCCCCGCTGAGTTAGGGATTGGGGAAATGCCCAGGAAGCAGAATCAGGTTGGAAGGGGTGTAGGGGTGTGGTGAGCGGTGAAGAGGGACGGGGAGGGGGGATGGGCTGCAGGGCCGTGTCACTCACCATGATTGGTCGACGGCTCTGCGGTCTCTGGGAGGCCTGACAGCGGCTGCTGGTCCTCTCACCTCGTGTCCACCGCTGGTTCACCAGCTCGCCCCGAAACTCATTTTCTAGACCAGAAAGAGAATGAACAAGGAGGTGAGTTGAGAAGGAGGGACGGGAGAAGAGGGGTGGGGCGGGGGGGTAAGATTTTGGGGGGAGAGAAGAGAGAGGGAATAAAAGAGAGTTGTCATTTGAAATCACCAGCATCAGCACCAATGGACGGGGCAGTGGTTTGGATAAAGGAAGGAATGAAGCAAGGGGAGGGTGGGGGGGAGTGGGGCTACTTTGAGGGAAGGTCGAGGCACTCGAGCATACAGCAGACACTCCTTTATTAACTAACATTGTGTATTCTTTACACACACACACACACACAGGCATGGTTAAGTGCCCCAGCTGGGGTCCCTGTCAGTCTGCTATTAGAATCAATCAAATTTGCACATTTTTATCGAGCTTTTCAGGGTGCATATATAAGCATGGGGGGGTGGTGGTGTGTGGGGGTGTGCAAGGAGAGAGGGGGTGAAGAATGGTCAGTAAATAATGAATCATACATAAATCAAAGCTGCTTTTTTTTTCTCCCCCCTGTTCTCTTCCCTTTTTTTCATCAAGGTAATAGTACTTCACTTCATCTTCCTGGTCGCCCAGAAGAAACATACAAAATCCATTACAAATCCCTTTTCCATTCTTTCCTACTTTCAGAGATGCTGGTGATGGTGGAGTTGTTAAATACATAAGAGAGTCGAGGTGGTCGTATTTTATTTTATTTTTTTTATTTTTATTTTTTTCCCGTCAGTTTTAAGTTCAGGGAGAGTGCGGAGTACATTTCTATGAACGCCCAAGGCTGAACTTTTCAACTAGTGTAGCTTTAAGACACTTCAGCTGCTCCCTCCCTCTCTCTCTCTCTCCGCTCTGTTTTTTGAGCACCGCTGAGCTGGTAAAGTGAAATCTGATTCTTTTTCAGATATATATATACACATCTATACCCTTTAGCTTTCACCTTTATATGGATTGTGCGTCTTTGCAGCAGGCAGCAGAACGCTGTGAAAGAGGAAGTGCCCTTGAGTTTACAGTGACTCCTCTTCTCTACAGGCTACCTATCCGTTTATGCTCAAGAACATCATAGAGAAAATAACACTCAAACGGACCAAGGTTTGGGTCAGCGCACCCTGAATCCACTCCATTGAAAGAGTAATATGAAGCAGCAGTAATGTGGAAGAGTAATCATTCACAATTCACAATTCATCCATCGGATATTCAAGGCAAAGCATTTTAATTATTTGAATTTTGACACACAAAAACCGAACACATGTTCCAAACTTCAAATGACTCTTTCAGATATCCTGCAGCCGTCTGGAGAGGCAACAAAACATAAAGCTCCTTTCACTGGAACATGGCTATAAATCCCTGGCCTTTGTACAGTGCAAGATGCATCTGTCCATCTTATTTCCTCCAGTCTGTTATCTCTACCTTTTCAGTCCGAGTTATTTTCCCTGCGCGCACTGTCCTGTACGTGAACCCACAGAGCACAGGCACAGTGCACACTGAAGGCAGTGCCAATCTGACAGCAAACAGTCGGTGAGACAACAAAAGGCTGCGTGTCCGTATCCGAGGGGTCCCGAAGCAGACCAGCCCTACCCTCCCTCCGTCCCCTCCCCCTTCTCCTCCTCCGTCAACCCTCCCCTCCAACGCCCATCCCTACTTTGCCCATTGCATGCAAACCTTGCCAAAGCTCAGCCAGCACTCTTTGCAAAATGCTTGTTTATCAACTTTCACTCCCCCCCTCAGCGAAAAAGTGATTACAGCAGCAATACTGTTCATCTGCATCTCTATCTCCGTCTCTCTGTCTCAGCTATCTCTGTCTCCATGCACACACACACAATCACGCAAACTCACTTCTCTCTCTCTCTCTCTCTCTCTCTCTCTCTCTCTCTCTTTTTTTTTTATCTCTTGTTTTTCCTACTTTCCTTCCTTCTTTTAAAGTGAAGTGAAGTGAGCATTCATCCTGTATTGTTAGTTTGGGAGCCAAGGAGCTGAGAGCCCTTCCTAAATGCCAAATATATAACAGCACTCTGTTAGGACACGCTGCCTCAGGCCATGTGTCAGCGTCCCTGCTCACTTTAGTTTAGTCCTGAGCTACTGTTCCTCCTGCAGACAGAGAAAATATATCTGGACATGTTGAACCCGCATGATATTTCTGATTGCTGGGGTTTATGAAATCAGGTAATTAATCACAGAAAAGGTGGCCAAATGGACCTTTCTATACCTTAATCTGTTGTTTTGTGTAAAAAAAAAAAAAAAAAGCTGAACATCTGCCTCTTTCCACTGATGAGAAAAAAACCAAACTAATTTGAGCCTTGCCTGCTCGGGATATGTACTCTCTTATTCTTTGATCAGATGCTGCTCATTCCCACCTAAAAGACTCACAGCTCGTTATTTTGCAGTGAAAATTGGAGGAGTACGAGACAATTAGTTGTTCACCGGGGAGGTTTGGCTAATCAGAAGCAAGGAGGGGGTGGGGGGCTGGGGGAGAGAAAGACGAATACAAAATGAATGGATTAAAAAAAAAATTGCATTTTACTGCCAGGATTATGTGTTTTTATCAAAGTTTGAATTTCTGACAAGCAAAAACTTTAGAAAATCTTTAGTTTTTTTTGCAAAATAAATAAATCTAAAATCAACACATTTAGCCTGCAAACTGATACAAAAAAAGAAAAGCCCTTATCCTACCAAAAAACAAAGTTTAGGCTCAAGTAATACCATTATAGGCCTGCAGCTTACTGTACTGGGACAATGGAGCAAAGAGGCCTAAATCCATAGTTAGATTAAATACCAGGGTGAACTGTCTGTAACAGTATTAGTGTACATACAGGGCCGGGGCCAGCTGTACACCCCTGGTCCTGTTAAGCAGGATTTAGAGACAACTTAGTGTGATTACAGCGAGCCAGGCTGAAGAGACAGAAAAATCAAAAGTTGTGGAGCGGGACAGTCTCCTGTTACTCTGCTTTCTTTCTGTGATCGGACAGAAAAAAAAAAAAAAAAACAGTACTCAGATTATCTGGCAGATGTGAAAATTGGATTTGTGATGTATAGATAAGCAGAAAAATACCATTCAGACTTCTACCTTCACATGTGGTTTAAAACCTCTGAGTTTTCACACAGCTGCATGAAGGTCAAATGAAACAGAGCACAGTTACAAGAAAGGTAACTAACAGAGGTGTTAGGACAAAGTGAGGCAGATGCAGGGTCTGATAGGTTATGGGATGAGGGTTTAGGGGTAAACTGTAACCAGATTTTGGAAGAGCCCCCTCCGCGCCCCCGCATCCGCCCCGGGGCCACCCTGACCCCAGCATCTGAGGAACAAAACAAATGTGTCACTGCTGCTTACAAAACGTATCACTGACTGCAGGGATCTGTGCACCTGAAAGTCCTCCACCTAGGGCTGCTGTTTGTCGTGTTCCAAACACTTTTGCATGTCATGCTCTTCTCTCTGCCCATCTGAGAATTTAAGCACATTTGGCTTACTTTTTAATTAATTAAAAAAAAAA
The DNA here is from genome assembly GCF_017976425.1 of Toxotes jaculatrix. NCBI lineage: Eukaryota > Metazoa > Chordata > Actinopteri > Toxotidae > Toxotes > Toxotes jaculatrix. The sequence goes on along the minus strand of NC_054395.1, from coordinate 5,736,453 downwards.
TTTAATTTATTTTGCTTCTTTTTTTCTTTTTTTTTACACAGGGCATGAAATTCATTATTTCCAGGCTTTCATTTTAAATGCCTCCTCTCCATTGAAAGCCTGGCCAACCCTGACCTTTGCTTGTATTGCTTAGATTTCTGATAGGCTTTGAATGACGAGGGTGCAATTTGGCCCCAGCTGCTCCTCCAACATGTTTATTGCGCTCCCTCCTCCGGCACCTGCTGTCCTCACCATGGGCTATTCAACCCTTCATAAATAGAGAGGTTTCCTCCTATCACTGTAACTAAAAAACAAAAAAAAAAAAAAAGAGAGAAGCAACTTCATATCAGGGCCTGTGCTACACACAGCTCTCTGCTGTTATAGCCTCCACTAACAGCATAAGGCACCAATAACCTAATTCTGTAATCCCCTGAAACTAGGCTACATTTCACAGTAAAAGTAAACAGAAGAAAAACAATAGGAGTTTTATCATTTCTGCCGATGAGGCATTCAGTCTCGAGCTCAGTGTTCATTCTACACTAAGCCAAACGACAGGCTTGCAGCTTTTCTCTTAGTAAAGATTCCCTCTGTGCATTTTCATAGGATTCATTAACCAAATAGCCTGTGAGCTTCAAACCCAACTACAACAGCAGACTCAGTTTTAAAGCCACACACACAGATTTATCATACATTCAAACATTAACAAAAGCCCAGCATCACAGCAGAAAAGCTTTTATTTACCAATTTCAAGTCTTTTCCCTTAAATAGCCAAACTTGCCTTATGAGATGCTGTTTCTAAAGGTGGAGGAATCAAAGTAAGTTCAGATGGATTCATACTGAACCTGCTCCCTGCTTTTAAAATCTTTAAAGATTTTAAAACATCTCAACTAACAGCTGAAGTTTCCCCCGGAGAGCAGCAGCAGCGCTGCTCAGTGATCGGGCGATATGGAGCAGTCTTACAGGCAACTACACCGAGAGAGAGAGAGAGAGAGAGAGCAACTTAAAGAGCGGGTGACATAACACCGTACATCATCATCCCTCATCTCTTTCCTCCATCTTAGGACGCAGGTGCTTTGACAGACCGTGAGGCGCACACACAGCACATTACGTGGCCATCTAAGCAAAACAAGAAAGGAGGATGGGGGGGTGGGGGGGTGGGATTGTAAAGAAAAACACAACGCACAGGCTCACGTTCTGCACCGCGCCACAGTCTCGGGGCTGAATCCGACGGGATGAGCGCTTCAAAAATCCGGCGAAATGTGCAGCTGGAGCCCGCCTCCCCCGACGGCCGGTGCCTGTTTCTAACGCGCTTCTGAGGACTTTTTTTTTTTTATCTGCGCACCACTAAAGGCGGCTGACATTTGAAGAGAGCATCTCTGTTTTTTGCTGCAGAGGATCAAATGGCCAACCCCTCCCTCTCCCTCTCTCAAACACACACTCACTCCATCCTTCCATCCATCCATCTGTCCGTGCAACCCCACATACACACGCACGCGCATACACACACAACACACACAGGAGTGCTGCTCAACGCCCAGTGTAACATCGTAATAACAACATTTGGTGCTGAACTCGTATCACACTTTACAGTAACAACCCAGAAACCGAGAAACGGCTCGTGTGAAGCGGAGCTTCATCAGCTCGTGTGCTGTGACGGGTACAGTGAACGGACTCGTTTATTCCTGAGGTACAGAAGGTGAAACTAGAGGACAGAGTGGAGAATCCACTTCAGCTATTACTCAGTCCGCAAAGAGCATTCACAGGAAGATAATGTGGTCCATCCTTACACCGAGTGTGTTTTTCCTCAACCCCACACACTGATGAACTCCCCAACAGAGGCAGAGTGACAGAGAAGTGGATAAACACGCTTCACCGAGCTTCTGAGAAAGCGCCATAGTTGGTTTATTCCCACTTATTAAAATGCAGCACTATAAATATGAATAACATTTGAGGGCATCTCCTCTAATTCGAACACGTTGCAGTATAATCACCAATGAATCGTGCCGAAAATGGAAATAAATCCACTGCACAAATCTACACTTCAGAGAAAAAGAAACAAAAAAAAAAAAAGAAAGAAAGAAAACCGGTCAAAGTGTTCGCAGAGCAGTAAGTAAAACCTGTAAATTTGAATTCCTATTCCTATCCGAAAACAGGAAAATGAGAAAACGGCACTAATCTGGGTAAAAATCGAGCTGTGGGTGATGGTTTAAAATGCTGTGAGGATGCGGAGACACACCAAAGTTATGCCAAAATATGCCTTAGATTTCGACATAAAATAATAATAAATCTATGCGCAGTTTACAATCAAAACACAATCAGCGTTAATTTCTCTTTACCTGTATTCAACAAAATTTCCTTTGAGCTTTTGGGCGCTGCGTCCTTGTTGTGTTTTAAGAGTTGCGGGTCGCAGTCAAGTAGTTTTCTTTTTTTCTTTTAAACAAAAAAAGATATCCCGAGAAAAGGTTTTAAAAAGCGATCATCTATCCCGTTACAAATGTCCAGATGTGATAAATAAGAGGAGTGAAGGAAAGGTCTCCGGGCGGCCTCTCCTGCACAGCGCATCGGCGCACGGCTCCGTATCGAGGCGTTAAGATGTTACTTGTTTGTAAGCAAAAACATGGCTTCATTTGCCTTTGTCAGCGAGAAAAAAACGTAATATTGACTTACCTTTCCCTCATGAGCCATTGTAACCCCCCCACCACCACCAACCCCCCACCCCCTCTCCACACCCCCCTTCCGATCTCCTCCCTCCGCCCTTTGCCATGACATCACGGAAGCTGTAGTAAAACCTCCAGCATCAGATGGGCAGGGCTTGAGGTCCCCCCTTACTACACACCAACTCAATGGGCATATGTATACACACACACACCCCCTCCCTCTCTCTCTGACTTTCTCCCTCTCTCTCTCTCAAACACATACATCATCTGAGCCAAGAAACCTGACAACTTTAATCTACAAGATTTTAGCACCGTCTCTACACGCAGCGCGCACGTTTATCCAAATATATATATATATATATATATATATATATATATATATATATATATATATATATATATATATATAAAAAGAAGCTCCGTGTGCTGCCTCCCTCTCCAAACATTACTAACATCACAGACAGTCTGGACGCAGTCAGAGAGAAAGCCTCTCTGCGCCTCTGGGCTCCGCAGCCAGCACCACCAGAACACAATCAGCTCATATTTTATACATTTCACCCGCTGACATGTTCTTGATGTTCTGCAAATGCATTATGGAGGTTATATTTGTAACCCCCCCCCCCCCCACACACACACACATAGACACACTCACACCCCCACATCCTGGAAAGTGGTACCGTCCAATAATTCATTCAGGGAGTTTTTTTCCTCCTCGGACTGGGAATTGATGTAGTAGTTGTACGCAGAGTTAGTATATGCGCGCTGCACTGACACAGCATCTGATAATTCCTCCGTATGGAAAGAGGGGTTTAACGACATATAGGCCGAGAGGCAAGTCTCCAAGGGAGCTTAACTACAAATTATTTATGCTCTGGGGAGGTGAGGGGATGGATATCAATTTGAATTATCAGCGGAAAAAAAAATAAAAATAAAAACAGCCACAGAGAAATTGTGGGGAAGAAATATCAGGCTGAAATCGTGTGAGGTTTGTTTGGACGCCTGCAGGAGTTTTAAGGAGCGATCACTGTCAGTTACAGATTGGTTGATAGTTTTAAAGGCTCATTGAGAGAATAATGTCGACTGTCAGTGCAGCTCTAAACAACAAACAGCCAGTCTTAATAGTGCAACTTGGAGTCACTCCCAAATGTTGCTCACACCGTGGTTTTGCTTTGCTGTTTTGAAACCATTAGTGGAAATGACAACCATTCATTACAAGCCATTTGAGAATAGTCCCCACAAATGCCATCCTTTATCTGCTGTCTCCACGCCGCGTACGCAGGGAATATTCAAAAAGCCCAACCTTCAGCTTTCAGAAATTCTATTAAATTCTTATCTCTTTGCAGCAGGCTCTTTTTGTGCAATCCCATTGTTATGCATTGGAGCTGAAATCAATCACCGGCCGTGCACGCTGCATCAGTATGATTTCAGACTGTGGGCGCGGAAGGAGAGGACTCACACAACAACAGCACCGACAATCGAATAAACAAAAGAAGGAAAATAATGATAATGATTAAAAAAAAAAAATCCTGGACCCTGATCCAGCAGAGGGGGGCCATGTGGAAAGTTAGGCCTACAGGTCAGGTGTGGGTGTGATCTGAGAGACCCACAGCGGGGTACGGTGGCCTGAGTGAAACATATTTCTGAAGATTAGAGAGAAGATAGAAAGCTGTTTTAGTAAAACACACTCACGTTGTTGTTATTTATCCTGTGGTGAGCTTTCAGGACTGTGGACAGCTCCAAAGTACTGAGCCCGTGTGTCTGTGGGTGAGTTCAGAACCCTGGACAGCTCCGGCCCCGCTGAGCCTCTCAGGCCTGTACTAAACCTCACACACGCTCATTGTTGAGGTAACAAAGGCTTTTTTGTCTGCAGGCTCCTCTGACTATCAGCCTCATTAGGTGTACCATCAGAATAAGATTATTTTTATTACACAAAACTATTTCTGAAAGTAATTTTATTTGATGTATTTACATTCCTCAGTTCCCTGAATACTTTCTTACTTTATTTCAGCTACTTTCACTTTTCTTAGATTTGATTCTGTAGGGATTTTTTTTTTTGAACTAAATTAAGATGGAAAAATAAACTCACTTTTATTGTCACAACTAAACTAAACTAAACTAAACTAAACTGAAGTTGTGAGTTCAGCTGAAGTGTCTGAATACTTCATTGTTTCAAGTCGCTTCGCTTTTATTGAACTCAAAGCCTACAGCTCCACAACAGCTGGTACATCAAACTTTTGTTACAAAGTGTCTGGCACTAAGCTAAACTAGTCCAAACTCATATCAACTCCACTCACTTTTTAATTAAGTTTAACTAAGTGAGTAACCTGGAGCCTTTAAACTAAACACACCACAAACTACTCAAATGAAACTAAAATAATCTAAACTAACCTTAATTATTATGTTTGTTGTTAAACTCAACTAAAAAAACTTTTTCTTTTTTTTATAATCATGTGTTGCCTCTAAATAAAACCAAAGTGGAGTAAAGTAAAAGACTTTTCTTTTGGAGGATCAGGCTCAGTGAGCCAGCTGCCTGTGTATCATCTGGGAAAACTTTTTTCCTGTGCTGTTACAAAGTCTGTCTGCAGATGCAGATGGCGCAGAGGCCTGCAGCTCTTTAATGCTCACGTCACTCCAGACTATAGCAGTCGTATGGTGGCTATATTGTGCGGAGCCGGGCCGTGCAGGCAGCCAGTATAAATATTACATGGGGCAGCAGCTGACTGAGCGCTGAGGTTGGGACCGGGGGAGGCCCCTATAGTCCCTCGACAGATGGAACAAGCCGACAGACTAACACAACAAAAAAGTTTTTAATAAGCCCGCAGCTTGGCATTGTCCCCACGGTACCGGGGCCACACGGTCCCCTAGGGGACCAACTGTCCTTTGTCTGGCCAGCTTTTTTATCACAGGGGTCGAAGTTTGGTTTCAGCTGTAGGCGGTGAAGAGATAATTTTAAAATGTTAGCATCTGATGAATTAGGTCTGCATCTTGTTGTCGTACAGAAGTTTTAAAGTTACAACTGGTGTGATCAGACGCAGCTACAAGCCTCTTTTAATCCTGCACGGCGACGCCTACAATGTCTGCATTAAAAAAAAAAAAAACAAGAGGCTTTTATTTTGAACAGAAACGCAGCTGCTGACTCCCCTGGACGGAAAGTTTTTAAAACTCATTTCTGTGTCATATTTATCTGTAGCTTGTCTAATTATACATGGTGGAAAAGCAGACGCAGGATAAGACAAACACCCGCTGAGACGTACTGTATCATTACTGTGTCAGTTTAAAGAGAGACGCACATGCCGAAACACAAAGTTCATCTTTAAAGTTGCTGCTGTGAAGTCAAAACAAGTCAGTGATACGAACCTAGAAAAGTGCGACACAGCTTCATGTTTGCGGTCCTTCTCTCTGCCTCTCTCTCTCTTCAGTCTCGCAGCGACCGCCAAGTACTGCTGCTGCTAAGTTTACTTCTGCCGAGCAAAGTTGCTCAAACTTTAGTTCAACTTCCCCGGCCGGGGAGGGGAGGGCTTGCTGGGCGGGACGAGCAGCTGACTGACACGACAGGAGAGCCAATAGGAGGGGGCTGTGCCCTCCTGCTGCCGGGAGCTGGACCCAATCCCAGTCTTCCAGTCTCAGCTTTCAACAACAATAGACTGAACAGCAACAAAGAGCATCTGCTGCGCCCGGCAACTTCTCACACTCACTAAGCTCCCCCAGCAACCTGCTTTAAACCACACAAACACTGCACGTCTAACTCTTTCATTTAAGCACTGTTTTATTTTATCTTTTTTTTTTTTTTTTTTTTTTAAATCTGCACAACTTTACCTCAACCTGAGCAGTTGACTTAAAAAAACAGCATGTGGAATATCATAAAATGTAAGGCACAAAAAGAAAAGAAAAACAAAGTCACAAAGAAAACGACCACAATGATACAACAATAAAAACCAGGATCCACCAGAAACACACCGTTTTAAGATCACACAGGAAAATTATAATGATGTTGAACTGAGCAGTAACACTTGTTTTTAGGGTTTTTTTTTTTCAGTCTAACCTGTTCTACCCTCACCCCAGCATTAATCTGTTCATCTTTCCAGATCTCTGCTCATGTTAAATGTTACCTCATGTGATTGATGTGTAACACTGTAGGTTTCAACCATCCTCCTCAATCACATGTGACCAAATATACCAGATGTAGATAATTTAGGTAAGTTAGAGGAACAATTTCACAGGAACTCCAGGCCTATTCACAGTGTCTGTGTCTGGAACAGACAGACAGTTCCTCCCTCCCAATAGCAGATGGTCTGCCAGATAATGAGCTCTCCAATTGCTTGCTCCCATTACCCCCATCCCCATCTCTCCAAGATGTAATGGGGGGTAAAGCAACCTCAACTCATTCTGCTGCTTTTCTTCTTCATTTCATTTTGTTTCATGCACATTTAATGATATGGTTGGGTTTTTTTTTTCTATTTTCTGTTCAAGAGAGCTGCACATTACCAAACAATCTTCCTGTTAGCAGGAAGGTGTACTTACAATGAGTATCTATAAAATTTAAATCTTCATTCCTCACCAATTGCATGTTGTTCAACTACACCAAATAAAATTACTGAACTAATCGAAACCAAACTAAAATGGCTTTATCCTCATTATAAGCTTGAAAAAATGTTCAAAACTTACTTTAACCTGTAAGACTGAAATGCCACTAAAACTATACCAGACTAAGCGCAGTTAACTCATTCACCCATTATAAATTCAATATATCACTACTAAACCTAACTAAACCAAAAGCAGCTAAACTCAGCTTCCCTGATTCTACACTAAACTCACTCTGTTCCTCCTTATAAGCTTTAATAACTGTAAGTTATTAAACTAAACTAAACTAAACTAACTAAAACACAACTTCCTGTCCTAAGCTTGAATAGCTGAATAATTGTGGGCAACTAATCTAAACTACTCTAAACCAAACTAAACTAAACTAAACTAAACTAAACTAAACTAAACTAAACTAAACTAAACTAAACTAAACTCACTCTGTTCCTCCTTATAAGCTTTAATAACTGTAAGTTATTAAACTAAACTAAGTTAAACTAAAACACAACTTCCTGTCCTAAGCTTGAATAGCTGAATAATTGTGGGCAACTAATCTAAACTACTCTAAACTAAACTAAACTAAAGTAAACTAAACTAAACTAAACTAAACTAAACTAAACTAAACAAGAGAAACAAACAGAAACAGAAACAAAACAAAATTAAACAAAACACAACTTACTTAACCCACTTCTATAAGCCTGAATTGTCACAAAGAAACAAAACCAAACTAAACTAAACTCTGTTTTAAAATATAATGAACCTTTATTAAATTAAATCAATTTATCATAGGCCCAAACTATTTCTACTGACTAAACCAAACTCCATTTTCTTGAAAACCTAGATTATTGTGTTCAAGTAAACCACCTAAACAGTCCTCCTTCATTAGCTTGAATAATAAAAGAAGAAATAGAACCTTAACCCTAAACTACAGAAAATGAAACTAAACTGAACCAACCAGGACTGGACTGAATTAAACAAAACTCAGCACAAACTGTTGTCACTGAATGGAACTAATGTGAAACAAAAGTCAGAATTCACTGAACTCATTTAGTTCAGTCTGAATTAAACTGAACTGAATTCAACTAAGGCCAACACAACTTCCCTGATCCTAAGTAAACTGTTTTTATTCTCATCATCCAGTAAACACCAGTGTTGACCATACCCAAACATTAAGCTTTTAAAATAATATATTTGTATATATATTTATTTAATATATATCTCCTGTAAACAAATCTCCTGTCCACATCCCTTCACTCACCATCTCTTTTTCTCACCCCTGCTTCCATGGCACAAAAAAGTGAAACACACACACACACACACATATATAATGAATTCACTGCTTATTAAACTGGTGTGTGTGGACAAAGAAGGTGTCGCTGTTGAGGAGGACTGCTGGGTCTCCACTAATGCCACGGCAAGTTTTTTTATCTGAGGATGCCAGACAGCCTCTTGTATTCTTCTTGAGCACTGTGCTCTCATTAGCCTATTAACTTCAGTATTCACCCCCCTACCCTTCTGTTCCACTACCCAGATAGGACCAAAAACACACACATACACACACACACATACACATACGTGCTGCACGTTCACAGGCATATGCAAATGCACAGAAATGAATGCGCACGCACGCACACACACACACACAAACACACACAACCACCACGACCCCCCCCCTTTCCTCTTATTCTCTGCTCTGTATAACAAGCAGCTGAACTCTGACATAGCCTCCAGCTGTCCTGGAGATGGTGGTGACAATAAAGTTTAAACAAATACACACACACACACACACACACGCAGAGTGAAGAGAAGGAAACAGGACCTTGTTGAGAAAATGACCCGCGTGAGCTAATTAATGGAAATTTCACTCCGTCTTCATCATCATCATTATTCAAAAGTCCTCTAAAATGTTCCCTCCTACGCTTTCATTATCATTATTCAGCATTTCAGATAGTAACAACTTTCGACTGTGCTGGTGCAGAGACAAAAGGGTCACCGCTCTGCTGGAAGGGAGAAGTTTCTCCCTTTCATAAATGTGCAGATTTGTGTTTGAAGTAACAAAGAAAGTGGAAGTTGTGTATAATTTGCAGAGACACTCTTGATCTGGGAACATGTGTGAAGAAGAAGAAGAAGAAGAAGAAGAGAGGAACTTTTCTTTTTTTTTTTCTTTTTCCCATCTTAGATTTGGACACACACACTCACACAGCCTGGGCTCATGCACAGATGGACATCGGAGCCCTGCTCCTGGTCTCATGATAACAATCAGGTTCATAACACTATGGCTTTATTGCCCTTCCTCCCCCACTCTCTGTCTGTCTCTCTCTCTCTCTCTCTCTCTCTCTCTCTCTCTCACTTTCACACCCCCAACCTTGCTCTCTCTTTCTCTCTAACATCCATGCAGTATGATCATACTCATATCTGTCAACTCCCATTAGACACAGCTAAGCGCTTCAACCACTAGTATACAGGGAAGGGATTTTTTTTTTTTTTAAATCTATCTTCATAGTTCATTTAACATCCATCTGACATACCATGTTTGCTAAAGGACAGGCTCATACTTTTTCAAGTCAATCTTAAAGCCATATGCCCACGTTGAGCACTGAAAGAGGTTCTGGCTGCGGTGATCATTCCTCCTGTTCATACTGGCGATTCAAAGATCCCTCACTAACACGATTCTAATGGATGAGACGTTGGACAAAATCACAGTCCTGTTTAATTGTCAAAACATAGTGACAAAAAAATGAAAACCAAAACTTACACAGTCTCCGAGGTGATGTCTGCAAATGTCTTCGTTTGTGAATTCATTTTTCTTTTCATAGTTTTTGCTTGAAAGCTGAAACGATTAAAGGATTATCTAAATAGGTGTCAGTTATCTTTGTGTTGATTGACTAACTGAGTGATCGAGTAACTGTTTCAGAGCTGCTTATAAAAGTCACAGACTTTTTAGCATTAAAATCCTGTATCTGTGTCTCCCCTGCAGTGTTTCTTATTATTTTTCCTTGCTGAGGTTAAGAATAGCAACACAAAGAGGGAAAAGAGTGCAACGTGGGAAAACGCCTGCTTAATCTGACAAACTCAGGCTGCTGAGACCTCAGATTAGCTTCAGCTAAACTTTGGACTGCACACTGAACTGGGGACTGTGGATTTTGTTCACTATAACAAGCACATTAGGAAGGGGTCTCTGAATATCCAGTATGATCAGGAGGAATGTGTACACTCTGTAAGGTCACTTCACTAATGTTTGCGAACTCATCCTTTAACACCATCAACTTTGGTGGTGTATAAAAATATGTCTGCCTTTTAACATGATGAAGACACAAACTGCCTCTGGCTCTTCATTACTCACTTACACTTCTCCTTCCTCTTTCTTTCGTGGGAGTTATGAATTTTTAACAGGCGTGTGCGCGCGCACACACACACACACACACACACATACACACACACTCTGAGAAGAGAAAAGGCCAAGAGACAGACAAAGTTTGGTCTGGATGCCACTTTAGATGACCGTCATCTCTGGAGACCCCCGCCACCCCCCCCCCCCCCACTTCATCCTCCCCTGCTTACCCAACCCAATCCACAGCTTGGGCCTCCCCATGGGGGGGGGTGACACGTGGAATGGGGTCAGCTCTGCCAAAAGGCATCACATCGCTCCACTCCTTGGTGCTGTCTGCTCCTCTGTCTGTCTGCTGTACCTCTCTGTCACTTCGCCTGTCAGATCTAAACTTACTGTGGGAATTCTCTATTCTCTCTCCAACTTTTCGTTAAGAGCCAGTCCCTTAATGTGCAGCCATGACGCAACATCTGAGTGAGTTGTCTACGGCTCAGTCCAGACGAGCGTCACAGCGCTCACCCACTCTGCCCCTGTGTCCCACACTCTGTCCCCCTGCTGGGGTCACTGAGTCAAATTCCCCTCAATTTCTTCACTTCCCTTTCTCTGTCCTGAGGGCGAAGCATCCTCTGCCCACACTTGACCCTCCCATCCTTTCATCGTCTCTCTGCTCATGCCCACAACTCTTCCCATCTCCTCTCCCCTCCTCTTTTTTCAACTCTCAACCTCTGTCTTTTTCCCGTCTTTTAGCCTCTATCCTCTATATCCCTCCTGTGCTCACCCGGCAGCAGCAGGCTGGGCAAATATGCACCCTGAGCAGCGGTAAATACAGGCAGCACTTCACAAACAAGGCCTGATTACAATGACAAAGGCTGCCACACTTTAGGGAGGAGCTTGGAGCAATTTGGAGGCTGCGGGGGCCATTGAGCGAGTGGCATACTTAATGGGCTTTGTGTGCCAGAAGAAAAGGGTCTGAGCTTCTGGGCCCAGCTGTCACTATGGAAAATATCAGACTGACACAGCACCCGACGCTCTTTGGCTTGCTCTCTTTTCTTCTTTCAACCCCCCCCCCCCCTTTCCAGCCCTCCTCCCTCCTCTCTTCTCTCTCCACTCTTTTCTCTCTAGTTAGCGAGCACAAAAAAGTGAAAGCTGTTGGAAAGAAAGAAAGAAAGAAACTGAATGAGAACTCCCTCTCTTGATCTCTCATTCTCACACACACACACACACGGAGAAAAAAGCAAGCATGCAGCCGTAGTCTCTCTCTCTCTCTCACACACACACACACACACACACACACACACACACACACACACACAAATATAATGCGCAGTAGGCTGACTCTGCAGCAATTATTCAAACCCTAAACCCAGAGGGATAAATGACATTATTACATTTCACTACTTAATTACGTGTGTGGATAGTTACTAAGCGTTAGCCATCATGCATGCATAATGCAGTAAGATATAGTCACCTCGCTTCATAAAGCACCCTTTCATTACCAAATGTATGGCAGGAGAAAAACAAATTAACATGTGCTCTGTGAGAAAAATGCATCTGTGGCAAGTGGGAAAAATAAATAGAATAAATACACATTAAGAGTAAATATGTGACTGTCAGGCATCACATGGCAAATATAACTCCAACTTTTAGTGGATTTCCAGCAGCGCCAACCGACAGTTTATTTTCTGGAAATGATTTTTTTCTCCAGTGATAATGGGCTTGGCTCGAAAACAAAGACTAAGAGATCCTCTGAAGCAGCTCTCTGGTTACGCTTTCTCAATCCTTGTACGCAAAGAAGCGCTCACACTCCAGATCCAACTGTATTACACCAGCTCTGTGACTTATGGCACTGTAACACCGAGCATAATACACACACCCACGCACGCACACACACACAGCGAGCTTGTGCACAAGCAGGGGCGCACTGGAGGCGAACAGGCACAAACACATGCGCGCGGTCGCACAGCGCTGCATTATTGAAACACAGCACAAAGCCAGAGTTGGATGTTGTTTCACCTAATCTCTTTGATACCACTGTGGTGCTGCTAAGCTCCAGAAAATCAGCTTAGCAGATGTCCTAAAGTGTAGGTGGCTTGTTTCATGAGGCAAGAGAAGAAAACGCTACAAGAAGAAGAAGTGAAAGAGGGAGGGTGGGGGCAGGGCCACAGATTTGGAACGGGGCCTGACGAGTTCAACTCAATCCCCTTTTTACTTCTGTCTGCCAGGCACAGTTGTTCCAGCAAACTAGAAGGAGTTTTTTTTTCCTTCTTTTTTTTCTCAGTTCAGCCATCTCTCCACCTTTTCTTCCTCCCCCAGACCTCTCACTTTTCAGAGTGCTTACATTAATCTGCGTGTGTGCATGTGTGTTATTTTTTCCAGGCCAAAGAAGTTGTCGTACTTGTGATAATGATGGTGATAATGATTGTAATGAGGGTTTTTTTTTCACAAGGTTGCACATGCTGCTTTGCCTTCAAGCCTTAACCTGTACTCAGATGTCAGCTGATTACAGTCGCACCCAGCACACGCTCTCACACTCACACTCACACCCACACACACACACACACACACAAACACACACACACACACACATGTCACATGCATTATCAGCACAAGTGAGACATCTGTATGCAAATGTCATTATGTTGGTGGGGAGGTGGCTCAGAATGGGCCGGGTGTGAGTGATGTTATGACAGTGAAGGAGGGACTGAAAAAGGTCGGGGCTCTGAAGGAGTGTGTGTGTGAAGAGCTGATGCACATATGTATGGTATCCATAGTAACCAACTAACCCAACTCAAGATGGCTCACTGATGCTGTCATCTTTTATCTTTCTCTCCAGCCTTGTGCAGTGCACTTGTTTTTACTCGCTCACATAGCTCATCTCTTGACATTGATAATACAGCACAGAAACACACATGGCTATGCTGCGGACAGATTAATAAAACATCAAATCCTTCATTTAGACAGTGCAGTTCCATGGCAAGATAAAAAATGTTAATAATCTCGCGTTGTACTGTGTGTTTCATCTACTACCTCGCAAGTATCTCAGATATGTAGTTCATCTCACTCTGCATGGGTGGCCGTCTCCTCAGTCTTTTCAGAGTCACCGTGTGGCATGTAGCAAGCACTTCAGTGTCAAAACATCTCGTCCTAATGGGAGAGCCTCAAATGTCCATGGTGATGAGAGAGGAAGAGAAAAAAATGGAATGAAAACTGATGGAGAGGGAAAAAAAGCACAAATGCTCTTAAGCTCTCATGACTCTAAAGACACACTACAGACATACCAAACCACACACTATGTTCGTTTTGAGAGTGCACATTAACCTGAGACATGCACCCATGTCCAAAACGCTCCTATGTATTAATTTGTGGATGGAAAGTGACAAATTCATAAACAATTGCTGAATAATCTTTTAAAAAAAAACAGTTTGGTTTCTCTTGCAGCTTCAACGCTCATGTAAATAGTTGTATCACCATACTATGATACAACATCACCCATTGGACTGAGAGCAGCTCAGAACTGTTTGGATAAGAGTTTGAAGACTTGCCATGGAACATGTAAGACAGAATTAAGCCAACCATAACTTCATATGCTGCCGTTTTCCAGCTTCGTGTCTTGGATTTGTGAGGAGCCACGATAACAAGAGGAACAACTTCGCTTCTGCAAAGCGATGCGCAGCTGAGATTTATGAGCGAAGGTCAAAACAGTCAGACATGATTAAGGGAGTTTTAATAGCAGGAAAGGTACTTTTTGATTGAATTAAAACTTTAAATTCTTAAGTATTCTCTAACAAATTTTAACTTATAAACAACAAGATTTGATTATCAACAAAGCTGTAGATTAATTCTGCTTTTTTTCCCAGCTAAGCCCCTCCCACATCAACCTGGGAAGAAACGTAAGGAAGAAAAACCAAATTGTGAACTAAACTAAACCGCGTGTGATCCCGTCTCTTAGAGCAAGAAGCTGAGTGAGAAAATATGTTTCCAGGGTCTTTAAAGAGCAGCTGCTGTGGGTCCTATTCACACCCACAGCAGGAAACCTCATCGATAAGAAAGACGTCACTCATTCCAATGTGAAGACAACGCAAACTCAACACCTACTCTTAGTTTCAACTGCATCACAACAGAGAACGGTGCTGTGGGTGAGGAAACAAAACAAAGCAGTGATATTATTTCAGTCTCCTGTGCGGTGATTTACCTCCTCACTTCCTCAGGTTTCTGTTGGCTCTCAGCTTTAATTAGCTGCTTTTCTGGTATCCATTGTGAAAAGGGACAAGGAAGTGGGGGCTGGACAAGGGACTGGTACAGACTAAAATCAGATGTGTCAGTGGTCTTCAACAGAAGTCATTAAAAGGCCAATAAACCTGTAGGTTTCTGTTTCTGCTGAGGTTCTGAACATGTAGCTTTAACTATCATTTAAAATGGGCCCGAGGAATACTGTGCAGTCACAACACCAGTGTAATCAACTCCCATCATAAATTAGTCCCATCAGTTATCTGAAAGTCTATACAACAGCATGTTATGATTTACATTCTCAGCAGCTTAAAGTGGAAGAAGCTCTTTGTTGAGTATCTGAATCTAGAGTTTCTGCCATTAAACGATTACTGTCCCCTGCTATCATCAGTACTATTACCATAACTGTAATGTGAATCCATGCTCTGTGGGGGAAAATTAGACGTGAGGGACTTTCAAGCCACTTTAACAAACATAATGCATCGACATACAGTTATTTCATACAGAATTCATTATTCAGCACTGACAGTTTATACTCAACCATGTTACTGTTAGTTGTTTTATCTTTAAAAGTGTTGGTAAAAGGTCTAATTCCAGTGCATCTCTCCGTATGGATAGATTTCCTGCCACTGTCACCACCAGGAACCACCTTCCACAGGAGCTTACATAAGTTATTTCAGTGCAATCAACTGCATGAATCCCAAATGTAAGTGGTAGAAAAATATTCAATCCCTCATGAAGGAGCCCTCCCCATTAGCTCAGAGTGCAGAATTAGCTGTTAGCATCTCGTGACCTGGTTAGAGCACTGAATTTTTAAAAAAAGGTGGGGGGACAGTTTTACAGAGAAACTGACAAGAAAGAGAAACCTGTTGAAGGTAAAACACAAAGTCTAGACTGGTATCGTTTACGTCTGTTTCATGAAAAGTGCAACATTTTGTCAGGCTCCAGGATCAGAGCTTTGGTGATGAGCTGAGCTGATGTGTTTCAGTGTGTGACTGGGTGGCAGCTGATAGAGGAGCAGACTGATGACTTTAGATGGAAAAGTAATTGCATTGTTACGCTCGTAATATTGTGAGGGAAAGGAATCACAGCCAGGTGAGCAGAATCTGGTTTTCATGATCCCCTGCAGCTGGTAAATAATATTTATTAAATCCTGTATTGACATAGATTCTCATGAGTTCAGCTTCACCTGTATACACAGCCCAGGTCTGCTGTTAGATGTTTTTGCTCTAAGACATTTGTATACATTGAAAAGCAGGAATTTAAGCTGAGGGCAGAGGACGAACACACATTACATCTGTCTTTAAGTCTATCCACTGCTCGCCTGATGGCTTCTGAATTCACTTCTAAAATCTTTTATTAGTATATAAGGCAGAATATGGTAGATGCAGAATATTCCTGCATCAGAAATTCTTTTAATTGATGAACCAGCAAGCCGCCTTAGACACTCTGGTTCTCGTCTTTTAGCTGTTCCAAAACACACCATGAAAACTTTGGGTGATACTTTAAATATTTTTAAACGTAGACTAAAAACTCATCTGTTTAGTTTTGCTTTTATTTGGGGTCAATTCAACTGTTACTTTTTTATATTTTACTCTTTTATTGTAATGTAATGTTTTTATTTTGTGTAGTGTTCTACAATTTTATTATATTTATAAAAAATAAATGAATTATTCACACCCTGTGCACTTTGAACTGCCTTCCACTGAAAGCTGCTGAATAAAAAGGCTCTGACTGACTGATTACCACCCAGTTTTTTTTTTTTCTCTTGCTTGTTTCAAATAAAGTTTTTTTGTTTCCGTAACATTCAACAGCTCCTGTAAATCTCCCAGCACGGGCTGAACCAGAGAGCAGGTAGGTCTGCTGTCTGGGACAGAGCACAAAGGTCTTAATGAATCAGGTGAATAACTGTTGTGTTGCATTAGTGTGATAGAAAATATGAAAAGAAGAAAAGTGGAGATGGAAGGTTTATGGATGGCACACTGATATGTAGTTTTGGATTTAAGTGCCTGTGAAATGGCAGATGAGAACACAAGTGCACACTCCAAAAAAATAAAAAAGAAAAAAATAAGTGGAGAGTTGGGAAACATCAGTTTGCAGGAGATAAAAGACACAAAAATAAGGAATCATCCATCCCTGTCCACAGCTATACGCTCACTCTCTCTCCCTGTCAGGCTGATGGGTAATTGAGGCAGTCACAACACAGATCGGGACGCAGTGTCATGCTGTGCCCTGGGTCTGGCTCGCTGCCCCAGCCCTCTGGCAGCATGCTGCGACACGCTCAGGAGCGCGTACGCACACACACACACACACACAAACACACGCACAGAACAAAAAAACAAATGGTTGCTTCACACACACGGACACACACGAAAACACATGCTCACTACACCCACACACACAGGGACACGTGCACACTACACAGACACACACACTCCCACTTCACAAATGCCTATTACCAACATACACAAATGCTAACAAGCTGTCTTTACACAAGTGTGTACAGTCACACAGATGGACAAAGAGAGAAGCACAGGCAAGTGTAAGGACACACACACACACACACACACTCACACACACACACACACTCACACACTCACACACAGATCACTTGAAGTCACACTTCCATCCTTTTTTTTGATCACAGACTACAGCATGCCCCAGCAAGTCCCTCCTCTCCCCCTCATATTTCCTTTCCTTTTCTCTCCTCCCATCCCCTGTCCTCCTCTTGTTTCCTCTCCTCTCCCCTCCTTTCCTCCTCTTATTTCCTCTCATCCCTCCCTCTTCTCCTCCTGTTTGTCAGACCTGAGGCAAACAGGCTTGGCCCTAGGCAACGCTGAAGCCTCTTCTGCTCCTCTTTACTCTGCTCCCTCCCTCCCTCCCTCACTCCCTCCCTCACTCCCTCCCTCACTCCATCTCTCTCTATCCCTCTCTCCTGGCGATCCTCCAGTTTAAACAGAAGGCTGTGATGGGGGAGAGAGTGGGATTCAGAGGGAGGGAGGGAGAGGGAGGGAGGGAGAGAGAGAGAGAGAGAGAGAGAGAAAGGCCAGTTGCTTGTGTGAGTGTTGCATGATTCATGTTGCCCTGTAATGAAGCTGGTCCAGTCTTTTAAGTGTTTGGTGTGTAATGGAGTTTCAGGGACAGGCCTATCATTTTCTCCTAATAGTGCTTTCTCCGCCGCACGCCATGACCCCTCTCTCCACGCCCCCGCCCCACACACCCCTACTGTGGCAACTGCACATTACCACGGCACGCACACATACACACACACACACGTAGCGATTACCGACAGCTGCGGGAGTTTCTGAACGGCAAAAGTGGCCAATTTTCTCTCCCTTCCATTTAAACAACAAACAGGGCGTCGTGTTAAAATGGGCGAGGGAAGAGAGAAGGGAAATTGGGCTGATAAGAGTTATTGTGAATCAGGAAGAGAGTGGGTTAGCTGCTGTGAAGTAGCAGTGCATGGCGAGCAGTGATTTTAATATTCTTGAGGAATACTTTGAGAGAGACAACACTCACAACAAGAGACTGCGAGGAAATAACGTTCAATGGATTTCAGCTTTTTGGGGAAAAGCAGCACAGGTGCACTGAATCCACAATTTAAAACGTGCATTTGTGTGTGTGTGTGTGTGTTCACACAGATTGTTACTCTGAAAACCTGCAGGGTTGGGCTCACACTTTTGGAAAAGGGAAGGTCAATTGGTCCAATCTCAGGTTTTATTTTTAAAGAAGTTCATCTTAAACTTGCTTTTAGGGTCAAGGCTGGAAGCCTTTCAACAATAAACGTAGTCAGTCAATGATATGATCCACATAAGGATACACAAGCGTGTACATGTGTTAGTGTGTGTGTGTGTGTGCTGGTTGGTGGTTAGGGCCAGTTTTACTGGAGCAGATTGTGGAGTGTGTGTACAGACCAGACCTGAGATTACTGAACAGATTGCACAGCTGGCAAGCAGCCCTCTCTCCACACACACAACAAACAGACGCACACACACACTCACACTCACACTCACACACACACACACACACACACACACACACACACACACACACACACACACACACACACAAAGCCAGAAAAACAAATATTGACAAAGTATTGATCCTGGGTGTATTGGTCCATATTGACAAGGCACTAATGCCAGGAATATCATTCTGGTCCATGTGTTAAATCACAAGTGGTCAAATTCCCTCATTAACCAAGACGTATTAGTAACAAAGCAAATTCCACAGTTCAAACAAATCCATGGAAGTGACGGTCACCTAGTTAAACTGATATTTTACGGCTAAGTTATGGTTAAAAGGTTTAATACATTTGCAGCCTGTCGGTAGAAAAGTTAGGAGCAAAGGTTATTAGCTCAAAGTGAAGAATAAAACACATTAATCACACATTAATCACACAGCTCACTCGTGTGTACGGCAAAGTGTAGCTGTATGAACTCTCAGGTGACCACATCATTCATCACATGTCTGCTCAGAGCAGAAAGAGCCAATCAGAGGCAAGGATTTACCCTAAACACTGTTCATGTTTTGACAACATTTTAAGTTTCTGCAAAAGCATTATGTACTTTTCATTTTTAATAAATATCATGCTGTTTGTGTGAAATTCAGTGGAGAGAGGGTTCAATTACCAACAACAGGTTCAATTACCTTAATACGAAAATCCAGAACCTATGAACATGCTAATATTTTAGATTTCAAAAGTTTAACTACTGAATCTGAGAGGTCTCCTACGTCACTGTAAGGTCCATTCTCAAGATTCAAGTTTCCACATCAAACAAACATAAGTCGTCTGCTAGGACAGGAAATAAACCATATAACAACAACCACACTGGTAAGTGCAGACTGTGAAAATGCATAGAAATGGACCGCAAAAAAAAACAAACTCCAGATTAAAGTCTTGAAATAGAATGAAAAAAAGGGAAAGTAGAGTGAAATCATATCAAATGTCCAAATTAACTGCAAACAGGACAAAAACCACCTTATTCTGGTTCAGCTAATCTATTATTCATCCAGACCATTATACTGTACAGTCAATCCAAAGCATGTCTCAGAGGGTGTGTGAAGATGTGTGTCTGTGCTGCAGTTAAAAGACCTCTGATGCTCTTAAATTATATTTTAGTTGTAAGAAATTTCATAATTATCTTTTCTTTAATTAATTAAAATTTTTCTTCTTTATGTTTCTGAACATAAAACTTTTTTTTAAAATCTGAAGTTTTATCTTTCACAGTTTGATAAATTTGGGTCCAGGTTACAGTTCATTAAAAAAAGTTTGACCTTTCACCTTGACAGGTGCTAAAAAGCAATACATGGGCCTGCTGAACATATGCACAGTGACATGTATGTGTACATGCTTGCACATTCTTTGCCTTATCTGTCAGTGCTAGTTAATGGTTACACCTCTGTACTGACTGCCTCTGTCATTTGACTTCAGGGGAAGAAAAAAAAAAACAGGGGGAGGGGGAGAAAAGTTGGCTTCCACTTTTCCCGTCCATGGAACACCTGCCATTCCATGCCATGCCATCCCCTGACATGTGTAGCTGGGCTTTGTTGCTGCCAGGATGCAGAGGCAGGACTGTCTTTGTGCGTCTGCTCTTTGTTTCCCCCGAGGGGTAAGAGAGAGGGGACTTCTCTACGAGTTGAACAAATAAACAGCAGAGAGCACGAGAGACAAAGCCAGGGAGGGAGCACCTGCCGAGGGCTTTGTGTCTCTTAATAAGGCGCACTACCGTCTGGGAGCGCAAGCCCCCCAACAACACACTGTGTGGAACTACAGATATGTAAACACACACATATCTAAATAGATATGCCAACTGTATGCACAAAACACACACTTTACACGCCTGTGTATTCCAGTGTAAAACACTTCATACATACAGGGTAACAATGAAATACTCACTGGTCTGATTGGTACGAGGGAAGAGGAATAAGAGGAATACAGAAGAAGAAATCTGAGTGCAGGAGAAACCTTAACTCAGATTCAACTAAGTATGAAAGTATCAACTAAGTTGTATACTGTACATATGGCCACTTGACTATTGTTTTAAGAGCCCACCCTTTACAGAGTTTTAACCTTCAAGAAATGCATGCTGGGAAGTCTGCTAATATGCTTTTTTATTGATGAGTTTAGCTTACACTAAGCTAAAGCTATAGGCATTTTAAACTGACTAACCTGAAATGAATAAAAGTCATATATTCATATAAAGGTAAAGATTAGCTGATGAGCCCACCACTAAATGTTCGCAGGTTTGAACATGATCTGATGAGCTGTGTCGTCTTTTTACTGTCTTCAGAAAGGAGGGTTTTTTTGTTTTTTGTTCCAACATTTTCCTTTTAGACACTAGCACTGGGAGCGCCTGTGATGATTATATGGAGAGATGTGAGAGCATAACATCTTGTGGAGCATGTATTAGCTGTTTTGCAAATGGAAACAGTTTTGATGTTTGTGTCACTTATTCTCAAAAAAACAGCTTTTATTTCTTAAACAATGGAAAAATGCACCGTGCATAAAGAGCTAAAAATATGTGGGGAAAAAAGGAAAGAGAAAGAATGCTTTTCCATGCCTCCTGCTTCTTCTTCATGGTGTTGTGAACTTTATTACATTCATTGTTGTTGAAAGCAGCCATAGAAAATTCTGTGTTCATATGTGTAGGTCGTGTGTGTGTGTGTGTGTGTGTGCGTGTGTGTGTGTGTGTGTGTGTGTGTGTGTGTGTGTATGTGTATGTGTATGTGTGTGTATATGTGCGTTTCCACACATATGAAAGCAGTATAGTTTTATGGTTGGATGGGACTGTCAGTCGTAAAAGTGTGGCAGCACTCACGTGAGACATATAAATGGAGATGGTCTCCTTCTCTGACACATTCTTTATAGTGGCCCCTGAGGGCCAAGGCTACGCAGACGTGTGATGTACCTAGAGAGGACCAGTTAAGGTTTTCTTCATTTGAACTCACACTCAAAGATGCAAAGAAACAAACAAAGGAAAGAAAGATATTTTACTCAAAAGCAGCAGAATAGAGTAGGACGGTGGATGGACGCTCAGACAGCACTTTATTAGGAACACCTGTACACCTGCTTATTCATACAATGATCCCATCAGCCAATCAGTGACTGTGACCATGGTATGATGGGGCTTTTTTTTAAGCACTTGAAGAGCAAATCATCACTAAAGCCTATGTCATGCAAGAGACCCGATAAAAACACTTTGAATGGTCAAAGTTATTCACATTTAAGGTACACGGATTGATCGCTCAACTCTAAATGTCAACTCTTTGACTTTGAGCGGCACAGTTAATTAAATGGGGGTTTTTTTTCTACCCAGGTAATGTTAACTAGTAAAGATGAAAAGGCAGCTAAACATCCTTCACTCATTCACTCCTCTGACAGTTTCTTTAGTTGTGATGCATTTGCACAGAAACATTAAAAAGCCAGTCGATTAAACGTGGACAGCTTGTGCTGCGTCCACAGCTGCTGGAGATGAAAGTTTGCTGAGCCTGCTAGATGAGCCCGACTCTGCCTGCACTGAAACTTTTCACTAACTCTGCACAAGTAAGTGAATGAAATCACTCCATGCTGCTTAATGCCACGTTAATTACAACCTGTTATATCCAAGGAATCTTTTAAAACTACTTAGCTAAATGTTTGGTTGAGTGCAGCGCAAGATTCTCAACATGATGAAACTATTCATAAAATCAGTCTAACATTTGGTCATGTGATCAGTTACAGGTCACTAATGTATGTAAAACTTTCCACTATAGGAACAGGAGTTATGTAACTTTCAAAATTAGCCACAATTTAACCATGTGTGTCCACACATGGACAACAACAGCAGAGACCACGTCAGGTTCCAGTCCTGTCAGCTAAGAACAAACATCTGAGGCTGAAGTGGACACGGACTCACCAACACTGGACAGATGAAGACTGGAAAATTGTAGCCTGGTCTGATGGATCTGGATTTCTGCTGAGGCTGCAGATGTTAGGGTCAGAATTTGGAATCAACAGCATGAATCCATCTAATTATTGGGACCCTTAATGTGAAGTTCTTCAATACTGTACTGTAGTAAACTGTGTATGTTCAGAGGACAGGAGACACTGCTCTACAAACTCAGTATAACATAATGTATATACGTACCACACAGTTGAGATCAGGTCTGTACAGAATGTGTTGTGAGCCTGTGCAGAATGTGTGCATAGTATTTTCCTTTCAGTAACTCCACATGGTCTTCAATCTTAAATTCATTCAAACCGTATCTGACTCAGTGAACAGGTTTGTATCAGTTTTCCACGTCACCAAATAATTCAGTGAAAAACACAAACTCAACATGATGATTCCACAAGTAACTCTCCCTGAATTTCTCTGGAATTTCAGAAATCTGTGTTTTCAATATGTGAGAACTACATATAAATGAATTTAGGTCAAAACTGCAGATAAACGTGTAAAAAAAGTGTAAAATCTGTGTTGGCTGTAACCGAACAGAGACCTAAATGAGAGAATATATAAGTTTAAAGTAGATGTTCAGACAGTAAAGATTTTTAAAAACATGATTCTCCACAGCACAGGTTTCCAAAGTGGGTACCACAGCAGCCTGGGCTGCTTTAAGGATGGACCAAAGGGTGCTGCAGGATTTATCCTATCACTGCTCATTTACTGTGCGTTTTCTCCACATTAAATTTACATTAACTTTGGTTTACAGTATATTTTTAAACATGTCAAAACAGAAACAGAACAAAGCAACAAATATCACAATCAGCTGATTATAAACTCTCTATTTTTCAGTTAATGATATGACAACTCGTGGCTGGCAGTAGTCATAGTAACACAAGACGCTTTCCGGCTTTGGGAATTTTACAGGAGCTCAGCAGCCAGAAAACCGGTGACTGTCAGAGACACGATAAAAAAAAAACCAGGGCTTTGCATCAGAGTGTGTGTACAACAGGTATACCATTACAATGCCTGCAACCTCTCCTTGTTTTCCTCTGTTTGTTTCTCCTTAACTAATTGTAATTTTGAAGAAAATGAAAGAAATAGGTTTAATATATTAGTGTGTTCATTATTTGTTGTTGTTGTTGTCCTTCAGCTGCTGCTGTTAGGGGGTCACCACAGAGGATCACCATCCGCATATTTGATTTGGAATACTTTCTTTTTTCTTTTTTTACCCCCGGATGCCCTTCCTGCTCCACCACCTGAGCCATAGCCAGAGCCCTTTTAATCTGAGTGTTACAGAATGGTCTGTGTTATTGAACCTAGATACTTAGAAGATAATATAATATTTAATATTTAAAGTTTTTGTGAATGGGTGCCATGGCCTAAAAGAGTTTGGGAGCCACATCTGTCAAATACAGCTCATCATTTTGAGGCAGTTATCATGGCAACCAGTGTAGCCGGGCCTCAGCCTCATGTATACTGTATTCCTTGTTAAAAGCTCTGCTTAAAACGGCAGATACATTCACATTAACATGTTCACCATTAACATGGGTTTCCACATTTTGTTCAAATTAGCTGGAAGACCAGGAGAATATGCTTTATTATCCTGAACCAACCAGAGACTGTGGGAGCCGTACAGGAAATCCACTGAATGAATATATGAATGAAGTGATTTACTATGTAGCACATTGATGATGTTCAATCCAGGGAGACCAAGGAGAGAAGAGAGTGGATCTAACTAAAGCTCAGTTTGCAACACGTTCATCACCTCATACAGGACAGCATCCCAGTACTTCTGTAATGTGGGACAGGACCACAGACCAGGGCTGCCAGCTCTCACGCTCTGAGCGAGAGACTCAAGCAACTGACACAGATCTCACAATCTCACACACGCCTTTTCTCACGGTAAGCTTTCATTTTCACCAGTCTCTCCAAAACCAGTCGGTGTAATCCACCTCTGGGTGCGCCCCCCCATCCCCAACACTGGAACCTGCTGCCTCGTAACTCTTTGGCCCTTTAGGCCTCCGTTTCTGCGAGGCTGCAGACTTGCACCACTGTATGAATTCTTTACAGGAAAAGCCAGGCCAGAAGCCACAGATTAATAATGCAATTTTCGATCTAAATTCTTATTTATGTGAAGCAAAAAGTTCCCCTGAGAATCGTGTATTATTCATAAGCATCAGGGAAGAGGAGGAAACAAATCATTTAGCACAATGTGTGTCTCTGTTTGTGTGGATGTGTTTGAACATACAGTGCAGTAACACTTGCAAGGATGGGTTTTAAATATGTGCATTTTTGTGTATTCTGTAAGAATGCTTTTGCCTCGTGTTTGAATAGTTTATGTTTGTGATATCTGTATGCCTTTGTGAGATTGAAGGGGAATTTGCATCTGTTTATGTGTGAATGCATGTATGTTTGTGCATTCCAGTGATTATCTGAGAGGGGAGGTATGTGTGAGCATGAATGTTAATATGTGTGTTTGTGAGTGACAAGCAGTTGGGTAATGGAATCAGGATGTATGTGCGTGTAAGTGTGTGATTGCATGTAAGTGCTGTGTGCTTGTGGGTGATTTGCGCTTGCACGCGTGCACTTGTGTGTGTGTGTGTGCGTGCGTGCGTGTGCATATATGCGACTATACGTTGCGTGCTAATACGAACATGCAGAGCCACTTGGTATTCCACACAGCTCGTCTCTTGTCTGTCAAGTACGCGCATGGGGATCGCAACTGGAGAGATTGAAAGTTTGAGGAGCTGAAAGGCCTGCATGCAAATGAGACAAATATACTTGTTTTCTCCTCCTAAACCCCCCTCAGTTTTTCTCTTCATTGTCAAACCAACCATCATCTTTTCTTTTCTTCTGCTCTCTCTTCTTTTCTCCTCCCCTTCAACCCTATTTTCCTCCTGAGCAGGTTTTAAACTGAGGCTTTGCTGCAAACTGAACATGTGCGCTGAAGAAAAAGTGAGAAGAGGAACAATGGAAAGAAAGCAGCAGCAGATTTTCTCTGCCATCAATAAAACTAGTTGTTCTGCTGCTGCTGCTCCTCTCTCCCTGGGAGTTGAATAAAAACGCTCATCAAAATCTAAAAGCATCTGCGGGGTGAGAGGATGATTTCCATCTGTGATCTAGTATTAATGGAAGTGTTAATAGGGGTGGCGGCTGCATGTGGAAGGACTGACAGAGAAACAGCCAGCAGCACTGGATCCTCCTCTGAACTATCAACAAGACTGGCAAGATAAACAATCTCACCAAATACAGATATGGATCGAGGCACGCACACAAACGTATTATAAGCGTGCTTGCCATACACCATAACACACATGCATGAAAAGTTTAGTGAAAATATAAACATATACAGGGCGTACACATTTGTACATCACTGATGCGCACTCACAAACAAAAAATTGAAATTTCATGGACACATACAAATTGCAACTATAGACATTGGCTTACACATAATGTGCACACAAACATAAACACACACCCACATATACAAAAAGCATATATACACACAAACAGACGCACCACAGGGAGAGACAAACAAACAATATTACAGAGCACTTGTAAATGGAAACAGCTTTCACACACAGACCGACACAGCACACGCACTACTAACATGCACAAACACAGATAAGTAAGAGAATTACTGAGAAACTTAATAACTGCATACTAACAGCACACTAAATTGACATGTTTTCCCAATCTTGTGTGTACACGCATCCAAAGCAAACACATAAAGAGCAAACATATGATGCACGCCAATATTTATACAACTGCACAGGGCACAGCAGAGGAGCAATGAAAAGAAAGGAAAATTGGCTTTGTGAAAAAACTAAGTTTAAAAAGAAAATGTGGTGTGTGTGTGTGTGTGTGTGTGTGTTTCCACATTACACACTATAGGTGCCTTTGTGACTCAATCTGCGGCCTCCCTGTATGAGTCATCCAGAGGACGGAGAAAACCCTCTCACAATCAGAACCTGCTTATCCTTCTCAGTGGCCTGCAGGCTTGACAGGGACAGACGTGTCTTTGGCTTTCCAGCACTCCACCATGTTTCAGAGTCACACACAAACTTGAAGCGACGCAGGAAAGCACGTCCATCTGTGAGATGCTCAGTGTGGTGTCACAGTGCCACAGTGTCCCCCGTCATGTGACCATCAAGTTCCATTTTACTGTTAGACTTGCTACTGTCACTGTAGGACTTCTATATTTGGAAATATTCTGTGTTTTATATGTTCTATATTTTTCCTCTCTTCAAATCCTGTGAGAAGAACAAAACCAGCCACTTCCCTGTGGTGCTCAGTTTCAAGCTTATTGGTTCCTCGAAGACATAAATCTTTAAAATCAGCTCATAAATATGTAGTTTAAAAAAAAAAAAAAAGGCTCAGTAATTTCCAGAGTAGTTTTTCACTAAACCTAGCTCAGACAAGGGGAAGTAGTACATTTGTGGGGATTACTTCTAGTGGCACTTTTTTTTGGGGGGGTGTTTAGAGCGGCAGAAGGATGGTGTTGCGTGGCATTCAAATCAAATTAAACTACAGTGTGTGTATGTGTGTATTCATGGTGATGAAGAAACATGTCACCCGGAGCAACAGTGAGGCTTATTCATGTGTTTTTAAAGGCCCTTCACACATTAGGGTGAGACCTAACCATTAGCACTGAGGCCAAGAGCTATTAGTGAACTATATATTATGTGGGGTTACGTTAGAAAAAGCCAGCTTCAGCTCTGACGTGTTCATTCAGCCAGTGCATTGTAACGCAGCCCCAAGATGCTTCTAACCATTAGCAGCTCTGTCCTGTACATATTTTCACTCTAAAGCTGGTTTTACTGATGTACAGTGTGGTTGTTTAAAGTGTGACATTCCTGCGGTTTGGTTTGGTGTTTAATTGTTTGCAGAAAACGCAGCCAAAGGAAGCTGGAGTTGTAGTCAGAGTGAATTTTGACAGGTGTGATAGGGGAGAGATGTAAGATTCTTTTCCACAGAGTCTTCACCTTCAAGAATTTCTCTCCATATATAATTCATGCATTCAAAAACATCAGGCTTTGAGCAGTTGAGACAAGCTCGACACTAACCAGCTCACTGCAGACTAACCTGTTCACTAGCTGCGGGCTGATCGACATTCATTCACAGCCTCATCTCCGTGTTTTGCATTTGTTGCTGGAGAGATCACAAGCAGCGGCTTGCATGCCGCAAAATGTCAGCCACGCCGAAGCTTTTATATCCCATCACTGTGAAGTCAGAATTGAATGAAAAATTGACTGAATGAACTGACTGACAGGATGAAAGACAACAGAGGTGCAAGTGTGCTCTGCTTTCTCCACTGCCTGCTGTGCTCTGAAACTCAAAGTGTACAACCCGATGACTGTATCAGAGCTCTGCTCAGCCCTGAGCTACAGAGAAAATGTATGAAGATGGGTTGATGTTTTTTATACACTCACAGTGAGCGATTTACAAATAAAGCGTGGAAAAAAACGCCAGTGCTCTTCAGCCAGTCAAACTTTGGTGACTTTTATTGGTAGTGAAGGATTATATCCTCCTCCTACAGTCATCCGGTTGATGAAAGCTTTAAATGCGCGCTGTGGTCCAGCTCAAAACGAGGCTGAAAACATGTGAGACTTTTACCTGACAACAGTGACGTGCAAATGAACTAACCCCGTGATTACTGATGGTGATGATCCCGTTAAATCGGGCCTGACTTGGCAAGGCGTTCCTTAGTTAAACCAAGATCAACAGCAGATGCATCGGCGTGGCAGCCGAACATGGCACTGTGATATGACATCACACCCCCGCTAAGAGTATGGCACAAACACAACCGGTCCGCTGCCAAACTGAGGGAGAGACACTGCACTAACACAAACACCAAGTAATGAGTATTGAGTGTTGCTGGCGATATGAGAGGGGCCAAGATCAGGCAGGATTCTGGATCTCTCTGTTGACACGAGTCATTGTCTCAACAAATATTTAATTTCCTGATATTTAAATGTGCTCAAAAGTGTGAGATTAAGTACAAAGACATATTAACAAGCAGGACAGCCACTAGATCTCTAATATGTTCATTCAAAACACAGACTTGGTTCATATTATTTTCTTATTTTGTTTATTTCCATGTCAGAATGAGTCTGACACAGTAAAAAGAGTAGCTTTTTAGAAAAGAATGAACCTGTTCTATCTTTGCACTACATACTGCAGCTATTGAAAAGGAGGCAGTAATTTAGATATTGTGCTACTTTGAAGCTAGTCACACTGAATCTACAGGCTGAAAACATTAAAGGGGAAGTCTGTGTGAAGTCTGTGTGAAGTCTGATAAATGTCCTCAAGTGATGTCACGCGAGTCAGTGTCGGATTTAACCGACGCAGACTCACCTGAAGGTAAACAAAATCTGGGGGTGTGGAGTTAGAAAGAAGTGAGCTCACCAGACCTCTGTGGCCCTCATCTCTGCATCAGTCTGTGTTTGTGTTAAATTTGCCTTGATAAATACCAGGTGTGGTCGATGTACTAGTAACACAATTAAATCACTGGACTTGTATTCGAGTGTACCCAGAGGCTTTAAGGACAAGTAACTAATGAAACACGTCAGACACTTTCTGGAAGGTCTTCTCCAGCATGTGGCCAGAGCTGCATAAATGTTTTTTCAGACATTTTGGAACAAACAGGGTAAAAAGGGCTGGTTAGCATTAGAAGTACAGTGACATCACGCTGCTCATGATACTACTTGACAAATGATTTCTGGGAAGATCTGCAGTATTAAGTGCTTTGCGGCAAAGATGTCACCACAGTTTAAAAAACAAAACAAATAAAAAAAAATAATAACGACCACATCAAGACAAAGTGGTTCTCTCACTGGAGAGTAAGCAGCACCCTGCTGAGAGTCTGATGGTAAGCGTGTATCTGTAGAATCTTCCTCCATTTTAAAGGAAATGTGAAACATGTATGAGCTTTAGAGTAGTGTCACATACTGCTGGATATAAACTGGTGTGCAGTGATAATATGTCACAGCAGTATATCACACTACCTTAAAGCTTCTTTGTCCCCCAGCCTCCTCCACTCACACCCACGCTCCCCCATGTCCAGGCCCATTATCCCGGGCAGCTGGTTTTGGGGCCGGCTGTCTGGAGAGGAAGCTGAAAGTGGAGTCTAATTCACTTATTGATTCCTGTCCTGTGTTGCAGGATACTTCACAGCTTTAATCAGTGGGTGGGTTTGGGCTGAGGACGGGGGTGAAAATAAGGGTATGGGGCCACCAGATGCAATGTTTGCAGGTGGGTCAGAACGAGTTTGCATTGTTTTCTCTGAGTCTTCTGCTATAATTACTCACATTCTGTGTCTAATGTGGCAGTGCTTGACAGAAATGACTAACCTGTTTCAGCTGGTTGTGTATTTTAGGGCTAGAAGGGAAGAGGTGAAAAGGAGGCAGCGTGTTTCTTATACTTCAACCCACAGAGGCTCTGTGCAAGTGATGTAACAAATCACAAAATTTGTTCAAGGAAAAGTTAAAGGATACAGCTGCTGTTTTTCTGTATGTTTCGTTTTTGTCCACAAATGAAAAAGGCCGAACCCAACAGTGTGTTAGGGCCACATCACTGTGGTGCACCGTTCCAGCTTTAGGGTGTGTAGCTCACATATATAAAAAGAAAGAAAGAAAGAAAGAAATATATAGATATAGATAGATAGATAGATAGATATAGTTACAGTTTTTAAGAAAGGCTCAGTAATTTGCTATAACAGCTGGACACTGTAGTTTCTGCTTAAACAGGAGGAAATAGTGCTTTAGCAGGGGACTATTTTCAACCACAGATTTATACACGCCAGTGAGTAATTACAGCAGCAGGATGGTGTGTGAGGGATTGAATCAAAATAAACTACAGCAGTGTGTGTGTGTGTGTGTTCATGGTAACGAAGGAGCACGGCACCCAGTGCAACAGTGTGGCTGACTGATGTGTTTTTAATCGTGTTTGGACAACAATGGAGCTCTATGGCACAGAGCAGTAAGATATGTCAGTAATAACAAAAACAACAGAATATCAGCAGATCTGTTCTTTAAAGCCTCTGCATACACCTCTGGTTACAGTCCACTGACACGGACACATGGACAAGTCAGTGCTGAATAATCTAAGCTACTTATTCACTCAATTCAGGACTCATGGTTCTATTAATCTTCAATTACAATGCTGAGAGGATGATGGGGGGAAAAAAAAGAAGAGCAGGAAACAGAGAGGAACATGCTGTGTAGCTACAGGATAAGAGACACAGCTGGGGAAATCACCTGGGAACATCGACACGACACCGCCGTCTGATTTTTCACGATGTCACACTCCAGATTCAAAGGGGATGTGATGTGCTCTCTAATCGCAGCACTGAGATCAGAAAGGAGCCAAAACCTAGATCTCTACTTTTTTTCCTCATATTTGATCCAACCTTACCTACAGATGAATGCTGAGTGTAGAATGCTGCTTTAAAATGAACAGGTTGGGTTATTAGGTTAGGTTATTAACACTGATGAAAATAAACACACAAATCCATATCCTTGCATCAAAAGTAGAAAAACCCACTCCCTGCTCACACACCCTCCCCAGCCTCTCTTCACTGACTTCAGTCTATTCCCACCTGGAATGAAGTGTTTGGAAAATAGCACTTTGTTTAACATGCAGCTTAAATATTGAATACATTTATACACTGGTTCTAGAGGGATCCTAAGACTATACAATATTACTTTTTCATATTTGGAGATGTTGTCATGCTTAGGGTTCTGTCTTTCTTTTCATGGCTTTTTATATTCTGCCCATAAAATACATGTTCCTCAAGGGATAAATAAAGTTTTGATGGAACCGTGACAACAAGAAGCATAACTGCCAGGATACTATTTGTCTAGACTGGGAACAAATGTGAAACAATGACTGCAACAGAAACTGAGACTTGTTCCCGCTGTGTAGTATGATCTCAGATTAGGTGACCCCACACCACACGTGCACTACTTCATGACTCTAACACTACTGCCTGTCTGTGTGGAGGCTTTAAATAAAGGTAGCATGTCCAGGTCAGTGTCCAGCAGGGTGAGGTCACAGCCTGGACACTCACACACAGCTCGTGACCTTTGAACCCTGTGACCTCTCACCCCAGAATCCAACCCTTCAACCGTCATCAGGTTATTGATCAAACATGTGCAAGTCAGATTTACAGGGATAGAATGAAATAGAACTGATGACAATAGAAAAGACGTTAGAGGGAATTGTTTTTGTTGTTGTTGTTTTTCAAATGATAATCCTGTTTCAAATCTCTTTGGGATGACAAAACAAAAGTGACAGTTGGGTTCAAAAGGAAATGAACAAATCAACCAGGAAAAACAAAACCGAAGAAAGGAGCGGAGAAGAAGAAAAGATGCAAGAGAAGAGAAGAAGAAAAAAGAAATACAGGAGCAGAACAGAGGCAGGAAACTGGAACACAGGAGTCAGTTAAATGTGTATCTGAATGTGTGCACATCTGCTCAAACACACAGAGGAGAGTGGCAGAATATATTCACATATATGAAATCCTGATGCAGATCCTCCCCAGCAACACAACAAACCCCCCCCCCCCACCCCCCCACCCCCCCCCCCCACCACCACCACCGCCACCATCCGCCACCACCCCCCACGCCCCCCACTTTAGTTTTTTGCATCGTAAACTATTTTGACCGCAGCTCAATCTTCACACCACTCCAACTGGCTCTCATTGATTTCCATGGTGTTAGATGGAGTGGCAGGGCCTGTGAGGGCCAATCAAAAGAAGGTGCACATGTGAAAGACTCGTTATGGCAAAGATTATCTCCCCATGACACACACAGACACAGGACAGGCCATCCAACCCAGCTGGAGAGAAGCCTCAGCAATAACAGCACCTGGATCCATATGTGGATACACATGCATTAAGACAGCCATGTACACCTGTGTCTCTCTCTTTCTCGCGCTCTCTCTGTAATAATTCAGCTTCTTACAAGCTCCACCTACCAACACACACACACACACACACACACACACACACACACACACACACACACACACACACACACACACTCAAACAAGTATGCAATCACAGAAATGCAAATCTGATTGTGCGAAAGCTAACAGCTATATGCAGGTGCGCAAATACCATAATATACTTGACAAACAGTGACACACACACTCACAGTGAAGCACACCTCAGCGCACATTTACAACACACACCAGCTACTAAACTAACAGGTTATAGCTTGCCCCGTGCATCTCAGTAAGTGTGTTATTTTATCGCCTCTTTTCATCCTCTCCCCTCCCATTCTGCTTGGTGACAGGGGGGATATGTGCACCCTACTTTGTTGCCATGGATACCACAAACACCCCACATAGAAAATTCTACACAGAATAATAAGTGGCCAATTGCGTCTGTTTGCTCTCCAACAAACCTCAGGATTAGAGGCATTTTCTTGTCAGAGGCATAAACTATTTTTATGTTTGCAGGGGAAAAGAAGGAGGGGGGGAGGAAAGGAGAGAGGAAAAAGAGGAAAGGGGAAAAAAAAAGAGGCAAGAGGCACAGATATGAAAAGAGCATACTAATGCTGTGGTGACAGGTTTCTCCCTGCTCGGTGAGATGAGAGAGCTTGAGAACAGAGGAGGGAGAAAAAAGGAGGGGAAAAGAGATGCTCTTAAAAAGAAACTCAGGTGCTCAGGGCACCCTTAACAAATGAAGGAGAACATGACACAGAGAGGCAGAGAGAGGGTGTGGGGGGGGGGGGGCAGATCATTTCAAGTCCAGTTAACTGGGAGCGCTGACATTTGTAACAGCCGAGCAGGCGAGGTGAAAAGCAGGTTGGCGTTCAGCAGGGCAAACTGAAGCTAAATGTTTTGAAAATCTCTCTGGGTTGTTCTTTTTTGTGTCTCTTTCAGATTAATTGACAAACACTCATCTGATGCCTCCTAATTTCTTCCTCCTGCTCCGAGCCTCGGAGAACATAACCCCAGTGTGCAATGATGTCATTATGATACCATCTGTTTGCTGCAATGGCAGATGCAACGTACACACACATTTGCGCACACACACACACACGCATAAGATAGCCATGTATCAGATAACACACAGAGGGAGAGAACCTATGACATTTGTACAGTGCAGTGTATATCAGCCATACACACGTCAGAGTCCTGCTGCATGTTTAATGTTGGCTTATTGTAAAGAGTAAAGGTGATTGTTGACACACTACAGGCCACTTTGTATCTCAGATCCAAGAGGTTAGAATGAGTCCAGACTCCTGCTGTCTCTGTCTGTGCAGTCAGAGGACAGAACAGTTTCCTTGGACAACATGCTGTAACTACCATACTATAACACCACGCCTGTCAAGGTCACAAAGGGAGATGCTTGATGCGGATGTCTGTCAGTCCCATCCCCCATCTAGACAAGGACACTGCCTCCCCCCTACTACAATTTTTACACCTTTATTGTTTCTTGTTGAGGCTAGCATGGGCTAGATCCAATATGACAGAGGACAATGAAAGCTACAACCAGTCAGCTAAGATTAGTGGATATGGCCTGTACTCAGTTTACAATACAATACAGTTTGACACAAGGCCATAGGTTTGGTTTAAACACTGCTATGACATTCTGCACTTGTTCTCTCTCTCTCTTTCTATGTCACATGCACAAAACAGATGCTTTCTGCATTTGTATTTTATTATATGCAGTGGTGGAAGAAGTATACAGATCTTTTACTCATGTAAAACAGTGTAACTGTACAAGTCCTGTATTTAAAATAAACAAGTATATGGCGCCTGTTATGTTATTGTATATTATTACTGCTTACTCCAGTTGCAATAATGTCTAGGTACAGCAATTCCTGGGAATCAGGAGCTTGCTAGCCTGTGAGTCAGCCATAGCGACGCTGTCACGGGGAGACCCCGTGCCCTAAAGTAAGGCACATACACTACACACTCTACTCAGGTAGATTTTATCAAAATGTTAATACCTGGTGGAAACTGCTGGGGAGATGTGTGTGATATGAACATTTGGAGGAGGGGGTGAAAGGGAGAAGACACATTGTGACTGGGTATTTGATTTATTGAATTTAAATTGTGTTCACCTGTCTCCTTTGTTGCACTTCTTCCCCTGTTAGACCAGGAACAGCCAAACCAAGTGTGGTAGAGTGGGAGGGGTGTTTTGTCTTTTGTGCTGAAATAACCAGTATAAGTATCTTGTTTAAAAAAGAAATATGTAGTTTTAAAGTCAATTTAGTTGAACTTCTATGTGACAATGTGTTAGTTGATATTGTTATTACTGTAAGTGTGCTGGGAGACATAATTGATTTTGATTACTTGGGAAGGTGTAGTCCAGCAGTATAAAAGTGAGGAGGCTGTGGTGGCTGGGGACTAGAGAGAAGAAAGAGTCACAGCACCAGGACACAGCTCCAGATTGTAACTCCTGCCTTGGGCCTAAACTACAGGGGCATAGCCAGAAGGGCAGTTTAGAGTGTAATTCCTTTGTTGTGTTGGATTGTTTTTCTTGAGAAGAGAGTTTTTTTTGTTTTGGTTTTGTTTTTTTTTTCCCTTTTTGCTTAGTTTCCCGTTCTGGTTGGCCCAATGTGCATTTTTTGCCGTAAAGTTTGTGAACAGGGCTTTGGAATTGCTCCAGACTGCTGCGACTCATTGTTTCATCCCGGGTTTCTCGGCCACCCTCACAGACGCCTTCCAGCAGCCAATATGAGCTTGAAGCACATTTTGACTCTGTTTAATGCCTCTTTGTTTTGTCTGCTCTTTTTCCAAATGGATCTAATGTCCAGTTTTTGTTTAAAATATTAGTTCAACATTCTGGGAAATATATATATTTGTTTTCTTGCCAAGAGTGAGATGAGGAAATTTATACCACTTATGTCAGTGCACTAAATATGAAGCTACCGCCACCAGCCTGCTAAGTTAGCTTAGCATAAAGTCTGGAAACAATTTGAGCAAAGTTAACAAATAGTTCCTACCAAGCTCACTACCAAGCACACTGCGCCTTATTTGTTGAATCCATAAAATAATAATCATCATCATCATCATCATCATGGATGAAGCAGTAATTTGCCATTTTATGGTAACGAGACAAGTAACTTCCTGAAAGTCTCCATTGGTTGCCTAGCAACTTGTCAAGACCAAGAAACAGTCTGGTACATAACGTAAGTCTTCACAAAAATGGGCCACTTTTTTACTGAAAAATGAACTGGACGCTCTGTATTAACCCTATGGGACAGTTCACTGGGACATTAACACTGGCATTCACCTACTTCCTATACCCAAAGTTACACCTATGGTACGACAAACAAACAAAAAACAAACATATCTATGTGCAGGTAACAAACATGACCTGTACACACAGGTCAGAGAAAAGTAATCTGGTATCTGATTTATGATTTATGATTTATGAATTATGAATAATGCTCAACGTTATAAGGTCCGAGTGTGATTTAAAGAGTATCACTGTTCCTGCCCATGTCAGACTAACTGTTCTGGCTTATGCATTGGATGTAGAATAACAGCAGGTACAAGTAAAGCCACATGGGCAGAGCGGCGTGCGGTGCATGCATGAGCAGGCAGAACCGACGTAGCAAATGAATTTGGAGGGGCGTAATGAGAGACGGCGCTGGGCTCCGGCCCGATTTCACAGCCACATCATTAGGGTGAGGCGGCCCCAGTCCCTGAATGAACACACACTCATACACACATCGCTCAGCACAGCGGCTCTAGGAAAGACGAACAAGGTCAGTCGCCATGCCGCAGTCTAATGAGAGGTGACAGGTGAGAAGAGACACTCCAGACTTTACCCATTAAACTTACATTTTTAGGGAGTGTTTGTGTGTTTCTGTGCGTGCATACATGTGTTTCTGAATCATTATCAAATCCAAACATAACAGATACTGTACACACACACACACACACACACACACTCAAAACACCCTCCCCGTGACCTTCATGTACTTCCTGGCAGGCAGGTGTTAAGGCTGTAGGGGCTGAGTTGAGTGGCCAACAGGAGATGGTGCTGCGTTATTTATCAGCATGTCTAGGCGTGATGAATGACTCTGTTCGCTGCAGGTAACCCAGCACACACACTGTTGCAGCTTTGGCAGTGTTTCTAGTACAGAGAGTGGTAGTATGTGCCATGTGTTTAGCTCAGTGATTCAATCAAGCCTGAAACTGTGTGTCATCTCTTTGAGGTTAAAAACTGTGTCAGTCTCTAAATTTGCCAAATGTAAGGAACAACAATCTTTTCTGGAAAGTTCAGAAATGTTTCTATTTTCCACCTCTACAGGCGCGCGTCACTGACATGTCATGTGACAGCGAGCTCACAGGCTGACCCCCAAGCGGGGCGATGGAGAAACAAACTAGCCTGCAAGCTACAGAGCCTGCAAACTAACGTTAGCAGTGCATTTTACACCTATGTAAACAAGCTAAGGTGCAGGCCAAGATGTGTGTTCACATCTGTATGTTAGATAAGAAGGACACTTCATTTTTTCTCTGGCTTCCCAGCTGAAAGTGTTTAAGATTCCCTGGAGTTCAATGAACAGGACTTAGATACAGTAACAGTGAGCAGATGCTCATACAGTCTGACACACCCATTAATGCAGGAGCAAGAAGACCGACTTGGTCTCTGTCCAGATGGCTAACCTTAAAGACAGCACTCCACAGCTGTCCTCTCCGCTGTAACTCTCTTGATGACTAGTAACACGGGACGCGTGTGACATTTCTTGGTGACAGCCTCGAGCCTGACGAAGAAGCAGAGACGCTTGATAATCGCCACGGTGACACCATTAAGACGACGTTTAGGGACCTCCCACAGATATATATCTGAAGATGAAAGAGATGAGCGAAAACCCACATCATCGTTTCATCTCAGCAGCTAACTGTCATTGCGAAGCTGCCTTCCTCCTGGTCACTGTCACTGTGCTGGTAACAGTAACATCACTGTCTTCCTGAACACAACACTGACTAACACAGTGATTGTCATTATGAGCTATCTCTTTCTCGGCAGAACATTCTTGACTGACTTCATCCTCTCCTTTATTCATATCTTGCTCACTTCAGATGTTTCTCTTCACCCACCAAGCATCATCCCAGAATAGACTTATTGTGAATGCGTGCTTCATAAGTCTCTCAAGAGCTTTTGTTATGTGGCATTCTCACTTTCAAAACTCTAAAAAAAAAAAAAAAGAATTGTGTCCTAGAATAATGATTTGTGATGTCCTTGAGGCTCAGTAGGCTATGTGAGCTGAAATCCTGCACAAAAACACTTTTTCTTACTCCATCAGTCTTACCTTCCTCTTTTATAGGCAGTCTAGTAAAGCAGAAATGCCATAAAAATAATCTTTAAAAAAATAATGAGAAATCGTATGGAGGCTTTTTAAAAGGAAAGAGCGAGGCAATAATATAACTCATTTTTTACCAGAGGTGCCCCTGAGTGACTTTCTTATCCTGTTAGTCACTGTTGTAACATCATGTTCCCTTACTAAATGAAATTAAATCAATCACAACATGATCATCGGTTGCCTTAGTGTTTTCAGCAGTCCACTTTTCTATTTCCAACTGAGCCCCAAACTATATTAATAACTTATTAAATCGGATAATTACATTACGGGCATGCGTGCATTTATATATGTGAGCACATCATCTTCTCTCCGATGGATTTGCCCCGCAAATCAAGTTAATCACAGCATTGAAAGCAATAATGAGTGTGGCATGCTACTCAACAAACTAACAAACCCATTAGCTAGTCTGCCTGTCTCCAAATCCAAAACCTTACATTCATTAGACAGTAATTCAGAGCAGAAAATGAGATTGAGATCCTTGATGCAACAGAAAAACACATCCCCACCCCAAAAAAAAAAAAAAAACACAACAACACTGCGATGGCCGAGACAAGATTGAAAAACAAATTTCTAATTTTGTCCATGAAGGGAAGTAGGAGTTGATAATTAGTCTGGGATAAGAGGGAGATGTTACAGACAAACAGAGCAGAATCAGTTTTCAATCCATTCCTCTACCCGTCCAATTTAACGCAGCTGCTGGGGCCTATAGTGCCGAGCAGTACTGTATGTGCTTATGTAACTGCAGGAAGCATGGGTGTGAAAAATGGTGTCATGAATCCATTTTGCAGGTTTCTACACTTTGCTTTGGGGATTTAGGGCACTGCTCCAGCGTAGTACATCATGATGATCCAATTCATACCAGTTCCTCCAGGTACGTGTGACAAAGGAGGCCATCTTAAAGCCACAACGGTGTCAAGAGTCTCTATAAATCTGTCTTTCTATAAATGTTGTGTGTGTTTGGAAGGACACCTATATTCACAATGTGACATGCGCTTCAATAGCTTTCCTCCTCTCCCTGATGTCGACAACCAGTGGCGCTCCAGACGTCCACAAAAATCAACAGCCGCCATCTCATCTCACCACTCCATCACTGACTCCACAGCCAACCCCCCACCAATATCTCCTCTATCTCTCACTCTATCATTTTAACTGTCAGTCCTTCTCTCCATCAAGCCACCTCGCTTCATCTCCATCAGTCTGTATCTCCATCAGTAAACCTCTCAAGCCATCTTGTCATCTAGCTGTTCATGTACTACATTTCTACATCTTCCTGCTCCATCTCTGTGCTATACCTTTGCTCTGGTCATCCTGGACAGTCACAGGGAGCTGGAGAAAGCGATGGGTGAGGCTGAGAGAAGGGTAAGGTGTTTGGGAGGAGAGGGGGTGAAAGAGAAAATTGGGTGGCGTGATGGTGGGTAAGGAGGGGTTTAAATCCCCAAACCTCTCGGAGGGCCATTTCACCAAACTGTAATATCGTTAATGGCTGTGGGTTATGATAATTTTTCAATTAATCCAAATGAAATGAGGGTAATGTTATAGGAGCCGCGTAGGCTTGTATGGCGAGGAGCTCACTGGACTTCTAAAGGGAATTGAATCAAAGATATAAATAACAGTAATGGTAATGATCATCAGCTTTAATGTCAGTGTAATCAGTATCATCCTCATCACTATCACATTAGCTCCAGTTATAAGGTATTTTGATGGAAAGTTGGAATGTAATTTGAACATATTTAACCATTATTCAGACACTGAACACGTCTGAGTCTTTTGTCTTTTTAGTGTGTATGTAACCAAACAGAGCAGTGGCAGCACCCCCACTTCTCATTGCCTTTACATGGATATATATGAACAACATGATAATTTTGAAATTGAACTACTGAATAATTAATGTTGAAATTTAAATACTGTTGAATTTATAGCATTCATTCATATGAATATAACATTCATTCATTCAGTGGCCACTAGAAGTTTACAACCTTCAGTTTCTGTTGACATTGTTGAAAGTGTTTCATTTCACTTACATGTTATTTACTGATTAAGGTGTAGTTAAAGGTGGTGTTGTACTGGGCTACATTATATTTAGAGGTGCTTCTAGTTTTCATTTACAGATTATTAGAAACAACTTTGAATATAACAGAGACCAGTACAACATCACCACTCACTGTGGCCTCAGGGCTCAAACACTGAATTAATGCCTGATCAAAAAAGTCAAGTTAGGTTTTGGTTTTAGTTTTTTTTTTTTTTTTTTGTATTTTATCTTGGAAAAAAAAACACCATACATTTAGATGGTTAGATGGTTAAAATTACTGTTTTTATTTATTTTTTTTTTTTTTACTTTTAACATTAAGTACACAGTGATGATTAGATTTCACAATCAGACACACAATTGCTTAAAACAAATTCTAATTACTGCATCCTTTCTCTGCTTCCATATAGCTTTTTCTTTCTGTGGAAGGCTCTTCGGTCAGAAGAAGCTCCATCTTTATTGTACATTCACACTCTGCCATCACTCTGACATTCTGTTTGACATTCAGGTAGCATAGCAACATGACAACATGCCCCTACAGCCTGGTCTGAGAATATAGATGCTTTTTGAAAAGGTTGACAAGAGAGAGAGAGAGAGAGAGAGAGAGAGAGAGAGGCCAAGAGAGAGAAAGAGAGAGAGGGTGAGGGAGAAGAGATGAAGAAGAGAGAGGAGGAGGGGTGGAGAGTGGAGTGAAGCCCTCCACAGATTTGCTTCTTCTCCTTTTCAACCCCACTCTAGAATCCCATTTGAAATTTAAAGCACCTTTTTTGTGTCTGAAAATACCTTTACACGCGCTGCCATAAATACTGCCCAAAGGGAGAAGGCTTCAGTTCCCCCTGCCGACTTGCATGATTCAACAGGGATGAGCAACTATAATGGAAGACACACATGTGCATACATAGTGTGTGTGTGTACACACTCAGCATGTAACAGCACACATAAATTATACAGAGAAATTTCATTCACGGTACATATATAAATGTATAAAACAATCATACATGCATATATGGTACTGTATATATGAATACATATAAGTTTATATATAAAACAATGTCCACACTTGTATGTATTGTATGCATTCTGTATGCATTAGGACAGAAATTTAAATGAATGCTTGAAAAATGATTTCTGCTGTAAAATGTGGTGAAGAGACAGATAAAAAGAAAAAGAAAAACAGCACACATAAAACGTGAAATACTGGTCAGAGGGGTTATGTAAATGCATTTTTTTTTGACCACAGAATTCAATTCATAATTCATAAAGATTAAAGATGAATTTCATATGAGGCTGTGCCCCATTCGATTGGCCCTTCTCTCCATTAGAAATGCTATAGCCCAAAGAGCTCTCCTTTCTCAATGATTAGAAGGAGACCAGATCGTGTCCCTCCTGACCAAATCAATACATCTCCTGATTTGATCCTGCCTGTTAGGCTCCAGTTGCTCAGAGGAAAGTCAGCTCAGGATGGAATACCCCCACCTCCAACACCTCCCATCCTCACTATTCATTTGTAAGCGTTGGTGAACAGCACCACAGTTACTCTATTATTACTATTTCATTTTTCAGAAGAGAGAGGATATTCTACATAAAGTATTCATTTTCATTTTTGTAATACTGTGTATTACTGTTACTGTGTGACAATCCTGTAACTCTAATAACTTGGAAAAGAAAATACCTGTGCTCAAGCTGAATGCACAGGTTGTTCAAAATAATGAAGTTAATAATTTGCCCTAATCTAAGTCAGAAATCCAGCTATGAAATGCCCTGAGCTGTGTACTGTAAGTATTTGTACTTTACTTCAGTATTTTTAAACCACCTTATACTATCTGACCTATAGCAACCAGTTACTTTACAAATAAAGATATTACATAAAAGTATATGATGAGCTTATAGCATACATTGCATTGTTATAGATTACACTAACCAACAGTATATAAAGTATCTATCATCCAGGACAGTAAAATGCTGCCTACACACTGATGCATCAGTAATAATGCAGCGGAGGCTACACACTGCCTGTGAGGACGACATATATAGGGCATCACTGCATGAGCCAAAAAGATGTGTGTATTGTGAAGAAAGATATCAGATGTGATACAGATGACACGATACTACTGTGACTGACGTTAAACTGTCGTATGGGGACATTTGTCGTCAGGGTACAATACGACTTTAGCTTTATGTTTGGCATTTTATATAACTGTTACTCTGAAGCTTGACATGATCAGACATACGTTTGTATGACTTTACTATTTGGTGACAAATGAAATAGAGAAACAGAATCTCAGTCTGTGCTGTCGTACTGGCACAGTGCTTTAGACATTTGACTATCTTGTCGAGCAGTAATAAAAGTAAAGGTCACTTTGGTGACAGACTTGAATGAATTTATTTACTGTTGATATATCAGCTGAATGTTTTGAGAGACTGATGTTGTTTTGCAGGACAAATGAAGTGTTGTTGTCGTGCCCAGTACAAAACAATGTGGTGGTTGCCCTTACTGCTCCAGCAGTGGAGGAAAACTGTAAAGCAGTGCTTCCCAACCTGGAGGTCTGGAATAAACTGATCATTTGACAAGGGCTACAGATAATGATCATTTTCACTAATCTGTCAATTATTTCCGATTATTGGATTAATCTAGAGTTCAAAATGACATCTTCAAAAGTCTTGTTTTGTTTGAACAACAATCCAAACCCAAAGATCTTCACTTTGCTACAGAAAAAAAAAACCTCAAATCTTTACATTTGAGAAGCTGCAACAGACACTGTTTTGCATTTTTGCTTTAAAAAAATGACTAAAACTTTTAATCGTTTATAAAAATAATTGTCAATTCTTTTTCTTTCAATCAAATAATCAGTTAATGGACTAATCACTGCAGCTCCACATCTGACAATCTATATTCACAATACCTGACTTAGACGTGAATACTGACAGTGCACCCATCACTGGGTTTCCTGCCAAACTTTAAGAAGAAAAAAAAAAAAAAGCTAAAGCTAAAAGGCCACAAAAAGTGCCTCATCTTCCCAGAAAGGAACAGCAGGCCACTCCAGACTTTATCACTGACTCCATGATGCAATTAGCCATCATGGTGGTGCAGCTGTGGTTCTGCTGATTGTATTAGAGAATCAGTGATGTCTTTCTGGACAAAACCCCAGAGATTGAGAGAGGGACACTCACACAGCCCTAAAACACAATAAAGACAAGTGGCAAAGCCCACAACCCTCTGAGGCTCCGCTCTTGTTAGGGCCAGCCCAGAAAAACGAGAATCAAAGTTTTTTTTGTTGTTGTGGGTAGTTTTGTGTGTGTGTGTGTGTGTGTGTGTGTGTGTGTGTGTGTGTGTGTGTGTGTGTGTGTGTGTGTGTGTGTGTGTGTGTATGTGTG
Organism: Toxotes jaculatrix; assembly: GCF_017976425.1. Classification (NCBI taxonomy): domain Eukaryota; kingdom Metazoa; phylum Chordata; class Actinopteri; family Toxotidae; genus Toxotes; species Toxotes jaculatrix. Next base: position 5,693,026 of record NC_054395.1, on the reverse strand, counting down.
TGTTTTTTTCTTTTGCTGTGGTTTTATGGCCCAGGGGTTGTTATCTCTCAAACCAAGACTCGACTTCAAACAATGCACATACGCACGCACGGCCGCACACGCAAAAACTTCCAGAAGGACACGGGGGACTGCTGTGAGGAAGCCCCCCAGGGGGTGAAGTGACTTTTGACATGGACAGCAACATATCATACCCCCAAACACACACAAAGATCAAGCGTCACCCTCACCCTCCTCACCCACCCCTGGGGGACAGAGAGAGAGAGGAAGGCAGAGGAGATAAGCACTGACTCCCCTGACTTTACCCCACCCCCCCACCTCCACCACCTTTCTCCTCTTCATTCAATTCTGCTACCATCCACCCACCCCTACACTTCCCCTTGTTCCCTGTACGCCTGCCCTGTGTAGAGAGCCCCTGACATGTAGAGTGCTGTGTGTGCTGTCTGATCAATCTGTGGGGCACACACACACACACACACACAGAGGTAAAAGCCATTACGGCCCCTGAAAGCCACTCCATCCAGGGACAACAGACCCCCCTCAGAGAGGCTGCGGCTAAAGTTTACAACAATAGGGTTAGAGTAATTAGAAAGGCACTTCCCTTCTGGAAGAACTACTGGCAAGAAAAGGAGGAGGGAGGGAGAGGGGTGAGCAGAGAGTACAGGATGGAGAGGGAGAGAGGGGGGAGGTAGATGTAAAAAGAGTGACAAAGAGAGTGGCAGCAGAGTTGAACTGTAAGATAGTTGGTGAGAATGAATCTGAAGCAGAGAAAGAGAAAAAGAAAGAGAAAGAGAGAGAGAGAGAGAGAGAGAGAGAGAGAGAGAGAGAGAGAGAGAGAGAGAGAGAGAAGAGGCCCCTGGAGTACAGCCATAACCCTATCTATTCACCGCAGAGGTTGTAAAGATGGAGGAACAATCAAGGTGGAGATACAATGAAAAGATGGCTGGAGGGCAGGGAGAGATCACTCCGCGGTCATGACATGTGAGAGGAAAGGTTTACTGCTGCGGAGCAGTTAGACATTAGAATATTGGATCTGAGTGAGAGCTGTTGAGGCTCAACAATAGGCCTCATCCATCAATATTCTCTTCCAAGTGAAGCTTTAAAAGATGCTGCTGAAACAAAAGGACCAATTTGACAGTGTCTTCAAGTTTCACCCTCAATCGCACACGCTAAACTGACAACATGTTTTAGGACACACTAGCTTTTGCTTCAACATATACATAAATGTGTTTTTAATGCACCTCCAGTCCCAATTTGCTCTCTTTCAATGTGACCAGTGGCCCAAGATCAGATCTAATTACAGAAGTCAGTCTCAGTGCTATCAGCAGGACGAGGCTCAGATTAGGACCTGACCATATGGCTTGTTGGGGCAACTGTGGCTTACACATAGCACTATGGGGTAAAGTTAAACACACACACACACACACACACACACACACACACACACACACACACGCATACACACACACACACTTACAGGAACTCTAACGCAGGCACACACACACAAACACACACACACTCTTACAGGAACTTTGGCTTACTCATTCCCCATGAGAGGACCTGAGCTCACCGATGCCTTTTAGTGTCTTTTAACTCACTGGTTTGGTTAGCAGAACACTGTACAGTGTCGGTGAAGACCTAAAACACAACTGAAAGGTGAGTGAATACACACCGATCTGCAGGGTCAGAAACCTGATTACAAATGAATGCTAATGTTACAGTGCATCTGTTCAATGGGTAAACAGGAATCTCTTTGCTAACATGTTTTTCATATGAACTTGATCAGGTGACACTGTGCCAGTGTTGTGTATAAACTTAGTTTCACAGCACCTAAGTGGCCAAAAAAATAATTTAAGGCAGGCTTATGCTCTAAAAATGTATCAATCATCTCCTTTGTTCAAATGAAATAAAATCACACGAATAAAATAACTAAAACTGTGCGAAGAAGACAAGCAGTGTCCCTCCTCAGAGTTTCCTCAGTCTCGTGGATTTTTCTTGTAAACAGAATTTCTATCTACATTCAGTGTTTCTCACCAAAACACATGGTGTGACCCACTAGCTCTCCACGGAGTACCTTTAACATCATGCCATTATGTGCTTGTAAAAGTGGCAGCAGAACCTTGAACCTAAATACATGATTAAAGTCATGAGAAAATTCTTCACATCATTACATTTAACCCCAGGAGCCAAATGTCATAATGATAGCTTGTCTGAACGAAGCCATAACACACACGTATGCAACAGATACCAATGTCTGAATGACAAAAAGCCACAAATGAACATACTCAGCAATGTAGCATACTCTGTGTTTGAAAAGACAGAGGGTCGAATCACTCTGTGAGCATTCAGGCTGCTGTCGATTGTGTTTACACCTGCAGTGGTACAGAACAAGAGTTTGCTCATTTGAAACCACAGTCCAACTGATAAATCATCTCCTTTGGCAAAAAGATATGGCAAGGCAGAAACATTGTTTTGCAGGAAAATTTTAGTGGCATAAATAATGAGTAAACCCTGGCTATGCCTGTTCAGCCCTGCAGTTGCAACAAGGCTAATTAGTCCTTAAGGGAGGAAAAACACATTTTGAGAAGAAAATGAATGATCCTGCACTAATACAGTGCTGTCATGGTTCTCAGAAAAGGGACCCAAGAGCACAACTCAGGAGGCAGATGTAAAAGTAAAAAGTCTTCACTTAGAAAAAAAAAAAAAAATTCAAGCAGGCAAACAAAGTACAAAGAGCTGGGATGAGGCAAAATCCTAAAAAACAAAGGCAGGGTCAAAAACAGGCAGGCAAAGAACAGAGCGCTGGAGAGAATGAATGTATATCCCTTTCTGTTTCCACTTGCTCTTTGTGTCATATATGTGTGTGTGTGTGTGTGTGTGTGTGTGTGTGTGTGTGTGTGTGTGTGTGTGTGTGTGTGTGTGTGTGTGTGTGTGTGTCTGAAATCCAAATACACATACACACACAGCTCAGGTGGTTCTACTGGCAGGAAAGGCAGTCAGGTGGGAGAGGCAAAACTAGAACACATATACACCAACAACTGGACTGAATGAATGAAAGGATGAATGGGCAGACTGAAACTCAAAACCATGACACAATGCAAAGGGGACAGAAGGGAAAAAAAGCTAGAGTGAAATGATCAAAACAACAAAAGACTGATGCAACAGACTGATGCACTTCAGAGAGAAAAAAAAAACAAAAGACTCCGTTATTTACAGTAAATGGCAAAGCCCTCTTAATTCGGTAGATGTGTGTTATTGACGGGCAGCGTTTACGTCAAGGAAAACAGATACAATGAGAAACAGATGCAGAGAGACAAGATAGCGAATCCAGATCAATAATGGGAGAAGGGTCACCGAATCCAGCACACACACACACACACACATACACACACACACACATTAATAATGTCTTTAAGGCTGGGAAAACAAATACTAAATCATGCTGTGGATTACTGGTGACAGCAAGACTCTTCAAACACAAGCTGGCACATCAGTGAAATCTGTCACGCAAGCGTACGCAAATTGAAATTTTGAAGCACAGAAACTACCTTTCATACTGCCGCGACGGTCAGTGCTGATTCTGACTGTCTTCAGTTCACTTATATGTTCAGTCTGTTGCTGGTTTACATTCAGTTCTTTAAGAAACTAACCCAGACCAGCCCTGTTTACGCTGTAACAGTGGCTCTCAAGGTTCTTTTATTGTGCTTTTAAGTGACTTGCCGTGTATCACTGCTGAGCTGACAACAGTGCTCTCGGTTACCAGTAAGCAGAGCTTCAGTGATAAAAGGTGCTGATTCAGTTCAGTGTTAAAGATTCCTTCCTACGTGTACTGAACACTTCAACTCACATGAGTGCGTGCATGTGAATGTGTTTGTGTGTGAGAAGGATCCTGAGACATAGGATAAGTTTGGAGAGCGAGCCAAGGCCTGGATGGACACACACACACACACACACACACACACACTTTCAAGATTAACATGTAAACAAATGGTTGCAATGCAAAAGACTGAACAAACAGAAACTTTTTAGAACCAAATAAGAGGTTTAAAATTCTTCTGTAGGTTTGACAGCGAGATCCAAGTTGGTTTATTTGGCTTACTGAGGTCTCTATGCGTAGAGCCTGTGCCCTAAGCCTTTTCGATAGATGCGATAATGGGATTCATTGCTTCCCCCTCCCTTTTCCTTTTTTTCTCCTATCCCTCCTCCTGTCCTGCACGCCATCCATTTGAAAAGGAAAGCACTGCATTTAAATTACGCAGGCAGTTTACTGTAAGAGTCCACCAGGGAAATCGAAGAAGAGACAGAAAGAGAAAAGTGGAGGGGGGGGGGGGGGGGGGGGGGGGGGCGTTGTAGAAGCAAGTTATGGGAAATAGCAGAGGATGGAAGGCAAAGTATGTACAAAGATTGGGGAGGATAGAGATGGAGATGGTGGGAAGACATGGGGTGGGGGAGCCAGAGTGAATGATTGAACGAGTGAGGGCAAGAGAGTGAGTTAGTGAGTGAGGGACATAAGGCAATAACAGAGGGAGTCAAGAAGGACAAAGGGTCAAGGAAAGAATTAAAATTTGAATTAAGAGGTGAGAGAGAGAGTGAGGGGGGGTTGTATAAACAGTTCAGCAAGTGAAAGTGAGTTCACTGTCTATCCTCTGTCCTTGATTTGTGTTTTGTTGTTAAAGATGGAGAATCCATTTGCAGCTCTCTCTCTTTTTCTCTTCCTGTCCTCTCTCTGTCCATTCTCTCTCTCTCATGTGTGTCTGTTGACCACGCTGACCGCCGTCCTTCCTCCTCTCTACTGATGGATGACAAACAAGCCCAGGCAATCCCAGAATGCTCTTTGTCATCCCCGCAGCGGAGGAGTGGTGCGTTTAGCTATTTACATGCAAATAGAGGCTCACCCCCCTCTATCCCGCGAACACACACACACAGACACACACACACACACCTTACATCAGCCCCCTCTCTTCTCTCATTCATTTTGTCCTGCATAGTGTTCACTTTATTTCAGAGGTGTACTTACTGGAGTGTGTGTGTGTGTGTGTGTGTGTGTGTGTGTGTGTGTGTGTGTGTGTGTGTGTGTGTGTGTGTGTGTGTGTGTGTGTGTGTGTGTATTACAGGGTTCCCCCTGACTGCAGCCACATATTATGGTGCAATGAATGATGAGACAGCCCACACTCACCACACTGTAACATGTGTATTATTACACTTACAGTGGTTTCAGGAACTTTTCACTCTTTGTGCACTATATTGAGCTGTATATTTAATTTTAAATGGATTAAATTTACTTTTTAGGCAATAAGTTCAACAGACTATAACTCATAATGGCAAAGCAAAAACATGCTTTTAGAAATGCAAATTGGTCGAAATGAAAATTTTGAATATTAAGACCTTTTATTTTGTACTTTGTAAATGTCTTCAGGGGTCCAAAATGTTGGACTGAAGCCAAAACAGCACCCATGGAAAACCTGACATGCATAATTATTATTGTTATATATATATACTCTTTTAGACAATATATTTATTGGATTTTCTTATTTTCCACAAGAACAACAATAAATAATAGTAACATAAACAAAAACTGCTCAGATCAGCAAACATATACAGGAGGTTACATAAATAGTCAATGATGCAGGAAAATCACTACATTTCTACTCTGGAGGCCAAAAAACACAGACAATGGATCCATCACTCCATCATTCTAAATCACAATCAAATATTTGCTCCATTTCACATGGCATTTCAGACCAGTGCTTATATAATTTTGGACATGACCCTAGGAAATGGGTTAAAGTACCTACCCTCTGTGTCCCAAATGTTTTGCATCTGAGACACAGAGGAAGAACAGAGGGATTAAAGATGCCTGTGATTAGAGGATGTGTATTTTATGTATAATTCTAAACTGGACTGCTTTTGTTTGAGTACAGATGGGTATCTTTTTGGCCTAACTCCAAATATCCTCCCATATCTCTTCATCAATAGTCACTGACAACTTCTCCTCCCATGCACCTTTAATCCTCTGTGTATTACTAGCAGACATGCCAAGCATTACATCATAGAACAAACTACTGAGACACTGTCCCTGGTTGTTGAAACAGCATTTTGTCAATAGCAGAAATCTCAGGGTGATCTATAAGAGTCATACTCTTAGTTATATAATGCCTTATTTGTGAGAAACAAAAAGAATCTTGTTTTGGGAATTGGCATTTCTTTATCAGCTGTTCAAAAGACACGAGATTATTATTGGAAAATAAGTCTCCCAGTTTGGTTATATTTTTGTTATTCCATTGCCAGAGGCCCAGAGCCAATATGCATGGCAAAAATTCAGGATGGTTAATTGGGGTAAATATGAACATTCATTTAAACCAGAGCACTGATTGTTATCGGATTGGCTCAATTATCCCTTATGTTCTTAAAATTAAAAAAAAAAAAAAAAGAAAGAAAAAAAAATCTTGTAATCTACGTTTTGATAAGGATGATTCAATGTCCAGCCAAACAGAGGAACTTGCTTTACGCATTCAGATATAAACCTGAAGTCATAAAGGCATCCAACTGCAGTACTGCCATTTTCAGTTATTCTCCTTTATTTTATTGATTTTTATCATATCTATTTATCTAAACCAAAAAACAGGAAATGATTTCCAACTCTCCAACAAAACCAAAATCGAACAAAACCAAAATACCTAAATAGACAAAACCCCCATTTAAAAGGAAAGGATGACATTGTATTAGGTAAAGCAGTGAGACTACCCAGGGACATAGCCTCTGATTTGTTTAAGTTAATCTTATATCCAGAAATGTTACTAAATAGGTTGACCGTCCCAATGAGACCTGGGGCTGATGTCTTTAGGTGTGATAAAAACACTAGCACATCATCAGCATACATAAGTTAACATAAGTTATTTCATGACGACCCTTTCCAACCTGTAAACCATACACAGAGGGCATCATGCTAGCCTCAGCCAGCAGCTAATGCAAGGTGAGGTGACACCGACAGCCCTGTCTTATAAATCTATGCATAGAAAAAGAACTTTGATTTTAAACCATCTACTTGAACTGCAGCTTGAGGGTCATTACATTAGCTTAAAACCATTTACAAAATTATTACTGAGACCACATTTTCCTAATGCATAAAATAAAACAAAGCAGTTGACCACATTTTTGTTCAAAGCCCTGAATAACATTAAAGAGCTGTCTAGAATTACTAGTTGAATTGTCTTTTGTGAAATACGTTTGATGTCCTTTAATTAATATGTGCAAAAGGTCCTCTATATGAAAATGCAGAATTCTACAGAGCAGTTTTCAGAGCACAGAGCTATCGGTCTACATAAATTCATTTTTTTTTAAAAAGAGAGACTTAAGCATGGAGGGACCTGAGCACAGTCAGACCTGATCCAAAAAGGCCCATATTTAATGAGACCCTATCCAAAATCTGGTTGACTGAAAAAGGCCCCAGTACAGATAGAACACCAGCACCTGCAGCAGCATGATGCACTATCAATAAACAAGCAGCTGTGGTCAAAAAGAGCTGCAACTTAACAATAACATTGTATGGATGAATGTGAAGTCATAAAAACCTAATTCCAGAAGTACTTTGTTCATATGCTTCAAAGACTAATTTATAGAAGTATTTGAAAGTCCTATTTTCACCCTCCAGCACCAACCATAAAACATTCTGTGGCCAACTGAGCGATAAATAGACAGAAATTAATCATTTTCTCACCAATTTGATATCTGTGAATTAAATCCCCCAAAAAGTATTTAGTAGTGCTGTTTAATAACACAAATTAACATAAACGGAGCCAACTGATTTCCTAGGATATTTTCATGCATGGAGCTGGTACCAGAGAGACATGAAACACGATACAGGAAGTCTACTTTGAGAAACAGATCAATGAGTCTGAAGGCTTATCAGTCGCTAAAACACTTCACAGCAGTTTATAATACTCCATACACATCATGTAGCTGCATGCAATAATGAAGACATTTTTAAGCGCTCACTAGTTTATTTGTTGACAACAATAATTCCTTGTGCACCAGCATCTGTAACTGGTGTACAAACTGTTAATTAATGATAATTAATATATAACACATTTTTAACTATGTAAAACACATCTGCTTCCAACTACTTTACAGCGTGTACAAAGTGTTTAGATACTGCTTCTAAATGTTTCATGTAGGTGGTTAAAGTTAAGCTTTACACAGAAGGTGGAGAAAAAATGGATTTGGCACATCCCTCATGTCCAGCACCAGTTGATATTTAAGTACAAGGAAGCCAGAGAAAGGAGGAAGGTAGAAAGCTGCATTCGTGGAAATCATAAATGATTCACACACGGGTGTTCGTTTCTCCTCCAACAGTCCAGTGTTCAGCCTCATAAAAGATACACTCTGAGCAGCAGCAGCAGCGGTTCAGTGTGTGTGTGCAGGTGTAAATGTGTGTAAAGGCTTTTCTGGCATCCTTCCCTCAACATCCTCTGCACTGAAGTTACTTATTACATTTCTCAACTTGTGTACACTGACAGTGATGGATAACTTAACATGTAATGTTACAGTGGCATGGGGGTGTGGTACTTCTCGCCATGCCTCCATAATCACAGTGCATTAACATTTGAAGAAAGACTTTTTTTTTATATCTGTTTGCTACAGTGGTTGTATTTACTTTACTTCTTTCACTTCAAAACTTAACAAAAATGAAATTTGTTGAAACTTTTTCATACAGCTGTACTTCACAAGTACAAAAAGGCATACGAGACAATGAGACAGTGACCCCTCACATGTCCTCTGCGGCTACTTTAATCTAATGCTAATGCAAATCAGTTGTTTGTGTGTATTTGTGTTTGCAAACTCGCTTGCTTCAAATTGCCCCTTGAGGGCCAAATAATGCATTTTGATTTGTATTGAATTGAACTGAAGATTTGCAATGCAACTACAAAACTTCAATAGGTCATAATGTGGAAACAAGATGCAAAAACGTAGCCAAGAATTTGTCTGAGTCGCTAAAAATTATTCAGATGTAAATCATGTTTTTCGGGCACAGATAAGCCTGTCTATAGTGTCCCAGATATTTTTAGTTGCTGAACAAAATTCTAATGAGCAGGGCTGCAACAATACATTTTTAATTATTGATTAATCTGTTATGTGATTCTATTTATTTATTTATTTATTTATTTATTTATTTATTTATTTATTTTTTGGTCCAATCATCAGGCTAAAGCCAAAAGATATAAAATTTACAATGACAACACATAACCCCTCATAAAACCACAAACAATCACTCTAACACTTTGGTCTTTGCACATATTACACAAATGAGATGTAATGTGTTAACAGTGAGCTTTAGAGAAGTTATTTGGTGGATTTTTGCAGCCACTGGCTTCAGCTTCACACAGACCTGAGTGGTATCACTCCTCTCATCTAACTCTCAATGAGCAAGCAAATATGTCTATTTTCCAAACTCAACTCACTCCTTTAAAATCACTGTAAAAACGAACACAGGCAGATACAAAAACAAGTAGGCAAGAGTTTTTTTCATTTAGGATCTCTGTTGCACTCTCCCTGCCTGTATCTCCTCCTCCTGCTCTTTCCTTCAAACCAGTACTGGGGCACAAACAGGCCATTATACCAGACAGGCAGACATGATTTCTCTCTATCTGTCTTTCTCTCTCCCATACAAACACACAGCACACAGCCCCACCGCTTCCTCTTGCCTGTGAATGAAAGAGGAAGTGCAGAGGAGACTGAAGTGTAAAGAGTCCTCTGTCTCCTCCGTCTCTCTCAGACAGGAGTGACACCACAGCCGACAACAACAACAACAACAACGACAGTGACAAGCGGTGCTGCCGAATTATTCATGAGGGCTGAAGAACGCAACAGCAAAGAGCTCAGTGTCTACAAAACTCACTCACTCAGCAGCTTGTGTGTTTTCAAAGCGGTCCCGTTCATGAGTTACAGCCCCAAACTTGCACCCTCCAAGAAGAGATTTCCCTCTCAATGGTGCCCACCTGGTCTGAGAAAGGAAGGCGCCAAGCTAAAGATTCCAGTATCAAAGTGCCTATTCTCTAACTTGCCTGAAAAGTTTGCAGTTTGTCACAAGTGGTGCTCTGTTGCAAAACGAGACAACTTTGTGTGACACCTGAGCTCAAACAAAGCGTCTGTTAAAACACTGTGTGCTGGTGGGAGATACGTTTCACATCCGTAATGAGGAGATAAACAAACTTTGTCTCAAGCCACTTTCGACTCAGCGAGACTTTGGGAAAGTTTGGAAACAATACTTTTCCTCCAGAAACAGCATTTCATAAAGACAAGACTGTGCTTCTACAAAAAAACACACACATTATCTCTCATCTTTAAAAGACAGCTGTGACTCCCTCATGGTAAAACTGCGTTTAAATGACTTGTTATTGTTCTCATTGTGCTTCAGTGGTTTATTTGGTTGGTGAAGAAAGGTTTCTGTGTTTTGCTGACCGGGCCTTAAAAAGCTACAGGCCTCGGTGGAGTGTGCAGAGCAGGCTCTTTATTGCTGGAACATTAGGAAATTAAGTTTGTTTTGTTCTTTTTATTTCACAGCAAGTTAATGTTAAGAAAAACTTGCATCATATCCCCTAACACATTTCACTGGAAACTATCGAATGAAGGTATAAACCAACTAACTATACACCAAAGTGATCTTAAAATATTAAAAGCAGAAAGTAATTCACTCACAGGTTTATTCATTCATTCATTCACCCATTCATTCATTCATTCATTCACTCCCAGCCGGCTTATATGACTCCTAGTGACTGTAAGGAAGCGCAATAGCATCTACAGAAGACACAGTGAACATCAGGTAAGGATAAGGTCACATTCGGAGGTGGTGTGATTTCACTTTTACCTGCACCGATCAGTGATGCACTAAACATGGTAAACGTTATACCTGCTAAACATTAGCATGGTAGCCCTTTCGTAGTGAGCATGTTAGCAGCTGTGCTGGGAGCTAAATGCTCCCAGCACATGAGTCTGGGAGCACATGAGTCTGACAGTCTCATAAAGATTAACTTTACAAGACCAGCACCTTGCATGACATCTCATTAGGGTATCTCATACTAAAAAGTAATTTCCTTTAGACAATATTCACTTGATTTATCTTAATCAGTGCTGATTAAAAGACAGGTTCACAATTTTTAAGTCCCTGAATCTATCTGTCTCCAACCAGGCCATTAAGTGGTTCCTTTCTAAAGTGATTTCAGAGATGGGAGACAAAATCTACAGTCCTCATTTTGTGTAAAATTACATTCCAAAGTTATTTTTAAGCTAATATGAGGCTAAATGCGTATCTTCCAAAGTTATTGTCATTTATTGTAAATGTACTCTCTGTGTTTCCCCTGACAGTATTTCTGTTCTGTGTAAACTTTCATATGCATTTTTTACACAGAACGAGAACTGTGGAGTTTGTCCCACATTACTCACATTCCAAGTGAAGTAGGAAGAGCTTTTTTAATTTTAATTATCTGAGTTATTTGAGTTATGAGTTATCTCTGGATTACTGTACGGTAGAATATGTGTAGATTTGCAATGCCCTCCCTGGTCAGGCAAGCCACCGCTTAGGTAGCAGTTATGCATCATTGGCCAGGGACGCCCTTGGATTTCAGGAAATTAGACAATACCAGCTGATCTGGACCTGGACAGGCTGGATAATGGGAATGGCATTGAGGCCACACTGATTAACTACAGGACACAGCAACACAAGACTTGTTGATTAAAATATAATCAGACCATGCAGCAGTGATGGCAGAAGTTATCAGAAAAGGTGAAGCAATCAGATGCACCCAAGGTTCACTTTGACCGCTCACTCAGTACTAATTGTCAGAAAGAGTTTGTACCAACAGCTCTTATGGCCTTGGTGAACATGATCCTGGAAGAGGAGAACTTCAAGCACCAGACTCAGCGATTACAACCACCGTTCTAACAGTCACAGCTGTGACAGTGAAACTCCACTTTCACTGTACGTGGCATTGAAAGTCCATGCTGTCACACTTAAGAGAGGGCTAACTGACACTCTCCTCAGTCAGGGGAAGTGTGCCAATGGAGTCTGCCAATGCTTCAAGCTGGAATATGTCCTGTGCCCACCAAAACTGTGCAACAGTCTCTTCACATGGACTATAGAATAAATGATAACATGAATGTGCAGGTTGTGACCATGGCATGCTTGTCATGAAACAGCCCATTCTGCCTACAGCACGAGCATACACCGTTGTGCCACCAGTTGATCTAATGACAAAGCAATTTACAGCCCCTCCAATAAATGGCCCTCTGAGACTCCCTGATTTCCAGATGTCAGAAAAAAACAAGAGATTAAGAGTATGAGTGGTTGAGAGCAGTGATGGCAGCCCTGGAGGAGGAGTAGGCGAGCAAGCTGGGCAAGCAAGGCAAGCTGGGTATCGTGGTCTGCCTACCATGCTGGTATCCAGCCGACAGCGATCTCCCTTACAACAATTAATGTGCTGCTCCCTTTATTTCTAGACACTGCACAACACTGATATGACATTCAGTGAACCCTGAGCACCATGCCCACCAAGTTACAGCTGCTAGCCTGTACAAGATACTTGACAGGGCCAACAAGGAGCATTGCGAATCTGAAACAGTCCCTTCAACATCTGAAGAATGGTGCCTACAGCAAGTCAGCGAACTATGCATTTCATCTACTTGCTTAAAAACCCTGTCACTCGAGACCCTCATGCTCATGTACATCAGATCACTGCAGGAAACCTTCAAACAGCTTCTACCCTGGACATTTGCTCTAGACCACAATCACTACTCTTTGTGGCATGATGAAACATCACAAAATCCTGGACAAATTCTGTCCCAGGTAGTTTGTGCATGTGTCTGATGCTGCTCTGAGGGGCTGCAAGAAGGTGAATATTCATACTGTAGAAGCTAACATTGTTGTCCTGGCCGTGGCCATGTTTAGGAAAATCAAGCCAGAAGAAATGTAGATTGCTCTTGGTACAGGCACCAGCCTCAGACAGATTGGGGTTCATGAAGTAGACAACAAGCTGGATGTTTTACTTCAATAAAACAAACCTTACAGCAGCTCTGTGCAGTCTATGTGTAGTAAGAGCGTAAAAATAAAATATAATTCATGTATACGGCCTTTATGCCTATGAAAAAGGGAAAAAAATTCAATTTGACAGCCTGAAATTTGTTTGCCCTCTGCCTAGTCCCAGAGGTCAAATCTGAAATGCCTTCATGTCAGAAAATAAAACTTCACGGTTAATAGAAATACTGGAGAAAGTTTCATGCTTTAGTCATAAAATGCACAATACCTGCCATGTACGAAGCGTGCATTTAGATCACTGTGGCCCTGATGCTGGTATGTTGGAGTCAACCAACCGTGCCATTCTCTAATCTCATCGTCTCAATGACAACCTCTCTCAAAGGTGGAGTTGTGACAGTGGAAACAGGCAGCACTGATAACCGCAGTCCCTGTGGACAGGATGGAAGGTCCTGGGTTCAGGGGCTGCATATCTCTGAGTCAAGGCCCTGCCACGGTGCACCCTGCTGGGGGCACAACTCCCCTGAAGCTCCCTGGAGGCCCCACAGGGTTGGATCTGATGAATGTGGGTCACAGGGAGCTCCCTCTGTATATATATGTGTGTGTGTGTGTCTGTGTGTGTTTGTGTTTGAGACAGTCCACACCCAGACAGCCTTTGGGGTAATAATGAGGAATGAACTTATTTCTCAAAGCAGGCAGTGGAGCAGAAAGAGGACACATACAAACACATGAAACATGAACACCCGACCACACACGTGCATGAAATAGGCAGTCACACAAAAGGACACACATACACATGAGTGCTTAGTATATGAAGATATATCCAAACAAAAAGAGAAAAAATGAATTCTCAAATATCAAAATGGTTTACACTTTGAGAAAGGAAGCCGTTCCACTTCACACATCGCACAGCAAACACAAAAAAAAAAACCACACACACACACACAGCAGATCTACAGTGCATATTGTGTAACACTAACAGTGCCCTGCTGAGCTGCTTTCAGCGCACTTCCACCGTGTTTGCTGTTTCTACCATCCTGCCTCACGGATCCCCGTGACTGAGGCATGAATACTGCATGGCTTTCCTGAAAGCACAGGGTCCTGTGGAACTAGCAAGCAAAGTGTGCGGGTTCCTCTGCAGGTCACTGTGCCACAGTGTCTCTGCTCTATATTTACACTACATGAACCTGACTGTGAGAGTGTACAGTATGTATATGTGTGCAGGTGTGTGTGGGTGGATGGGTGGGCTGGAATAAGAGAGAGATGGTGAAAGAGCATTAATGTTTGTATGCACAAAGGTGATGATTTGTGTGTATGAGTGTGTGTATGCGCATATTTATGTGTTAATGTGAGAATCTAAGTGTATGTGTGTGTGTGTGTTCATGTGTGTGCATTGGGGGGTGGAGGCATACATGCATACAGAATGTTTGTGTTTGTGTGCACATGAAGGTGAATGTGTGTCTATGCATGCATCCACTGATAGGTGTGTTTATGGTTGTTTTATGAACCTAGGGACTCACGTATGTGTGTGTGTGTGTGTGTGTGTGTGTGTGTGTGTGTGTGTGTGTGTGTGTGTGTGTGTGTGTGTGTGTGTGTGTGTGTGTGTGTGTGTGTGTGTCTGTGGTGGAGATGAAATAATACTCTTTTCCTGGTAATGTCACATGTTTGCTGCATGGACCAATGCTCAGACAGCATGGAGAATGTATTCAGTGTACCAGAAGAATCATGATGTCTCACACTGGGCAGGGGTGGGGGAAGGGTGTGTGTGTGTGTGTGTGTGTGTGCATACATGTGAGAGAGACAAAGATGACCAAACACTAGCCACAGACAATATGTGCGCCACATTTCCCATTTCCTTGTTGTTAAGTGGGACAGCAGTTCTTTTGGTGATAACAGCAGGGAATACAGACAATGGCGAAGGTGATTCAATAAACAACCCAGATGCTTCATTTTGAAAAAGAAAACACACACACATATTCATGTACACACACACACACACACACATACACACAATATAGGTGCACAATGAAAACCTCCTTCTCAGAACTTGACATATGGCGCACACAATTTCCCTCTCAATTTCAGATCCAACTCCCACAGACGTCCTCGCACGCCGGCAAATTGCAACACCTCCCCCCCTTCCTCCCTCCTCCCTGCACCTCTTTCCTCATCTCCCCATCTCTTCATCCCTCCCTCCCAATTCACTCTTCTTTCTGAAAGTCATCTGCTCGCTAAGCAGTAAGCAACATCGCGGGCCGCTTGCAGAAATGAGAGTATACAAATGATTTGTGGCACAGGCATCCACTGGCGCCAGCCTAGATGGCTGTGAGGAGGAGGAGGAGGGGGTCCAGGGTGGGGGATAATGTCACTTTCACCTTGTGTTTCTCTAGCAGGCCCATGATGATCATTTTTCCCCATTTTCATCGCAAATTTGTTTCGGGCAAGGGCTAGCGAGGGGAGAGAGAGAGAGTTAAGAGAGCGTGAGGGAGAGATAGTGGGTGAGAGCAAGTCCCCCATGCTTTGCAAAGTGGAAGGAGGGAGAGAGAGGGGGAGAGAAGGGGGTAAACAAGAGAGAAAGGGGAGGGGGGTATATGTAAGGGGGGATGGAGCAAAGAGGAGGGGGGGGGGGGGGGGGGGGGGCGCATCTGCACAGTGACCTTTTTCTGATCCAATCTCACTGATGAATCCTAATGAAGGATTTAATAAAATCACAGTTTACAATCTGTCTCTGCATCAAAGCGTGCAATCCAATTCAAAACACAGGCCCATCTACATTTCCAATATTGTTGCAAACCCATCAACCCCACCAAGCCCTTCCCCGAAAATAAGTGAGCACATGTTTGTGTATGTGTGTGAGAAATGGAGAGAGAAATATTGGCCAGGCTGGAGAGTGAGCGGCTGGCACATTTGTTCCAGCTGTAGCCTAATGTCACAACTCGTCATATTCATTTGGCCTTCTAATGAGGCTAAAGTCAACAAGGTGCAGCATACATGAGTGGAATTGCTGCCGGGGCTCACTGCTAAATGAACAGAGAGAAGAAGACAAGAGAGTAAGAGACACAAAGGACATGATACTGAGTGAGGGCAGAACATGGGAAATCATTTTAAACTTGATAATGTACAGGCCTGCCATGAGTTCACACAAACACACACACTCTTCATACACACCAGCATAAGATTGCACTGACATTTCCCTGAAATCTAAAGGGCACACCTGTTACACTGTCAGTAAGCTCAGAGTCTGCCGAGTAAACAAGACAGATGGATAGATCAATGGAAACGTTTGGATGTCTCTGAGTTGATGCAGTGAAGTGAAGAGGAAAGGGCCAAATGCTGTAAAGCAAAATACTCCAAAAAAAAAAAAAAACTGGACTCCAAACCTGGGAGTCTCAGTAAATACTTAGCAACAGTGACATCTGCTGGTAATGAGTTACAATGACAATAATCTCTCACAGCCTTTAGCAGGGGCCACACAAGAGGACCAAACACAGAGGAGTAATTTCACTCAGGTCATATAGTAAAATAGCTTCATCTATAAGTAAATGTAAAACTGCTTATGGTACCTCAGTCTCCATAACAATCCAGTTTCTAAGGAGAAAGTCCAAATTGGAAAGGTAACACAGTGCAATTGTGTGTGCATTTTTTTAAGTAATCAAAATCCACCGCAAAGTAAGTTTGCTGGCTCAGTCTTATCAGAAAAGAATAACTCTTTGTTACCTTGGTAAGTCGGACAACCAGGCACAGAAAACAAAAGATGCTGCATGATGATCGCATGTTAACTAATACTAAGAGTCAAATATTGTTGAATATTTTACCAGGCTGGGCTGCCCTCCCTGTTTGAGAATACAGTGAAAGCCAGGCTGAAGAGTTAAGCTTAAAATTATCTAGATCCAGATGTTATTGTACATATCAGTACTATCAGTTCTAATTTACCTTCCAGCACTTAGGACATACTCTTTTTTAAAAGTTATTCATATGCCAAACAGTTGTTGTTTTATATAGGAAACTAAATCTGCACCAGCTGCTTCACCTACACAACAATGAAACTACCAAGCTTACAAAGCTTCACTGTTGTGATATGTTATTGATCCCTATAGTCAAATTGTTTTTACATTAGCCCCCCCTCTACCCCCAACTGGAAGAGTGCAGGTTCAGCTATAGAGCAGACCCCTTGGAGGATATCTCAGCAGGGTAGATGCTTGGAAATAGTGGATATTGGTTGGTTGAAGAGCAACTCACTGCAACACCCTGCTGCCCCAGCCAGAGCCTCGCTACTACATCTGCACAATGTGTTAATGAATAACACAACTCCATCTGCACTGTATCTACAAAAATGGGATCAAAGCCACAATACCAATACCACGGAACAGATCAGTGGTATCTCTGAGGAATAGGTGCATTGATTGGATATGAGATCTAATGTCTGACTACTGCCTGCATCAGAACAGCAGTCATTTCTCTCTGATTAGACTTCAGATTGCAATTACTTTCTGTATCGACAACACACGTTAATGAGAGTGTTTGTGTGAGCATGTATCTGTGAGCATGTATGGTTTAATACGGATGTTTAGGTGTGGGGTATGTGCTGAATATTTGCTAATTCTCTTTGTGTGTGTGTGTGTGTGTGTGTGTGTGTGTGTGTGTGTGTGTGTGTGTGTGTGTGTGTGTGTGTGTGTGTGTGTGTGAGAGAGAGTCTCCAGAAGGCCCGAGTTGATCAGAGTGTGGAGCGACAGCTGTGCTACAAATCAGAGCCCATTTACTGGTGACAGAGTCATTAAAGCCTGCTCATCTCATAAAACACAATGCACATGGTCAAATACCATTCACTCCATTCACGCTCATAACTCAGTCTACTGGGCACACACACACACACACTGAAACACACAGAAGCATGTGCACACTCACAGATGCACATAGAAACACACAATCTCTCACAAAGCTAAACCGAGTGTGTCAATTGGAATGAGCATGAGGGGCGGTTTCCTGTGTGTGTGTGTGTGTGTGTCATTTCTGAACTCATAAATAGTAGTGTGGTAACAACACAAAGGTAAAGATGGAGAGTTGCTAAAAGCACAGCAGCAGTAAACACTCTCACACTTTGTCTGAGGATTGTTTTACAACATACATACTGTATCCTCTGTTCTTCTTCCTTCTCTCAGTTTAGCACAAATACACAAAACATATATAATGTATGCAGATTCATGCAAATCTACCACATGGATAAAATACATACACTACCGGTCAAAAAGTAATACACTTTTTAATGAATTCATTACAAGTACAACCATAAAGGCACTGCATATTAATCTGCTTATTATAAAAGTATTTAAATTCAGCTTCATCAAAGTACACTACTGTTTGAAGTTCAAGTCCAGTGAATAATCTTGTAAATCTTGTAAAATGGTACAAAGGTCAGTGGTAAACTGGCCAAGGTTAAAAAAAGAAAAAAAAATCTGTGATAGAAAACAGGTCGTTTTCAGGGATGAAGAAAGTGGTTCACTCACAGTGACTGACGAGGCAAACATTTAACCCTTTGTGCAGAACTCCAAACACTATGTCTGGTGAAAACCAGGTACTGCTCATCAGCTGGTTAATACCATCCCTATGGTGAAGCACAGTAGTGGCAGCATCATGCTGTGGGAGGAACTTCTTGGCAGCTGGGACAGAGAGATTGGGCTGAAGGTTTCAGTTTTGATTTTTAAATAAATTAGCAAACATTTCTTGTTTTCACTTTGTCATTATGGATTATTAAGTGTAGACTGATGCACAAAAATGGCAATTTTATCCTTTTAAAATTAAATCTGCAACACATTAAAGTGTGAAGAAAGTGAGGGGATCTAAATGCTTTCTGAAGCCACTGTACATGATAGCTCTATTCAGTCAACATTAAAGAACCTTCCCAAAGACCAAACAATAAAAGATGTTCTTCAGTTTTTTCTTTTTCATCACTAACACTAACGGTTCCACCTAGTGTTGAAGGAGAGCGTGGGTCAGCCTTCCCCGTCAGAGATTTATACACCATGTTAGAAAGTACTATCTGAGAATTAATGTGCCATAAGCAGGCACTGGGGTGTAAAATGTCGCTAACCTCAATCTGATCTGGGGTCAGCTGCTAGAAACTCAGAAGGTCATCAGCACTGTGTGAGCTTGCAGCCACACCTGGGTCACGCAGCAGTATGGTGTGGAGAGAAATCTGTGTCAAAAATGTGACTAATGTGTGGTTCATGATCCACAAATAACATTTAAATGTAAATGTGTATGACTAGATTTCAGTATTCACACATGTGGTGTCCCGATCACAAACAAAAATAACCCAACCCAAATAGATATGAAACAATCTTACAAATAAATAACCCAACTTCAATAAATGTCAGCACCTGACACATGTAAATTGGGTTATACTGGCGTGTGGAGTTTTGAGGCTCAGATTGACAAAACAGTGCAGAGAAAAGACACTCAGGAAGCTTATATGACCGACTAGTGCCAGAATGTATAGCGAGCAGCTAACTTGCACGCTACAGCTGTACAGCCCTGCAGGCAGTCAAGCTGGATTCTATGACCATCGCACAGAGATGTGCAGGTGAATTTCAGTGGGCCACCATATGGTGTGACAGGGCCTTTACAGGATGATCCTGAACCACCATGATGCTTTCACCATTGTTTCTACGTATTATTCTTGTCCACTGTATATTGAGACCATTGTATGTGAGCTCACACAGACACAGGCTTCACTGATGTATACTGTAAATCTGCATACAGCAGTGAGATTCTGCTGCACTCTCTCTTTCAGTTTCAGGACTGGTCTTTTCTGGCAAACATGCTGATTTTCTGTCAGTTGTCTGTTACTGTAAAGCTCATTACACTTAACTATTCAATGAGGAAATCTACAACACATGAACAACACATGCCACATGTATGTAGACTAATCTGTACATTGTAGTCGAACAGTAGTACTATGCTATCTAAAGGTCAAAAAGGTAACAAGATGGAAGAACTTTGCATGATCACATGTAACTCACATTTGTAAAGCACACAAACACAAAACCCCTCAAACACACACACACACACACACACACACACACACACACACACACACACACACACACACACACACACACACACACACACACACACAAACTTTCTCAATAGGCGTCTGTCTTACCTTTCTCAGAGAATGCACAATCCTTCATGGCCTGGTCACAGTCAGAGCATGTGAGAACAGCTATAGATGACCCGTTGACCTTGAGATGAAGAAGTTGTCTATACATCACCATGTGCCTGAAGAGGAAATTCATTGTCTTTTACTGTCCACCACAATGTAGCCACTTCCTTGACAAATTAGATTACATTTCTTTATGAGCTGTGGCATTATTTAATGTACTCAGTGTGGTAAAAGTGACTGCTTTCCTTTAGTCACAAAACTAAAACAAAGTTGTCATGTCAGTTATGTGTTTGATCATTATTAATGCAAAAAGTGAAAGATATTCATGACTTACAGTCAAGTTTAAATACATCACATGAAGAAAAAAAACTTACCTCCCTTCCTCTTCTTTTCTAAAAGATTTGGGCAACCTTTTTTTTCAGATACTTTTAGCTATAATCCTCCCGAAGTTCTCTAAACTTTGAAACTAACTGCAGAGCTGAACACTCGCCACGATGACAGGACAACAAAAGAAAAAAGTTCCTCTTTTCTTGAAGAATGTTGTCGGAGGGGTTTTGTTGCCACTAAAGCATTCAGGAAGAGAAAAAGTCACAATGCTCTTCTTTCAGGGGTGAGAGAGAGAGAGCAAAACAAGGGGGTCACACAAACCAAAATATAGCTGGGGGCTTAAACTCCAATGAGCCTGTGCTGTGAAAAGCACACTATACACTAATTTTGAAAAAAACAGTCATCTTCAGTGTACTCTTCAGGCATTAAAATGATCTTTGTACTTTTTTTTAGTTAAAAATCACATTTGTATTTACATCAGAGACTTGGTTTATATTTAGAGAAGAAATGTCTCACATCTAAAAGAAATGAAAGAAATAGCCATGGTGGTCTGGCAGGAAAAAGTTCAAAGTAAATGCAGAGTGTCGTTCAGCAAACTGTTATGCCCCAGGCAACTCCAGCAGTCCCACACACAGTTCCCCATTGTCCCGCCTTGTGACTCTATCAGTGTAACTCCTCTCAGTCTACCCCTTTCACACCACTGTTTTCCTCAGAGAGTTGTCCACACCAAAAGCAACGCGGTAGCAAAAAGTCACAAGACTTGCTTGAGGCAAAGTTGAAAATCGCTTTATAAAAAAAAAAAGCAAAGTCATAACAAATGGATAATCCCAGAAAAAGTGTGAATGGAGCTATTCTCTGCTCGTAATGGCTTGAGATCCGCAACACACATTTGTTCTCAGGCTGTAGAAATACTACAGTAGTACAGCAAGGAACCAAAATACAAACTCTCACCTGGATTTTGTCAGTTGAAGTTCGTTGGATACCGAAGGAGGTGTAAACCGGTGGGGAAGTGCAGTGATTTCCCTAAACAAACAGACGAGGGAGAGCACCTGCAATTCAAATACAGACCAGCACTGAAAATGAAACCAAGGCATGTCTCCAAAACCTGCATTTGCCTGCATTTGAATAGGACACAAGGGCTTTAAAACACTCTGCGAGAGTCACTGGGGCCTTGAGTTAAATGATGATGGAAATAAAATGACTTAGTTCATCAACAGTCAGTCAGTTTCATTTCACTGCCTACACATCTGTGGTGTCAGCTATCTGTTGTTGATAAAGGATGAAACAAGCAGCGTAAATGGAAAACTCACTTTTTCAAAAATTTACAGTAAATAAGAGGTGGTTCGACTGGTTTCACTTTGACCAAGACTCTCTCACTGGAACAGAAAATGCCTGCCCTCGTGTGGATAAATATGAAACATGCAAGATCTGGGATAAAAAAAAAAAAAAGAGAGAAGTATTACGCAGCATCACATAAGATGCAAGTGTCAGAATGCAGAGGAAGTTTTTTGATTTGTATGTCGGTTTGTGGTTTTTATGGCTTATAATAAAATGAAATAACTGTAGTTATGGCCACATGCCCAAACTTTCCCGATCCCTAGATGAAACCTTCAACTTTAGTTTACTATTACATAAGTCAGTTAAAGTGGGCAACTGTCTAGGGGCCCCTCAAAAAGCTGAGTTTTCTCCATGATTTTTTTTTTTTTTTTTTTTTTTTTGAGGTTGTTTTACACAACTTCAAAGTTGTGTTTGATTAAACAGCTTTACATGATTTATCTATGTGTGTCAGGGCTGACAGGAAGGTGCAGTGAAGGAACTTTAATGAATAAACTGTAGAACTGTACAGTGGGGTTGCTTAAGCCTTAAGTTCCCCACAACATATCTTTGCCCCAGGGCCCTCCACGAGGTTAAGTCAGTGCTTCTCATACTTTTTCTCACATGCCCCCCCCCCCCCCCCCCCCCCCCACAACTGAGAAGCTAACCAGCAAATGGTTGCCATATCTACTTGGAAAAAAAAACTTCTCAACCTAATTTTGTGGATCGACTTGTTAGTGAAATACAGAAATGTGATTAAAAAGAGTCGACGATTACTAACTGGAGTTTGAACTGAAAGCAGACCTCTTCAGCCATTTCAGCACCTGGCTGATCAAGTCAAACAATATGCAGGCATCAACATGGCTGGAGTCCAAACAACTCTGCCTCAGAACAATGCTTAAGAACAACAAACCTCCCACCTGCACGAACTTTCAACGGTCGCCCTCATGTTGGTTCGTGCGTGTGTTTATATGCGAGCATCCCTGACCGTCACTTCACCGGCTCATCCTATTGGCCACATTCACTGCACCTGTTCGACCCACCCGCCAATCACACGCTTTAGTCGCTGAGCTCCAAGATGGCGGCTTCCAGTGCTCCGTACCACACATCATCGATTTTGGAAGCTAAATATCACCATCTCTCTGCCGTCTAAACCCATGAGGGAGCAGACCAGAAGGAGCCGAGTGGACCTGGGGTGTCACCACTGAAACACGGAAACGGTTTCCCCGCGGTTTGTTCATGCCAGGACCCGGTCTCGGTGTCGGTCTGTAGGGGGTTGTGTTATCCGAGTATGGCCACCGAGAACAGGATCAATTTTTGGAGGAGAAACGCAAAGGTTCCCGGAAGGTGGGTTTTCGTTAGTCTCTCTTTATTATACCGAAGCAGGACCAAGTTACATTCCTTCAGAAAGTTTCATAGAAATACTGTTGCTAATGTGGAAAATATCACCAACGGTCAGAACAGAAACATATTAGTCATAGCTCCTTTTAGCCGGATCGACTCGTAATCAAGTGTATACAGGAAAAGTAGCTTAAAGCTGAGCTCTTTAGCTGACCTTAACGTACAAAATGTCACTGTAAATATCTCATGAATGGTCATTAGCTGACCATGTTGTAGTTGTGTGTTTTATGACATTCGCTTGAGGATTTGTTTGAGTGTGTGTGTCAGCTGAGAGAGACGGAGCTGCATCTCTGTCTTCTCTGCGGATTCTAACGCTCAGGGTGGAGGTGTCAGCTGTCACAGTCAGTGCATCCCCCGCCATATGCTTTCTCAGTCTGAGCTGAGTGAGTGACACACAATATAAGATAGCTACAGAGAGAGAGAGAGAGGGGACAGTGAAGAAGACTCAAGTGTCTTGATGAGGGTGACTGCAGCAATCTCAGATCTCTTATTTTGTAATCTCTAAGTGGGCTTTGTTAGATGAGTCATTAGGGCAGAAGTTAGATAAAATACATCCTCTTTTTGTGGCAGTTTTATTGATGACTAAGATGACCAGCAGCACAACCATAAGAAGCAGTTGGACAGATTAGGAAGCACTTGTTCCAAAGTAGAGGTTATATTAAGGGTCATGGAAAAATGGTATTATGTCACTAATGTGGGAGAAAGCAGGTAGATCATTAATAACACTTTAGACCTGTGTTAGCCCAGGCCCTAGTTGGTGGCTCTCATGTATAACCACTGGTTCGAGTCACAGTGGCAGTGGAGCTTTGTTTCTCTATAAAATAAATATGTGGCAAAACCCATAAGGTCATTTAATGAGACTTACCACTGTTCTGAATGTATTCCCAGAATCCTCCTCTAAACCTCTGGATAAAACAATATCCCATGCTCTGCACAACAAAAAAGATTTTTAACCCGTTTCTCAGGCAGTTGGGTTTAGGTTTTATGAATGCAGTATTTTCTTTATTTTATGCAGGTAATGACTATTTTTTCATCAAGCTGGTTAGAAGGGTCTTTGAAAATTACATAAGTGGTGTTAAACTATTCTCTGGCTTATTATTTATCAGAGAAAGGTGTTCTTACTGTTGTAACTTGAATTTATTCGTGATATGTGAGAGGCAATAACAGGGGCGAGGCTAGTCCCAGCCTGTAGAGCTTGCTCAATAGGCATCATGGTAATGGGTCATAATAGACTCTTAGTATCTGCAGGTATTCTCATACTCGCTTTTATTTTACTCACCCTGAACACTTGTGGAAAATGCAAACTCATCATTAAGACACGACCCGTTCAAGCGTATGTGTTTGTGTTTATATCTTTACTGGCCTCTGTGTCTGTCTGACTGTGAAGATCCTGAGCGGCTGTCCTGCCCTGGCTCCATGCAACTGCCCGACAGAGAGGGTGGGGTGGGCAAGGGGGGGAGGGCAGTGTGTTTGGGAAATCTGAGAGGCGAGGATCTCTAAGGAGAGGGCGTTGTTGCCTTTGTCAGGCACACTGATCTCTCTGAAACTGTGGTGGGTGGAAAGCTGGAAGCCCGAATACAAACATATGTTTGAACAAGAAGCGAGCAGCTAGTCTTGCTGCCTGTCCTTGAGCCGCTCCTGATAAAGCAAGTCTGAGGCTGGTAAACAAGAGACTCTGGCACTGCCAGATAATCAGCAGGCCCAGTTCTCAGCCACCAGGCTGACTGTCAGTTTATTCATGCAAATGACATGAATTAGCTTGAAGTGTCAGAAGCCACAGTTTGACCAAATTCACATACTAGTAGTGATATGTATTACTTTGTGATGTTTACACAAAAGCCTCTCAGCTACTCTGAACGAGGTTCTTATCATGAGTGAAATGTTTGATACACTGACAGCCAACATTTAGGATATTGCATTACTGGATCCAGTCTTTTTTTCTTGTTAGAAAAACCTAAACGTTTTGATGTGGTGGAGGAGGCTGCAAGGAAAAGAGATAAGGAAAGAAGTGTTGTTGGCAGTTGTGGGCCTGGCCCAGATCCCATCCTGCGACTCTTCACTGTGTCTGCTTTGGGTCGCCAGAGTTGGAAAGAAGCTGAGCATTAAGATTCTCACATCCGCTGAACATAATGCCCACCACAGGGTGGTAAAGAACATGGGGGCTGTGCAAGCTGTCCTCTTGTTCCGTTCAGTACTCAGTAAAAACAGTCCAATCTAAGTAAGAGAGGGTTATGGTTATTTCAATGGGGGTAGAAAAGAGTTGTCATCTTGTTAATGGAGGACAGAATACGAGGCTGTATTTGCTGCCTCTGTGCTTCACAAAATGCGTCCCCACTGTGTTTCAAACACTGGCACATCATTGACACAAATCTCAAACTAATCCCAAATCATAAATTTGAGCTTACAGACAAACTCTTCTTATCTTTGTATGGTTTGGTTTGTTGTAATGTGTACGCAGCAGGGGTTGGATGATACTATCCATCACCTTCCCTTTTAATAATACTGGACACAATGTGTCTGGCAGCCGTATATTCAATCTAGTGCATGGACCAAAGGGTCGTTTCCATCTGTGCTGCTTTCTTGTCTGTGATTTTTAAAGGCACTGAGCAATTTACTGCAACTAATAAACAAGGAGAAATATGTGTAGAAAGAGCAACACTGGACAAGGACAGGATGTGTGTCTGCCAACTTTCCTCTGAACAGTAATGAATGAGCAGATCCTCTGAAGTTCATCTTTGACTGTTAGCACCAGCTGGGTCAAAGACGTGGAAGCTGCATGTGTTTTTTTCTGCACAGAGGTGACAGCATTTCACGTCATCTTCTACAGTGTACAGCCAGTTTACGGAGCACAGCATCCACCTCTCGACCCACGATTACGACGCACGTGAGTGCTGAGCTCAGCTGGACTGCATGGCGTCATGTCACCCACTCCCATCTTCAGCCTTGTTTTGCAGCTGATTGTCTTCGAGTGCTTGAACCTGTGTGGACTGCATGCACTGCTTCTGTGCCAATGCTGACATTTACATCGCCTATTTGAGAGATTTGTAGTGTTTTGTTGGATTTGCTTTTATTTTATTTTATTTTATTTTATTTTATTTTATTTTATTTTATTTTATTTTCGTTCCTTTTGGTGACGTGTTGGTGTATATTAAGGACGAGTGAGACCACTGAACTCTTTCATTTTCTGCCTTTCATTGTCTTGCCTGTTTGACCTCTGGATCTGTCCCCCTGCAGGTATCCCAAAGACACAAAGCCTAAGTTCAACAATCTCAAGTCCAAAAAGGCCTCCAGCTTCCATGAGTTTGCCCGCAGCACCAATGATGCCTGGGACATCGACGATGAGGAAGATGAGGATTTCCTCGGGACTCCTGCCCCAGCTTCATCCCTGCAGACAGGCCTGCACTCCACGTCCACACAGAATCAGGTGGCTACAAGACATAGTTTTTATCTGTGAGCAGCTTTGGGCATTGAGTTGGTCTGAGTTGAAATGAGATATTCTGATGTGTTTCCTTTGTCCTCACGGCAGCAGCAGAACCAGGCAGGTGAGACAGAGAGCAGGGTGTCACACAGGCTGGCATGTCCTAGCTCGGAAGATCAAAACTTCCAGGATGTTCAGGAGGAAGACACAGACTGCGAGCATGTCAACGGCAAGGTTGTCAAGTCTAATAGTGAGGCCCACCTCAACTCATCGTCAGGTATGTGGCTGATGTGCTGCAGAAGTACATGCTGCATTAAGAACCAGTGAGCAGCTTATCAGGTGATTCATAGTGAAGCTAATTACAGAGGAGGGACCTCACACTGCTGTCAGGACTGCTGGGATTATACTAGGCCTGTAGCATGTGCCTGGCAGGACATTTTACAGTCCGTGTGCACTAATGTGTCTTCAGACAAATGACTCTGGTCAAACTACCAATGAGTTTATTATCATCAACACTGTAGTACTGTGTACTAACAGTGCAAATTAATTAAGGTATTTAAAATTAAAATTGTCTTTGTGAATAAGGAGTAATTACAGCTTAGCCTCTCATGAATCACAAATGAATAGTAACAGTATGTTCTGAGGCTCAGGCTATTCATCAGTCCCTCATACTTCAGCCTGTTCACAAGTCTCCCACTGAGTCAGCTCCCAGAGGCCAGTTGGTCAAACAGATGTATACACACTTTCAAAGAAAGGACAGAATTTTACATAGAATTTGATATAGGACAAACTCCTTTTCACTTCAGAACAATCGAAGAATACCTCTGGTTGGATCTCTTTGTTAACTGCAAACAAAATACATTTAGCCAGTAATCACACTGTAGAAGATGTGATATGATATGATGATGCTGCTGAAGAATCAATTTTAAGTCAGTTTGGTTTTTGAATAGTGGGGCCTATAGATAAGCTGCATTCATTTGTATATATAGATAAGTATGCACCTCTCTTATCTAAACAGTCCCTCATTCCTGAACTCATGTGCCGTCGTTGAAATGAGAAGCCCAACCATCTCTAAGATAACGAGGATTAACTATGGAAGTAACTGGGGCAAACAAAAAGGAATTTAAATATCTAGATTGAGAGGATTAATGAAACTTAACTCTATAGAGAGGGTGTTTAGTTGAACATTATGTGTCATTACTTTTTGATTACTTTATTATTAGATTTCTATCTTTCTTTTTTTTTTTCATACGTGGCCCTCTACAGTCCGCTCCACACTGCAGAAGCAGCAGTCTCTCCCAGTCCGTCCCATCATCCCACTGGTGGCTCGCATCTCAGACCAGAACGCATCAGGGGCACCACCCATGACGGTGCGGGAGAAGAGCCGGCTGGACAAATTCAGGCAGCTACTTGCGAGTCCCAACACTGATCTAGGTACAGTAGGAGAGCAAACACCACAGCCACACACCATCACACTGTAGATATTTGTAGGTATTTGTAAAGCCCCATTCGGACGGACTCAGCGATGAGAGCTAGACTGACCCTCTAACAGCAATGTACAGTTAGCAATGTTTAAATGTCTTTGGAGAGAAAAGAGAGGGTTGAGTAAACGTCACTGCCTGAAAGTTGTACTGCGTGTTAACACTTTCCTCTAGGTTACATCCATCTGAACACACTGTCTGCTTCAGGGTGTCGGTGTCTGCTGTGGTTTTCTGCACACTGAAACAGAGTGTCGATAACGTGTGTTCATATCTTGCTCTGTGCTGTTACAGAGGAACTCCGGAAGCACAGCTGGTCTGGCATACCGAGAGAAGTCCGGCCAATCACATGGAGACTGCTCTCTGTAAGTCTCATGACCTTCAGTTTTTTTGCTATCATGTAGTCTTCTGTGTGTCTTGGCTGGCTTTTTATTGGACTTTAACAGTTGTAACCCACAGGAGACAATCCACAGACGTGTACCGTGATTCACAAACATTTCACTATGTCAAAACATGTATTTATTTATTTATTTGTGTTGTGTAAAATCATATCTACAAAAAATACAGAGTGATTTGCCAATAGGCATAACTTACTCTGTAAACATTTATGCCGTTGTAGATCCTTTTGTACGGGTGAAACAGGCGACGTCACATGGTCCCTGCCATTTGTTTGTGGATTTTTGTCCAATTCTTATCGCAGCTGATCAGTAGAAAAAAAAATGTGTGAGCTGCAGTTACTAGGTAGGCCTACAGGAGGCAACATTCCCTCACGTGAACTCAGTGGCTGTGATTCAGGATCGGGTTCAGTGTTGACACTTTCAGGTGAGTGTGTTGTGCTTGCTTTCTTACTGGAGTTACCTTCTGTTTGCTAACTTTGTATTAACTGTGTACAAGCTAGCTCACGTGAGATCGGACGACTCAGAGTGAGGCGTTAGCTACCTGTTTTGGCAACATTGCTATGCTGTGTAAGACAATTAATTTAAGTGGAAATGTTTGTGTGGATTTCACAATAATTACACTACAACTGGAATTACCAATCAATTCAATAGCCTATGTTAACTGCTGTCAGTTGATCAATAAACGTTCTTGTTCCATAGAGATGGAATCAGAAGTAGTATTCAGTAGTAGTAGTATTCAAGTGACAGTCATTTAAAGGTACCAGTTATTACTGCTTAAATTGTAAAGTATACATTTATTTATGTTTAATATTGTATGTTTGCAATATGTTTAAATGTTATGGAAAATGATTAGTGTGTTTAAAGGTATTGTGCATGCAGTAATACATGTTTTATGGACACACTGAAGTACAGCTGCAGGAAGTAGTTGTGTATATTTCTGTCAGAGTGGAGACAGACTGGTTGGTCAGTGCTTCATCCTACAGCAACATAATGACCCAGAACATTAGAAGAACAGAACCAGACGGAGGCTCCACATGATAGAGACCTGCACAGTCTCCAGACCTAAAAGCTCATGGAGCTGGTTTTGGGATGAACTGGACAGAAGGTGAAAGCAAAGCAACCTGCAAGTGCAGCTCGTCTGTGGGAGCTTCTGCAGCAGTGATGGGACGAACCTTCTCAAACAAATAGGAGGGAAATCTCAAACGTCATGTTGCTCACTAACTGACAGGAAAGCTCATTTTATGTTTACAGATGGATCCACAAATGTGTAATTGTTTACATAGTAAGTTAGGCATATTTGTGAATTGCTCTGTATTTTTGAGGATACAGTTATACACAACACAAAGAAAAAAACGACATGTTTGTGCATAGTGAAATATTTGTGTACACACATGGATTTTCTCCTCTGGGTTACAACTGTTAGAGTCCAATAAAAATTTCTCTAGTTGCATGCTCACATTATGCTCACAAAATGTCAAAACCTTATCCTACCCCGCAGCCTTATCTGTTCGCTTTCCTCTTATCTCAAATAGTCAGCCTGTTCTGTTCCTCTGAAACTGTTCACATAAGCAAAAAAAAGTTGCTTCTCACTGACTCTTTCTCTCCTGTTCCTGGTCTCTGACAGGGCTACCTGCCAGCCAACAAGGAGCGCAGAGAACTGGTGCTAAAAAGGAAGCGAGAAGAATACTTTGGTTTCATCGAGCAGTATTACCACTCCAGAACAGATGAGCACTATAAAGACACGTACAGACAGGTAATAGTACAGTTAAAGTTAATAAGCCTTTGGGCTGCTGCTACTCATCTGTCAAAAAATTAGTAAAGACCATATTATAATTGAAAAGGAAACATGCACAAACATGTGACATGTCAATAATCTTTCTCCCTGGTAGATCCACATTGACATCCCAAGAACCAACCCTCTGATTCCCTTGTTCCAGCAGCCTGTTGTGCAAGAGGTAGGATGTGAAACACTACAGAGCAGAGGAATTACAAGCAGTTCAAATATGTCAGCAGTTCATCAAAAGTGCATAGGGGTGATTTGTTTGTGTGGGCTTGTTTTTAATATTACCGGGGGGCTTAACCAAACCCATGAGGACCCTGTGGGGACCCCCAAGAGGTCCCCAGAGGTAGAGACTCCTTTTTGGGGGTTAAGACTTGGCATCCCTTGTAATCTCTCAGTAAATGTGGTAAACTCATTCAGTAACCTAACATTTTGTTGTTGTTTTTCCTTCCTTAGGTGTTTGAGCGTATCCTCTTTATCTGGGCCATCCGTCACCCAGCCAGTGGTTACGTCCAGGGAATCAATGATCTGGTGACACCCTTCTTTGTCGTCTTCCTGTTTGAGTTTGTCAGTAAGTCACTGATGGGAAAATTCCTCCACATCAGACCAGAATGACTCATGTCAGCCTTTTTAATTTTTGATGATTGCTGATGGTTGTTCCATGTGCCTACATTTTACAATGCTGTTACAACATCCTGAGTCAAAAACATTTCTTCAGCCAACCTCAGCAGAGGGCAGCATTCAGAAATCCTCCTGTAAACCTGCTCCTCTGTGTGAGTCAGGCGGTTTCTGTGTCATTCGGTGCTGTTTGTTGTTCCAGCGGAGGATGTGGAGAACTTTGACGTGGCGGCGCTGCCTCTGGACACCCAGAGAAACATCGAAGCTGACAGCTTCTGGTGCATGAGCAAGCTGCTGGATGGAATACAGGTCTGCTCACACACAAACAGCTCAGTGATCATAAAGCAGTAACCTGTGCCAGTTCACTGACATTCATTTCCTTTCAGGACAACTACACCTTCGCTCAGCCTGGAATCCAGAACAAAGTGAAAGCTTTGGAGGAGCTGGTCAGCAGGATAGATGGTGAGTGGACTCCTGTCAGTCATCATCCATTACTATGTTCTGCTCATTCCTCCTCATTTTGTTTGTTTGTTTGTTTCTGAGTTTGTACTAAGAGCTCATACATGCAGAAGGTAATAGAGGGTAGTGTGCTTGTGTGTGTGTGTGTGTGTGTGTGTGTGTTGTCCGTCCACAGAGGACATTCACAATCATTTCAAGAAGTATGAAGTAGAGTACCTGCAGTTCGCTTTCCGGTGGATGAACAATCTGCTGATGAGGGAGCTGCCACTTCGTTGCACTATCCGTCTGTGGGACACCTACCAGGTAACACAGAGTGTACACCATCACTGATCCGTTACAGTACAACAGCACAACAACCTGCAGTCTAGCACTCACACTGCAAATATGATCCATCGCACAGGATTTATTACGTTTACTGGGTTCAGGTGTGGGGACAGACTGTCCTCTCCCTGCTGATTATCTTTGCTGGTGACATTTGGATCACGGTTGAAGCTGCGTTGTAGTTGGCTGCAGTGTTGCTCTGTTTCCACAGGCTGAAGCAGAGGGTTTCTCCCACTTCCATCTGTACGTCTGTGCTGCTTTCCTCATTGAGTGGCGCAAAGAAATTCTCTCCATGGTTGACTTTCAGGTACCGTTGTCTTTCTAGTCATTTCCACACGACTGAGAAAGTAACCACTAAATTATAAGCAGCTGAATACATAGTTGTGGAATGTTGTCACTAATAAACATGAGTTTAAATACCACCAGATCAGAAATACCAGAATTGTGTGTATTTAAATGTTTGGAATGCATCTGTCTGAATTAATGTGGTTTCATTTGATGTGAATGATAAGCTTGTGTTTCAAGACGGAAGGAGTCAATTTTAGAAAACCCAGCTCATTTATTTTAAATCACAGTCCCCCTCCTACATTTACACACTTCACACTCCATCAGTTGTGGAGCATAGGGGTCCCTTCTTTGTAGAAGTCAGTATTTTGGATCTCCAGAAAGTGATCCACAGCAGAGATGAGGTCATAGTTACAGTCAAAATGGCGACCACTGAGCTCCTTCTTCATCCTGGGGAAGAGGTAGTAGCCTGAGGGGCCATATCAGCTTGAATCAGGCCAAGGACCTTCTTACTTTGTCCATAGGAGCTGACCTGCATGTGCACGTAACCAGAGCTGTATAACTCATCTCCTTCTACCTGAGGCCATGAACCTATCAGCCACTCTTCGTAGAATGTGTTTTGTAGAGAAATTATGACCACACAAAGAAACTCTCAGTGGTGGTATTGTGCCACAAAGTAACATTCTGTCAAGTAGAGCAAGAGCAAAAAACACTAGAGATACAAATTCTTTGTGTGATAGTATTTACAAAATATAATTGTTGTGCATGCAAAAAAAAAAAATCTTTTCTGTGCTCGAACTATTCCTCAGGTACAAATGTAACTCCATGTTCATTGGCGATAGCAGCTGTTTGCACTGTGTCACACTGTCAGATGTTTGCTGAAAGCAGCAGATGCTCACCTGCACAACTCAACACATTCTCACTGCCGGTGTAGACAGGAAGTTCAATAAGGTCAATACATTCAGAGGATTAAAGGTTTCAGTTAGGCATTGCTTTCCTTGCATACAGGTTGCAGTGTATACATTGCACTGCAGCAGTGAACATGCACACCTGATTCCACTGTCTCTAAGTTATATTTTACAAACTAGCTCATATCGTTTCTATATTTCTAAAATGCTATGCACACTCTGTTATTAACTGCTGCCTTCCATAAATAGTGTCAGTGTCCTGAAATAATTTTTCTGCTGCTCTTCAGGGCCTGCTCATGCTACTGCAGAACGTTCCCACAATCCACTGGGGGAACGAGGAAGTGGGTCTCCTCCTGGCTGAAGCTTATAGACTAAAGTACATGTTTGCAGATGCACCCAGCCACTACAAGAGATAAGGCCCGGGGGCCTCCACATCGCAGCAAACACAGTACTGTTAAACTTCAAATCAGATTAGACTGTGACTGGATGGACGCACACTATCCGAGACACTCCGGACATACAGTGTTGTCTCTGAAGTAACCTGGAAGAGACTGATGTATTCAAGTGCAGCTCCAGGAGACCTGCGGGATGTCATCTCAGAGCTGAATATCGCACACTGGATCTGAGTTCACGGTGCAGCCATAGAGCTCAGTGAACATGAGACTATTTGCAGTCAAGGTACTGCACTGTATCAGTGGACTGTTAGAGTATGAACAACCATAGCTATGCCATTTTGGTTTACTCGTCCTGTTTTTGGTCATGCATACATTGATTGTCTCTCAAGTGAAGTGTACGCTCAGAAGTACATGCTGTGATATACAGGGATGATGAATGTTTGTGAGATCATCCTTTTAGTGAACGACGGTATTTACAGATTATATTTTTTTGCAGATTTGTTTTCATAGACATAGTTTTACAGGGGGAAAAAATATTAGGTGTAAATCAGGCAACTACAACACTTTGTCATAATTATGTAGTCTGACACTGTCAAGCTATTCTAAATAAGATGGACTTTGGGTTTCCCCCACTTCTTCAGATAAGACAGCTAGTTTGTGTGTAGACATATATTTTGGTTCAGGGTTACCAAATCTGCACTGTACAATCAACTAATCAAAGTCCATAGTTTGGGCCTCAATCAGTCAATTCAATTGCTGACACTGATACAATTACTAATATTTTAGCTTGTATTTAGGTACCTAAGACCTAAGAGTTGCAAATAGTAGGTACTGTGTTTCATTTCAGGTTGTGTTTTGTTTGAAGGTGGAGAAACTGATCCGGTATCAGCTTACCTTCTTGTTAAAGGCGAATTAGCTGGTCAAGAGGATTATTTTTTATTTTATTTTTATTTTTTTGGGAAATAACTATGTGGCTCTTGGGTGTAGCTCATAAATGTCAAGAGTGGTAAAGTGTGAATTTTACTGCCTCTGAATAGATCAGGAAAACGAGAGAACTTCAGGTTAATGTAGCTTTGGATCTCCCCTCTCACACGTCAGCTGAAATAGGTCTAATTTTTAGGGTGGAACTGACTTAGATGAATTTAAATTTTATTATATTTTAGACAAATGAAATATGATTTTAGTTAGAGATAGTGGCACACATTAATACTCTTATAAATGGCACAAAATGAGATCAGTAACAACTAGCCTTGATTTTACCAAACTTAGTTTTTATGCCTAACAATGAGAGTAGTTGTCTTATAAATGATCTTATGATAGTCTGTGAAGTATCTAATTGAAAACTGTGGCCACTGTAAAAACTTCATATAATAACAAGCAGTGAAAATGTTCAGTTTCCTCAGTTTGGAATAATTGTTTATAGAGATATTTTGAAATAAAATTGAGGAAGTGCCCCCTGTCGATGCTTGTTTGTACTGAAAGAAGTTTAATCACACCATCCTACCTGTGGACTCAGTGCAGCTCAGAATATATGACGATGCCTTTGTTATGAGCATTTGTAATGTACTCCATGCTTTTAAAGTGTAACATGTATAAATGCTTTGTCATTAATGCTTGTGTTTTATGTTTGTTTCAGATTCAGGTTAGGTTGCTCTCGTATCTGAGACTTTTCCCTGTGTTTATCTGTAACTGCATTTTATTTTTTTTTTTTTGAGGATCTGTGAGTGAGTGTGTGTGCGGTGCTGGGGATTGTAGAGTTAATATTACTTCATCTACCTTCATTACCAGTGATAATTATAACACAGTGTATGTTAGAAAAATCACAGACATTAGCCTTTGGTGCATCCCCACCATTAGCTGTGTATTTAGGGGTTTCTGCTTCGATCATTTGCTTCACATGAACATTGAACCACTCTGAAGCAAATGCTGTGTTAGGCTGTAGCAACATTTAAAATCAGGATTTTCTGTGCATTAGCATCCTGGCAATTATCCTGGTCATTGTAGTCTACAACAAATTGAACTATGAATTTGTGCATTTCATGATCAGCTGTGTGAAGTCTAAATTCATGTCCAGGAATTAGTTGGTCCCTCTGAAACGTGGTGCTTCAACCATCGATTGAAGTCTGACTTACTTTATGGCATTATATTCAGTGAAGTCCTACTGAAGACACTGTGCTACTGAAACTTGAGTTGGTGAAATCAGCCTTTTCTATTTTTGGAAAAGTAACACTTTCATAAACCTGTTTATAGTTTGTTCATTGTCAGTTTTTGCATCATTAAACCAGCTGTAATCTTATGTTCATCAACCTTGTTTTGCTCACCCGAGACATTGAATGTTTTGTGGGTGTTACATTATGCCTTTAGCCTTTCAAGTAGGTTTTCTTCTTTCAGGTGCACCAACCGATTGTGTCCCTACCATGATGGTATTGTTCACTCCATGCTGTGTTCAAGTAAAGGTGATGACTAAAGGCTGAGATCATGAAAACGTGTTGGTGTGTGTCAGAAGTGTTCATTCTGTTTCATCGGTAATCTGCCAAATCTGTACTGGGCCAGTACAGTCTGTTTTAGAGTGCTTCAGTAGTCATCACTGGCTTCAGCCTTAAATGAAGAAATAGTAAATTATTACAGTACCTGCTGTATATTAACGTTTTGTTTATATTAAACGATTGTTATATAAGTGCCAAAAGGAAGAATGTGTGTGTTGTGTTTGGGATGGGTGTAGTGTAGGGTGGGATGGGTGTAGTGTAGGGTGGGAGGGGGGGGGTGGCTGGGTTGGGGTTCATTGGTACCTCAGCACAGACTCCTGATGCTCTCACGCGGTGTTGAGGTGGGCAAGTGACGTGTCGGAAGTGATCCTGACAGCTCAGTGAAGTGCCCCCCACCACAACCACAACCATCACCCCACACAAACTTAGGTTTCACTTTTGCAGCCATGTGAGTGTGGTTTGTGGAAACGAAACCCAGCGTTAACGCGGTTACACCGTCCGGATTTAAGCAGCTGGCAGTAAAGTAGTCGCCGCGCGTTCGTCGGAGCGCCGAGGTAAGTTGTTTTTAGCGAAGGGAAATGAGCGTTTCTAACCTGTTAGCGCAGCTAGCTCCGAGCTAACGTTAGCCAAACACGCAGTCAGTCTGTGGTCCTGTCGCGCAGTAACGTCTGTGAGCTTACTGCCGTGTAAGCACTGCCTCCTCACTCAGTGGACCTCCGGCTGTTAAGTTATTATTTCACTGAAATTCTGTAAAACGGAACCCAGCTACCAGTCATCGATAACGTTTGCAAGACAGAGCAACAAGCTAACAAGAAGGCTCGCTTCTTGTTTCCCTGCCAAACTTCACTATCTGTTCACTTCACTGTCAGGAAACAAGCTTGGTATTGTTCAGTTTAAATACGTATTTAACAAAGAACTGACACAGCTGAATGTCTTAACCTTTTAATTAGATTTTTAGATTTGTATAATTCACAAGGTTATGACTTAAACTTCTGCTGTTTCCACTAAAGCAGGAGAGAAGCTTGGTGAAAGAGGAGGATGGATGGAGTCAGCTGGAGCACAAGGGCCCCGGAGTCGTTCAGCCGGTCCAGGACGGCAGCAGACACCCTGTCCAGGCTCGCCACCTTCATAGCACACGCTGAGACCAAACAGCACACACGAAACCAGAGACAGCGGCCTTCCCACCTGCTCACAAACGTTTGTCCAGAGTGTGGAAAGGGCTTCATGTATGCAACAGATCTGTTGCACCACCAGGAGTTAAAACACACGTTACCCAAACCTCACCGGTGTTCTTCCTGTGGGCAGGAGTTCTCCCTGAGGTCGTCCTTACAGCTACACAAGTGCGATCGTGATTCCTCCCCGTGTGAACTTTGCCATGGAGAGTCACAGCTTGGCTCTCCGTGCCCTGCATGTACGACTCGGACCTCCGATCCCAGCAGGCCACAGGAGAAATCACTTCACCGTCAGCCGCACCTCCTGGACAGTAGCCCTTACGCTTGTGCCCCGTGTGGCAGAGGTTTCAGCCAGAAGCAGGCTCTGCTGCACCATCAGCAGGCCGGTTGTAGTGAACCACCATCCCCGTCAGATATAATCGATGCCAAGAGCCTTCCAGATGACTCTCCTCCAGTTTCTGAGGGAGACTCAACCCGCTCTGATTCTTCAGACACCCCGGGTCCCAGCAGCAGAGCTGTCAGTGTGTGCCAGTATTGTTCGAGAACCTTCCGCACAGAGGCTGGACTGCAACGCCATAAACAGACCAACCATGCTAAGGAGCGGCTAATGGCTCCACAGGGACAAAAGACCAAAGGAGAATGTACTGGTGGAGAAACAAGGAAAGGAGTGAATACCAATGTGAATGGAGATCCAAATGTAAGGCCTAAATCCAAAAAGAAGCTTCTGAACTGTCGATCTTGTGACATGGTTTTCAGAAGCACCTCTAAGCTCTATGTGCACAGAAAAGAGAAGCACAGCAGAGAGAAAAATATTAGGAGAGAACCAAGGCCAGTCATCAGCAAGCGCAAGAGTGGAGACACGTTTCCATGTCAGGTCTGTGGCAAAGTTTTCTTCCATCACCTCTCACTTAGGGCACATTACAGACGGCACACGGCCTCAAGCTTCAACACAGTCAGAAACAAGAGCCAGTCTGTAGGATGCACCACCAAAGACTCCAAGTTATCAGAAAATAGACCAAATAAAACAAAAACCAGCGTAGCAGATAACAAGACTATTAGGGCTGGTCCAGGGAGGCCCAGGAAAGTGGCCAGATTAGAGACCAAGGTGAGCGATCTCAGAAGCAAGGAAGTGCCTAAAGTGGAGGAGGAAGGGGTGGAGGAGGAGGAGGAGGAGAGAGAGTTCCCCTGCCCCTCCTGTCCAGAGGTTTTCTCTGTGCAGTCACAGCTGAGGGAGCATGTGGAGCTCCACCAGTCCTCCATGAAGAGGAGACAGTGCAGTGTGTGCACCAATGAGATGGACACGTGTAAATGGCCTGGCTCAAAGAGGCAGAGGCTGTACCACTGTGTGCCCTGTCAGCAGGGCTTCTCAGCACTGGACTCTTTCCTGGAACACTGTCAGGAGCACCTGCGAGTCAGGGTGGAGGAGGACAGCATCACAGAGAGCTACACACAGCAGGCCAGCAAAGCCTGAGGTTCGGTTTGAATGTCATCAGCGATTGCCTTGAAGTGTTAGAGAGCGGAGAGCGACGAAGTCTGTGAAATTCTCGTTGATTAAGCGGTTCATTCACTGAGCATTGAGAACTTTTATATCTACGCTGTTGGTTTAATTAGTTTGATGGAATTTATCCTGACCAACATGACAAGGGTTAACGGCAAGGGATTGTTAAAGGACCATACCAGAGTTTTTGCATGTTTTATTTGAGTATAAATCACAGATACTTGACTGCCAGTTATTTTCTAAACCATACCACCATTTTTTTTCTTCATTCTTTAACTGTACAGCATGGAAATCATTTTGCCTGAGATCCATCACAGTGACCATTTAGTTAGTAAACTAGAAAGCTGAACATTGTGGTGTGTTAATGTGCTGCTTATGGGACAGTCCACCATCTAAGATTTGAAACACATTAGATATTTTTCCATATGAACCCTGGACCATGTCTGGAGAATCAGGTCTGGACACTGTCCCGAGTTTCACACATACAGCACACAATTGGAGAACACACCTACTGGAAATACTCTGGTTTAGGAAAGGTTTGAGTGCATGTGTGAAAGCAGCTTTACAGAGCAGGGATGCATTCACAGGTCATGTTGTAGAATAGATCACGATTTGTGTGCACCGGTAATGCACACTTTTCAAATTAATAATCAATTTCAGCTTCATTGCAACATAAACATAACTTTGACTAATCCTAAAGCGAACATGTTCACTATGATGGATTACCTCAGTTTAGGCTGTCTACAAGTTATTTTTTCATTCTGCGGTGGAACACACTGGAACCTGTGGCAGTGTTAAAGTTTAAAAAAAAAAAAAAAACATGCCAAAACACCAGTATGCTTCTTTAATAGAGTCTGGCTTATCCATTCACATTTTACCATCACAGAGAAGACAATATTTCACACAGATCAGGACCTTGTTTCTCAAAAACCTCTTAAAGCTAAGATGGTCTCGGCCCATAGACTGACAGAGGGACTAAGACCATTTGGGTGGTGGGGTGCTTTATGGGAAACAAGACCATCTGCACAACCATGGTACATCCAGCCAAAGCACTGCCAGATATCTTGTTTATTTTTACGTTGAACAGGAGTGCTTTGCTACGTATACTCATATATGTCGCCTGCTGTTCTTCACTCATTTTCTTACAGTTTTGGCAATAATTAGTCACAGATGGGTGGAAACTCTGGTGGGTCACTGCTGTGTGTTGGACCTGGGTATTTGCATTTGCATTGTATTTGTAGCACTGCTTAGAGGACTGGA
The DNA here is from genome assembly GCF_017976425.1 of Toxotes jaculatrix. Lineage (NCBI taxonomy): Eukaryota > Metazoa > Chordata > Actinopteri > Toxotidae > Toxotes > Toxotes jaculatrix. The sequence continues at coordinate 5,653,325 of NC_054395.1, read as the reverse complement.
TGGAGTACCTGCAGTGTTTCACCAAGGTTCCAAGAATATCACAGGAGGTGATGTGAACATGTACTGAGCATTTTTATGTGCTGGTTTGAGATTCAAACATGTGGTAGTTGTTATTGCCATAATCTATAGAATAAACAAAATGGCCGTCATGGATAATTATACCCTTTACAATGCCTTTCATTATAGCCTGTCTTTTTAGCTGGCTTTAACTCGGGTGATATTACCTAGCTATGCAAATAGATAGACTGATGGCAGCCCGTTGGTATGTCTGTGACGAGTGATAAGTGCACTTTGGTGAATGAACAATGATCAACGTGAGTTTTTTTTCTTTTTTTTCCCCTGAAGGATTTTCAGCTACTGTTTTCAAAGTGCTACTGTGAAAATGACTGAATAGATTTTGAATCTTCCACTTTTTCAAGGCCTTTTGTAAATTACTTTATGGCTCTTTATAGATAACATTATTAAAATGTAACAGTTCTCAAGGATGTTTTGTTTGTGTTCTTTCTGCTGATTGTGGGTGGAGAGGAGTACATATCAAGTATGAAACAAAATGTTTTTCTCAACGACAAAGGCAGTTTGGTGTCATGCAAATGTCCGTTTCAGAGGCTGTGAGCAGCTCTCATTAAATCTAATTTGTTTGAAAAAGGAGGAAGTGTTATGTCCCAGTGTGTCTAAAATATCCACTGAAATAAGAAAGCAAGTCAAGCATTTCCAGTTTTCTACAAAATGTCTGGTCTGTTAATTATTGAAATCAGGTGTGAAGATGATCCAGCATTTATTATTTTAATTCCACTTGTTTTTATGCTTAAAAAATACCAGAAATATGTCAACAAGAAACAAAAGTTATATATATATATATTTTTTTTACCAAGAAAAAAGCGGCCCTGCCTCCTCCTGGCCTCATGGCGGCGCTGTGCAGAATGAACGACAGACCCTCCATGGCGGAAGCCCGCAGGTCAGGTTCCGGTCCCTCGCTGCACGCTTGCCTTCCGCGGGTTTGTGAAACGAAAAGCATACGACTAGCTGTCGGCTTGTAGAAAATAAAGAAACAATGAGCAAAGCACATCCGCCCGAGCTGAAGAAGTAAGTTATCGAGGTTATTTAAATAAACATGTTCTCTTCGATATGATCATGCTTTGAAATCTAAATGAAACCGGAGCCGCGCAGTATCAGAACTCCATTGTTTGCAATGGGAACAAGCTAGCATTAGCTAGCCTGTCTGAATGAGCTGTGTATCGTAATGTGATCTAATGTTATTTTTCTTTTTCAGGTTCATGGACAAGAAGCTTTCATGTGAGTATAGAACACAGCTGATACTCAAACCCACTTCACCTCGAAATAAAAACCTGTACCTGCTCCCAGACGTTTTAAGGCGTTTCTCTTCTGATTTCTGGTCAACTTTGAAACATCAGCATTATCTGCTGAAGTAGTGAAGAATGTCTGTTTTAATTCACCACAGCCAAAGGAGAAGTGTACAGATGTGTTGTTATTTGAGACCAGCAGTACAAAGACCAAAGAGATCCATTTTACATTTATAATAAAAGCACAAAACTCACATTTCAGCAGATAGAACCAGTGTGTTTGGCCTTTTTTCTTGAAAATAACTAAAATATATAATTATTTATCAAAACATTTGATGATCAAGTGACTAAGTGTTGCAGCTCTAATAGAAATTATACTTGTTCAAAGCCATCTTGTATGAACTCAGCTTAGTAAGTTGGATCAGAGTCCATAGGTTCACCACAGAGTCCCATAGACATGTACAGACCTGACATGTAGAGCAGGTAGTACAAATTGAAACTGGTTGTTTTTATTCCACACATCTGTGTGAAATCTGCTGTTAATTGCAGCTGCTTGGCTCCACTTTGGAGATTATGTTTGATCCTTACACACCTGATGAGTTAGGCAAACCGAACATGTGATAACATGGTAGTGGAATGGGTCAGTTACACTTTACACTGGCAGAATCTTGAAACAGTGATTCTGAATAAACATTTTTTGGTTGTGAGAAAGGCAGGAAGTGAGGGAAGGAGCCAACCAGCCAGTTTTCTCTTTGTCCCCTACCGTTCCAAAATTAGAGTTACAGTGTCAGGTCCTTCATGTATGTTTACGCACTTGTATGTGAGAGTACTTGAATTCGCTGCTTTATGTGCAACATTCTGTTCATTGTTTACAGGTTCCCATTTATGAGAGGGGTAGAATTACATTCATTCTAGTTATTAACATGTTGTACTGTATGTTATATGTACATGGTGGCATGTGATAAAACCTGAAACTGTTAACTGTTGGCTTTTAGAGCAATGTGATTATAAAGCTGGGAAAAGAAATTGTTTTTAGTTTCCAATTCATAGAAAATGAATGCATCTACAGTCACAATCTGATCAATCCCAAATCCTTCATACTAACATAACTGAGTTAACTGTGTTTTGAAATCACTGTGAACCTTTGAACTGGCACTGTGACTGTGGAAGAGTCCTCACAGTGATTTCTTTTTCTGTCTTGTAGTGAAGTTAAATGGAGGCAGACACGTGCAGGGCATCCTGCGAGGGTTCGACCCGTTTATGAACCTGGTGGTGGATGACTGTCTGGAGATGGGCCCAGGAGGACAACAGAACAGCATCGGCATGGTGGTCAGTACCTTTGCCTTGCCTATCTTGGTGCCAGGGACACAAAGGAATAAGATATATGAGACTTTGGATACACTGGTTTGAGCTGTGGTCTGTACATGGGACCTTTAATGGCAGCTTTAATAGTTTGATTTCTGGGATTGAACCTTTTTTGTCGGCCTTTTTCACAGTAAACATTTTAACTTGTCATAGCAGGAAAAGGACACATGAAGCTGATAACATTAACAAAGGCTCTGCTCATTTCATTTCCAGACCGGCACTGTCAGACTTAAAAAGTATACAGATATTAAAGTTATTTGTTACACCTGTTACACCTTTGTTTCCTCTCAGTCAAGTCAAAATATCTTCTGTACAAAAAGCCTTAGCATGAGCAATGAGCATCAAGATAAACCTGAAACCATCAGAGCTGCTGTTTGATGAGCCTGCTGTGAATAGTTATACAAGGCACAATCCAGGATTTGAAATACTTGGACAGATTGGTCAGATCTGTTCTGACTAATCTGAAGTATCATCTCAGTTTTCCCCAGAAACCTTTGGGAGGTTTGTGTAAATGTTCTGCTTTAACTCTGTATTGTCTCTTCTCACAGGTCATCAGGGGAAACAGCATCATCATGTTGGAGGCCTTGGAGAGAGTATGAGAGAGGAGGGGGAGGCCACAGGTGGAGAAGAGAGGGATCCACACCTTTTCTTATTCTGTTATTCCTTATAGTTTTTTGTTTGTTTGAAAGAGGCAAAGACAGTTGGGTGTCTTTGAACTGTAAGACATTTGTCTGATTTCCATTGACAGGGACATTTGTTTTTATGTTGAATTGTGTAATCTTGTGAATAAATGAGTTTTTCTTTGTACTCTGTGTTTGTGTGTTCAGTTAACATGCACCATGTGTTACCACCATACCACAGGTTACTGACTGAAGCTGCTGATAAAAGTTCTGTTGTGACATGTTACTGTGGCCATGGCTTTTGTTATGTATTTTGTATGACGTCATCACGTAATGTCGGAAGTACGCTGGAGTTTTACGGAGAGGTTAGGATGTTACCTGAGTTTAATAAAAGAGTATAATGTTCCAGAGAACCGCCTCGTGATTTTTCCCATCAATAAGAGTTGCGGATATAACAAAAGTGGCGACGAGGACGTTTGAACCTGCGACGGAGTTTGGACTTTGGAGTTTTCTGCGGATCGTGGAGCTCCAGGTGATAGTCGGCACCCGCGTACGGAGAGGAACAACGGAGCTGTATGACCAGGCGCAGTATGGCGGGAGTTATCGGCTCTGTCGGTCCTTTTGATGAAAATGTGGAGCAGTGGAGCTCCTACACGGAGCGTTTTGGCTATTTTGTGGAAGCTAACGCCATAGAAGATGAAAAGAAAGTGCCCACATTTTTGAGTGTAATAGGCCCGAAGACATTCAACTTGCTTCGTAACTTGCTGCAACCAGCTAAACCAGGCAGTAAATCGTACCAAGAGATTGTGGATACTCTAACGAACCACTTTTCACCCAAGCCCCTTGTCATAGCAGAGAGATTCCGATTTCATAAGCGAAATCAAGAGGAAGGGGAGTCTGTTACCATGTTTGTAGCAGCTTTAAGGAAATTAGCTGAACATTGTGAATTTAAAGATGCATTAAATGACACTTTAAGAGACCGACTGGTATGTGGACTGAGAAATGAAGCGGCACAGAAAAAGCTGTTAACTGAAAGTGACTTGTCCCTTGAAAAAGCCATAAATATCAGTGTAACGATGGAAATGGCAGCTAAAGAAGCGCAGCAACTGCACAGTTCTGGGAGAGTGCATAAAGTTGCAAGTAGTCCAAGCAATATACAAGGCCCATGTTTTAGATGCGGCAAAACAGGGCATCTTGCCGCCACCTGCTGGTGTAAAGAAATGGACTGTCGTCAATGTGGAAAAAAAGGACATGTGGAACGAGCCTGTCGGAACAAGAAAGGTACAGACAAAAGTAAGAAAATGGAGAAGAGAGACTATGACAAGTTCAAAAAGAAAAGGTATGTGCACGTAGTACAACATGACGAGAGTTTTTCCTCAGAGGAAGACGTGCCTACAGCAGTGAACACAGTAAGAATAATGAGCATGGATGAGAGCTCAGACTGCTACTGGGCCAGACTGATGTTGGAGGACCATCCAGTCAAAATGCAGATAGACACCGGGTCCAAAGCATCACTTGTATCCTATCAACTATATAGGAAATACATGAGACACCTTCCCTTGCGCCCAGCTGACACAGTTTTCAAGGCGTACACAGGGCACAAGGTGCATATCAAGGGAATGACTGACATTACTGTTCGATGTAATAACCAAACTGCTAAGCTGCCAGTGTATGTTACCAGGGGAAACTTTGCCCCCATTATGGGGCGGGTGTGGTTGAAAGCACTACGCCTTGACTGGCAAGAAGTGCGACAGCTTTCTAATGGTTCTTCACAACTGCAAGCTATCCTGGATAAAAACGGGGAGGTTTTTCGTGCAGAGTTAGGCAGCATGAAAGATATCACAGTGAAACTGCATATCAAACCTGACAGCAAGCCAGTGTTCATGAAGGCCAGGACTGTGCCTTATGCGATTCGTGACAAAGTTGAAGCAGATCTAGATGCTCTAGTTAAAGATGGAGTTTTGGAACCTGTCACAACAAGTGAGTGGGCCACGCCAATCGTGCCAGTACCCAAAAAGAATGGAGGTATACGCACATGTGGAGATTTTAAAGTGACTGTGAATCCAGTGCTAAGCGCAGAACAATACCCACTCCCATTGATTGATGATTTGTTTGCAGGACTGAGCGGAGGACAAAAGTTCAGTAAAATCGACCTAAACCAGGCATACCTGCAAATGCATGTGGATGAACAATCACGAGAGTTACTAACGATAAACACTCACAAGGGACTTTTCAGGTACTGCAGATTACCCTTTGGCATTACATCGGCTCCGGCACTGTTTCAGCGGGCCATGGATCAGATTCTCAGTGGATTACAAGGTGTGCAGTGCTACTTGGATGACATTCTGTGCACAGGCGCAAATGACGAGGAACATCTTCGCAACTTGGATGCAACACTACAAAGGCTACGTGAGTACGGCCTCAGAGTGCGCAAAGAGAAATGTGAGTTTCTGAAACCATCTGTAGAGTATCTAGGACATGTAATAGATGAAAAGGGTCTACACACGTCACCTGCAAAGATAACAGCTGTTGTTGATGCGCCTCCACCTGACAATGTGAGTCAGCTGAGATCCTTCCTGGGGTTGTTAAACTATTACGGGAGGTTCATACCTAACTTGGCATCACTACTACAGCCATTACATGAACTGTTATGTCAAGACAAGAAATGGGAATGGACTAGTGACTGTCAAAAAGCTTTTCAGAGTGCTAAGGATGCATTGACCACGTCTGAGGTTCTCACACATTTCAACCCATCACTGCCAATTCAGTTGGCCTGCGATGCATCGCCCTATGGAGTTGGGGCTGTCATCTCTCACCTGTTTCCTAATGGGGAGGAAAGACCGATTGCATTCGCTTCCAGAACACTGAACAAAGCAGAGGCTAATTATGCCCAGTTGGAACGAGAGGCACTGAGCATCATCTTTGGAGTGAGGAAATTTCACCAATACCTGTATGGGAGGAGGTTCACTCTTTTCACAGACCACAGACCCCTGACAACAATTTTGGGGCCCCACACAGGGATTCCATCGCTGGCGGCTTCACGTCTACAGAGGTGGGCGTTGCTGTTATCAGCTCACTCGTATGACATTAAGTATCGCAAATCAGACTCTCATTGCAATGCAGATGGACTTTCACGTTTGCCTCTCCCTGTTACAAAGCAGGAACCAAACACAGTGGACATTTTCTACTTCAATAATGTGGAAAAAGCACCAATTTCTGCAGCTCAAGTAAAAAGAGCCACACGGAAGGACCCTAAGCTGTCAGTGGTAATGGACTTTGTGATCACAGGACAGTCAATGGGGGATGTTTCTGCCCTCAAACCTTACCTTGACAGGAGGCTGGAGCTTTCTGTCCAGTCAGGGTGTTTGCTGTGGGGAAGGAGAGTTATCATTCCACTGTCTCTGCATGCTAAAATGCTAGAGCAGCTTCATGCAGGTCATAGTGGAATTGTCAAAATGAAAGAAATGGCTAGGAGCTACTTTTGGTGGCCAGGCTTAGATAAGCAGATTGAACACATTGCCAAAAGCTGCTCATCCTGCCAAAAGACTCGTAACAATCCGCCTGCAGCTCCACTTCATCCCTGGGATTTCCCACAGGACCCTTGGTATCGCATACACATTGATTTTGCGGGTCCATTTGAAGATAGAATGTTCCTGGTCGCTGTTGATGCCCACAGTAAATGGCCAGAGGTGGCTATCATGAAGTCCACCACTACTGAAAAGACTGTTCAGGAACTGGGAGAAATGTTCAGCCGTTTTGGTGCCCCTGTTCAACTTGTCTCTGATAATGGTCCTCAACTGGTGTCAAAAGAGATGTCTGATTTTCTGCAAGCCAATGGAGTGCAACACATAAAGTCAGCCCCATATCACCCTGCAACAAATGGTTTGGCAGAAAGGTTTGTGCAGACACTCAAACATGCCCTTAAAACATCACAAGGACAAGGCACTCTGCATCAGAGACTACATGAGTTTCTTCACAAGTACCGGACCACCCCACATTCAACTACCAGAGTATCTCCTGCATGTCTTATGTTCAACAGAGAACTGCGCACAAGTTTTGATCTTCTCAAACCTCCAGCAGTAAAAGACCTTGTTCAGGAAAATCAAAGGAAACAAATAAGTCACAGAGACATTCATGCAAAGGATCGGGTTTTTGTGTCTGGAGATTCAGTGTTGGCAAGGAATTACTTAAGCAAAGTCAAGTGGGTTCCTGCCACCGTCATTGCTCAAACCGGGCCTGTCTCCTACACTGTTCAGACAGCTGATGGTGTTTGGCGCCGTCATGTGGATCAACTCTTACAAACACCTTCCAATCAGAATGAACTATCTGTTGACATGGACAAGGCTGATGACACTGTTGTACCAGAACCATGTCATGTACCATTGCAAATGTCAGACCCAGTTAGCCCGACTGTGGTTGTCTCTACTTCAGATACAGCAGGAAAAGAAAATGCAGTATCAGTACCAGAAGCCAGTCCAACAAGTGGGCAGAAGGATGTACCTGTGGAACGTCGCTATCCTTCTCGTGACAGACGACCACCTACACGTTTGAATTTGTAGTTGACTAATAACCAGCATATTAGTTCAGCAATGTTTATCTGAGTCACATAAGGGTCTACGAGTGTAAACAATGAGTGGTTCTAAGTCTGACATGGAAACAAAAAGGAGTGTTCATGTACCTGCCTTTTGTTTATTAATGTTTAAGTACCTGTCTTAATGTTGTAGTATTACAGCGGGTAATAGTTATTGTCCTAAGGACATCTCATGTAAAGAGGGAGGAGCTGTTATGTATTTTGTATGACGTCATCACGTAATGTCGGAAGTACGCTGGAGTTTTACGGAGAGGTTAGGATGTTACCTGAGTTTAATAAAAGAGTATAATGTTCCAGAGAACCGCCTCGTGATTTTTCCCATCAATAAGAGTTGCGGATATAACAGCTTTGTTTGTAACAAGGCGTTGAATGACGATAATGTCTCTGGACTTTGAAGGTCAGAGTCATGTCCAGAGCATCAGTCCTGCAGCTCAGAGGGAATCAGCTGCTGAATTTTGAGAGCTTGAGCAGACAAACGATTGTTGTTGTTGTACCGCAGGAGAGGAAGAAAAACCGGAGTCAAATTCCTTGTTTGTATGTACAAACTTGGCCAATAAATCTGATTCTGATTCTGTCTACATCATACTCTGAGACATATTCTGTGTGATGTTATCTAGTGTTTATATAAAATACTATCACAGATACATTTTCTCATTAGGTGTTCCTAATAAACTGACAACGAGTAGTGGACATCCTCACTTTTTAAGACAGAAATGCTGCAGCAGGATCAGCAGGGGGCGCTACCGCAGCGACTCACTTCCTTTTCACTTTTATTTTGAAAGGCGATTGTCGTCATCGCGGACACGTTTCTTTACGTCGTGTGTCGTCGCCGTTTGACGGTATGTGGAAAGTAGCAATGTCGGAGGAGGTTGGGAAGGCGCTACAGTCGGTAGTGGAGCGGGTGAACCAGGCGACGGCCCGGCGGCCCAAGGTAACTGCAGCCCGGGAGGCTCCGCTCGGGAGCGCCGCTGCCGTCGCTCCACACTCGGGGTCCAAAAAAAGTGGTGCGGCGGCAGCACGACTCGTTATGTAAGACTGCCAAACACCTCAACCTTTGGATGGGAGACAGTCGGGCTTGTGGCAGCACTTTCATAACACCACGCATGGTCCTTTAGTGGCAACACAATACGCGTGCGAGCAGGATGGTAGATCTCTCACAGCGGATGTGCATGCACGCTGGTGTGGCCGCGAGCCACGTTTGGCACGATTTTCAGATTGGCATGTTTATAGGCTGTTCATTCACACCCACCACGCTTTGGCCAGCCTCTCCTCACACAACTGCGTGTGTGTGTGGAAGATGTCCACTGGTGAAGATGTCAGGATCATGAGGTGTTCCCTAATATAAATAGCATCAAGGTTGACATCTCGGTCAGAGCATGTAGAAATGATGCACACACCACTTCCCTCAGTGGCTTGTTGCTTAATCATTAGCAGAGATAACTGCATGGTGTCGAACAGCGTCTGAGCTCAGCAGCAGCCAGAGACAATCAGTTTCATCACTGTTTTGCAGGATCTCGATGAGGCTGACTCACTGTTCTGCAAGAGCTGAGAGACCTCAGCTAACACACTGCTTCACACACTGAGCTCCTCCGCTGATACGTTCACTGACACAGATGAAAAATGAGCCTGTTCTGTCCTTCCTCAGACGCTACCAGCTGTGCCGCCCCGCCTCGTAGCTGTCAGCAAGACGAAACCCCCAGAGATGGTTGTGGAGGCCTACAGACAAGGGCAGCGTAACTTTGGAGAAAATTACGTGAGTGTGGCACACTGCTGGTCTGCATCACTCCAAACTTTCACTGCTGTCACTGCAGAAAGGTAAAACTCTGACCTGCTCCTTTATCTCCCACCAGGTTAATGAACTTGTGGACAAAGCTTCAGATCCTCTGGTGGGTTTATATATTTATTAAAGTAAAACAGATTTCTTCTGACCTTAATCCGTCACCTGTTTTCACAGTGTTTGTTTTGCCTTCATCCAGATTTTAGAATCGTGTCCAGAGATCAAGTGGCACTTCATCGGCCACCTACAGAAGAATAATGTCAACAAACTTTTGGGTATGTGACTGTCAGCTCTCCTGCTCGTTTCCTCCTGAAGCTGCATGTTAACAAAGCTTGCACAGAGTCTCAGTGTCTTTTTGTTCCCAGGCGTGCCAAACCTGTTCCTGGTGGAGACCGTTGACTCGGCGAAACTGGCTGACAGGGTCAACAGCTCATGGCAGCGGATCAGGGGAGCCAGCACGCAGAGGTTAAAGGTCATGGTGCAGATCAACACCAGTGGAGAACAGAGTTAGTGTTGATTTCATCACTTGTTTTTTTTTTTGTTGTTGTTGTGTATACTTTACGCACAGAGTCAGGTGTCCACAAACAGTTTGTCCTGTGTCTGACGTAGGTAAACATGGCCTGCCACCAGAGGAGACGGTGGACACGGTGAAACACATTGTGTCCCAGTGCTCCGCCCTGCACTTCTCAGGACTCATGACCATCGGGCGCTATGGCTACAACCTTACCCTGGGTCCCAACCCGGACTTTCAAGTACAAACTAACATTTATGCATATGTTATTCAGACCTGACTATCAACTCAGGGCAGCGATGACGCCTGATGAGGCTTTGGCTGCTTTCACTTTTTCCTGTTTGAGCTGAAAAACGACCCGAAGCTTCAGGGCTTCAAACGCAGCATGCACAGTGACATCTGGTGGTTTGCGCTACAACACCTCACTGATTTAAATAGCTTTAATCTCATATGTGTGCAATATATTGATAATCATTATAAAATACATATGTAATATTTCAGATACAGCCAATATCAGCTTATTGCAGATATATAGGTACTGGTGTATATGTCAGAACAGAAGATCAAAACTAGGTTTGAAATCATTTAGAATCAGTGTCACCTCTACAGATTTCATTCATCAGAGAGCTCTGACGTAGATTGTTCAGCTATAAAATGTCCCACTCAGTATGTTTCGTCGTCACATGTCAACAAATCTATGCAAGATTGTATCAAGCTTATTAAAAAAAAAACTTTCAGCTGATAAGTCATTATCATATTTTCATCATTATCAGCCTCAGTATCAGTCTGGCTGTAATCTCGACCCTGTGTCCCTCTTGTAGATGCTGCTGAGTCGGAGGCAGGAGGTGTGTGACAGTCTGAAGCTGCCTCTGGAGGAGGTGGAGCTCAGCATGGGAATGTCCACTGATTTTGAACACGCGGTGAGTATCACTCCTCATCAGCGTTTATAAACACTGTCTACACACATATATCCAAGTACATAACTGAATCCTGCTGTGTGAACTGTAACCAGCACTGAGTACTGAGTGAATACTGATATAAAAAAATGAACTCAGGGCAAAAATTCAGGGTACTCACTTAAGTGTGGCTTTATGTGTGTGTGTGGCTTTTTTTTTTGTAATGTCAACAAATTCCATTAAAAATAGACCGAAACTAACAGTTAATGGCCTAAAATGTGGCCTTTGTAGTTTTTAGCAGATATAAATAAATTCATATATATAAATTCATTGGTCGTTGAATTTCAGTATTCAGTAGTGGTTTATATTGACCACTAGGTGTTCGGTTTCTTATCTCATGGCTTAATATTTGCTTCCATAACAAAGGGTCAGCGACATGAACCTGAGTGTATATAAGCAAATGTATCATGCTGCTAAATGAAACCACCGTTTGAAGGCTCTTGCTGTCCAATGTGTTAACTGCATTTTCCTGTTTTCTACATGTGCGTTCTCCCACTTGTTGAAGATCGAGGTGGGCTCCACCAACGTGCGAGTGGGTAGCATCATATTCGGCAACAGGGAGTATCCCAACAGTGCGGCAAACACTCCAAATCCCAGCCCATTTCCCAGTCCAGCTCCCAGCCCGGAGAAAACATCCAAGACGGTGTCTGAAGAGGCCGCCAAGAAGATGCAGCACCTCACCGTGTCCGAACACTGAGAGCTTCTCCTCCTCCGAAGTATCTTTAAGAAAATTTCAAAAGAAAAATACTCTTGACGTGCAGCGTGAACAGATCACCTCCACAGAGCCGTGTGGATTTAGGATCGCAAAAATTCTTGCATAATTTTAAAGTGTATTTGCCTAATCCTCTTCACTTTTTTTGTGCACCCTTGTTGATCTTTTAAGCACTAAAAAGTGGCATTGGCTACACAGCTAGTGATACTGTTTTTTAAAAGTAGTGTGTTACTAACCTGTAATGCTCTGACTTCCTCTTCATGGAAATCTCTCCTACAAGAGAAAATGATTTCTCACGAGTTATGAGATAGTGAAGATTTGTGTGGGTTTGTTGTGCTGACGTGATATTTTCTACCTTTCCAACCCAGCGTGTGACAGTGCTGAGATGTGTTCTCCACTGCGTAACCGTGTCCCAGAGATCAGGAACTCACGACAGCACCATGTACCGTTTTTGTTGTACAGATGAAACAAAGACTTGATTTAATAAAACCATTTATCCCTTTATAATGACACGTAGTATTGTGCGTTTGATATTGTTTCGTACCGTGCATCCAAACGTGTCAAATCTTTATTCTTGATATGAACAAATTCAAGAGTAAAAACCTGAGGAAAGTGTTTTGTTTCTGTGTAACAGTGTCGTTGTCTGTGCTATGGTGTGGTACCTTGTTGGAGATGAGAGGGTTAACCTATGCAAAGTGGTGATCTTGTTTCAACGTGTGTTTTCAAATAGATTTTTTTTACACTGCAGCTTTGGTGGCGCCGCAGTGGTTTCTTCGAAGATGTCACAAGGTTAGTGTGTTTTTCCGTCTCCATGAAAAGTGAGATCATTGTCAGTGATTTAAAAAAAAACAAAAAAAAAAACGCTGGATCAGTTGCCGTTAGACGTGGTTGCTGTCTTAACAAAGGCGTCTGAGCATTGTTCGGTTTGGAATCTGGCTCTGAAGGAAGCCAAGCAATAAATTTTCCTGTTGAAACTATCTGCCATTTACTGTGTATTTCTTCTAGTTAAGGTAAAGTGGCATAAATAAGATCAGAGACAGTTTGGCCAAAGTTTCTTTATTAAGCACAGGGAGGTGACATCTGGACCACTGTAAAAAGAGTTACTTTAACAACTTTAAAAAGAATTTAGTTTTCAAACTTCAATCCAAATTTGGCTCGTAAAAAAAAAAAAAAAACCCACTGACTCACTCTGTTCCTTTCTGATCATCCGTTCTTCCTAATGAGGAGTCTGAATGAACTGAATTTAATGCAGACGCATTAAAACACTGTCCAGCACTGATAAATGGAAATAGCTCGGAAAAATGAAAGTAAAAGTTGCTAAAGCTCAGTAATAAAACACAGGCTACTGCTCAATAAAGAAGTTCTGATGAAACAAACAAAAACCTGGTGACACAACTCGAATAAGACTCGAAGTTCATTCAATCCATGTAAAAGTTATTAGAAAATGAACAGGGCAGTCAGGAAGATATACCTGTTATTTACAACAAACAACAAAATTATTCATAGATGAGTATCACAGGCTGTATCTACAGACCTAACTGATAAAATATACAAGAAACTGGACTCTGGCTAGAAAGAGTTTTACAGTGGGTAGAAGGATGGACGGTAACACTTCCTTTTAATTCAGCGTTTCACATTTATCAGCAGTAAGCAGTGTGTAAACACTAAATACATGGTTTATAACACACTATAATGTGCTGTGTTGTATTGTTGTCAATAAACATTTTATAACACACTTTATCACAAATCATATGTTATTAAAGATTATTAACTGTTTACTCACCAGTTACAAAAGCTTCATGGGACGTTCTGTTCACAAATACATTGATAAACATTCAAAATGTCCTCCATGATACTCACATCTATATTACAGGGTGTTATAAACCACACATTGAGTGTTTATGTGCTGCTCATAAATGCTGAATACAAGGGTTTGAATAAAGTGTTATAAAATGTGAACGTTAGAAATCAAGGCCTGTGTAATGTTTGCGTAACTGTGACCATGTGGTGAACACAGCTGAAAGAAGCCACAAAACCTGGAAATAAAACTATGTGCGACGCTAACAACGACAAACTGAGGTCTAAACAACTTCAACTTCAATAAATTACTTGGTTATTACTCGTAAAAGCTGTAACATTCTCATTGTTAGGTACCTGTTGCAGCAGCCAGTCAGTCCTGTATGAGCATCAAAAACAACCTTGGCTCTCTAATGTTGCTTTTCCTCCTGCAGGAAGGTAGAACAATAACACCTCCAGTGTTGTCAAGAAAACATAATGAACACAACGAGAAACACGTGGAGTGAGCTGTTTTGCTGTTGCTAAAAGAAAAAAGAAACAATAGCTTAAAACATTTACAAGAAAAAAAAAACACATTGCCCAGGATTGATAACTGCCTCTTCTGTGAACTTGCTTGAACCATTTGTGGCTGATATGAAGACCACATGTGTCCCCCTGGGTGCTTCCAAGGCTCTGTGGGTGGACGTCTCTCCCTGTTCTGGTCGGTCAAGACTGTCTGTTTGTGTTCATGTCGTCTCCTGATACGTTGCTGTTAACTTGGGCAGACATTACACCAGTTTCTTGGCCTCAAAGAAGCTCTTGAGGTGCTTCATCTGCCAAATCCCAGTGACGATGAGGATGAGCGTCTGAGCGATGGACCACCAGAGAACACGCTGGTTGGTGCTCTCGCTCGTCATGCGAAAACGCTCCTCACGATACTGTGACAGACAACACAGAATGAAGTCACTAAAGCTGTCTGCTGGCGGCTGTACCTACTGGACTTAGCAGTGAACCTCATGTCAACATAACTTGGTGAACACATATGTATTTTTTACTGACCCTCTGGTAGTTTTGCTCCTTCTGAATCTGTTCCACTTGGTCCAGAAGCTGTCGGACCCGCAGCTGCAGCTCCGTCAGTTTGTCTTTAGCAGCAATTTCAGGATAGTTGTTGGTATGTTCTCCGACCTGAATATCCAGATGCACTCTCTGCAACAGTGGGAAAAACACAGTTTGAAATCTACAGTCAAAGAAATCATCCTTATCTGATAGGAATCGTTTGTAAAAAAAGAGGTTTATTGTGAAAAACCTGTCTTGAATTAGCCCAACACACAGAATTAAGCAGTTGAGAACAGACTGAGAACAATTTGAGTCATTTCAGTCTAACACAGCTTTAGCATACATAAGAGGTATATTAATGTACAATAAGGTACATAAAGTGTGGTTTTAGAAATTACATTTAAATACACCTTGTTCGTTCGTTCGTTCGTTCTTTATTTTTGGGGTGGAGGAATATGTACCATCATGCTTGTATGTTTACCCATTGGTGCTGGTCATTATACACTCTTTGGAAATAAACATGTGTTGGGGAAAAAACCCTTAATGTACAATGAGTGTAAAGTGAAGAAGTAGAGCCCTGACAGGTAAAGTATTTTACACTACAACAATAAGATAATTTGATTTTTTTTAGAAATTAAACTTCTCTATCAGGTGGAGTTTGCCTCTCAGTTAGTAGAAGTGATACAGCAGCCTCCATATTTTTTAAATACTGCTTAAAAACTCTGAGGTTGGCTGTCTGTCTCTTCAGTATTTTTAATAAGATGGATTTCTGGGTGTGTGTTTCTTAAACCTTATGGAAATAACATTTAAAGGCCCTGCATCCATGATCACCCACAGAGGAGTTTTAAACTTATTGTGCCTGAGTTCTTCTCAGGGTCTATAGACTCTACCTGACTGGCACCTCCCTCACTCTGCTGTCAGCGTGGATGGATCTGGTAGGATGAGTCAAATTACACCTTCATCATTCTTACCAGTGTGTTAGGTTCAATGAGCTAATGTTATTGCTATCATTACTCTCCGTACCTCCACGCTGAGCACAGAGCTAATCAGCCAGAATAACTAGAAACTCCAGTGTGGGTGTGTAGCTGGAAAGCAAATCATAAAAAGACGACTTGCTATAAGGCTGCAGCTCTCAGTTAGAACTGCTTATAGGCTTTATTTTATTTCCAGGTCAAGATGAAGGCAGCCATTAAAACTAGATGTTAGCCTGGAGGGAAATGCTTTGATGCTAACCCCAGTTGTCAGACTTATCTAAACCTGCTTTATTAAACTGAATTTCCTGAAATTGGCCTGATTGACTGAAGGAAGCCTGTTCTATGAAACAGCTCTTAGTTTATACAAATAAACAGGCTGCACATATTTGTCAAGATCCCAGTGTGAATATGTCAAACATGAAGAGTGAGACATTTTGAAGGAAAATAACTAGTAAACCAGTTAGAAATCATAGCAGTGACTACATTCATACCAGTTTTCCACCTGCAAACAGAGCCATCTTGGTGGAGTTGGAGTGCAGACAGATCTGATGTTCTCCAGGAGTGTGGGAGGTGAAGGTGAACCGTCCGTCTGACCCGTACTGACGAGAGAGGATAATCTGGGGGAGTTGTAAAAGAAAAATCTTTAGATTTTATTCATATGGGTGTGGGTGTGTTTTATATTACCACCTCCTTTGTCCTTACCTTTGTATCTGGATCCTTGATCTCCACATGCATCCCAAGGCCAGGGGTGGATGGGAGGAAGGAACTGGTCTGTTTGTCCCACAGCTGAGTCCTGTACTTTCCTGTCAAACAGTCAAAGCAACATAGATACACACCACCATGTCATTCAGGAATCACTGAAAGGGCAGCACCAACTTCACAGCACATGTAACATAGTAACAGTTAAAATTCTAATGACAATTTCATTAATTGAAATAGTAAAAAATTTGTGAAAATGAATCAAATGCAATTAAACACACAGAGATGAAGAAACTCAAAAACACCTTTGTCACAACACTTTAAAACCTGCATTAACATACTATCACTTCACAAAGCTGATGTATATGGAAACTTTTTTAATTAGCAGTTGTTTATTTACACATCCAGAGTAACATTAGCGTTCATTTGGAGTTGTGTTTCTGGCTGCCTGATGAATGTGTGATATTCCCTCTTCCATTAGCTCTGTTTTGGCCTCCACCAGCTCATAAGTGAAATGCTAAATGCTCCTCACCAGCTAGTTACTAAAGTTGTCTGTCCATCTCATATAGTCTGTCAGTGTACAATGGGATTACCAGAGATTTATTTAGCTGAAAACAGCTGCCTGCTGCAGCCAATGAGAGAAGTGAGAGTGAACCAGATTCAGACTGTAAAACCAAAACAATAAGCTGAAAAACACTAAAGCACTCAGTATAGCTGAGGAGCTGGGGGTCATTCAAGTAAACCAGTAGCACCATCATACTGGGAATTCAAGATGAGCTAGTATTTTCTGTTTATTCCCACTGTTTACATGCACACAATGATAAAGTAGCATAACCATATGAAAATAGAATTTACCTACGCTGTGAAGGCTAAAGATAAGCAGGAGGTGAAAAGTGGGAAGTGCATATTCAAACGAATGATGGTAACTGTAAACTTCTAATGAAAACTGTTTCGCAAGACAATATTATTTTCGTAAATACAATATCATCTTACGTTTTAGGTGGAAAATACTGTTTATTTACTGTGAGGTTTGAGCCTATTTTTACGAGTGCCTCATATCCACCGTTACCAAATAGGAAACAGCTGCCGTGAAGGAGAGGTAAGTTCACACTAAAAAAGAATGTTTTTCATTGCACTTTTGATGCATGTGCCTTTTAAAATACGATGGCAGAAATCCCTCACTTAATTTGGCATCTTGTGGTATTTATTCCGGTCATTCCGGTCATTCTGAATGTAAAACATAAACTCAGGTGTGATGTATCGCTCTCTGAGAAAATCCCTGCTAATCGTTAAGAGGTTTACCAGCAGCTGCACAAACCTACAAACCTACTCCGGTGTTTTCCTTGAAAATGCTTGAAAGCAGCCTGAACACTATGAGCTCGACGTCTTCCTGTCGTTACTTCTGTCACATTCAGTGCAGCATCCTTGCAGGAGCCAGCTGTTAGCGCGCATTGCTAGTTAGCTGCGTCCAGCTAACGACCCCACAGCAGCTTACCGATAACCATGGTCTCGTCCGGAATTTCCTCAATGAAGCATTTTTTCTCCGTCTCTCCTATGTGGAAGTAGAGCGCGTAACTTGGATAAATCCAAGCTAATAATAAAAGAAGTCCAGCGGCAGGAGCGGAGCGCATCATGTAGCCTCCTATTTCACTTTGCGCACATCAGCACGGAAGTTCTGATGCTGCGGCCCGCTGACGTCATCACCCACTGCGGAAGAAGGACGGGGGATTTCCTGAGAGACTGGGCTTTTTATTCCCTCAGTACAACTTTTCAGGCAGCACTCACTCTTTAGATGGACATCCTTGGCACATACCGAAGAGACACGTTTCTTTTATTATTTAAATAAACAAGACAGGTACAGTTTATGACAGCACTCATACTTTGTGAGATCCATTCCTGGAAAGTGAATAAACAATAACCCCATCATTTTCTTCCTTCAACATAATGCTAACGTATATGTATACATATATAAGCATATATATAAAGCATATCAGTGTATCTATATTTGAATTTTTTATTCCCCAAAATCAGTATCAGCAGCACTCTAATTGATTAAATAATCTTAACCAAAAGTCCACATACTATATTTTGTGTGTATGTTTCAACTACACTCCACAGTCTCTCTCTTTGCTCAGGGGTTTCATATTTTATCAGAAATCAAAGGAGGAATAAATGAGGAAAAATCATCATCACACTGTTGATGAAGACTGTGAGGTGTAGCTGAAAGGCCTGGGAAAAGATATTAAGGGGACCTTGGTTCCAGATTCTCTTGTCAGAGAACTGAGATACATTTTAAACTGATCCTTAACAAATATGTTGTTCAACCTTACAATATAGGGCCTGTTTTAAAAGATAATGGGTTGTTTTTGTGTTCAGTCATACCAAAGAGAAAGAGTTTCTACATTTACTGATAAAATAATAATTACTCCATCTTAATTACATCATCTTAAAAGATAACGATCTGAGAAATTTCAAGGGCTGGTCATTTTCGTAACATCAGATAGTGATTCATAAGACTTATGAGGCATAACAAAGCGGGTTATATTTGCAGCTTAAGAGGAAGTGCTACCTGAGAAGCTTGACTCAGGGTATAATAGTATTGTGTATTTCCTGAGCTAACAACAGTCGCCTCCGCTTTGACAGATAATCTCAACTCATCCTAAAATCACACACAGTTTCAGGATACCGTCATGATACTTAGCAGAATGCCTTTCGGAAGATATACAGTTCTCTAATGTGAATCGGAGTGTATGTCAACCAACGAGAGCCTCAGATTACCCAGCTGCTGGTTTGCTAAATTATCCTAGCTAGCTCATAAGCTAAATCGCTAGCTATCTAGCTATTAACCAGCTTTCTGTCGTTGGCTAAACGTTAGCTGCGTTTACCAAACAGGTTGTATGTAAGTGACAGCTTGGCTGCCTGTTATTCCGGACAACTAAACTGAAAACAGAAAGGGTAAGAGGAGTTTCGTATCTGTAACGCTTTAACCTTAGCTGTCATATTTATTTGTGATGTGTCCTGAGGACAACATTGGTCCTGTCTTAGTGCGGGGGAGAAAACAACGTCGATGTAACGTTAGCGGTATTAAATATGAGATGACCACGTGTTTTTGATATTATAACGAGGTTATAGGTGACAAGGAGTGGTTTACTTTTGTTTACGGTGTAAACAAATATGTTAAACGTTGTGTCTCAGTCGAGCTCCGTGCCTCATGGTATTGGGGATGACGTAATGTTTTCCTCCCGTTCACCGGTACCTGTGTGAAGGTCTGCAGCGCGAGGAAGAGTACTGACGCTTCACGTGTGTGTCATTGGACAAAGCCTGTCAGGGGGTCAGGGGGTCACAGGGCCTCCAAACACACAGGGAGTCTCTGAGGATTTTGGCGAGAGATCAAACTGAAAGTGAAAGTTGTTGTCTCTGGCCGTCTAACGGGGATGAGGCGTGCTACGCCATGCGCCCTTACCTAAATGATGAATCCAGGCGTTGTTATTTGTACAGTTTAATGGCGTTCTGTATTTAATACCGTGTGTATGTGTGTTTCTGCAGGGATGGTGCAGCCCCAACCCGATGGCCCAATGCAGTGGGATATGTCAGGAGAGGAGAGTGGAGGGGCCCTCAGGGTCCCACCAGAGCTGGCTGCCAATGAAGTGGTGACTCGGTTGCTGTGTGATAACCAGCAGCTCAGAGGTAAGACATGTTCCCATGATTAGAAGAAATAATGCAATATTTACTCAACCTAAAGCACAGTGTGTCTCAGCAGTTGGTTGATCTGGGCATTATTGATGGAATCACACACCCGATTAACAATGGCACAACAGGATATGGTGATAATGGTGGACCACTAAATGGAGATTTTAAACTATTGTTTCAATAAACAATAAACACTAAATAATATTGGTTTAATCTGTGCCCCCTAGTGTTTACATGTACCTATTCTTGGAGTTATGTCTTTGTGTCTCTCTGGATGACATGCCAGTCTCCTTCCTCTCCTCTTACCTTCACTCTTCTGTCTCCAGAGGCTTTGCGGCGGAGCAACCTCGCGCTACGTCAGCGCTGTGAGGAGATGGAGGGATGGCAACGAAGGACAAGAGAGGAAAGAGAATTTCTCAGTTGTCGTTTCCATGAGGCCAGGGCCCTGGTGGAGAGGCTGGCCCAGGAGAACCAGTCCTTACAGAGTCTGGTGAATGGACCAGCTTCCTCCTCTAGCCACTGCTGCAGCTCCAGCCAAACTGAAGACCTGCAGGGACGCCCAGCGAGGAACGGTCCGCTCGAAGGACCACAGGTTAGCTAGTTGAGATTCACACATCCGCTTCCTCATATTTACACACTGTCAGGTGTTTTGACATTTTAACATAATAGTTGCACCATTACATAGTTCCCACTGTTATATTTTATAATCCTCTATGAGATTTGTATTAACACAATAAAAGGCGGAGAGAGAAAGAATAAAGGGGTAAGAGAAGGACAAAAACAAGCAAGTAAGGGAGACAGATGGTTTTCCTTCTACTACATCTTATCTTTTTCACGCTCTTTTCAGTTGGCAAATATCAAAACTCTGCTGAGTCTCAGCCTATAAATGTTTGTTCTGTCCCCTCTTTCTCTTTTTCATTTTTCCAGCCAAACTCACAATAAAGTTGTGCTCATTAACCAGTGGCTCTTCCCAAGCTGCTGCACTGATGATCAAATCATTAGTGTCAGATCATGGCATCTGACAAATAAACATTGACACAAGTTAATGGCAGCAGAGGAGCAGTGACATTGCCCTTACTGACATTTAAAATGATCACAGAGAAAGCCGATGGCAAAAGGCTGTCATCTGTTACTACATCTAAATGAGCAAACTTGCAAAATGTCAGGGAAAATGCTGTGAAACCACAGTAGAACCACATATTCTGAAGAGTAGAGTCTCTGCTTCCAAAACCTTTCCAGTGGACATTGGACTCACTTATGTCTGCTGTGTCTTTCAGACTCTGGATCAGAGGGAGAGGAAGAGAGTTGAGGAGATGGATCAACACACACAGACAACACCACCTCGCAGCCTGGTAAGGTGTATAACTCTGTTTTTAGTTTTGATGTCTTTGTTTATTTTTCGTCTAACAGGTATGTCCATGTGTCTAGGGAGATGCGAGTGTGCATAGCTCCTTGAGTAGCATCTTCCCCTCTCCCCCTCCCTCATTTTCAGAGGCACAGGGGGAGGTAATGGGCAGGGAAAATGGCCAGGTGAGACTGCTGATGGCATCCCGATCCCACCAATCAGATCCCGACTTAATTTAATTCGTTTAAATTTCTAAGTTTTCACCCCACCTCATCTGTCATCGCATTCAGGCAGGCCAGAAATCTTGACTTCCTACTCGGAAAAAAATGCCACTGGACAGCCTGTGAGCTCAGAGTGACACTGACCACTGTGCAGTGTTTTAAAAATAACACCAGCTGCATTCCACTTCCGAGCAGGAACACGGAGTTGAATGGCGGTTGGGCACCAAAGATTTCTTTGCTTCTTGCTTTGAATGGAGCACAGTCTTAATGCACAGGTGTTGGCACTGTTAATACCCACCAATATATTCCTGTTTACAACCCCTCTCTGCTTCTGGTGTATGTTTTGTGCATCTTGGTGCATTTCTACTCTTTTGCCTGATTACTCTGTCCTCTGGTCCAGAGTAACGCGGTCTGTCTGTCTTCACTTTCCTCCCGTCATCGTGACTTCCTGCATCCATTCATCTCTGCGTCTTTCACGTTCACATGCTTCTCCGCAGCCTGTGGAAAGTCCAAACGGGTTCCTGCAGTTCCTGAAGACCCATAAAGAAGAATTTGAGGAAATGATGAGAGAGCTGAGGAGGAAGAACGAAGAGCTGGAGAGGGAAAGAGACGAAGGCGAGAAAGAGAGAGAGCAGATGCGTCGCTGCATTGACCAGCTACGAGCCAAACTGGCCCAGGCACAGGTAACACCGTGATCCACACGTGTAGAAATTCTACCTGAGGAAGCAGTGCACTGATGTTGGACTACAGCTGAGCAGGATATACACACCTGTGCTTGATGACTGTGGCAATGTATATCGGGGCAAACATCACAGGCCTCCTTAAGCTTTCCAGAAAAACTTTAATTTTACATAAATCTGCCTTTAACACTTATCTCTCAGGCTCAGTGAAGCTAACACAGAAAGTACCCAGCTGGATTAGCTGTGGTTGATCACTGCATAGGAATCTGCTTCTGGAGAAACTAACCAGACAAACTGCTTAGGTTTAAAATGGTACTCCAGAAGTTAAGTGTAAACTGGTGAATTATTGTACACACAGCCATGACGTTGAGGGACTCATAAGAGACTCACTTAAAAAGAAGTGGTTCAAATCAAAGCAGCAAAGGCCCAATACATCCTGAATCTCAGTGCCTAGGATGGGTCAAGCTCCAGAAACACTGGATTCTACATTTCCCATAATGCAATTAACAGCCTCTTTTCATTAGACCAGGGGCCACCTGCTATATTTATTCAAGGGCCAGAATTTTTCTAAGACACTGTGGGGGACAATAACAGAGGGAAATATTCTAGAATACGCCCTCAGACCTCTGCCCAGGAGGCAGTTCACTGAGCAGTGATGGTTCAAATCTGTGATTGTGGAAACATAATTGCAGGAACCAGGAAGAAAAGCCTTTTGTTGTTTGTCAATCAGGCAGAAGTGTCCCTCTCAAAGAGTGAAGGTGATGTGGAAAACTGTGGTTTTAATGAAGAATGGATTGATACGTACCCATTCTTCATGCCAGCTGTCAGTAAATCTAAAACCGTATGTCTCATTTGCACTGAGACAGTTGCTGTTGCTAAAGACTGTAGTCTCAGACGTCACCATTACACGAGGAGTGCAACTTTCACTGAGTCATACCCTGATCAGTCAGAGGCCCCCCACAGAAAAACAGCCGCCCTGAAAGCTGGACTTTCCCATGCCCGTGGAGTTATTCAGCAAACTTTAACTGAACGAGAGAGGCAAGACGTGCCTCTCTTCAGGCCGTCTGGGGTCTCCCCAAACGTAACAAACCATTTTACGCTGCTGAGCTAACCAACCAGGGTCTGCTGAGCTAACACACTTCACTGTATTCAGCTGCTTGTGAATGATGTCTCTGTGACCAGTAGAGATGTTATGATTGTGGGTAGACAGGAGAATCAGCTGCCTTATCTAAAGACCTGTATCAATGTTTCCACAGACGAGCAATGTCGCTGAGGAGGCTGTTCAACATCGCTCTGAGGCACAGCACACCTCTGACTGGTATGATGCATTTTCCCATCTAATACAAAATACTTCAGTGCATTGTTTGAAGCTAACAGCACTAAACTTAACTTTCTGTGTTTAACTAGTTGTAATTATCAGCTTTTTAACCTAGCGATGTTTAATTCATCTTAACTATATGCTGTATGTTCAGAAGATTCTTCTCTGTGGTATAGGGACACCACATTTATTTCAGCGTTTCTTCTGCTTAATAAAACCCTCACTCTGGAGATATCCTCTTCCTCCTCCTCCCTCTCTTTCTGTTTCCCTTTCCAGCTCTAGCCTGGCTAAACTCACAGAGCAGCTTCAGGCCACACAGGGCAGGTGAGCCCACAGCTCTGTGTGGCTTCCTCTTTCTCACTGTGTGCACGTCTGCTGTCCATACCTCTGTCTCCTCCTCTTACTTTTTTAACCCCGTTTGTTTCTTGTATGTGGTTTTGTTTTGTTTTAAATTTTTTGTTTTTTACTTGTGGCATTTTTAATTGTTTTTTCTAGTATTATTAAACTATCAGTCATAAGAGTGTGGAATTTAATCTTCAAAGCTGCAGTTGCTGTCTTTACTTGAAGAGATTAAAAGATGCCTTTTGCTAGCTTACCTTCAGATATTTTTGGGGAAATCCAAACATGCAGGAAACGATTTGTCACTTTATTATAGGGCTGAATGATTTGAGGAAAGCACTTAATTGTGTTTTCTCTAAAAAATAGTGTGATTTAAATTGCCATTATTTTCCAGAATTAGACTGAAGGCCTGTATTTGTCGTCTTCATAGTTCTAAGCCACATGCATTTCAACCTTTAGCCTTTAGTAATTCATCAGATTAAGATTTTAGATTGAAAACATAGGATTATTTTAATGCATTGTGATGAAAGAAGCAGTTAAAATCAGCTCCCCTGTTACTACATCAGTAATATTGATCCATTCCCACTGCAGTGTCACACTGACAGGGGCCATTAAATGTTCAGTGTGTGTATATACTGGAATGTGTGAGTGCTGATGTTATCTGACAGTTGTGGTTCGGTTTTTTTCTGTAGGTATCGAGAGCTGGAGGAGAAGCTCGATTACCTGCAGAAGAGTTCAGCTCAGCGTGACAGAACTGAAGCTCTGCTCAAACAGAAGGACAAGGACTGTGCTCAGGTATGGACTGTGACAGCTCACACTCCTCCAGTGACTGATGCTATGAAGATAAAGAAGGTGGCGCTCTTTAATATCAACAGTCAACCTGATACCTTAACATGTTTTGCATTTTTGCAGCTGGCCAAGGACTGTGAGGCTCTGAAAGCTCAAGCAACTTCTCTGTTAGGAGAACTGAATGAGAGACAGAGCTGCCTGGAGAAAAGCGAGCATGAACGTAAAAACCTGGAAGAAAAGTAAGCTGTCACTTCACGTCAGCATATACATATATTTACATGGAGAAGAGTTTGCTCTGTGTTCATTGGTTGGTGTGTGTGTGTGTTTGATCATGTGTATCTCTTTCTTTTTTCTTGTGTGTAGGCTTGGCAATAAGCTGAAGGCCCTGCAGGTGGCAGAGCGGGAGCTGGAGCAGCAGAAGAAGCAGCATCATGTGGCCATGGACAAGCTGCTGCTACAGAAACAGAGCCTGGAGCAGGCCCTGAAGACCGAGAGACACGTCGTCACAGAGGAGAAGTGGGTTCAAGACACACACACACACACTGGGAAAGGAGTGTCCCAGCTGGTTATTGAATGTCTGCACTGTTATGAAACTTAGACAGACTGATGTGTCGTGTGTGTGCCACAGTGTTTGTCATATTGTATTAAACATTCAGTGAACAGAAAAGTAAAATCTCCTGTAACTCCTGCACCATGTTGGATCATCAGAGCTGCTGAAGTCCCAAAAAATAGATTTCTTTTTTCCTTTTTCATTTATCTTGCCTGTGCAAGATAAATGAACTTCTTTACCAAAGATAAATAAAAAAAACAGGACTTCAGGGCTTCATAATAATGTATAACACTTGTAATTCAGTTTTTGTATTCACCGCTGTTACCTGAGGTTTGGTGTTTTATACTTTATGGAAAAATTCTCTTCCCCCTTTTTTTTTTTCTCAGAAAAAAACTGACTCAGCTGCAGCATGCCTACACCTGCCTCTTTAGAGACTACGATTCCAAACTGAAGAGTGAGGTAAAAACGCATTTCAACATCTATTTATCCTCATTAGTTTTGCCATTCAGCTTACAGATACACAGTTATATATTTATGTGTGTGTGTGTGTTGTGTGTTTTGTGTTTTTTTCCAGGGAGGAGATCTGTGCAGCCGACTCGAGGAGGCAGAGCGAGCTCTGGCCCTGAAGCAGGATTTGATCGATAAACTGAAGGAAGAGGTGGAGCAACAGAAAGGCTCACTGGAGACTGTTCCTGTCCTCACTGCACAGGTACGATCAGTTTATTGGTTTCTTTCTGAGACAGGCATCACATCACTCCTCACACACATTGCAGGGCACACACCACGTGTTCTCACCACTGAAGTTAGGGCACTTCATCTGACTTCTGCTTTCTCGGTTTTCACTGTATGATTGTTTCTGTGGCTTTCAAGGTCTTTGAGTGAGACTGCCTCTACACTACACTATGTCATTTTTAAGACAAAGTTTTTGTATGAGAACGACTTGTGTCCACACTAGAACTTCCGGGTCATTTTAGTAGAGACCTCTGTCTACAGTGAAACACTGGAACAACATAAGAACGGCTAAATCTCCTCTTTTCATGTGGTGAACAACAAATTAGCATCACAGCTAGCACCTGGTAAGGAGTGGGACAGACAGCCCAGCCCCACTGCTTTATATTTGCAGCACAGTCTGACAGAATCATCATAAATAAAAAAGCTGCGCTGTATCAAATCAACATTTAAAATGAGTTGTTTCCGTTCAGCCTCCTCCTGCTTTCCTCCTGTGGTCACCTACACTGTGTTGTAATTCAGCCAAACTCACAATATAGTTGTTCTCCTTTATGTACTTTTCTGTTGTTGCTTTTCAGCTGAATGAGTATGAAATGATGATTTAATTGTATCTCATAAATACTAACCGTTAACCAACAGCTGCTGCTGCTTCAGGTCCAGTAAAATGAAAAGTATCTTAGGATAATTCGATTTAGAATTCATCTCCAAAGAGGATGGAGAGCAGTGGAAACAAAAGAAGTTTTTAAGGCCCTGCAGTGGAAAAGGCCTAAATCTCAGGTTATAGTAGAAAGGAATGATGTTGCACAATATGTTATCTGGCCAGGTCAGAAACCAGAGGCATTTATATCTGTTCCAAACAGCCACACTAGCTTATGTGAATGTCAGATTGTTGGTTTACAGACGTACACAAATACTGTAGCAGTCACATGCACATCTTCACATGTTTTTGTAATACAGATACATTGAAATGAAACAAAATGGCTGCCGTTGGACAAAGTCAAATCCCCCTCCCTCTCTCACTGTCTTTGTGTTTGGTCAGGCTGAGATCTACAAGGGAGATTTCCTAGCAGAGCGAGAGGCAAGAGAGAAGCTGAACCAGAAGAAGGAGGAGCTGCAGGAGCAGCTGACTCAGGCCCTGTCTGAGATTGAGAGGCTCAAAAAGGAAGCTGCGTCACGGTAATAAATGAATAACACATGCCCATTTCAGTTATGATAACTATTCATGCCCTGTAGGTATGGGAACGATTTATGGAAAGTTTATGCACCAGTCACACAGCTCAGTGTGTGTTGCTGTGTGTTCCTTTTTCTTTCTTTTTTTTTTTTTTTTTTTTTATGAGATAAGTTCAAATCTCTCTTCACCCAGTTTTTGATCTGGGGTTACATGGTCCTTGTGTGCTGAATTTCCAATTACATTATCAAGACTGACAGGTCATATCTAAAGTCAGAGCCGTATCAATACTGTGTATGTGTTAGAAATATTGATATTTCTAGGCATTTGTTAAAGTGGAATTAAGCATGAATGTCATCTATGTTCACCTCTGTAGCGCAAGTATGGAAAAAATGAAGATGAGGCACATGGACGACTTTCCACCACGTGCCGCACTCATTCCTCCTCAGCCAGGTATATCACAACCAACCAACCCACACACACCCACACACACACGCACAAATTCACACTTTCCAAATAACGTGCACATACATTAGAAGTAATATTATTTTTTAGTTTAATTTTTTAGTTTAATTTTATTTTTTAAAGTCCCTCATGCTTCCATCATCAGGAGGCTAAAAAATACAATTTGGTTCTGCTGATTTGATCCAGAGATCAAGTAGCAATGCTACACTGTAAAAATATTGACTTGATGATGGAGATGCTACACACAGTAGACTGAAGTTGTACAAAATATAATGTTTGAAGTAAACACACAATCTAACAATAATAGTAACAGAGATAAACTGTCTGAAAATGTTTCAGTAGAAGAACCATTTACATTTTAACAATAAATCACTGTATGGTGAGTAAGGCTTTTGGAGCTGTAGAGATCACAAACAGAGCAGACAGAGTGAGTGTTAGACTTAAATTCACCAGGTGGCCACAAACACGACTCCAGTAGGTTGATAATGTCGCTCTGTGTCTGCTGGATGTGAAAACACGCAGCTGTTAGCAACACCTGCCAGTTGTATGTAGTGTTTACAGCTTGTTCTGCTGCCCCCAAGTGGCCAAAAAAATCTGTTAATACTACTTTAATACTGTTTTATATCCTGTTGATTAGTTCAGTTCTTTCTTTAAAAAAAGAGAAATGTATTCATAAATATATTTTTTACCAGTTTTTATTCTTTCTCCTTCGCCTTAGGTGTGTTCCCTGGTGCGGCTTTTAACACGGTGCCCCCTGCCCCCTCATTCCGTAATCAGGGTTTGGTACCAATCGGTGATCAAGGGGCAGCTGGATCTGAGGAGGTGCCAGATTTATGTTGTCCTAAGTGCAAGTACCAGGCTCCAGATATGGACACACTGCAGATACACGTCATGGACTGTATACAGTAACAAGAGCATAATTCATCACACACACACACACACGCAGGTTTATGCATACAGTTTATTTACATTTTTGACAGTCAGTGTATTTGCTGCCAGCTCTGAGCAGAGCTGTGAAAAACATGTTTGGTATTTGCACCTTACTCTCTCTGCCATGCAAACACACACAGACATGAATACATACTCTAGATCTTACTTATTTTAAATGTTGAATATATTGGAATCAGTCACCAATCCGATGACCGTATGAACAAGTGAAAAAAAAAAAAAAAAGAATGACAGCAAGATAATCAGCATGGTATTTTCCTCAGTCTGCTCCTCAGATTCTGTTTCTGCTGTAGCTTTTCCATTCCACCATCCATCCTTTTCTCCTCATCCTTTTTGTCTCCCAGCACCTGTTCTTTGAACCACTCACCCCCACCTACCTGTGCCTTACCCCTGGCACACTGATGCACATGTCCATCAGTTTTGTACATGATCCCCGGTTTTTGCCTCATTTCTAGTCTTTTTTTTTCACTCCAGTGGCATAATGGCAACTGAGGAGGTTAATGACACACCGGGGATACTCTGAGTGCATCATCCATGTTGTACACATCAAGTAATTACTGGTCCTAAAGTGATGATGACATAAAAAGTCACAGTTCACAGGGGTACATATCCCCACAGAGGAGAAAACACATGACAATGTGAATAACCTAGTGAGCTTTAAGTAACAAGGAATATTTAAATATGTTTTGGAAATAAATGTTGCTTGTCTACATTACCTCAAAACATGTATTATTATGTATTAGAGATGGATTTACTCTTATTGAAAAAAGTAGCCATTCTCTGTGTTCTGTGCCTGTGTACACCTCCGATCTCTGACCTGACCTAACCCGACACAGCCCTCTGTGCCCCTTCATTCTGTCTTATCTCTACCTGTGGCACCCAAATATTTATCTCTCTGAATGTAAGCACATTAAAGCTCCCTCACAGTTTGCGTGAATTTTGTCTGTAATAATAGATCATTCGGTGCAAGGAGTATTGTTTTGAACCTGTTGAAGATTTACAAAATAAAACAGACATTCATTAACCTTCTGTGTGTGTTCTGTCTTGTGTGTGTGTGTCCTGAGGGCAGTGCATGTGGAAAGAGACCACTGACGACGATCCCGGGGTTTTCTTTGAATTGTCTTTTTCTTTACAGCGGCCATATTTAATGCAGTTATCACATCATGCTTCAGGGTCTGACTTAATGATCCCACTGCTGATAAATGGAAAACGACTGGAAATGATGTATTGCGGTGATAGTCTTTACAACGGGAGCGGACAGTGACGCTGTACAACCGTCCTGTGATGCGTCAAGTTAAACAGCGAGACAGAGAGGAACCAGAAGTTACTACGCCTTCAAAATAAGACGTTTTCTCATATACCTTTGACGGCTGTGTCTTCGCTGCTGCTTGAAATTACATTTTCCTAATATAGTAGTATCTCAGGCTTAATGTTGTAAGTCATTTGGTGTAAGTGTTCAGTCAAGGATTTGTGAAACTCGTTCACTCTGAATTCACACGGTGAAACTCCGACAGGAAGTTGTTTCGGTTTGATGTTGGTAAACTTGACACCAGCCCCTTACGCAGCCCTCGCCGGACACACGCTCCATTCATCCTTGCGTCTTTATTTACCGGTGTACGCGACTGGCGTCGTGTGTTTGAAGTGGTCTTCAGACAGGCATGTCAGGCTCGACTTCCCCGCCTCCTTCGGCGGAGGCTGTGCGAACCGAGGGGTATTTTCCCCCCGGGTATAAGCCCTTCAAGCCCGAGGAGCACGGCCTGGAGCGCGGGTTCCGTCTCACAGCCTTTTCGGACCTAAAGGGATGAGGCTGCAAGGTCCCGCAGGAGGCTCTGCTCAAACTCCTGGCGGGACTGGAGCCGGACCGGGCCGACGGGACAGGGAAGGCCGGAGACCAAGCATCGGAGTTTGGCCAACAGTTGCCCGGCCCCCGACTCGGTAAGGAACAAATTCGGAGTTAGCAGAGTTCCCCTTCATGCCCCGAACACCTTGTTAGAAGCCCTGGCGGTTAATGTTAGTTAGCTAGCGGAACTGTTGCTAACCATGCTAGCTTGTGTTAACTCATACCGCAGCTCATTTGACAGGTTAGACGGCTATGGGGCAGTTAAAACAGTTAGTTTTAATAGCGTCTGGCTATAGAATTGGTTAACATATAAATTGCATGCAATCTTAAGTTAGCACTAAGCTAAGTCTTAAATGCAGATAAGAGATAATAGCTAGCTCAAGAAAAGGACGCAAGTTCCGCGAGTTGTCAAATCACTAAAGTGTCGGTATGATTCAGCAGGAACAATTTGGTGCTTTGAGTTCAAAGTTCATATTCGTGGTGAAACATTTCTTCTATTAAAGGAGTTTCGCAACCATGAGTGAAAGCGCTGCATTTAGTTTCATCTCTGTAGAAGCGTAGCAATCTCCATGACGTGGAAAGTGTTGTATGTAGTAACTGAGTGCAGTCATGTAATAATTGTCATCTTTATTAAAGTACACACACACAAACTACTAAAGTAGTACTAAAGTATAAAGTAGTAGTATTCTCATTCTCAACAGAAACTGAACACTTTGAATAAGTTCATATACATATATACATATACATATACATATACATATATATTCCCAGGTGTAGGAATGGACTGCTGTGTGATTCCCCTGCGACATGGAGGACTCTCACTGGTCCAGACCACAGACTTCTTCTACCCCCTGGTGGAGGATCCCTACATGATGGTGAGTTACTGGCAGGTGTTCCTCCTCATGAATCTCTGGCATACATGGGCTTTCTGCCACTGTTGGTAGGGAAACTCCCCAGGAAGCAAGGCCGTCCAAGCCCAGAAATATGTGGTGATACACTCATTTGCTTACTGTGTGGAAAAATACAAAAACATACCAACAGTCAGCCACACATGGTCACACTTTATCACCCACATGCAACTCAAATAATCACTTCTAATGTGGATGTGTAAGTGATCACGATGCTGCATATTTCAGGCACTATTTATGTTAGTATAATATTGTACTTTGTCACTCTCGTGTTCATAAAACAGACTAAAGTCCATGTGTTCACCACTGATGAACCTGACAGTGAAGGTTTCTGTCTGTTATTAACATATCTTAGAATACACCTTAATTTTCTTCTCATCTTCTCTGACTGAAATAATTGAATGGACAGATAATACACAGACTTTGGACCTACACCTCCTAAAATTTGGTTCCAACCTGAATCTCCTATGTTTAAAAATAATCACCAACAGCAGCAGTGCCAAAACTCTTCAAAGTTTTTTTTCCTGTCTTGACAAGTCTTTGCTCTCTGTGTCTCTCTCTGTCTGTCTCACAGGGCAGGATAGCATGTGCTAATGTCCTCAGTGATCTCTACGCCATGGGCATCACCGAGTGTGACAACATGCTGATGCTGTTGAGCGTCAGCCAGAAGATGAATGACAAGGTAGCATTATGTGTGTTTGTGTATGTATGTCTAATCCTAAGTGTGTATATGTTGATTTCTCTGAAGTGAACTAAAGTGTCTTGTCATGATTCAATCCTGTCTGTATGTGCATGTATAACACAGGACCGTGAGCGTGTGATGCCGCTGATGATTCAAGGGTTTCGAGACGCAGCAGAGGAGGGAGGAACATCTGTGACAGGCGGCCAGACTGTGATCAACCCCTGGATCATCATCGGGGGAGTAGCATCAGTGGTCTGCCAGCCTAACGAGTTCATCATGTGAGTCTGCTGAATCTGTGGCTCTGCATCTTTGTTAACTGCACTTTTTAACTGTGGATGAAATAATATCCATTGAAAGGACTTCCCCTCCTCACATACTCACACACAGTCTGAATCTTTGATTTGTCATGGTGTATTTTCTCGTGAAGTGTTTAAAATCACAGTTTTTGTGCACCCACCTCCGCCTCATGTAGTTCAACTTCTGTTAAAGATATCTCAGATTTCCCAGAATGCATTCCAGTAACCCCTCACAGAATATAAGGAGATGTATGGTCTTCACTGCGCAGTAACGATAAGTGTTTTTGTTTTTTTTTATTTTTTTCTCCAGGCCGGATGGCGCTGTACCAGGTGATGTCTTGGTTCTGACTAAACCTCTGGGGACACAGGTGGCTGTGAACGCTCACCAGTGGCTCGATCAGGTCAGTCCCTCAGCTCTGCTCACGTGAACATTATCTGGAGTGTTGTTATTATACACTGACACTTTCCTTCCTGTTTATATATCTGTCTCACCAGCCTGAAAGGTGGAACAAGATCAAGCTTGTTGTCACCAAAGAGGAAGTTAAGGAGGCCTATCAAGAAGCCATGTTCTCCATGGCAACACTAAACCGCACAGGTACACTACATTTTGGTCACTATGTACTGAACAGGCATCGCTAGTCAAGGAAATGTATTTACAATTTCATTGACAGCCAATAAGATCTGGTTCTATGTGGTTCCACAGCACAAATGATCCAAAACAAATGGCAGCTTGACTGAACATGAGCTGGCCTGTGCCTGCTTTTTAAGATTTGGTCCACCTGAGGACTATCTGTGTCTCTTTGTTAGTCCATTCTGGTTCATATTCATGTTTTGGTCTCCAGCGGCAGGCCTAATGCACAAGTTCCAAGCCCACGCTGCAACGGACGTGACAGGCTTTGGGTTGCTGGGGCACGCCAACAACCTGGCGGCACAGCAACGAAACGAGGTGGCCTTTGTCATCCACAACCTTCCAATCATAGCCAAGATGACGGCCATCAGTAAAGCCTGTGGAAACATGTTCAGCCTGGTTCAGGGGAGATCAGCTGAGACTTCAGGTATGAGCTCTGAGATTAACACGCAATACATGTCCTTGTCGTAAACTTGTTTTGTTGCAAACAATTGATTTGATGTTTGATATATATGTGGTTGAAGCCAATGTCATCATTTTAGGATTAAAAGTGATTCTCCATCTGAAAGATCCCTCTTCCTCTGCTTCCCCTCAGGTGGTCTGCTGGTGTGTCTGCCCAGAGAGCAGGCGGCTAAGTTTTGCTCAGAGATGAAGAGCCAGAGCTCCGGAGCTGGAGGTCAGGGGGCGGCGGGTGGAGCGTGGATAATCGGAATTGTGGAGAAAGGTGACCGCCACGCTCGCATCATTGACAAGCCCCGCATTATCGAGGTTCCGCCACGAGGAAGCCAGGCAGCCAATCAGGACAACAGCTCCACCAGCCCTGCTCCCAGCCCCAATTTGTCATAGACACTGCGGCTTCTCTGACACTGGTCCATCAGGTGGTGTGTGTGTGAGTGTGAGTGTGAGTGTGAGTGTGTGCGTGTCGTGTTGCTGTCCATCTCGTCGCCCTTTTCAGTCAAAATTTTGAGAGCACACAGACCACAATCACTGTCATCTTTTCCAGTGGGAGAAGGAATGGACAGCATGCACTGTTATTTATCCATATTTGGAAGGAGCTGATTAAAGAAGCGTACCTTTCACCATTTTGGAATGAAATGCAATTGAGATGTAAATTCAGGGTAGTATGCTGTACTGCACTCCTCACCTTTTCTTTTTCCCCTCTCCTAATCCATACACTTCATTGACTTTATATACTAAAAAAAAAAAGTCTTTGGAAATAATTCTTGAGAGAAAACATTCCACATCTATTTTGCCAAATTCAGCAAAAAATGAAAATTGTGTAATTGAGAAAATGTGTGTGTGTGTGTGTATATTTTATCATTTGACTGGGGTGCTTTGCTGTGGGGGCGTGGGGTGGAGGTTTATCTTCACTGTTTATTTTTTGAAGTGGATGATGTCAATGTCTCATGTTGGTGAATGTATCGTGGAAAAGAAATAGTTCATCGGCCCTGGCACCTGGCTCTGCCCACACGGTCCAGAGGAAGGCTTGAGCAGCTTCCTTTGGACCAGCTGGGCGGTGTTCAGACTGTCCGTCTCTGTCAGCTGATTGACCGTCCAGCACCAAGTCCCTCCCACCCTTCCTTTTTATGAAGCTCTGCCTTTGAAACCCCGGCCAGCGGGGGTAGGTGGAGTGGATGTTTGCCTTTGGATCGGGGTTGGACTCCGACTGCTGGAGGTCTGAAGCTGTGTTTGTAGATTTCCTTTCCTCAATCAATAAAACCATCATCAACTCTGACTGAAACACTGTTTGGGTGTTATGTGAGTATAATACTGAATGGAGCATCACTGATTGCACCTGTGGTTTTCCTCCAATGACACGTCAGTATGTTTGCCATGAAAAGAAAAATATTACTGTAATATATACAAAAATATTTATATTCTATATTCTTACAGCCCGCTAATAACTTCACAGAGCAAGTTTCCTAAAAAACAAAGTGTTTAAAAATCCTGTCGGTTCAGTTAAGAGTCAACCCCCAACACTGTCAGCAGCAGTAATCCTGCCTGGCAGTGTGCTGAGAACACTGAGCACCCTGGACAGCTCCCCAGTCTGTGGCAGTGCCAGGACCAGCACGACGGGCAAGGCAGGATGTTAAAGGGCCACTCCACCAATTTTACTCATGAAGCTCCGTTGGCTGCTCTTGAGGAATAGTATTCAGTCTGTGTATAATGTCTTCTCTGGCTCTTAAACACCACCTCGACCTTTTGTGCTAAACAATGTATCATTCCTGGTTACATATGGAATAATAGCAGTTAAAGGAAAAAAGTCATAGGTGTGTCTGTGTCTGATTGACAGGAGCCTAACAACAGAAACAGTCAGCCCCACAACTGTCTTCAGATTCTATACATAACCCTGATGGGACTGTGAGACAACAACTTTTTAACACAAAGTTGTCATCACCAGGCAGGGAGGAGGATTTAGCAAAAAAAAGACTATCAACTTGGGAATAGTAGGATCCATTGTTTTTGGAGCTTGAACTATTGTAGGGACTAAAGGGAGGGACCGCTCCACCTGTGTGGCACAGATTTAGATCATTCTCTTTAAAAGTCCTCCAACTCATGTACTTTAAATCACTGTGGTACACCTTTAAGATCTGCCAGCTGAACTAGAGACGAGGATGCAAATGACTGTACACTGATCCATTCAGTCCCAAACCTTTGTTCACTGTCAGGTTGCCTGAAGATGCCTGTCTGGAGCGACGTCATGCAAAATCATGCAGATGAGATGCATGACTGGGAGCTCCCGAGGAGTTCAACAGTAGGTTTGTTTTTTAAAAGGGAGGATAGTTTTCCAGAAGCAGACACAGACAGACACAGGGGCTGGGTTTAAATTAGACCACAGGTGTAATCTAAAATCTAACCACCTATGAAAGGTGACCATATCGTAAAGAATTTACCCTCTGGTCCTTTAAATGAAAAGGAATCCATGCACCAGCAAACCTTTATCACAGTGGAACATCACTCAAGTATAAAAAGTAAAGACAAAGTGGCTCCTGTTCCTGCTTTATCATTAAATATATGAGTTCAGCTGATGTACATAGTGCCTTCTTAAACAAATCAGAGTACGATGTAATGACCACAGACTAATCACTGTGCAAACAGCATGCACTCCAGAAAATGACAGCTGGTTGGTTTCTGGGTCTTCAGGCAGAAGTGAATGAACATGCAGTGTGTACTCTGCTGAGTACATAATGTGACACTGCACAGAGTGAAACAAACAGAGGTCAGTAGGAGCAGTTTGTTTAGCAGGACAATATTTCTCACTGAAACAGGATTGAGTGTAAGTACATTATCTACTATTACTTCAGCAACACTTTGAATGCAGAGTTTTCCTTTTGATGGATTGTATTGTATTTCTACTTTTGCTTCAGTTAAAGATCTGAGTACTTTTTCCATCACTGGCCTCTGCTGAACAACAACATCGCAGGAGCTTCACACTCATCCTTAACAGCTTGAACTAAACATTGTGTTTCCACAGATCTGGGAGAGGAACAGGTTGTATTTTCTGTTGTTGTTAAGGTAGAAAAAGCGCCTGTCCTGTTGCTGAATGACAGAGTGTTATACCTGCTCCGACCAGCTGATGGCAGCATGCAATTAAACACGGGCGCTAAGAGCAGAAGAAGAAGAAGAAAGGCGGAAGTGCGCACGGTGTAAACAATCCAGTCATCTCAGCAGTGTTGTGAATGAGGTTTCCTGTTTGAAGTGTTAAACGGTAATGGTTGTCAAAGTTACAAAAAAAGCCATGTGTTAAAAATGGAGAAATGTAATAGATATTTTAAATTTGCAAGGTTGACGCGCGTGTCAGTGAGTGAAAGTGTTTCGCTCAGACGATAAAAGCCTGACTTACTCTGTGATCACTCTGCTCTAACGCCGTTAAACGTGTGTTGCCTTGCTTTCAGTCAGCTTCAGCAGGCCCGTTAGTCACCTTCTGTCATCACTGTGTGTTACTTTAATGTCAGAGCCAGCTGGCTGTCTGCGGACATCATGCCTTACCTGGGCAGCGAGGACACGGTGAGGGAGCTGAGGAGAGCTCTGACCAACCCCAACGTCCAGTCTGACCAGCTGCGCTACAGGAACACCATCCTCAAAGTCATCAGGTGGGTCACACACACACACACACACACACACTGCTCTCCACCCTCTGCTCACCCATCAGGCACAGCGGTTTACCCTGACAAGATAACGTGATCCCTTTGGAATTACCTGCATTATGTATACATTTGTCTGCAAATATGGAAAGACATAAAACCCCAACATGTTAAAAGAAAAAGGATAAACTGGAGCAGGGAGACCGAGGGAACGGACAAAGGTGATGATGGTGTTTGGTTCAGTGAATATTAAAATCCTTACTTTGAAATCAGTACATAAAATCAGACTTTATGGCTTTAACAAAAAAGAATATTGGATTCAAAATACAGTGAATCTCATAAATCACACTTAAAATATTGTTAAAATTGTTATTGGTTAACCTGTGAAAGCTTTTAAAATAAAATAGCAAAAGATATATTTACAAGATCGAAGTAAACAAAATCTAAAACTTTCTGAAAATACAATATGAGCATTAACTGTACAGTCAGTAGAAATGTGTACCTTGGCCCAGGTATTTTGAGACCAGCCTTCTTCTGTTTCAGAAAATAGTCCCTTAAATCCAAGTATCCCCAAGTGTCCAGGCTTCCACATCATATTTCACCTTTAGGCCCCGAAAGCTCTACTTTCAGTTTAACAGCAGAGTCTGGTTTTCTTCTTCCTGGAACTCTGTGCTGTTTAGCCTAAGGCCCCGTCTGGGTTTCTTCACAGTTATGAGGTGGAATACTCAGAGAGCACAGACTATCTGTGTCACACAGTGTTTTGTTCACTGTGTCACGCTTTCTTTTTTTTTTCTGTGTACTGTCCTCCCTTTTCTCCTTTTGCCCCATGGATCCTTACTTTCTGCTCTTTCCCCAATTTTCCTCTCTCCTCTCATTCTGCCCCTCCTCTCCATCTTCTTTCCCACTTTTTCCTTCTTGTTTCTCTTTTCTGTGCTCCTCCCTCTCTCTCCTTTTTTCTGCCTCCCTTTCTCTGTGTCAGGGCGATGTCACAGGGTGTGGATGTATCAGGCCTGTTCAGTGAAATGGTAAAAGCCTGTGCCACAGTGGACGTAGTCCAGAAGAAGCTGGTCTATGTCTTCCTGTGTTCCTACGCCACGTTAAACCCAGAGCTGTCTCTGCTGGTCATCAACACCCTGAGGAAAGACTGTCAGGATCCAAACCCCATGGTCCGCAGCCTGGCCTTGAGGAACATGACCAACCTCAGGTGAGCTGTTACACACATCAGCCTCAGTACAAGTTGTCACATCAGGCTGTGATTGGTGGAATAATTAGGCTGTGTGTCTGTGCGTCCAGGTTACCCAGTTTGGTGGAGTACGTGGAGCAGCCTCTGACAGCAGGACTGAGGGACAGGGCGGCTTGTGTGCGACGAGTGGCTGTACTTGGCTGGGCTAAACTGCACAATCTCCAAACCACCTCAGAGATAGGTAGGGAAGGATGGATGGCTTTGACAGCTTCACCTGACTGTAAGGTGCATGGAAGAGAGAGGCAGGCTTGAAGTTTCAAATCTCCAGCAGGATTTCAGTGCTGAGAAAAACTTTGTTATGAAGCAGATACAGTTCAGAAAAATAGTAGAAAAATACTGAGCGTGAGCCCATAAACGCTGAACTGATTGAAACACATGATCTACAAACAGTCATCAGTTACTGCTCATAAACAACAGTGCATAAGAAAAAGAAAAGGGCCGAGTTATTGTTGATGTGTATGTGCCTGTTTGTAAATGCAGATGCTGCAGTGGTGAACGAGCTGTACAGCATGCTGAGGGACCCAGATCCGGTGGTGATGGTGAACTGCCTCCGAGCCCTGGAGGAGATCCTGAAGGACGAGGGAGGAGTGGCTATCAACAAACCCATCACCCATCACCTCCTCAACAGGTCGGTCCAGAGTCAGAGGATCATGATGCCAAATGATAGCTGTCAAAGGAAGGAAGTTTATACACATCGCTGAGTGTTAGCATGAATAACTGTCTGAAGATGATGTTACACGGGGGTCTGGGAGGGTTAAATCACTACTAAATACTGGATTAAATGGTCACTCACTGCTGTACCACATGGTGATGTTCTTGTTAGTGACAGAGGCGGTTGGCAAACACAAACACACAAACGTCTGCCAAAGTGCAGCAGTTATAGTCTCGTACCTGTTTGTTCTGTGCTCGCCATCTTTCATCCTCTCATCTAATCTGAGGAGGGTTAGACATATAACCTGTAACCAGATTACAGCTCAGCCACTGGAGAGATAAGTGTGTAACATACAGAGTGTTGCGGTGAATATGGAGTGTTTTTACATGTCCTTCTTCATATGCTTCTTAGTAAATGCAAACAAGAGCCTTAATGTGCAGTACTGAGTCTGTCTCTGTGTGTACAAACATCAGCCGTTCATCTCCAGACTGTTTAATCAAATCAAGAACAGCCAGATTTCCTCCCCGTGCCTCCTGACAGATTTCTCTCTCTCAGCCAGTGTC
This sequence comes from Toxotes jaculatrix, assembly GCF_017976425.1. Lineage (NCBI taxonomy): Eukaryota > Metazoa > Chordata > Actinopteri > Toxotidae > Toxotes > Toxotes jaculatrix. The sequence goes on along the minus strand of NC_054395.1, from coordinate 5,613,848 downwards.
AGCAGTGAAGCATTTCAGGTCTTTAGTTTTCTAAAGATGCTCCACATCAGGCCGCTGTAAAACCACAGGTTGTTTTCTTTGGGATATTTAGTTCAAATCAGTTTGTTGATACCAGTACATTTACCACAGATAGCAGTGCATTAAGACCTGGAGCAGGCTCTGTCCGAAGGTAAAAACAATATAAAAACTCCATGTTTTTTTTGTTGTTGTTGTTTTTAATGAGGAGTTATGTGTTGGGCTAATTCTTGGCTGGGGGCAGTGACTTCCTAAGCTAACATAGGCTGACTGTCTCCCATGTGCAGCTTCATATTTCATGGACATATATGAGAGTGGTATCACTCTTTTCATCCCAGCCTTGAGATGACAGCGACAGGTGATATCCTGTATTTTTCTTAGTGTAAACAAATCCTGTGAAAAGATCGTCTCCAACAATGCTTTCCTTATTCTCTACCCCACCTGTGGCACCAGCACCAAGCCCACTGCTTCCTCCTGAAGGTGGAAGGTGGACACCATAGACACCATAGCTTCTCATTACATGAAGATTTAACATCAACCTGTTTTAGCAGTTTACTGTTTGTTCTTTTAGTTCCTAATTTTACCATTGACAGAGTGAGCATGATGTTGTGAGGTTGAAGGCTTACAAGTCTGTGTGTGTGTGTGTCTGTTCTCCCAGACTGAAGGAGTGTGACATTTGGGGTCAGTGTGAGATACTGAGAATCCTCCAGCGCTACCGGCCTCAGTCTGAGGACGAGCTCTTCGACATCCTGTCCCTGCTGGACGCGTCCTTGGTCAGCCCCCACCCCCCAGTCATGGCTGCCACCCTCAGCCTCTTCCTCGGCCTCTGCTCTGGCCTGCCTGCTGTCAGTCTTGCGGCCCTGGAGCGAGTACGTGGACCCCTGCTGGCCACCTGTGGGAGCGTGTCCAGAGAGATTAGGTTCGCCGCTCTCTGCCACATCCAGGTCAGTGTGAATAATTCAGGTTTGGAGTTAGAGGGTGTAAAGGTGTGTGTTCAACACAGCATTTGATACTGTGGGCGTCCAATGACTTCTATCTCACCGTGCCTACAGTGGTTCCCTGTTCCTGTGTTAATAGAGAAGAAGAAAAAGAAAACCAAAGTCATTAGAAAAAGAAGAAAAATTAAATTAGTAAATAATTAAAATCACACAAATAATTAATATTAGAGGTACACAAAATCAAAAACTGACTCCTTCTAAAGCTTATCAGTTACCCCTCATACATTTACAGATAGTGTGTGTGTGTGTGTGTGTGTGTGTGTGTGTGTGTGTGTGTGTGTGTGTGTGTGTGTGTGTGTGTGTGTGTGTGTGTGTGGTGTTGGTGTTCTGGAGGTAGAAATGCAAAGCGTATTATTTACAGCATCAGTGCTTTCCCCAGTTCATCAGATGGATGCGTGGAAACACTTGAAGAAATCAAAGTGTGACTTTCTCCTCTTCTAGTTGCTGTTGCGTTCTGTCCCTGGCCTGATGGGGGCGCACTACAAGCGTTTCTTCTGTGGCTATGCTGAGCCGGCCTTCATCAAGCAGAGGAAGATGCAGGTGACTTCTTCACTCAAAGACGTCTTTGTTGTGACCTTTCTAATCTCAGCATAGCTACGCTGCATTTTGTTGTTTGTGTTATGTTGTACAACCAAAACAAATGAAGCCACAGACTTTCCTCTCTCCACCAGAATGTAGGTGAGAGGCTAGGTCGATTCTTGCCATGAAAGCTCCTTCTTCGCTGGTGTTTATAGGTCAGAGAGAGAGGGAGCAGGATGTGCATAGACAGCTTTGACTTTCACTGAGCAGTCAGTCTTGTTCACTACTATTCCACTCTAGGCTTTGAACATGCTTATGCTTTCATGGCCCCAGGTTCATGGTTCTCTGCTGGGAGTCTGCTTTACTCAGGTCCACAGAGTGAAAGTGTGCGATTCTCAGGGTGTTTTCACACAGTTCGGTTCATTTGATCCGGACCAAGGGAAAGAATGACATTTGTCGTATTTTAGTTCTGATCCAGTTCATGTTCCTGTAAATGTGAAGTGACACAGACTGACAGGAAATTCACTGATTGCCTGTTTTGTCCCCATTATCATCCTGTATCATCAGACTCTGGTGACTGACAACAGTTTGTGCAGCACTTTAATGCTTTTAATGTGTGTATTTCTGTTCCCTGGTGTCACAAAGGGCTCAGGACGAAATTATACGGTGCTTTCGTTTTAGCGAAGCTGGTGCTGTTGTGGTTGCAGGTGCTGGTGGAGCTGGTGAATGACGAGAATGTAGCGATGTTGCTGGATGAGCTGAGAGGATACTGCACGGATGTCAACACTGACACTGCCCAGGCTGCAATTTCAGCCATAGGTAACCCCCCCACCACCATAACACACTCCTGTTGTTTTGTGGCAGTATAACGCATGACCATGCAGACACTCACTACATCTGTATTTCAAGACAAACACTCAGTATCTCATATCCTCTATTCTTCCAGCTTACAGTAACACACTTTTACAGTCTTATACTCAGCCATCTGCAAACCTTCATGACAAATATCACAGATCAAGTTTTCATGCTCTCGGAGTATGAGTCAGTTTGTGCTTGTTTCTATGGTAAATATGACCTGGCTCTGTTCACTCCGAATGGTGCTTGTCCCTTCATTTCCTTTCAAACACCACTTCCCTATAATACAAAGATCAACACTGTCCTCATCAAACTTGTTAAACAGTAACTAGAGAATGATAAAGGAAGCATTCTGCACCCTCAGTTTAGACACCAAGTCTGAAAGTCTGGTATTTTCAGTGGAGCCTCTTTTAAAGGCACGATGTTTTTAAAGTCTCGTCACTCAGCAGCGAGAGCGTTAGATTTCCTGAGGTTAATACCCTACTCTCTAATTTGGCATCTCTTTTTATGTATTGCTCTGTTTGATGGGCCTCACTTCTGCCCTGTGTGATCACACTGTGTTATTGTGTCATGACTGGGTGCAGGTCGTATCGGACGGAGCTACAGTGACAGATGCCTAGAGATCCTTACGGGACTGCTCGGCCTCAAACAGGAGCACATCACTTCTGGTAAAACCCATTTCCTCGTGTACAGTGTGTATCACTGCATGCATGCTGTTTTTTTTTTTTTGTTTTTAGGTGGTTGTCAGAGTCAAAAGAGCCACTCGCATATTCTCTCTCTCTCTCTCTCTCTCTCTCTCTCTCTCTCTCTCTCTCTCTCTCTCTCTCTCTCTCTCTCTCTCTCTCCCTCCCTTCCACCCCCACTCCTCAGCTGTGGTGCAGACAATGCGCGATCTGGTCTGGGTGTGTCCTCAGTGTAGCGACACAGTGTGTTTGGCGGTGGAGGGCTGTGAGGAGACGCTGCAGGACAGTCAGGTCAGACACACCCTGCAAACACTCACACTAATGAAACTCTGTCTGGGGGCAGAACACGTCACATCTGTGTCTGAACAACAGGTCCATAGTAAATCCGGTCCCTTCAGAATTTGGACAATCACATTAAATGGGTGGTTTCATCGATGACAAAGCATCATATTTAAGTGATTTAGCAGGAAAGTAACTAGGAACTATAACTAGTAGATGAAGTAAAAAAGCAAATATTTATCTCTTAAATATAATTGAATAGGAGAATAGAGCAGGTTAAATTATTCCCATTCACCTTTCTGTTTTAATTTCAGCATTTAGTATGTTTCTTAAGTATGTTTTCATGCACAGCATGAATACTTTGCATAAACAAATCATGGCCATTGCTGAGTTACAGTTTTAGTACTGCATTGTACACATGGAGAGATTGTGAGGGATAAAAGGCTCTCCATCACCTGCAGTAATTTGTCTTCTCTTTCAGTGGCATTTTGCAGGTTCACCACAACTAAGCCGTCCTGTTGGTTGTTTGTTTTGCAGAGCTGCAGTATGTTGTTTTCATGCTGGAGTGATTTTTTTAAAATAAAATATATAATTATATTATATATTAATATATTATATCAATATATATTTATTTTATTTATATTACAGGTAAAGGTGGAGCTCATTTTAAATAGTTTTTTTACTGCAGGGTGGCTTGTAAATTTCCCCCCAAGAATCTAAAGTCTTATCTCATCTTTATCTATAATAGTAAATCATCATTTCTTTGTTAATTATACTTTGTTAATTATTAATCCAAATATGGAAACTAACTAGTAACCAAAGTAAAAAAAAAAATGAACATAACACACAATATGTTCCCTGTGACCTAAAAATCAGATGTTCTTTCCTCCACCACCACTAGCCTTCTGTTTCTATGTGAAAACAGCACTTTGCATTTGGTTGAACTTCACAGCCTTTGTGACGCACTTTCATAAACGATACTCAGAGAGAAACCAGACTGAGGTGTGTAAGGCTACATACAGTGGTGGAAAAAAGTTTTCGGACACCCTTAAAATTTTACACCATCTCAAAATATTATCATGAAATATTTGCAGAAAAATCTTGTTTTGTATTTCACAAGGTGTGGCTGCATCAGGCAGACACAAACAAAACAAATGATTTCTTTTGTTATCAAGAAAAAAACAGCAAAACTAAATTCTTGATGGTGTCAACATGTCAAGTTCTCAACATTGTCGGTATCCAAGTTAACAAATAGCAAAGAATGTGTTCGAAACTGAACAAAAAATAAATAAACCAACTGCTGAAGGACTGCATCTGCACTGTCTGGCTATCTGGCAGCAGCTGTGTCCTTCCTGGCTGAGAATCTTTATCTTTAGGTGTGTTTCTTGTGTTAAGTTCCTTGTGTTAGCCATGTTGGATCTGAAGAACTTTCAAATGTGCTGGCTTTATATAGACACAAAGCACCCTAACAAAAATCGCCTTCAATAAAAAGGATGATCTTCATCCTTTTTATTGAAGTAATTTTCATGGAGCTGATCAATTTTTTAATGGCTGATTTTAGGATTGGTTTACTATTGTGGCTGTGACTGTACAAAAACAAATTGCACTTGGAAACCTAAGAGTGATTGTTAATGCGATATATCACAAATGCATGGGGTGTCCGAAAACTTTTTTCCACCACTGTACAGTATGTGTGTCTTTCAGTCCTGTTGCTCTTTCTCTGATTTTGACATTAACTGCACACTGACAGCTCAAGTTTAGATGTTTACATGTGAACATTGCCTTAGTCTGGTTAGACTGTAATAATAATATTATCAGTTTCTACCATTTCCTTGCTTCTTTTTCTCTGTGGTTTGTTTGCTGATGTGCAGACCTCGATAACAGGATCTTATGTTAGAAGCAGAAAGGCTCTGTAAACATGCACCATTATACCTATTTGCACAATATGTACAAAGCCTTGCCTTTTGTCCCGTCTTTGAGTGTAAACCTGTTTGGAACAGCTAAACAACAGCTTTGCCTTCACACAAAGTTGTTTGTACAAACCTGTTCCAATCAAGTATATCCCAGCCTTTGCTCATTTATCCTCACCCAACCTGGCAACACAGCCTCCTGTAGGCCGATTCTGCTGTCAGTCCAAATGCAGTTCACTTCCACTGTTGTTGTTTTGTCAGGTTGCAGTTTATACAGCCGATCTCAGGAGTGATTGGTTACTCCTCTCAATTTGTTGCTTCTGAAAGAAATGAAATGGAAGCTGGTGCCCCCACCCAGCTCACTGCAGACAGTGTGTCTCTGCCCTCATTAGCATTTGGCGTTCGGTGGCCTCATGTATCTCGTGAGTCACTCACATTGCCACACTCCCTGCAAAACTCTGTTCAGAGCCTTTAACTCTCAGCGTCTCAGTGGGTGTTCGGTGTTCCTTTAAATTTAGTCTGATCCTCTGCTTATTCCCCTCATCCTCCTCCATCAGGGCAGGCAGGCCCTGCTGTGGTTGCTGGGTGTGTACGGGGAGCGAATCTCCAGTGCCCCCTACACAATGGAGGTGTTCATCGATGGGGTGAGGAGCGAGGCCTCTCTGGGAGTCAAGATGGAGCTGCTGACGGCCACCATGAGGCTGTTTCTGTGCCGGCCTGCTGAGACGCAGGACATGCTTGGAAGACTGCTGCACTACTGCATTGGTAGGGGTGTGTGTCTGTGCGTGCGTGTGTGTGTGTGTGTAAGAGAAACAGAAATGTCCTTGTTAACACTCGTGTTTTCCAGAGGAGGAGACGGACATGTGTGTACGTGACCAGGCACTTCTCTACTACAACCTGTTGCACTGTGGGATAGAAGAGACACGAAGGGCCCTCCAGGGTCGGAGGTCAGACCCTTCCCTGGGCGTTCTGATTGGCCGTCCTGCAGAGTCCATCAGCCAGTGGGCGTTCAGCTTTAACACTCTGGCGCCTCTCAGGCAGGGCTCCATAGAGACAGAGTCAGCCAGCAGAGGAAGCCCTGAACATGTGACCTTTGACCCAAAGCCTAACACCGATCTCTCAGAGACACTGAGCTGCAGCCATGACGAGAAACTTAATTCAGGTGAGTGACGATATTGATTGTGTATATTATACAGTGTCAGAGCCTGAAGGCCATTAGTAAAAGTGTTTACAGTATTTCTCAGAATGATGGAAATGTTTTCCTAGTATTGTTGCCACTGTGAGCTAAGAGACTGATGAAGACACAGCCAATCAGATTCAGACAGCAGTTGTAGTTAGACAGTCAGACAGTCAGTGGATGTTGCGTTGGATTTATTTGAAGAGAAGGTCAGGATTCAAGAGTCATGAAGGAGAAATGAAAGATGCAGCTAATAATGCCCGGCCTGATTATTTTTTTTTACTGTAAGGATTAAGTCTGGTTTTAAGCCTGAATTGGTCTCTTCCTTAATAAGCTTAATTGGACAAACCTCACTGGGGGATCCCTGCTAACACTGACAGCTGTATAGTGTGAGCATTAAGCTCGCAGGTTCTAGCTGTGATGAAAGGCAGATTAAGATGTGATAACATCAGTGAGTTCTTCAAAGAAAGCATTGCATATGCACTACAATTTAGCTGGAGTGGGTGACCTAAGTCAAAATATTGAGAGGAAGAGGGTCCAGTTTGGTCCAGCCTATCAAAGACCGCATCCCTGATAAGGGGACAAATTCAAAGACCACAATCAGCATCTGTTTCTTCTTCATTCAGAGACCATTACTGTGGCTTCATCTGTGTGTTAACACAGTGTTGTGGCTATCTTTGTGGCCGGGCTGCAGTTATGGTTATTGGTGTAGCTGTGACTTTACCTGTGGCTTTGATTGTGACTGCATGTCTCCTCATTAAAGCACCCAAGATAGTATCATTGGCCAAGACAGGGTTGTAAAGCCAGACACTCAGTGTTTAATGGTTTGAACTTTGTACTTGTATTAGATGAGACATGGGTGTTATCAGTACACCTAAGGAGTTTAGGAATAGCTTCGCCACAATGCACAACCAACATTGTGTCAATTCACATTATATTACACATTAAAATCCTATGTGTCACAGCTTTGACAATCATAAGAGCTACAGCAGTGGATACAACCACAGTGAACATAGCTATGGCCACAGCCTCAGTCTAATCACGGCCACAGCCGTGGCAGCAGCCATTCATAACAGGCTCTGCTAGTTAAATTAGCATCGTTCATTGGGAAACATCACCAAGCAGAAAAAAGACAGAAGGTTTTATTTGTAAGTAAGCAACACTAGTGAGTTTCTCATATATAATTTGTTGAAAACAGCTGGTGGTTGTTTGATTAAATTAGCTTGTTATAGTTTAGGCGTGTTGATATAAGATTGATTGAGAGTCATTGAGCAGCTTAATTGGCTGTAACAGTGTTTAACTCTGCTTTTGGTTTTAGCCTCTGCTGTGTGTTTTGGGGGATGGTTGGTTCTCTGAACATTATGCTTGGCTGTGGATAATATAACCTATATGCAGTCTGGTTTTACTGCCTCACAGGAACAAAACATGGCTATTAAGGTTGATTAACAGTGAGTTCCACTCATTCACCAGCTTCTTGGCAAGCTGCTGGTATCTCTGCTTATCATAACTTGTTTTTTGGCCTGCACTTTCTCTGCAGTAACAGAAGTCCTTATCTAATCTCAGTGCTGATGAGTATGCAACTGGCTTGAAAAAGGAACTGCAGCTATAGAGCCAATGAAGCTTTGTACTCAAGCCAAAAATGATAGTGGTGTTACCATAATTGAAACCGTTTTGAAAAATGATATCCAGTGAGAATATGCAGTAGGGACTGTCTCTTTACAGGCTTAAAGTAAAATGTCTTCAGAAGGTTTTCACACACTTTATTGTGTTACAAGTGTCATTTAAAACTTTTTTCGGCATAGATTCTACACACAGTAACCCATAACGGCAAGGCACAAACATGCGTTCAGAGTGAGTATTCAGGGCTTTTAGATATCTCTAGAACTTGATCGGTATTTTCGTATTCTTTTCATTATTTAGAAAGGCCAACATCTGTGTATGTTCCCACAATTCCCAGTGCATGTCAGACCAAAAACCAAGCCATGTGATCGAACTGTACTCTGAATGTTCCTAGGAGCACAGTGAGCTCCATTGCTGGACTCTTTGTAGAACTGGCTGTCTGGGCAAACTCAGTAACCTGACAAGACCCCTGACAAGAAGGGTCTGAGGTCAGGGAGGGGACCAAGAACTCAGTGGCGACTGTAACTCTCTTGCTGAGAGTTAGTTGAAAAGATGGACACCACTGTCTTGTCTGTGCATTCAGTGTAAAGATGGAGCCAGCAGCTGACTAACTTAGCTTGGCATAAAGCCTGGAAACAGGAGAACCTGGTAACCGTCCTAGGTGAAACATTAAGGGGCAGATGGGGTCAATGCTCATGCCAACTTTTATTGGTACTCCATCTAATAAATGTTGCGATGTTTCACTGGATAAATGATTGATAAGACTTGGATCTACTGGTGTCATGGGATCTTTCAAGTCATTAGACTTTATGGCTTTATAGTTTCCTGGTCTCCATGGATATCTGTACCAGATGTCATATCAATCTGTCAAATGATTGTTGAGATATTTTAGTGTAGGCCAAAGGGGTGAACCGAATAACCAACCAACGCTGCCAGACATTTCCATCCCTGTAGCCATGCCACCAACCAACAATAACATAACCCTAGAACAAGACTGACACATCATCAGCCACTTTTCAGTGTTGGCGTCACTGGTACAAGGTTTTTGAATATTCTATATTATGTGTCATGATCTGCTTTCTTATTTGTTTGCTTATTTTTATCTTTTTTTTTTTAAATCTTGCTCTCTTTTTACTGTTTAGTACATATACAGTATGTGTTGAACTATTTTTGAAAATTCAGTGAATGCATTTGTTTAAAAAGAACCTCTAACACAAAACTGTATGCAGTCAGTAAGTGGGTGTGAATACTTTCAGAAGACACTGTAGTTCACTCGTCCCTACTGAGAAAGGTCACTGAGGGTCACAGATATCTTCAGGCCATGTGGCTCAGACTTACACACTAATTTGTGTTACTTTGGTCAAAGACTCAGAAAGTTTTGCTTTTCCAAGATTGGGGTGCATTTCTGGGAATACAGTGACGTTTTTATTCACAAATATCTCCTAACTCTCTTAATTCTCCCTCTTACTTCAACCTTCTCTCTGTGTCCCTCTGTCCACTGCTTGGCTCCCTGTTGTTGCATTCTTATCCCCCTGTCTCTTCTTTCCCCTGCTTCCCTCCCGGTGTCCTCCCCTTCTTCCTCTCTTTGTCCTCTCCCCTGTCCTCTCCAGGCTCAGTCAGTGCCAACCAGTGTACAGACTCCTCCGCTGATGTCCTGGCTTCCAGCGTCACAGTCCCCCTCAGCTTGTCCCTCTCCCCGGCTCTCAGCCCAGAGGAGTTTGAGCGCCTGTGGCTGTGGCGACAGGCTTTGCATGCTGAGCAAGGTAATTAAATGGAAGGAGGTTATATTGTAAACATTCACCACGCATCTCAGAGATTCTTTCTAACTGAAAGCTTCCTCTTCATTGGGCCAGGAGTTTTGGTTTGTGGGAGCAAACAGACCTGCTGAAAAAAACTGTACAGCAGTGTGAAATCTCCAGGGTGGAATGTATTTATGTACATTTACTCAACATCTGTACTTAAGTACAAATTTGTACTTAAACAAGTTTCTATATTTCAGAGGGAAATATTGTACTTTATACCCCACTACATTGATCTAACAGCTTAAGCAGCTAGTTTCTTTACAAATTTAGATTTTTTTCTATAGAAGTAGAGCAACCTTAACTAGCTATTACATTAAAATATTGCTTACACTTTAATGTAGGAGTAATAATAATGTAATGATATGATATATAAAAGTCACACATGCCGTTTTTCTGCGTCAAATTCTTTTAGTTGTAATGTTTTAATTACATTTTGCTGAATATGTTTATGTACTCAAATCAGATTTTCAGTCTAGTACCTTTAACTGTAGTATTATAACTCTGGAGGTGCCTCATTAGCTCACTGAGCAAATAGGAGTTCAAATCCAGCCCGGGCCCTTTGGTGCCTGTCCCCTGCCTTTCCCATCATTCTTTACTGTCTCTATCAAACAAAGCAGAAATGCTCAAATAATAATAATAATAATAATCTTAGAAACTGTGTTAAATGTCAGCCAAATAGTTTCATTTTTAAAAGCGTCTGGTAATGACTTTGCTTTATGTTGTTTTGTTGTGGTCAGGTCCTGAGAAAGTGAAAGAGGACGAGGATTATGTGAGCATCGAAGAAGGTGTCCAGTGCCCCGCTATACCTCACTGTTCCCCACAAAGCCTTCAGGCTGCGATGCAGCTGGTCAATATCCAGACGATGGCCTTCACACCGCCACACACGCTCCCCTGGAGGGTCTATCTGTACACACACACCCACTCTGCAGACACAGCCCACAGCACGCTCATACTGGGGGAGCTGCTGTATACTGGAGAGGCAAATCAGAAAGCCGGAGTCAAAAAAGGCACAGGTGACAGAGAAGGGGTGGTGGAGGGCAGGGAAGACAAACAAATGAAGGAGGGGGAGGAAGACGCAGCTGATGAGCTGAGTGGGAGAAAGACAGCAAGAAAAGACAGAGAAGAAGAAGAAGCAATAAAAGTGACTCTGAAGCAGCAACCAAGAGATGAAAAAGCTCTGAGGGGGTTTCTCTCCATCCTTACCACTGTACTGCAAACACTGTCCTCAGAGAGGGCTTAGATATGCATTATAAACACACACACACACACACAACAAATTGCTCTTGCTGTACATCCATCCAAAGATGCTTTCATCCCCTAACCATATCTGTAAAATAGTCCCAGGCAGGCGTAGGCCTAAGTCTTCTCATTTTGAGCCGACAGGCTTAAGTGGAACTACAGAAAACCGCATCTCCACACAACTTGCTTACACAAACAACTTGCACATAAGAGAGCAGAGCCTTAAAGGAGTGAAATGTCAGTTAACAAGAGAGCATACAGGGGAGAGAAAAATTCAGCTGAAGGCCATTAATCTCCTCAGTATGAAGTTTGTTTGTTTTTTTTTCATGGTCAAGCCATAATAAGTAGATTAAAAAATAGTTCAGGTTAGGCCATGTTCGGCCTAATAGGGGCACTGCTGAGAGTCCATGTTTATCTGTGTGTGTGTGTGTGTGACTTTTGTATCAACAAACACATGTAAAGATGATAGATAGACAAATGAATCACAGCGTGCAGAGCTGGATGGGGGCCCAGAAACGGATAAGTATCAAGGATACCGTTTTCATTTTGGTGGGCACTGGTTTGTTTGTATATTGGGAGCTCTAAAAACAAGAGTTAGCTGAAAGTAAACCCACACACAAACACATGAAGCAATTTTGAAATAATAAAGCACGTGGGTTGCACTGTAATGAGTGTATTTGTTTTTATGAGGCAGTAGGTGTGTTATTATAAGCTGCTGAGCTCCCTCACTGTGTGAATGCAGTGCCTGGGTTGGCTAGCACGCTGCTCTGACGACACACCTGGTTCATATATAGGCACAGCGACCACCGCCGAGCCCGGACTCACGCCCTGAGCACCGTGCTACGACGGAGCAGGGCCACTGCAGCGGGGCCGTTAAATGAGGAGCTGTCAACGGGCGAGTCGTTTTCTCCGTTCCGTCGTTGTCTTCTTTAATTTTCCGTGCCTCCTCAGCGCTATACGGACTGTAACCCACGGACTTTGACTGTCAGCCGCCGCGCTGTTGAAGCGAAGTGGCGGAGGGAGGTGAGTGAACATGCGGGACGTGAGTTTTATTATTTAATAGCTCCTCCACCATATATCTGAGTCACACCGGCTACTTTTCTATGTGCACTGACTGTATTAGCATATGTACGATGCCTTTAGACAACTTTTATATAACATTTCTCACCCATTTGAGGCAGGCGTGCTATCGGTGGCGCTTTATTTTGTAATTTCTACATCTCATCTCAGCCAGGCTGCTTCTCCGTAGCTTTAAATGTAGTTAATTAATGGTTACAGTTAGCGGTGGTTAACCGCGCTGATGTTAGTGTGATACTCCGCACGTCTTTCCTGATATGTATTCAAACAGGGACCGTGGTTGGCAGCAGTAGCTATCTAACCCTGAGTTTATAACAGTTTATAACAGTTATCTTCCACAGCAACAGCTGTAGTAACTTTTCTTTTTACTCAGAGAGTCGGTGGTTGACCTTAACTCTAGACTGGCCCTCTGTAGACGCCACTGTGGGGGTAGCCTCAGTTTTCATGCGGCAGCTTAGTTATGGAGACATTTCTTCTTCTTCTTAAGTCAAAATGTCTCGCCTTTGCCAAGCCCTTCAACACACACACACACACACACACACACACACACACACACACACACACACACACACACACACACCTGTCCTGTCAGTTATGTTTTGGGAATGTGAGTAAACTGGTTTCTCGGCGTTGGGCGCGACACATACTTTTGGTAAAAGAATTTGAATTGGAGGAGAATAAACAAATTATAGCCGAGGAGGCCTGATCTGAAATTAGAGTCAGTAACGGAGGCTCAGTGTACTTGTTGACAAAACAACGGCAGTGTGCTCTGAAAATGCCGTGAAGCCTGTCCCGCCCTTACACCAGGGGGGGGGACGGGACATTAAACTATCCGGGCCTCATCTTAGTACGACTCCTGGGCTATAATGAAAGCCTTCCCTGACAGTGTAAGCGGAGTGGAGAGGTGTGTCTCCTGTCTAAGCTAAATATAAATCTAGAGGTGACTCTGTTCATTTCCCTTATACAGTGCTCACACGGTACTTCCCTGTTTCCTACCTGTTGTCTGTATTCTGGCAACAGAGCCTGAAAACACAAAGAAAGGAAAGCAAAGTGTACATTAGCAATGTAAATTGTTAGACATATTAGCTGACCACTGTGTGCACTGTGTCATAGCAGCTGTCAGTATGCTTTTATATTGAACTTTACTTGATCACAGTTTTTTTTTTCTGTTACCCAAATCTGTGATTACGTAGATAATATAATTATGTGCAATTAAGTTCAGCCATAAGCCCGTAAACCTAAAAAATGTACTTGTTAGTAATTATATGCTAATAAAGAATGAAGCATTATAAATTATGATTAAGAATAAACAATATAGAAACTAAGTTTGTATAAATGAGGTTCTGAAACTAAACACAGGTGCAGGCAAGTTGAAACAGTCTTTTTTTTGTGTGTGATTAAAAAAACAGGAGCAGCTTTGTGAACAAGCTGATGTCAGGACCAGGTGTTAACACTGGATTAGGAGAAAAGGCTTTTGAAGCAACAAGTTCATGAAATGATAAAGATGTGATTACTTCCCTACAAATCGCAGCCAGATAAGTTTTTCTGCAGAGTCTGATTAACGTTCTGACTATTGATTTGATCAAGTGAAGCGAACACCCAGCAGATCCATAATAGCATGCAATGTTGTGGGATTTGGTGGCTCAGAGTGTCACAGGGATATGTTCAACAGATTAACAGTGAAATGTCCTTGACTAAACTTTACTTTGATCAGTATTTGACACACACACACACACACACAGTAAGTATGAATTTATAAATGTATACAGTGGAGTGAGCAGCTCGTTTATGCCAAATCAGGCCTCTCAATACACAGTCCGTCCAACCTGTCCCTGTGTCTGAGCCCTCTGAAACATTCATTAACTATTGGCTGAATTATTTACTGTTGTTGTGACTAAGTTACACACCAGTATAATGGATGAGGTATCCACTGTGTGTGCATGTGTGTGTCCTTGTGTGCATGGGTATATGATAGGAAATGCGACGTCATTCAAGGAAGAAGAATCTTGTTTTGGCGGTGCTCCTTCTGGTCGGGGGATTGTACTTCATTGGCAATTCAGGTTTCTTCATTACTGTAAGTACACAGACACACACACACACACACTTAGAGGGCAGAGCCAGTAAGGGTCATGTCCAATTCAAGCTTTAAAATGAGGCTTTACATGAAAGCATCACTTAAACTATACTTGCACTGCTCTTGCTTTACAAAATGTGGGTATTTGTTTTGCAGGGCGTGACAAAGCCACATGAACAGATTCCAAATGAGTTATCTTGGCAAGCAGCGAGGTTGGTTAGTAAGGAGTCCTGGGTCGAACAGTCAGATTACCTGCCACTCAATGTGTCCTATCAGCTGCTTGCCGGAGCACCATTTACTCAACAAAGTGAGTGACACACTTAGTCTTTTTTGCGATGCTAAGGTGGAAGCTGAATCGATTGTTACTATGACTGTGATATGTTTTTTTTTTCCTTACTGAACATTGCACAGGACACTAGGTCAATAAACACATGAGCATTTTAAAACCTGTGTAACATCACATGCATTTGTATTTCTTTATCTCTAACTTTTTATCCTTGATCTTAATCTATATTGTACACTAGGCTTTAGCACAGCCCCAAGAGTGTGCCATCCAGCACTTTACTCCATTTACCCCACATACTTTGAGCATGTGACAGATAAAATCGTCCACACTAATTTGACTGTCTGTGGACTGTGCCGCTCTGTTGCTGGCAGTGACCTCTGACCTCACTGTGGAGTCTGACATAAAAGGAGAGGAGTTCAAACAGATTAAAGAAATAAAAAATAAAAATAGAGTTTAGACTCTTCAGTGCCAGAAGATCGTAATCTCGCAGCGATCACTCATGGTGTGTGATTATCACATCATTTACTTGGCTTCCATAAGAATTCTCATCTAACTTTTGGCACAGTGTGTATGGATAATATAGATAGTATATATTGATAAAAGATGCTTCAATTTCAAGTAGTGTAAAAAGTCATTCATCCTTTTTAGGAGCAGGAGCTGGATATCGCAGCTTTAAGTGCATCCTTCCCAGACAAACAGCTCAGAGTACAATCAGTGTTAGAGATGAGTAGCAAAACCTACAACCTCAAACTTCATGTTTCTGTTCTGACATGTTTCAGGGTATTTATCTATTGGATTATCATCGGTAAAGAGGAAGAAAGGCAGCTATCTGATTCCCACCTTGCAGGCCCTCTTCTCCCAGTCGTCTCCTGAAGAGCGCTCCTCCATGGTGGTAGTCGTGCTGCTCGCAGATTTCGATGTCAGCTGGAGAGTCTCTACAGTCAGGGAGATCAAAACTGTATTCACCTCAGAGCTGGAACAAGGCCAGCTGGTGGTCCTCCATGTTCCTCAGGACTGGTACCCTCCTATTACAGGTGCAGTGTCTGTGTGATCCTACCAGTGTGCAAATACAAATTCATTCACATCAATGTGACGACTGTTTTGATGAGGCTGTGATACAGATGAAGTCTCTCTGATTCTCCTGTAGGTCTAAAGAGAAACTACAATGATGCTCCAGCAAGGGTATCATTCCGCTCCAAGCAGAACGTGGATTACTCCTTCCTGATCCATTACAGTGCCAGTCTCGGCCAGTACTACCTCCAGCTTGAGGATGATGTCTTCTCTGCCAAAAACTTCCTCACCACCATCAAGAGGCACGTTGAGAAGCAAGAGGCAAAAAAGACCACCTGGGCAATGCTGGAATTTTCCAGCCTCGGCTACATCGGGAAGCTGTACAAATCAGCCCACCTTCCTCTCCTGGCCCGCTTCCTCTTCCTCTTCTACCAGGAAATGCCTTGCGACTGGTTGATGTCTCACTTTCGAGAGCTGCTGACTCAGAAAGAGCCGATCATCTTTAAACCCTCGCTGTTCCAGCATATGGGCACTTTCTCCTCGTTCCAGGGGACATACAACAAGCTAAAGGACAAGGACTTTGAGGAGGATTTCTACACCAACCCTACAGCTGAGGTTTATTCTGATATGTCCACCTACCAGAAACACTTCCCCAAACTGGCTTGGGACGCTGGGGAAGGATTCTTCTGGGGACGCTCCCCAGAAAAAGGAAATTACCTGACCGTGGTGTTCACAGAGTCCACAGTGGTGACAAGCATATTTGTAGAATCAGGGTCAGGGGGTAAGGACCTGCTGGAGTCAGCTCAGGTGGACATAGGCCACAACGTGGTCACCACCGAGAAAGGGGAGAAGAGCTGCCAAGAGTTCCAGTCAGTGGGGGTGTTAGAAAATGGGAAGTTTGAGTTGCAGGAGATGGACAGAAAGTATGGATCTGCCTCTTCCTGTCTGAGGATACAAGTCACAGCTGGGCAGAAGGACTGGGTGATTATTAGGAAAATCAGGATCACAACAAAGCAACCTCCGCACCAAGCTTAGGTGTCAATTCTTCGTCCTTCCAGATGAATAATTTCATCTGCAGGACCTTGTATGCAGAATGAAGTTTAGTGCCTTGTTAAACTGTTTCATTGATGAAACAATTCAGTGCTTAATGAAAGTGTGTAAAGCTACTGTCAGTATGAAGAAAATATTTGACCAAGCTCTGTGATGTTTCTTCCGTATAATGAAGAGATTTGTATATCCAGTAAATCCATCGTGACTCTGACGCTGAGCCGTGCACTGGAGGTGGCTCTCTGTATTGTCCATTGTTTTCTAAATGTTGAGGTGTGGAGGAGGAAACAACTCGCACTCACACTGAAATTCACATGGTTTTCTAATGAATCGTGAGGACAGGAGGGTTCTGTGTGGCAGAGGCAGTGTGTGGTGTATATGAGAGCAGAATGTTGGAGCGTTCCTAATCAAACCACTGACAAATACACACGTACTAATGCTCAATTCTTGGTTCCACTGAGGAGAGAACAATAGCTTATTCTTTTGCAGTGTTTAATGACGCTGAAACTCTCACTCTTAGTCTGGTCAGCTCAATGGGTATACCCTCAACGGAACAATAAGACATTATAGATGGAAACTGATAAAGTAGTCACCAAAACAGAAGTAGAAACCCCAGAGAAAGAGGAGGGAGGATACAGGTGCTTCCCTAAGTAATCATGATAAGTCATACAGCCATTAAAAATATATTTTAAAAGAAGCTTTCAGGAGTTGGAAACAATTTGAGTTCAATCAGCCATCAAGTCAGAACTGCTACAGTTAAAATGCATTTATTTTTGTAGGTATTGTTTTCATCCACTAGAGAAAGAAGTTCACTGGTCTTGCTGTGCGTCTCTGTGTCTCTGCTTGGAGGACGATGGTGCTCCTTGGCTGGCTGCTCTCTCTGAGACATTGCTCACTGGCGTCCTCTTGCCAGTTTCAGGCCTGCTGTTGGTTTCCTGTCCAGCAGCAGGCCTCACAGCTGGCTCCTCTTCAGCTGCAGAGCACTGGCTCAGCGGCCTGTCTTTCCCAGCAGCCTGAGTAGCTTGTTTGTCTTCAGTGGACTGGGCGACAGATACAGCCACAGCGGCCCGCGAGTCCTGGTTTTGGCTCGCAGTTCTCTCACCTCCTGTAACAGGGAGGTTCTGAGATGCTGGTTGGGCCTCGGATGTGGAACATGGAGCAGGACAGTCCTGCTGTATGTCCCCCTCAGTCTGAAAGTAGTGAGAAAAGAATTGTGGTTAACATTAGCCACTGTAAGCTACTGGTCATACCACAGGGTTAGAAATGCTTAGAAATGCAACTTTTCAAAGAAGTAAAAGGAAGATATTTCCTCAAAGTTAGTTTCACTGTAAAGAGATAAAACAGAAAAGGGCTTGTCAGTGGTCAGTTGTGTCAGACACTGACTGCTTTAGATAAAAACCTAATGTCTGCTCGAGCATGTGTGGTTTATGCTGCGGACAGTCTGACTACTCAGACTGGCTTTGCAACTCTTCAGTTTGTGTATGGGATGCATCAGAGCTCTCTCAGAGGAAATACTCAAAGCCCGTCTGTGTTTTTCCTCTGGTGCCTGGGAATGATTACGATAAGACAAATCAAAGAAGTTCCAGGAAAAGTGTGGTTATTATAGTGTTTATACTGTTTCAGAAACAGTTCAGGGGCTTTAGTTTCCCCGGTCCTGGTCAATGTACTCTTAAATTGTAAAAATATCCTGACAGACATCATCACTTTTGTAGCATTAGTAGAATCTATAACCAGCATAATACAGTAAGCTGAACAGGAAGCAGGAGCAGATATGTGCCACAGACAGTTTGCATACTATTCCATGCAGAGTGATGAGAGAGAGCTTTTCTTGTGAGTAATCTGAGGCAACACAAGTCCAGTGCACAGTAACTCTGAGTTACATAGAAATACCAAAAAATCTGTGATCTTATTTGTGTTTTGCTTCTCCTTCACTCCTCAAAAAACAAACAAGCAAATAAGACAATAAGGCTAATTAAATGAAAGTACCAAGAACTGTAGAGTGTTCAGTTGGCAGTACAGTCAGTATCAGAATTAGGTCTAAAATGTGAAACATCCAAAAACCTATTTTGTTTTTAAACTTTCACATACAAATCTTAAACTTGTGGAAAATAGTTGCTCTAAACCCTCCAACCTCAGATTAAATGTTTGAGTGGTCCCTCTCATCTGCAGAGCCAAGCTCCACATTATGGTGGACTGGTTTCAGCTCAGCTGACCCCACCTCTGAGAGGCCCACCACCTGCAGGCACCACATACTCCTTTTTTTTTTTTTTTTATTCCCAGAATCTGGCCTGTAAACCTTTTTGTTCAGGAATGCATTGTCTTGTTCATTGTGTCATGAACTCGATCCCTCCCCTGCCCACAGCCACTGTGTGTTTACTCTGATTTTTTTTTTTTTTTTATAATATTTGCTTCATTTCTCTTGTTATGATTATAAAAATAAATAAATTGAATGAAATGTTCAGTACAAATAAAATGTATTACTCTTAATATTAGTTGCTGATGGATGTAATCACAGCAACAGTACTGATCTGCTCACAGTACCAGATCAGTAGCATTGTTGGGAAACACTGTATTTGTCCTGGAGCATGTAATTTTACTCCGTGTTGCGTGAAGATGGTTTGAGTCTTTACTCAAACCTGTGTGAGGCCTTTTACCAGGAAACTGCTTGAACTTTATACAGTGTGGTTAACTGTGACGACCATCACGCCCACGAATCATCCACTGTGTGAAAACAGTACCTCCTCTTTAAACAGATCTCATGAAGAGATAAGATGAGACCAAAAAAGGCAGGAGTTCATAGAGAAGCTTCCTGAATATCCTGTAGAAAGCGTGTTTCAGACTTCAGGCCTAACCTGTTTGACAGCATCCTGCTGCCTGTCAGCGTTTCTGCTGCAGCTGTGTGGTTGAGACTTTCCAGCATGTTGTGGGTCAAAGCCCCAGGACTTCAGCCTGTTTAGACCCTCCACAGAGCGGCCTGTAGGGTTGATGCGGTGGGCTGGGATACGAGCAGGTAGATCCCAGGTCCCCCTAAAGTTTGGCCATGCACTGCCTCTCTGTAGCAAAATAAATAAAATATGTCTATATATATATATATATATATATATATATATATATATATATATATATATATATATATATATTTATGTTTATATTATATATTTGTGTAGTCATTTACAAAGCTAGTTATATGTTTGCTATGCACTCACCTTAACCACTCCTGGCAGCAGATGTCCTCTGTCATTGGCAATAAAGGTGGTGCGACCCTCCTGTGCAGTGGGTCTCTGCTCACACACACACACACACACACACACTGACCTTAACTCGTGTCTCTCATTAAATTTTCAGATGACAGTACTACTATTGAAACTACCCAGCAAAGTGAAAATCCAGCTGGTGTGATACAACGGGACAGGACTGCTGATGTAACGTTAAGCTGCTC
Source organism: Toxotes jaculatrix (assembly GCF_017976425.1). NCBI lineage: Eukaryota > Metazoa > Chordata > Actinopteri > Toxotidae > Toxotes > Toxotes jaculatrix. The sequence continues at coordinate 5,593,817 of NC_054395.1, read as the reverse complement.
TACCTCTTCTAAGCGCTTAGCCTCACACCAGTTCTGCAGCCTCTGCGACTTGAAGGCGCTGTCGTACTGAGGGTGGAGAGTGTAAGCTGGGTCAGGGTCAGGGCGTATGAGCGAAACATGACAGCATAAATGTTTGCTGATCCCCATTTTTATCAGTCAGAAGGCAGATATTCGTCTCACCTGATTTGCTGAGTAACTGGACGACATGTCTGCCTCTTCCCGCAGCCTCCCCGTCTGTTTTTGTTGACCTGTTGCATAGCAACACAATCAAAGTGAGGTTTTTTTTTTCTTTTCCTTGACGGACATGGCAACACTGAGGTACCCACTCCTGGAGAAAAGAACACACCGCTAATAAAAAATTAATACATCGGAAAAACAAACACAGCTGGTGAGTGGGTTTATTGACTGTTTTTGTGGATAAATTATGTGATATATAATAGATCGACAACTTTTATCACTGCCTATTTGCTGTGTTCCGAGTCCTTCTGGTGGCCTCCAATGATATGTTTAGATATTGCGTCTTTCTTTTCGTTCATGCCATTTGATTTCTTACATACTGCTTCCGTTTAAATGTGCCTTTGCTCCTCGCTCTTTGAAATATATTCACAAGCGACATTTATTTTGGAATCGATGACCGGAAACCCCACAATTTTTCTTCCGGTACCGAACGTCCCTAGCAACCGTGCATGTATGCTAGCAACAGAATGGAGGGAAGGCAGTTCTGACGTCCAGGGAAAACGGTAACGAGCATTTGTCAGTATATAACAAGGGGCGCAGCTTGGAAACAGGCAAGGCGGGCAAATGCTTGGGGGCCCCAGGCCAGAAGGGGCCCCCCGAAGACTGACCAACTTTGAATCATTAAGGCAGTGACAGTGGTAGGCAGTCGCAGACCCCCTAAAGGGGCCCCCACCTGTCACAGGTGAGAGCGACATTGAGAAAAAGAAGAGAAGTTATCCCTCCCGAAGCAAAAAAAAAAAAAAAAAAAAAAAAAAGAAAGAAAGAAGAAAAAAGAGGAAGAAGAGAAAGGAAAGCAAGACAGTGTAGAGTATAATACAGCTGTTAATTTAGCTCAGAGCAGCTTAGTGTGTCATTACACAAAAAGGTTTTTTGAAGTTCTTTTGTTATTGTAAGTTGTTTAATTATTTATGTTGTTATTGTTTTGTTTGTTCTGCTTTTTCTATTTTTAAATTGCACGTTTTTATATGTTCATACTCTTATGAGAGAGTATGAGAGAGATGCCAATGTGCTCTTTTGAAATAAAAAATGTTTACATTTCACATTATTTATTCATATTATTTATTATGTAAGGGTGATGAAAGCTGGTTGGAGGGCCCCCTAGGGACTCGAGAGACACTAGTATCACCTCTGTATATAACACATGATGATATTACAGGCCCTGCAGTGGACAGAGGAGAAGGAAATACTTAACACTGTCACTGCATTTGACAGCTACTTAAAAGTACAGTGCTTAAAAGATCAGACAGGACAGATGTCAGTGAAATAGTCTGTATAGGCTGCAAGCTGATGGTATATCTACACGATTCTTTTGACTTCCTGCTCAATAAGCAGGTGGATATTCAGGCTAAACAAACACTCAAAAGTAAGCGAGCAGAGCTACAAATCTGGGATGAGTACTAGGATGACAATAAAACCGGAAGACATTTATGTAATATTCAAAGACCATTAAGACATGTTGGTGCTGGGATGATGGAGGGCAGGAAATGAAAGGGAAGAAATTACCATCATCCGTCTGAGAACAGGTCATAAAGGACACACCCATATATTATATAAAATAGGCAAGCACCCAACTTGTAAATGCACACACACAACCAGAAACAGTGGAGCATGTACAAGTTGGGTGCTTGCATACAAGACTGAGGGAAATTAACTTCTTCAGTCGAAATACCATGGATTTTTACTGTTACTGTTACTACTCTATTGGGGAAACAGCAGACAAGATATATGGTGATATTATTTATGCTATGATTTAGCTAAAAGAATCTTTTTCTTTCTTTCTTTTTTGCACAATCTCTTGTTTCACTCCGGTCCAGTCGGTGGCGGCAATGCACCTCTAAGCTGGTTTTTCAACTAGCTAATAAACACCAAAAAAAGGAGGAGGTCCAGCCAACTTAAACTCCAGCTTTGTTTACCTACCAAGTGGCAGCCCACCTTCCTGCATTGGTTTGTGACTGGGCGACAGTGACAGCTATGGTGCTTCTGCAATTCGTGTGTCTGTGGGTCCTGACTCAGTCTGGAACAATGTTTGCTGCTGAAGACGGTGAGAAAACCAAAGACTCTGAGTTTTCTGACAGGATACAAACTTTAAACTTAGGGGCTGTGGAGACACAAAACTACGACACCGCGCGCAACCGTCACATCCTCATTAATGAAAACTGTTTGATGTAATATGAATCCTAATGATTAGCACAGAACAATACTGAGCCATGAGCCTCCACGGCAGCAGGTAACGGTTTTGATTACAGCGTCTTTTCGATGCCTCATCTCCTGCACCCTCCTCACCCGCCTCATGAACTAACGGTACCCAATGTTCCACGCACACGTCGGGATGTACAAAAATCATCGCACACGTGAAATGAAATGCACTCTCATTCTCACTGAGAAGAAAACACTGTCGGATGATCATACTAATTAACAATAAATCACGTGAGAAGTTCTAAAATCGACAAGGTGTAGACAGTTACATGCGTGCCATATAAATGGCTGCGTGAAGTCGCGCGTAATTGCGCAACAATGGCAGCTTTGGCACAATTAGAAGATATCGCCAATAGAAGAGTTCGGGGGGAGCGTGTCTTCAGGACCGAGGATGACGACTGACTTATTATGTTACCGAGAGCGATCCTTCTGGATCCCTGCGCTGAACTGGCCCCACCGTTACAGAGGGAGACTGGGAGGAGTCGCGTCTTGCCAGTGCTAAAAGGGCACCATCAGATAATGAATGCATTAATAATGAAGAAGGAATGAATGCATAATGAATGAATGAAGCATTTTCATTCTAAGAACGTGCAAGTTATCTGTGATGCGCAAATGTGTCTCACAAATGTAGTGTCTCACGTTGGTCTGTTTCAACTCATGATTCATTGATCCTGCGGAGTAGTAGTGTTTTACTACCACCAAATAAAATATTTTGCCTTGTCTCCACCTCCGATACAAGTACATCAATTTCACATTCTGTTTAATTCTTCTTCATTTTTGAAGTTTCTGGTGTGTTTGCCATTGTTATTTGGACAAAAGGTGAAACGTATTTATACTCATTTGCATAGTTATTAATGGAAGGAGACAAGGCGGCCCAAGTGGCACGGGCAGCTACGCACAATTCCAAGTCAGTCGGGATGTATCACGAAAAGCTGCGCAGGAACAAATGTACGCACGGATTTATACATCTTAAAATTTCTGGGCGTACGTACTTTCCCCAGTTTTGGGCATACGCCATCTTTCAGTAAGAAAGCTGCGCAGTCCTTCGTACATGAGGCCCCTGGTCACTTGTGGATCCTCTGTGGTTCATGATGTGACCCCGCCCTGTGCTCCAGATGAGCCAGACTCCTCTGGGTTGTCTCCAGCTCAGGTGTTCAGTCCTTGGGCTGTACAGTGGTTTCGAAAAGCAGGGCGAAGGTGAAGAACTGTGAGGAGGAGGAAGAAGAAGCAGACTGAGACACTGAGCAATTCAGCAGTGAAGCAAACACTGATGGAAGAAGAACAGGCCGCAGCAGAAAGAGGAGAGAGAGAGGAAATGTTGAAAGCCAAAGGACTCTGAGACCTGAGACCATGAAGATTTTTGTGTTGTCTGTATGGAGCCATTTGTTATGGTTATGGTTATGGTCAGTTACAGACAGAGAGACATTGTTCTGGATGGTTCTTTAATTTCAGTAAAGCTCTTTTTGAAGCAGATCATATGGTGGAGCTTCTGTTTTTGCTTCTTCTGTAAATGAAGGAGGTAAATCCTCCTTCATTTTTGTCTCACAACAGCATCATTTAACTGAAAGTGAAGAATGTGAATGTTCTTGGAGAATAAGTTTCAGAATAATATTATAAATATATATATAAACAGGTGCAGATTTGCAGTCTGACAGTACAAAGGGTTTGCTGAGGAAAATGCGGTCGACAAGGTCAAGAAACAAAAAAGGTTTTAATATATGATAAGTTGAAATGTTGTTATAACAACAGACATCCACACGTCTGTCTTAACTTAATCACTCTGCATGTAAACAAACTGATTTACACATGTTTTTATTTTTCAGGGCCAAAGATCATCAGCGTGATGGAAGGAAGTGATGTAACGTTACCTTGCTTCCTCAGCACCAACAAGAGCATTGTGGGACAACGCTTTGAGTGGAGGAAAGATGGTCAGAAGGACGTGTTCCTGTATGAGGGTGGCCTTCATTTCAATAATGGTATAGTAGGTCAAGATCAGCAGTTCAAAGGTCGTGTCTCACATTTTGAAGAAGAACTGAGTCACGGAGACGCCTCCATAACCATCAGAGATATTACGGTGGCGGACAGTGGAAACTACACCTGTCACTTTATAAGTCTTCAAAGTCAAACCTTTCACATTGAACTTCTTGTTGGTGAGTGCTTTCATAAAACTCTGATTATTTACTGATCAGACTGGTTTTAGAGTCCCACATGGACTTTGTCTTCTGACTCTTTCACTGTAAAAGCTTCAGTGTGCTTCAGACAGAGAACCTTTCAGGTCATCAAAGAGCGTCTTAAACCCCCCCTACTCCTTTTTGTCGCAGAAGAAACTGAGCAGAAATTCAAGAGTTGTCCAGATTTTTTTGTTGTAAATGTGCTTATGTCATAGTGTGAGGCAGAAATAGTGTTTGCAGTTGTGAATATTTCCTTTATTGTGTGTAGTTGTCAAAAAAGTCTTTCACATATTGTGTTCCATCTGTGTGTGCAGGGATGTGCAACCAGTGTTTGTATTGTATTGCACTGAGTTTTCCTCTTAAACACGCTGTAATCCACAGATACTAGCAGAGGGGGGTGGACAAAAAGATCCTGGTGTTACACATCTGACCCTGTAAATGTTCTTCATAAGATATTGTTGATGTTCACAGTTTCAGCTCCAATGCCAATCATCAGGATACTTGGTGAAACAAAGAATGGGGCACTGCTGCAGTGTGCGGTTCTTGGTGCTTTTCCCAGACCTTCTGTACAGTGGAAGGACGGAGCTGGAAACATCCTTCCTGCTGAAGAAGCACTGGTCTCTGAAAGAGGAGGAAAATACAACATTATCCTCCAAAGTACTGTGAGCAAGACCGACTTCTATCGCTGTGCAGTCACACAGGAGGAGATCAGCCATCAGATTTATTTGGAGACATTTGTACATGTTTGTGGTGAGTTTCTTCATATTTCTGTTTTTACAAGTAAATAATTTAATTGTTCTTTTTTTTTTTGTTAGTTTTCAAAAATAAGAACATTTGTTCAGACTGAACACAAAACAAACTGAGATGAAGACGTGTGTGTGTGTGTGTTTTTAATGTTTCAGGCTGATTTGGGTTTGTTCTGAGGCTCAGAGACTCCACTTCATCCATCTACAGAGGGAAGAGGAAGAATGAGAGGATGTGGAGGGAAACAACAGAAAGAAATGGAGTTTAGAGTGAACTCTGAGATCAGTCTGATCACTCACTGTCTCACACACACACACACACACACACTGCACACACTGCAGGAGAGTGTTGGTTTGGTTGATTCCAAGCAGAACGTCCTTAAAATCCAACATGAGCATTTGACTTGAAGTAAAAATGGAAATGAAAACAACAGTGAAACTGTCCATGTTCTGATATCTGAATCTGCTCACAAATCCTCCTCCTCTGAAGCGGAAAGCAGGAGTTAACAAATGTTCACCACAGAATGGGAAAATAAATCCTGAAACATTGAACCTTAATTGACTTTTATTAATGAGTTCAAAGTGTATTTAGCTTGAAGAGCTGGAGCTTCCTGAGACTCGTGCTGCATCATTCAGACTGTGAGCTGACTGACCACCAAGAAGCACGTAATGATCTGAATATTGCTGGGCAGTCGTCAGTGGCGGAAGAAGAACTCACATCCTTTACTAAAGTACTAAAAGTACTAATACAACAGTGTAAAAATACTCAGTTACATATAAAAGTCCTGCTTTCAAAATTCAGTCAAAGAAAAGAATTACCAGCAAAATGTAGCTGAAGTGTCAAAAGTTTACTATTTTATAAACTATAGCATCAAGTCAATTAAACGTCTGGGATACTAATCTGGTCCGTTAACTAGCAGAGGGGGTTGTTATTCAGTTTCAGCTGCTTTGGTGTTAATGAAATTAACAACAGGTGCACTAAAGGGGCAACAATGAGACAACCCCCAAAACAGGAATGGGTTTACAGGTGGAGGCCACTGACATTTTGTCCCTCCTCATCTTTTCTGACTGTTTTTCACTAGCTTTGCATTTGGCCATTGTCAGTGTCACTGCTGCTAGCATGAGGTGATACCTGGACCCTACAGAGGTTGTACAGACAGTCCAACCCCTCCAGGATGGCACATCAATACCTGCCATTGCCAGAAGGTTTGCTGTGTCTCCCAGCACAGTCTCAAAGGCATAGAGGAAATTCCAGGAGACAGGCAGTTACTCTAGAAGAGCTGGACAGGGCCGTAGAAGATCCTTAACCCCTCAGCAGGACCTGCTCCTCTGTGCAAGTAGGAACAGGATGAGAACTGCCAGAGCCGTACAAAATGACCTCCAGCAGGCCACTGGTGTGAATGTCTCTGACCAAACAATCAGAAACAGACCTCATGAGGGTAGCTTGAGGGCCCGACATCCTCTAGTGGCCCCTGTGCTCACTGCCCAGCACCGTGGAGCTTGATTGGCTTTTGCTATAGAACACCAGAATCAGCAGGTCCCCCACTGGCGCCCTGTGTTTTTCACAGATGAGAGCAGGTTCACCCTGAGTACATGTGACGGACGTGAAAGGGTCTGGAGAAGCCGTGGAGAACATTATGCTGCCTGTAGTAACCAGCCTGTATTTGTTTATGACTTCAAATACTGAACCTAGCTGAGGCTGGGCTGATTTAGTGGACAGCATCAAACACTTAGAAATACGCAAAAATAAACATGACAACAAAACCAACCACATCTCATCGCTGATTCACCACTACTGCTGATTTTATGCGATTTAATGAGATTGTGCCGACAAATATAAAGGCCTCCTGAGTAAAACTGAAACTGTGTCATTAACCAAACTAAAACTTAATGACTTGACTGAGCTCAGTTATACTTTCTGTAAGATGACGTGACTGTGGATTTAAACAGGTTAAAACTGGTCATGGGTGCATATAAATCAGATTAGCACCAATAATTTAATGATTCAAGTTCTTACAACGTTCAGAGACAAACTGAGGGAGGGTTTGTCTCTCCCTCAGTCTCCCCTGTGTTCACTCAACAGATCATTACCAATCTGCCAAAAGAGCTGTGAACCGGTGTGATGGGATTTTATGACGGACTTTTACCTGTATCATAAATCTCCACAGTAACTGTTATATCCGGGTTTGATCCTCAGAAATCAGTGTTTACCTTCAGCTGCTACTTCAGAGCAATACTGTTCCCTCACTGCTGAACCAGTACTCCTGTTAACACTGTTGATGTTTAAATAGTGATTGAAACCATCAGTTTCTAAACTAAACATAAAGAAACCAAACGAAAAAAGGTCTATTGTGGTCTGCAGTTACACTTCACCATTCAGTAGAAGTGAATGGATGAATGCTCTTGTGGTCTTGAGCCTGTGTGTTGTCAAATCTGCGAGGACGGTGGGAAATGAAAGGTTTTAGACACGTGGACTGACAGTGATGCTCTTCAATGAGAGAAAAAACTCTGTAACATAAACGTCAGGTCACTAACTCACATTTGGAAAGTGCTTTTTTTGGCACACGATCAGGTTAGTCGAGTTGTCTTATCTATGAACTTTGAGCCCAGTGAACAGCAGCCCACACCGTCAAAGGTCTTTGATTCTATAATGTGAGGTGTTTCCTCTTGAAACTGCATCAGACAGTTTAAGTGTGAACGAGCTGTGCAGAGAAGTTTGATTTGACAGAGCAGAAGATCGTTACACTTGTGTTGCCCTTATTGCGCCTAACTGGCAAACAAAGAAATCAACAAGCCGTGGTGGTTCACGCTCACCCCACCCCATGATTCCGTCTATGCACAGGTGGATGCAGTCATTTGTAACCACAGAGTACACGCCCATAGTGACACACCCACCACCACAATGAAGTGTATACCCATGAATATGGAGGAAACTTACATGGTGGCTCCTACAGCCCTTATTGTTTGGACTTTTCAGCCGAACACCACAGTGTAGCACAAAATCAGCTGCACATTTCAGGAAACCTCGCCTGAATAACTGCTAACAATTAATCAAACCTGTGTTTTATCCTGTGAAGGTTTCACTGAGTGTGATGTGAAAGACACAAGGGAAACTCACGCGTTACAGAAAGAAACCAAGTATGATTGAATGTGTCTGAGACTGATGATGTAGGATGTGTGATGCTGTGGATGAGCTCTGATCCTGAATACAACTCTGTCCTTTCCCATGACACACACATACACCCACACATGCACTTTCCTTTGATACACACTCACACACTCATTGGCTCTCTGCAGGAGGCTTTGCTCACATGACCACCCTGATGCTGCTCTAGCTGACCGAACTAGAGGGCCAGATAAATTAATGTGGGAAAAAGGACCAACACACACTCCTGTTCCTAAGAGAAACAAAATGCCGCAAAATACCAAAGCTGACAGGCTGTACAAAATCTGCAGCCTTTATCTGACGTGGAGACAGTACATCAATACTGACGCGAACTAATAATAATGGATTTGGATTTTAAAATACGTGCAAAACATGCAAACATATTTTTCAGTCCAAATCTGAATCATACCATAATGTCTGGGATCCATAATAATCTGGGATCCAAATGTTGCCAGTAAAGGTGCCAGGAGCGACGCCTCAATCGGTGCTGGGTCGGGGATCATAAAGGACGTTAAAGCCAAACACTGGAGGGCTGCAGAGAAGTGGCATTTACACTGATGAAAGCACAGTGACAGAAGTTCCCTTTTTTTTTTCTTACTGACTGCGAGAGAGAGGATTTTATCTGCACTGCATCACCTTCATCACCTCATCACCATCAGGTGAGAGATTAAAAATGTTGAATGCGTTTCATAAACCTCCAGAGAGACTGGAGGGAAATAACCTCAGGGTTGGCTGTTAGATCCCCAGCTCCTCCTGTCCCAACGTCTGTGTTCCAACCTAGACGACCATATCCATAGGTCATTTGTCCCCACCCTCAGATATGACCATACCTTCGTCGTCATGGTAACAAGAATCAACATGTAGTTAAGGCTGTGAAACAGTCATGGATAAACAAACAAGTGGTCTCCTGTATCAAAGTCCACATGTTTTGTTGACCCGTCCATCCACCACAATCTCCTCCTAACGTGGACTCCTCGTGTCTCTTTTTAGGCTACGTTGTTTCCTACATCACCTGGCTTCCTCCTCTGCTCCCGTCATAATTACTATGGCCACTAGAGTGATGTCCAAGTGTTGTGTCACTGAAAAAGACAGGTTCCAAGGTGTTTGCATCAGCTCTCACTCAGATATCACACTTGTACACACGAATGAATCCGAATCTTATTTTCATGGAAAATGCCACTAAGCCAGTAGTTGTTTAAATATGCAATTTACTACTGCTTTGCGTTATCATCTGTTTAAAATTTAAGCTGGTATCCTTTGAATTTGCTAAATGTAGATTTTTATTTGGTTTTTAACATCTTCCAACTGAGTGTTAGTCAGCGTTTTTATTGTTAGAAAATTGAGTGAGTCCTGGTGAAAACTGGAGCAGTTTGTGTTTCCTTAATTGTGTGTCTCTGCTGCAGGTCTGTTGCCATGAAGTGTAGCCGCATGCACTTTGATCTACACCACGGTGTAACTCTGGATTTCTACCAGCAGGTGGCACCAAAGTCAGGAATTACCCAAATCCTGCAAACTTAAAAAATAACTCTCGAAGAAAAGTTAGTCTAATTGTTTTTATGTTCATTTAGACAATGAAATTGTTTCAGAAGCTACCCCTCAGTGCAGAATAAGTCATAGTTCACACTCAGGATAAAGGACACAGTGTCTGTCTTGTCACTGTGTGATTGATAAAACTGATCAATGAGTCAACATCCTGAAGATTTAGTGAATTCATCTCACTGTGACGTGAAGAGACAGAGGGTTTGGCAGCTCTTCTGTCTCAGTACGTCTAGAGACACACATCTCTCAAGCACTGGTTTGTTTTCTTTGGCTTTGCTGCTGCTCTCACTCCAGATATGGACACAAACTGTGGGAGACTGTGTCCCCGACTGACAGACAGGAGCAGAGGATGTTATGTAACATATTCAGACTGTACCACTGCACATGAGCAGAACATGTATTGGCTGCTCGTGTAAATGGTCACATTGGCCTTTAGTTCAACTGGCCTGCTGTCTGGTCAGCAACGAAGGATTGAAGGCAACACAAACCGCTCCAGTTTTCACCAAGACTTGTTTTTCTAACAATAAAAACGTTCTGCACCACAATCAGCTGAAAGATGTTAAAACCACATAAAAATCTACATTTAGTAAATTCAAAGAATACCACCTTCAAATGACACAAGTAATCATGCATCTGAGTCACAGTTACAGTTTAAAATAAACTCCAAATCTAAATGGTTATTGGCTTAGTGGCATCTGAAGGTCTTTCCAAACCACCTGATTATTTCTCAAGTGCTTTCTGTGTTTGTACAGTATTTGTCCCAGCATTGTTTTGTTTTTTTAATGCAATATGTAGTTTTTCCCTACACCTCAATGATGCCACGCTGTAGACATTTTGGGATCATATTATTTATGTATTTACTGTCATATCTCATTTTCTTTAGCCCCTTGCTGCTGGTATCAGTGGTGATTAAAACTGTTTCCTGTGGTGAGAGTTTTGTTTTAACCCGTTCTCAGTCATGTGGCGCCCTCTGTGATCCTAAAACTAACATTTCTATTTGCTGTGTAAAACCTTTGAAACCTGAAATTTGTTATAGTGCTGCAGTTTATTTACATTACATTCTCTACAAATCATAATCTTTGCCCCATTTTTCTTTTGCATATTTAGCTGAGTGTTTATCATTAATGTTTATCACTGTATTAGTAGAAAAGACGCTCTTATTGTGAAGTGTCTGTCCCGGAAGCTGAGAAACCGGAAGTGTTGTCGCTTGAGTCAGTAACGCAGTGTGGACCAGTTATCGTGTGTTAGTACTGCTAAGGATTAAGTTTGCAGCCCTGGGTGAATGAGTTTACACTGGGTAGCACTTAAACTCTCAGGCTGTGTAGCCTCACTAACTAGTTGTCTTCTCATCGATCCCCGTAGCGGGTCTTTCTTTGTACGAGACGACGTTTGATACTCCCGCTCATGGTCCGTGAGCCATGGAGGGTCCGTCGTCTCGTTTGTCTGCCGGCCGTGATGGACCGCCGTGGCTGGCGGGCAGGAGAGACTCCGACGGGGATGCAGAGTCTGACCCTGCCCGAGACACGAGAACACACTTCAGCGTGTGTCGCTTCATTATGGAGACAGGTGTGTGTGTACAGCTCCTCTCCTCAGGACACACAGTGGACCCATTTCAGTTAGGAAGAAATTCAGAGTTATGCACGATGAAAAGCATTTCAGTTATTTACACTTTGACTTATTATCTCATCATTTTGTCTTAGTAAATTCAACGCTGGACTAATTCATTTTGACCTAACAGGTCAAATGGACTTAGTGTCATCATGTCCAATTTTTACAGCCTCTTTTTTTTCATGTCCAGCTGGAAGCAGATTTATGTTGCACAGCTAGAAACTTCCTGTCATGTTCCCTTTGAGTTGTATAGAGACATGTGTCAGTTTAATGTGTTCTTGCTTTTCTTAATCGTTTAGTTCTAATAAATTCACCTCACATCTGATCCACCAAGAAGCTCTTTCTCAGCTTTCAGCTTCTGTCTCTACACTGTTGATTGTTTACCTCTCTGTGTGTTGGTCTGTAAATAGATCCACAGTATGTGCATATGTGTGAATGAATCTATCAAAGATAGATAATGAAGCATTCAGTTGGGTTTTGAGTGCAGCCTCAGTTAAAGAGTTGGCTTCTGCTCCCTCCTTCGTCGCCCAGGAGTGAAGCTGGGTATGCGCTCGGTGCCCGTGGCTACAGCGTGCGTGTTGTACCACCGCTTCTTTGAACGTGTCAGCCTGCGTGCGTATGAACCCTACCTGGTGGCCATGAGCTGCGTGTACCTGGCCGGCAAAGTGGAGGAGCAGCACATCAGGACCCGTGACATCATCAACGTAAGCCACAGGTAATATGTTCGGTGTACTACCTGCAGCATACACTGCTGAGAGTGAAATACTTCAGCACACTGAACTTTATGTCTTTCAAGTCCAGTGAGACAGATGACAGAGGCAGGTCTCTCACATTCAAACCCACTTTTAGATACTGAGCGTTGCTTGAGAACGAACAGTTTCTGTTCTGACTTTCTGAAAATTAATTAAAACAATAAAATCATTTAATTTCATCGCACAGTAATTTTCTGAACACAGTTGTGAAAAAGTTGTAGCTTGATTCATTCTTAATGTACAAGTGTCATCGAATAAATCACTGCAATGCATATAATTAGGTTAGAAACATAAATATCATTATGAATATGTTGGTTATACAGAGGCAGGCAAGTATTCAGACACTTCAGGTCTCCACAGATGGAGGTTTCTATGGGGTCTGGGCCACTCAAGGACAAAGACTTGTCCTGAAGCCACTCCAGTGTTGTCTTGGCTGTATGCTTGGGGTCATTGTTGTGCTAAGAGGTGAACCAGTCTCAAGTCGCGTGGGCTCTGGAGCTGCTTTTTCTGTAAGGATCTCTCTGTATTTGGCTGCATTCATCCTTCTCTCACTTCTGACCAGTCTCTCTGTCCCTGCTGCTGAGAAGCCCCCCACCTTCGATGACTGTCCTTCCTGCAGGTTCTCTCATCTCTGCAGAGGACTTCTTAAGCTCTGTTAGGGTGACGACCTTAATAAGAATCTTTGTGCTTTGTCAATTATTGAGGACACTGTGCTCCTGGAACACTCACAGCTGTTGAAATGGTTTTATGCCCCTGCACAGTTTCCTCACAGAGGTCAGGGTTCCTTAGATTTCATGGCTTGGTTTTTGTCATGAGAGACAGTGTGGATTCAACTGAGTTTACCACAGGTGGACTCCATTCATGTGGAGTGACACAGCAAAGGTCCTGGATACTTATGCAGATGATATATTTATTTATGTTTCTGATTTTCAGTGAATTTACAAAAAAAAAATCTAAAAACATGTTTTCACTTTGTCATCCTGTGTGTTTAGAATGTTTTTATGACCTGAAAGTGAATTTAAATGCAGTTCACTGTAACTGAAGTGGCTCAGATGACTCAGAATGATGAAGAACGTGTTTTACTGCAGGACATTTTGAAAAGAGTTTTTGCTCATCGCTCTTTGTTTGCCGTGCTGCGTATCTTCAGAGTGGTCACCCTGAATGCTCTCCGCCTCCGCCTCCCCTCCCACTTCCTGTCTCTCCTTCCATTCCTCCCTTGCAGGTATTTCAACAGTGGCAGCGCTCCTCTAGAATGTGACAAGGAGTTCTGGGACCTGAGGGACAGCGTGGTGCAGTGTGAACTCCTCATCCTCCGACAGCTCGACTTCCACGTCTCCTTTGAACACCCTCACAAGGTAGGTGTGTGCATGTATGTGTCTGTGCACATGTGCGTATTCCTGTCCCCCCTGTTTAGCGTTGAGCCTCCTTGTCTGTCTCTGTTACTGTTTGATGTTGTCACGGTTGTCCCAGTGTGTTTGTGTACAGTCCCTGTAGAATCTTGATGGAAGAGGTATTTTCAAATATCAGCTGGAAGTCCTGTATCACCCTCCCTGATCTGATCTCCTTTAGCTTCTCTCATTTCTTTTGTTTACTCGACCCTATCAGAAATTGTATGTAGTTCAAGTGAGAGAAAAATCCATCAAAATGAACTTTTCCTTACCTGTGACTGGCTGATCTTAACTTACTGCCTAAGCTAAAACAAACATGTAGGATGCATAATGCACAGGATTAAAGGATTTTCTCTCTCTCCAGTATTTACTCCACTACCTGCTGTCTGTGAAGTCGTTGGTGAACCGCCACGCTTGGTCTCGAACCCCTGTCGCTGAGACTTCCTGGGCGTTGCTTAGAGACTGTTACCATGGAGCCATGTGCATCCGCCACACACCCCAACACATCGCCATAGCAACACTGTACCTGGCCTTAAACAGCTACGGAGTGGAGCTACCTGTCGGGGAGAAAAAGTGGTGGCAGGTGTGTGTTTGCTGTAAAGTGTTATATATATAGCAGTGTGACTCCATTAACATAGGACATTTTGTTTAATAGTCTCATAAATGTTGTGTATTATCTGTATAAACTGTATAATCAAACTTTGAAGCTGATGCCGGTGTGGAGTGGCTGAAGAGAGCGGCCTCTGCCCTCTGTGTTCTTCCTTTTGTCACTGTAAACAGTGGAGAAGGCAGCAGCAACTGCTCACTGTCTGAAACCAAACAAGCGAAGACATCTTGGTTTCTTCTGATGCTGCGAGTGACTCTAGACTTGTTTTGTCTCAAGGTTGCCAATATTATTATTGCCAAGTAGCTTTTTTCAGTAAAACATATGTGCCTCATGAAATTATCCTTATTTCCTCAGTGGTAGTTGGTAGTAGATTGATAGTGTCTTTCGCAGCTCATTGTTTTGGTTGTACAGCTCAGTCTCACTGCTGTCCTCAGTGTGGTGTCCGGCAGCAGCAGCAGCAGCAGGCAGCTGTTCTCAGCAAAAAGCTCTGATAAAGCCACTGCACACAACCTGCTGAACTGAATGCTAATAAGCTGAAACCAGAACTCCCATATTCTCAGTCAGAATTCCCCTGGCATTTGATTACACTACACTGATGAATAATATTCCAGCCTTTCTCAGCAGCATGTCGTGTGGCTCGCGTCACATGTTTAGATGAGGATGTCAGTTTTTTTGAAAGCGTAAATCATTGTATGTGTGATATTTGTTTTTTAATGACTCTGTAGCAGCTTTTCGACAGAGAACAGGGATTAGTTACAAAACTGGAAAAATGACTGCATAGGAGAGTTTTGCTGAGTTTTTATGGATACAGATGCAACCAAGTTATTATAATTTAAGTACCCATGCTGCAACGCTTGTAAATTATAATGGGAGTTGTAGTTTTTTTCCTGTTCTCACAAACTAATCGTTTGCTTTCACACAAAATGACAAATGTTTCAGTTTCTCATAGCAGCTGCTGTAGTAGATGTTGATTTGTCTTATATGGAATACAGAGAGCAAGGAACACTTCATTATTTTTAGATTTTTAGATTTTTCTCATTTACCCTACTGGTACCAATGCAGATAGTTTAGATTTTATTTACCCAGAGTTTCATGCATAGACATCTGTCTCTGTATCATTTACAATAACACATTAATAGTGTGTCTTTCACTGTCTATAGGAAGATTGTGCCATTGTTGGAGTCACATTTAGTGGAATTTAAAGCATGTGTATAATTCAAATTGGTTCATAAGGGAATTTTTTATGGTATTACAGACACAGACAGTAGTTGTAGCTTTGTACAGATGTTCCCTGGGTTTTAAGTGCGTGCCACCAGCAGATCTACAGCCCTGTATCCTCCTGCACTTTAACCAAAGTTAACCTGACCATCCAGCTCCAGCCAGTCTTCAAAGCAGAAGTGCCTCTAGTAAGTGTCAGGTATTATTTGAACGGCGGTGCCAGTTACAGTTTTCCATTGTCAAACAATTTTACAAATGAGGTCTCTTTTGTTACAGCTTTGATTTCATAAGTCACTATATCCAAAAGCACAAGGAAAAAAGTCCGGATTTGTTACGGCTTTCTGCTTCAGTCCTCAAGGCAATAAAATGTAGGTCGTTTGAAATGGTGTGTGGACCTTTGATGTCCACTGTTTATTGAGGCCAGGTGTGGAGCTGAAGTCTGTGTGTGTGTGTCTGTGTGTGTGTAGGTGCTGTGCGAGGACGTGACCAAAGCAGACATCGACGCTGTGATCTCGGACCTTCTTCAGCTCTACGACATGGAGGCCAAGTGTATCTGAGGGACACACCTGCAAGACCTGTACATAAGACACACACAAGGGTTGTTTTATCTCTGTTTGTGTGTGCACACACAGCACGAGTATGCGTGCCTTTGCACGTGTTATTCTCTGCACGTAAGTGTTGGGGTTCAGGTGGGTTTGTGCACATCATACCCCTGTGTGTGTGTATGTGTGTGAGAGAGTGAGTGAGTGAATGAGAAGAACACTTTGTGTTGCCCCAGTTAGTCTGTGAGCTGTGACAGAAAACACACCTGCACTACCATTTCCTGCCACCTTGGGGAGACATTTCTTGCTTTCTGGTCTCTGATCTCTCAGCCTTGCAGAATACTGATGTGACTCTGGAATATATCACCAGCACCAGCTTTCTCTGAAACACCTCGGCCCTCAGCGGCTGTAGTCGCCTCACATGCCACTCATAACATGTTTAAACTACAGATCCCACCGTATGGATTTGACTGGATAATCTGAAGTTCATCGCCCAGTTGCTATAAATAATTCACCAATAATTCCAACAAATCAATAAAAATGCATGGGAACAGTGACATCAGTGAGATATCTATTATTAAATGGCATTATCCTAACACATTTGCTCATTTGGATAAATAATAAATATGTAGCTGAGGTTAAGTTTTGAATGCCTGACTAGCATCCAGCTCACTGTGGTGCATTCAGCTACACAATAAACAAGGAAAATTGGACTTTCTGTACTGGATACCAGTACATGTCCTTCATTTTTCAGATGCGTATTGGAACTCATCTTGACATTGCATATGAAAGCGCATTGAAATGTGAATGCATTAATTGGCTTAATGACCTCTTCATCATAAGTGTCATACATCATGATCGTAGTGGAATATTTGGCAGATAAAGTGCCTCTTGGTTTATTATTATGTTTTTATTTCATTTTTTGAGTGTTGTTGCAGTGCTGACATTTCCAGAGATCTTTTCATGAATTTGTTAAAAGACAGTTTGTACTTTTTTGGCAGAAGACCAAGCAGGTGAGAACTATGTGGGGGACGTGGTTTACTGTATGATTTAGACCAGGGGTCTTCAACGTTTTTCAGGCCAAGGACCCTGAAACTGATGGAGAGATGGAGCACCCCACCGCCCCGCTAATATGTTCATGTTAATTCATGTTAACGTGTTTTTAAAGACATTTAAATTTGTGGGAAAAAATGAGGGAAAAAGATAAAAAATTCTAATCTGGTCTAATCAACCAAAAATTTCACAACCCCCCCTGCAGTACCTCCATGGACCCCCTGCTGAAGACGTCTGATTTAGACTAATGTTTCTGCTGTTAAAGTGACATGGTTAAAACCAACAATGAATTGTGAATAACACTAACAAATATTGACTGTGTATCTATGGTCTGACATAGAGCTTCATCATCCAGAAACTATAAAAAAAAAAAAAAATACAAATCAATGAGAGACACTGGGTGACATGTGCACTCACAAAATGTGGATTAGTCCGCTGCTGAAAATAGTCCCCAACTGTTTCATCCTGTTTCAGTGATGTTTGTAAAAAAAAAAAAAAAAAAAAACTGCAGCGGTCAGCTGTTTTAGGACACTATTTAACCTTTTTTGAAAAGTGAAACAGTATATTTGTGATTTTTTTCTACTTAGATTTACATTGTCAGTAGGAACCAATGGACTGGGGGCTGAGCTAAGAGAAGACATTATAAAGGCTGAGTGGTAAATGAGATCCTGTATCGAGTTACATAAGATCAATCCAAACTTCCCAGACCAGACATTAACTGCAAAGAGCGTAGAGGGGCGCTATGTGATCGTTGATGAGAATGTCCTGTTTCTTGTATTGATGACTATGATCTTCTGTTGTAAGTTATTTTTACATGATACATTTTCTATTGATGAAAAGGATGGTTTGTTTCTGTTACCTTCATGCCGAACTACTGACTGCTGAGTTAGAACGCTCCAGTAAAACCATTCACCAGGGGTCTTTCAGATTAAGTGTGCGTGTGTGTGTACGTGTGTGTGTGTACGTGTGTGTGTGTGTATGGAACATTTGCAATTAAGGGAAAACCCAAGGACTTAGAAAGATGTGAGGATCTTTCCTCTGACTTGCTGAAAAATAATCCCACAGAGGATCCTTCAGTTCAAGAACTCTCTGTTCTAAAGTACATATGGACACGTTGCATACCATTATCAGATTTTTAAAAATGGATTCATTTAGTATATTTGTTAATGCAATATGTTGTATATGTACATACACATGTATATACATGTTTTTTCTCTTCTGTTTCAATCAATTTGTATAAGTCTAATATAAAACTAAATACAGTGGTCCAAACACACGTTTCTGGTTGTGGTCTTTAACTGAGACTTATTTCCACCAAGAAAACTATAGCATCTCTTCAGCCTTATCCCTTCAGACTGAGGTTCAACTGTAGACAAACTCATCATTAGCCCCATCTGTGAATACACCAGCGTGAATCAGTGTGGCAGCCCAGGGCTGAAAGCCCAGGTAGCCCAGAGGTAGCCCTGGCTCTGTAATGTGATTGGCCTAAGTGGAGTGTAAAAACAGAGCAAGTGTTCGGGTGACTTGAGGACACCCTGTCCTGATTTTTTTTTTTAAATAGTGAGAATGTTTTGGGGGAGTGTAAAGAAACAAAGTTGTAACACTGCCAGCTGTATGAGTTGTGAAAACTCAGCCATCACTGCTGCTTATCATCAAAAAAATGTTTGACTTTGTAACATCTGTCTGCTGAGATCTGGTGGATACTGTGAAAGGATGCTTTAATTCCCTTCTCTTTACTGTATACAGCTTCTCAGGCTTGATATTTTTAGAATAGCTTTTTTTTGTATTTATCTCGTAAAATCAGGTCTGCCTGTTTCAAGCGTGTGTGTGTGTGTATTTGTGTGTCCAGGATAAAGGAGTCATAGTCACATGATCAACACTGACACATTGAGTCTCTCTTTCTGTCTTTTCCTTTCTGCCGTCCTGCTCTCCTCATGCATTCTGCCTCTCTTCATGGGACAACTTAAGAGACACTGCGTGCATCCCAATAGTGTCACGTGTTGTACAATATTCCTCTTCTTGACACATTCTCTCCCTTCTCATCTGTCACTCTCCTCCTCCGATGTTTTTTTTTCCTCCCTCATGTAGCTGCTGGGGAAAAATCTGGCTGTCTTTCTCTGAGCTGCTCTTCATTTGCTCCATTCCTGTCATCATCTCTCCATTCCTGTCATCATCTTCTCCATCCATCTCCGTCTCCCTCTCTCTCTTTCTCTCCCCTTCCCCAATTCCTCATCTTCCCTCTTCTTACCTCCTCACCTTCTGTCCTCTTCCTGTCATCTTTTCTCTCTCCTCCTCTGTCTCCTCCCTTCTCCTTCCTCCTCCCTTTCTCTCCTCCTCCCTCTGTCTCCCTAATGTTATATTAATAATGGAGAGGGTGCGTGTTCAGCCAGACTCCATGAATTAACCATCAGATGAGAAGGAGTTCTGAGGGAAGGAGTAGGGAAAAAGAGACTGACATGGACGGATGAGAGGTGGAGGGGATCAGGATAGGGGAATGTAGGGGAAGGAGGGAGAGATGAGGAGGGGAAGAAGAAGGTGAAGAGGAAAAATGGCATGAGAGAGAGGAGCTTATCTTTGTATCAGACTTCAGCACTCTCCAGCCTGTTCTGATCTTCTCTCCTCTGCACTGTATGCGTCTGATCTGCTTACACATCACTTCAGCCTGTACTGTGGGCTTGAGGGGAAGTCAAAAGATCACACACACGACCATCTGTGTGTGTACGTCTCGGTGTACAATTGTGTTTACATCGAAATGACAGTTTGGCATGTTAATGTTGTATCAGGCCTGCAGTCCAGGGGCTGAGTGCCCTTGAACTGATAAAAGCTCTGTAGCCTTCAGCCTCAGACCTATTAGACATCAACCGAGCACTCATAAACACTCTAAATGCCTAATGCATAGACAATAGATTGAAGAGAGCAAGTAAGTGTGTGTGTGTGTGTGTGTGTGTGTGTGTGTGTGTGTGTGTGTGTGTGTGTGTGTGTGTGTGTGTGTGTGTGTGTGTGTGTGTGTGTGTGCGTGTGTGTGCGTGTGAGCTTTCTTAGTATTGAAGGGCGGAGCAAAAAGAGCAGTCTGCCTGATTCATCATACATGATGTAAACAGTGAGATGAAAAGATGGATGGATCAGCACACAGACAAAACCATCAAACCAACCTCCCAGGATGCACCTTTTCTGACCTGTTACATGAATACAAAGACTGACTGGTAGAGTTGATGTTGACAGTGTTAAAGCCCTAAAGATGTTAAATAAGTAAAAGTTAAAAAAAATTTATTTATTCAAAGTTTAAGACTCAACAAGACTTAGAGTATACAGCCATGCCAGCAGCAGTGCTTTGAGCTAAATACTAATGTCAGCATGCTAATATACTCATGTTTAATGTTCACCCTCTTAATTTAGAGCATTTGCATGCTGACATATAGCAGTGGGGGGTGACTGTCAGATGGTGGTGGTAGACATAAAGTTAAGAGATCAGAGTGGTAACAGTCCATCCTGAGGAAAATGAATATCTGCTTCAAATGTAATAACAATCCATCAAATAGCTGAGATATTTTACTCAAATTCATAAATATAAACCTCCCAAAGAAGAAAAGTCAGGAGATCATCCAAGTCAGTATAATTCACTGTGTGGAGATCGTCAGTGTCTTGTCAAAATTCTATGGAAATCCATCCAGTAGATCTTGACATACAGGATTTCAGTCTGTATCAGAGCAGTGGACTGACATTGCCATCCCCATGTCCCTACCCCCCTGTGTCTAAGAACTCAGTCTTGATTAAGCTAATCAGCCTCAGCGGTTTTTCAGTCCCAGAAAGTCAGTTTTCTGGGACTCAAACATGTTGGCTACCTCAAACCAGTAGGAAGTGTGTGTACTTACTTTAAACAGGTTAATAGATTTGAATCTAACCACACCCGGCAGTGATGTCATGGTGCACTGAAGCACTCTGGGGTACACTGCTACATCACTGCAGCAAAGTGAGGAAAAAAACAGCAGCTGTTAAATTACTCCTTAACATTAAAGCTGCAGTAAATAAGTGAAAGCATGTGGTATTTATCAGGAGTCTGGTTATAGTAGCATGAGAGACCTGCTCGGTCATTGCATCAAAATCAACTTTTGCTTTCTTCACATCTCCCAGCACAGCTCTCCACCCTGAGCACTGCAGCGATGGCTGCTTGAGTGAGTTCAATAGTGATGTAATTTAGGGTGTTGGTAGTAGGACTGGCACTGGGAAAAAAGCTTCACTCTCACTGGCTTCTTCAGAGAGAATATTCAGCACAGTGAGATCCACCTCCTCTTCCAGGTATCTTCAGATGAAAGGAGAGCAGCAGTCTTGCTGATGTCTAAATGAAGTTTGTACTTTACCTACGTTATATCCTCCATGTCCTACACACAGTCACCTGAAAAACAACCCCTTTACCTCAGGGGCAAACAGGTCTGTAGTTAAATATCTGCTGGGCTACATATATGTGTGGTGGGGAATACTTCCCTGGTCTAGGTAGAGCTGCTGAATGCAGCCTTGAGCCAGCCCCTCCCAACTCTTCCTAATGAGGGTCAGGCTGTATAAGACACCTGTGTGCTTTTGTCTGTCTCCCTGCCTCCTGCTCTGTCCCTGCTGTGGCTGTCCAGGTGCTGTATCCCATGTGAAGGCTTTTGGTGCCAGTATTTGACATCCTGTGGTGAGTTGGTGGGGGGCAAGGTGGTGCAGTGGTAAGCACTGTCGCCTCGCAGCAAGAGGATTCCAGGGTTTCTTCTGTACGGAGTTTGCATGTTCTCCCTGTGCCTGCGTGAGTTTTCTCCAGGTACTCTGGCTTCTTCCCACAAGCCCAAAAAAACATGCACATTAGGTTAATTGGCTACTCTAAATTGCCCCTAGGTGTGTGCATGTGTGGTTGTCTAACTTTGTGTGTCAGCCCTGTGATTGGCTGGCAACCAGTCCAGGTTGTACCCTGCCTCTCGCCCATAGTCAGCTGGGACAGGCTTCAGCTCCCTGCAACCGGTTACAGATACTGATTAAGCGCTATAGAAAATGGATGGATGGATGGATGGTGAGTTGGCTTAGTGCCCCCTCCCTTTTCTTAGGTTCACCTGTGCTACTGCTGTTTTGCCCCCTCTTTTTAAGCATAGTTTTACATTTAGTTTGCCCCTGTTTGACCGTAGTTTAACCTTTGTTCATTTATTTAGCTTTATCCTTTATCCTTTATCCTTTATCCTTTATCCTTTATCCTTTGTCCTTTATCCTTTATCCTTTGTCCTTTATCCTTTATCCTTTGTCCTTTGTCCTTTATCCTTTATCCTTTACGTTTAGTTTTGGTCTGTAGATTTAGTTTGACTTTTTGTTCTTTAGTCATCTAATTTCTTTAATCTCTTTTGTTTGAATTTGTTAGGACCAACTGAGTTACATTGCATTTTGCTTTGTTGATTATTATGTTGATTATTATTATTGTCTTTTTAGTTATTGGGTTCCATTATATTTTTGCTTTGTTATAATTACTATAGTTTATTTGGTTTTGATTTAATTTTGTTTCAAGTTCTTTTTTTTCCCTAAGCAGAGTGCTGCCACTGTACTGCATGTGAGTTAACACACAGGGACTGCACCGTTTGCTGTGAGGTTGCCGTGAGTTTGGTTTTGCTGCACCAAGGGTGAGTAGTGGTAGCGCTATTTTTTTTTTTTTCAACTCACATCTCTGCCTTAGTAATGTACCTGTATGCCTTTTACTTCCTTTAACAAACTAGTATTTCAATTTAAGTATTTGTTAGGTATTTCCTGGGGTGCAAGTCCCTAGGTTGTTGGTCATTTCAGACCTCCCCTTGGTGTCCCTCTCCACATTCGCAATATGAAAGCATGAACCATATAAACAATCACAGGATCGTGTTTAATTTCAAGATATCTGCAACATGTGACATCGACTCATTAGAAAGAGAATTAATCTGATGGACATGCTTCAGGCCAATTAAACAAAACTGAAGTTCACTGAACTCAATGTCATGTTTATGAAATCAGCCCCGAGACGACTTTACTGACTTTTACTGTGTGATATGGTGCTTTATCATGCTGGAAGTAGCCACAGTAGTAGAATCTGATGTGTTGTTCATTCAGAAATGCTTTTCTATTCACCACAGATATAAAGAGTGGTCATCTGAGTTACCACAGCTTTTCTGCCAGCTCCAGTCAGTCTGACCATTCTCCTCTCACCTCTCTCATTAACAACAACTGCAACTCACTGGATGTTGTGGGCTCTAGTGGTGGTGGTTGTGTGTGTTGGGGAAGGGAGGGGTGAGGGGAAGGGTTTAAAGAAAGGTGTGTGTGACAGCAGATTGTGTTAGCCCAGTGTTAAATGCCAGTTAAGTGTTTTAAGCAGGCTCAGTGTCCCCTCATGCAGTGCAAGATATACACTGTATGACTTGGCCACTGATCAGGCAAAACTCCTATTCTTAGAAGATTTCACTTATTTCCATATCAGGTGTTTGAAAAGAGAGAGAGGACGTTTTTGTGTATATTTGTGGAAATAATAAAACAGATTAGTGCTCATCTACAAAGAAAGTATGTCTATTTTTTTTGTATGTGCCTCTGGGAGATGGTGTGGAACAGTAAAAGATAAGAGGAGGGAAAGATAAAATCAGCAACAAAGCTTTTCATCAAGATGTGTGTGTGTGTGTGCCTGCATGGACGGACAAGTCTGTGGTCCATCTCCCTGCAGTGTAGAGGATATCTATTAATAATTTCATCTGATTCATCTATAAATACATTTCTCCTCTTTCTCCTTACACTGGCTCGCTGCATAACAAGCTTTGACAGTAGCCAGTTGGGTATAGTCATGCGTGTGGATGGTGGGATGTTGTGGTGGAGGGCTGTGTGTGTGTGTGTGTGTGTGTGTGTTTGCAGGGGGCTCCATTGAACGTAGGACTCTTTGTTCTTCAGCACTAGGGTGTGCTAGCTTTCTAGCACAGCGAACAGCACCTCAGGTCTCTGTCCAGTCCCATGAGCTGTGGACCAGCCAAGTACTTCCCAAAGTGGGAACCCAATCCTCCAGTGCTCTTTTAGAGGGCTCCACTATGCCTCCACCCAGGCATAGGTTGTAGTAAATGCAATGTTTTTGCACTTTGCCTCTTAGAATTCACTCGTCAACCAAGCAGTGAGTCCATTAAGTTTGAGGTTTAGTCCTTGACAGTCTTTATCTCTTCAGTGGCTCTACATCACTCTACATACATGTTTTTTTTTTTAACATAAAAATAACGTAAAAATAAATGATAGTCTTGTTCAATACACTACATTTACAACCTTTAGTTGTGACCCCTTAAAAAAAGGGGCCTCTTTTCACATGTCAGATGTCATGTCATGAGTACCACCTGAACCAAAGAGACATATCCACCCTAAACTTCTCACGTGATTTTGTTGAAATAACTGTTTGAGTTCCAGAGAGGTCAGATAATCCAATATTTCACACAAAAAGCAAAACTTAAAGAAAAGTCTGAATGAATACAAATTTATGTAGCAGTTTTTTTCTCCATTAATCATCTCACAGCCTTTCAGATTTATGTCATGACCCTATGGAGAAGGCTGCACCCAGAGGCTGCAAACCACTGAACTAAGTTACCTGATTGTTTATAAAGTAATCAAAAGTACTGTAGCTCTAACTTCACCTGCTGTCACACATTAATGCATCAGCATTAACTCTACAATCATGTCATATATAATAACATATTAGTTACAGGGGCCATTATTCTGCATAATGAGTATTTTATCTTTTGATACTTTATGTACATTTTGCTAATAACAGTACTGTACTTTTGCTTAAATGAGGGACTTTTACTTATGTGTTTTTACGTTGTTGTGCACCATGTCACATTTTAATTACAGGTCTTCCTTGTACAGTCCTTTATTATGCACCTGCTTTACAGCTATGCAACTGTTATTTTGAGACTCATGCATTTTTTCTTTCATTCTATATTTAAATTCTAGTTTGAGGAACAATTTTTGAAAAAATCATCAAAATGTGAACAAGTTTTCTTTGCTTCACAATTTTTCCTCAGTGCTGTCAGGAAACTTTAAATCCTGTTTACTGTTCACTTTTTTTTTTTTAATTTTTTTTTTTTAAAATATAACTGTATTTCCATCTGCATATGATGTCAATCTTCTTTTCTTTTCACTTCCTTTCATTCTAAACAAAACAGAACTGAACTGCTCTCTCAGAGGAGGTCTTGCAGTGAATTTTGAATCATTCTCCTGCCCACACAGCCCTATTGGGGGTTTGAAGTGAATGTGTAGTTAATTAGAAAATATAATCTTTTCAGGCACATTACAGTATACTTCATGCATAAATTGTTAGTGTCACAAGTGCCGAGCAATACAGATATATTTTTTTTAATTATTTGTTCCATTAATTAATAGCACAGTTATGATTCAAAAGTGTATTTGTCTGTGTTTCCATAAAAAAAAAAGAAAGGTTTTCTAGAAGGTGTTCTATAATAGTTGCTGTTGTAGAGCGTTGTAATAATATATGATTGGTTGGTCTCACTTACTATGCTGAGCACATTAAAGATGAATAAACCTATTACAAATTTGTGACATGGGAGGTCGCGGCAAAAGCCTTAGACCGGGCTGAATATTTACCAAACAAGTCGCGTTAGGGATCATCTGCATGTTGGTGTTAGCATTTTTAAAAATATGGCTCTTAATATCAACTGATAATACGGTGTGTGTGGTGTCGTCATCACGCAGCCGAGTAGGTGGGGGGTGACGTATAGAGGAGCTCTCCATCACCCCTCCCTCGCCTGATTCTTCTCGCGGATGCTGCGACCGTGCTCCTGTGCGCGCGGGCTCTCACAGCGGCTCAACCCCTCCTCCTCCTCCTCCTCCTCCTCCAAAGATGTCGCATGAGCTTCTCCTCTCTCCGCGGCGTTTCTTTTCTTTTTTCCTTTTCTTTTTCTTCCAGTGCCCCTAACAGTTAACCGAATTCGGTCACATTAGCAGCTCTCATTGCCGCGAGCAGCCAGCCCTTTCGGCCAGGCGCACGGACTGCTCCCCTCCCCTCAACGGAGGTGTTTAAGCCCTCAACCCGGCGCATCCTCTCTCTCTCTCTCTCTCTCTCTCTCTCTCTCTCTCTCTCTCTAGCTCTCGCTCTCTGTCTCTCTCTCTCCTCAACCGCCGCAGAACTCCGCCGACCAACCGTCAGGTGACCGCGCGGAGCGGAATATTCATCAGCACCGTCGTCGTCTTTCATCCCTTCACTCCTTCGGACTCCAGGCAACCGGAGCTGCCGCAGCCCCGGTCCCCGTTGTATCTTCTCATCTGGTTTGGGACATTCTCCTCTTCACGCACACGCAGATTAACGGGGATTCTGCCTCCCCGCCCGCGCGCTGATGCTGATGTCCTTGAGCTCGGCCTGCACGGTGAGTCGGTGAGTTCGTGCGTGCCCGCGTGCGTGACTGTTATTTACCCCGGGCGCTCGAGCGCCGATTTTTATTAGGGAAGATGTGTTGCTCGCGCTGAGATTCATTAATAGCATGTAGGAGGGTTTTTAACGGACTTGCAGAATGTAAAACCTGGGCCTACTATGACATTTCTCATCACAGGCCTTACACTGCTATAATAATAGCCTATACAGTAGGGCATACCATATTACCATAGCAAACAGCGTTATGACATTATGAGGGAGTATGTGTGTATGCGTGTGCCCGCGTGTACGCGTGAATGTGCTTGTGCACGCGTGTGTAGAGCTAATGATACATATCCATCCATCCCTCCATCCATCCGTCCATCCATCCCTTCGTGTCCTGTGTCAGTTGATGAAGGGCTGCAATCCAACATTTTCACTGAGCAGCATGCGCTTTTCCTCCGCTTGCCTCTTGGTTTTCCTAGTATGTACCGGGCTATGGGCTATTGTGTATCAGTTGCGTTGTTTGTCGCACCTGCAGTGCTGAGCTGCGGGGGTGTCGGTTTGATCTGGTAATGATCTCTGGCCGGAGGGACCTTCACAACTCGCCCGCACAGGGTGGGTATTAGTTGGGCAGAGCGGCCCGGCGGTGGCCAGGCCGGTAACCTTGCGGAGGGACATAGGGTAGGCAAGTGGCGCACCATAGGCTACACTCACTCTCTCTGTCTTTGCATTTTTAGTTGGCCTACAGTGTAGTCTCTCAGCTTCAGTCAGAGCCTACTTTAGTTACCATATATGTGTTGAGGATGAGCAGAGGGATGAAGCTTAGGCACGTCTGAAGGTGACCAGGAAAGGTCGTTTTGTGTGGGAAACACTGTTGCATGGGGCCATTCCTGCACAGAAGTGCACCGTCTTGCTGCCAGTTGCCAGCTGAATTAAGTGTGTGTGTGTGTAGCTTTGGGTGGAGGTAGATAGCTGCTCATGTGGGAGGGACATGGGACATCGTGAGTGTGTCTCTGCACATGTGGTATATTTAAGAGAGACAGATTCAGATCAAAGTTGGCATCAGCCAGTATTAATTGGGACTTTTTTCCTTTCGTTCTTTCCAAACACCCCCACCCTCCACCCCATGCTCTGTCAAACTTTCACTATCATCATCCTCGTCAGCATCATCCGGTTGCTTTAATGTGCTCTACAGTAATGCAGATATCTGTGCCCTTTTGACGGCCCACCTTTAATGGCTTCAGCCACTGACTGTGTCGAATTCTAAGTTTGCTATTCCCACTGGGCATAACAGAAGTGTGTGACTGGCGCCGAGCCAGCGACGGCAGGCAGCAGCCCAGATACAAGGGCCCCGCCAGAGGTGACCCTTCGGTTGCCTGTTGGAAAGTAGGACTGCAGCTGCACAGGTGGACTGCAGGCTAGCCGCTGTAGGTGGGGAGGTGAAATACTGACAAGCACACACACAGACACACACAATGGCACAGAGCACTAATGTGAACACATTCACCTAGCATGACTATTATGTGGACAAATAGTACTGACAGAAACACATGAGTGCACACATGCTTGTGATGTCACATGTGCTCAGGATTGTGCATATGTAACCTGGGTTGCCCCATCCAGCACACAGACACAGACACACACACACACACACACAGAGTCACAAATCAGACACGGCCCTGCTGGCCTAGAATCAAATCCCGTGAGGACCTTCTTTCCGTTGTCTTCCCCAATCTGTACCCTCCTCAGCCTTCTCCCTGCTGCGATAAAGAGGAAATACCCGGGGGGGGGGGGGGGGGGGGGGGCGGGGGGGGACGAGTGGCCACTTTCTCTTAAGAAAAAGAAAAACAATCAAATTGCTCCGGCCCTCTGAGGGATGGTGCACGGAGAAGCAGGGCTAACATTCAGGATAAATGGGCAGGCCACTGAGGATTGTGGTGACCTTTTGTCTGACTCTTTTCATGTTCAAACACATTTTCAGCCAGGGCAGCCCCCCTCTCACTCGCTCTCTCTCTCTCTTGCTCTCTCATTTTGAAAGCACTGTGGTATATGACACATCTGTGTGTGTGTGTGTCATGACAGAGATCTTATAAGTGATGTCTCTGGGCTTGAGTGTTAGTGTCTTTGTGTGTTTACTGTACATTTGTGACGTTTGCATCCTGTGGCTAGAGTGGACTGTACTTGTGTGTGTGTGCATGTGAGAGTTAGAAAGGCGTAACAAATTGAGTAACAAAGTGTTTTGTTTTGTTTTTTATTTATGCAGTGGAGGCTCACATGTGCACACATATGTACACATGTGCACTGTACACATCAAAGCTCTGCAACAAACAGAAAGACGTGGTCAGAGTTAGCTGCAGTAGTTTGGAGGCTGAACAGAAGAGTTTCTCCTTGTGTGAGCGTTATAAAATCAGACAGAATCAGTGAGTAAGAGACCAGGCTGGGAAGAAAATGCGCGACTGGCTGAGTAAATAAATGATTGCAGTAGCAGGAAGCAGATAGACAGGGAAACCAACAAAATGAAGGAAACAGGAGAGGGGGGAAAGAGGAAGGTAAAATAATAACGAGCAATGAGACACCACAAGACAAGACAAGGCATGCAAAGAAAAAATACCAGACAGTAATCCCATATAGATAGTCAGGAGACAGACAGATACAGATAAATAGATGGAAGAGCAGGCAAATAAGAAAAGATGGAGAGCGAGAGGAAGCTTCAAAGGCAGAGCAGGGTGACTCAGTCATAAACTAACACTCTCAGTCAGGATAGAGGCATGGCAGGGCAGAGAGGAAAAAGGGAGGGAGAAGATGCAAGAGGCAGAGGGAGCTGAGGGAGAGTGAAGAGTGGAGAGGAGGGAGGAGAAAAGGAATTAATGATGAGCTCCAGTTGTTTTTTTTATGCTCATCCTTATGTAAAATAGCCTGATAGGGAAATCAGAATATGTTGTATCATGTGTGATGCTGAGAATATTTAGTTACAGCTGGCGCTAATTGCTCATGTGGGATGAAGCTTCTTCTCAGTCAGCGTGGCTGAAGAAAGCGAGTTGCTGTTCTGCTAGGCGGTACTGAGTGCTATCTGTGTCAGATTTATTTTAATTAAATCAGTTCCAGCGATGGGTTGAAATGTTAATTCAGTGATTAGAAAATTGTTTTTCCGTGGATTCAACACGAGCCGCTCGCTTCAGGAAACTTCCCTCTTTCAGGTCTCACAAGCTTCTCATTAGTCTGAACAAACTGAATGTGAATCAGTCGCACCTTTAAGGTCTGTCGCACCTTCAAGGTCTGTGGATGTGTCCAGGCATGGTGTGGTTTTTGTCAGAGTGGATGCACTGGATGTACCTGGTTTGAAATAACATTACCTGAGTTAACCTGAAGGAACAAGCTGGTAGTGATCTTTTATTTTTCTTATTAAAAGACTAAACCATGAATGAGTCCTGTTAACAAGGATTGTCTGTGTATCAAAGCTGGGTATATCTTATTCCTCTGAGCCATAGAGCTCCATTGTCCAAAAACTTATTAAAATCACATCAGTGAGCCACACTGTTGCTCTGGGTGACCTGTTCCTTCATTACCATGAACACATGCACAGTGTAAACTGTCTACTTGTGAGGTGTATTTAAAGATTTATGTCTTCAGTAGGAACTAATGGGATTTGGACTGAGACTCACAGACAGACTTCAGTGGGTTTCTGGACAAGAACAATGCCGTCCTGCAACAGTTTACTCAGGGATGGCAGTGATGTACTGATACCCAGTCAAGTCAATCTGAGATGAGAAATGTTCAAGCTTCATTTATTTCTTCAGAATACCATCATTCTCATTTTTAATTCTTAGTGGATGAAAGCGTTTGATTTTGTTTGATTTTTGGATCTTGCTGAAAACAGGTTTGCTGGGATATAATTATGTAAACCTCAGTCTAAGTTCTTCCAATTTTCTCCATTTTTGAAGATATTTCAAGCTGCTATAATCACTGTTTTTATACTAACAATGAATGAAATTACAAAGTATAGCGTGAAAGTTTTTGGTTGTAGTGCTGAACCCACAGAAACTCATCAGAAACCCTGCATTTCCTCTGACCTCTTTGGAGCATTTTTGTGTCTTTTAATTAGTTGTTTTGGTTTTGGTTCTCCGCACCTTTACTGTTTTGGTTCAGTCTCACTCCTCTCATCTGTGCTGTGTGCAGGCAGCTGTTTTCAGCTCAATGCTACCTACCCCTAACAGACAAAGTTAATGATGAGCTGGTGAACATATTGGAGCATTCAGCAGCTAAAGAGCCAGGTACTTGCCTCAGGAGTTGGACTTGCCTTTGTGACGTGGCCAAAAACGCAACTCCAAATGAATGCTAATGTGTGAATAAGCTACTGTTTGCTAACATGTTTGCCATATCAATTAATGCGGGTTTAATCAATGTTTACGTGACTAAATATGAGGGAAAAATAAGCTGATGTTTAAGTGCACTAACAGAGCTATGATTAGACCAGTGATGATCTTACATATGCAGATGTCAAATATATCATATTTGTACAGATTTTCTCACATCACTGTGTACTTCAAGTGGTACTTTGGTATTTATTTAGATCAAGACTGATGAATTAATAGTAGATTTTTAGCTACTTCATCAAATGTACAAGTTTCACAACTGAGTCCAGTTTCAGCACGTCTTGTCTCTGTCTCTGACATGATTTGATGTAATGATAGTAAGTGAGATCAATGGAACAGAGTGGTAATGTTTTATCTCTTCTGTGCACTCTCTTAGGTCCTGGTGGTGCAGCAGTAGCTACCTCTGAACTGGATCCACTTACTGTCTCTGATTTATCAGCCGCCTTTGCCTCGCTCGCCCCTCTCTCCATCCGTCCATCATCCCTCCATCCCTGTCTGTAAGTCCGTCAGCCCGTCCGTCCGTCCATGGACTGGCCGTGACCCTGGAGGGAGGGGGACAGAAACGAAGAAAGAGCGGAGTCGCAGAGGAGACGAAAGAAAAGAAAGCTGGATTCATTCAGACGTCACGCTTCTGAAGTGCCCCTGCTCGCTGTCCTTCATCCCCCTCACCCTCCTCCTCCTCCTGTTATGGAGAATTAAAGGAGCAGTGGGAAGGCTAGGCCAAGATAGTGAGTACACAAAAATAACCCACCAACGCCCCTTCATTGCCCTTAAATAAAATTAAAGAAGGGTTTAGGTGTATCATTAGAATTACACATATTTAATCTAAGAAATTAAGGCAGAACTGAGATTCTGACTGTTGAGCACATGAACACCCCTCCACCAACCAAACGAAAGTGGAACTGAGGACAGACTACGGAGAGAAAGGAGGACCATAACAGAAAAAACCCTTACTGACATGTCAACAACAGCCACGATGGGTGAAATGGCAAACAGCGCAGTGGAGTTTTATCCCAAAGGGACGCGAGGCGGGGGCGGAGGAGGAGGAAGGGCAGATGGCAGCCATGCAGGGGGAGACTTTGGGGCCACAGTGAAGGAGCTCCGGGAGCTGATGGAGCTTCGAGGGGCCGAAGCCCTGCAGAAGATCCAGGACAGCTATGGAGACACAGAGGGGCTCTGCCAGAGACTACAGTCCAACACCACTGATGGTGAGCAGGCATGGATGGACGAATGGTTGAATGGGTTAAAAAGTATATGGAGGGATGAATGAATGAATAATGGAGGAGAGATTGTATGAATGGATGAGAGCACCGATGTATAAATAGACTGATGGAGGAATAGATGGATGGATGGATTTGTAGAGTGGATGAATGGATATGGGTTTAGCAGAGAGATGAATTGGTACACTGAGATTAGCTGAATGAAGGAGTGGAAGGATGGATGACATTGTTCCCTTGGCTGCAGTCACACATAAACACTTCTGCACGTGTGCTGCTGCTGCTGCTGCAGGCTGTGTCCACATCATGATTTCTACATCATCATTTGGCTCAAACAAATCAAAGTGTTTTGATCACAAAAACTGACCAAGCCGACACTCAAACAGGGATGCAGAATGAAATGAGAACATTTCCATCAAACAGTAAAAACACATTTTGTCACAGAGTGTGATCCAAGCTGCAGGAGGCAGGTTTTTGGTGGAGCTGGATGCATGGAGAACATGGGTGGATGAATTGATTGATGATTAGATGAGGGGATTATAGAGGATGAATGAATGGAAAGCTGACAAAGTAAATCAATAAATGGATGAACGGAGTAAAAGTGATCAAGGATTGACTTGAATCTCCAGTCGCATACTGGACTGTAACTATTTTCATAACTCTCTTTCTCAGTATTTTCAATATAGATTCGTCCATTTCATTTATAGTTAATTTATGAAGCTGAGAAGCTCAGAATTTGAGAAAATCGTCAAATCCTCACATTATAAAGCTGGAACCAGCAAATGTTTGGCCTTTTTGCTTGGGGGGGGGGGGGGGGGAAAAAGCCTCAAATCAAGAATGTAATCATCAAAATAGTTGGTGATTAGATGATCAATGAATTACTTAGCTAATTGTTACTCTAAATCATTATTTATATTAAGGATTTTCCAGTATTTTCTGGCAATGTAAAGACCATGAATCATAAAGATTAACAGTTTAATCTAAAGTGAAAATTATCAGTTGTTGCTGCTCTAATAAAAATCCATGTCTGTTAAAACTGACCAGAGCCCAAAGTGTGTCTTGAAATTACTGAATGCTTTGTGTCTTTGCTTAATACATAAATGAGTCCATTGATCTTGTCATTTGATCAATTGATTAATCAACTAACTGTTGACAGCAATAACTTCAAATAAGAAAAAGAAATTTAACAAAATGTAAATGAACTGTAATTTAATTAAATGAAATCCACCTGCACACACACACACAATATAACAAGTTAATATTATTATGTCAATCAAAGATTTGTAGTGACTGTTAAGGGAAGAATGTGAGTCTTTGTGTCTTCAGTGTGTGTGTGTTCATGCGCACACTTGCATGTTGTAACAGGGGTGTGGTACCACACGACGCCCACTCCTTCAACTAGTTTGTAACCTAGCAACACAACAGCAGAGAGAAGTTGGCTGGGAAAGTCAGCAAGAGAGAGAAAGATGACTGGGAACTGTGAGATGGAGATGGTGAGGAACAGAGAGGGGTGAATGGAGAAAGAGGTGTGTGTGTGTGTGTGTGTGTGTTCAAGTGTAAGCAAAGCAGAGAGAGAGAGAGATGGAGAAAAAGTGAGAGTTGGTGGGTGTTGAGTTACAGTATCTCTGTGTTGAGTGTTGCTAATTTGATACTGTGAGCCGGTCAGGAATCAGTGCAGCAGGTCCCAACAAACCCAGCGCGCACACACACACACACACACACACACACACACACACACACACACACACACACACACACACACACACACACACACACTCAGAGAGAGTCATGTATCTGCACTTGTCCCTACAAAGTGCAGTTGGCAAACAACACACAAACACACACACACAAACGCTGTCCTCCACACACTTTCGCACTGCGCTGACTTTCACAAATGACATACGGTGTCTTCTTATGTGAGAAACACAGAGGAAGGAAGATGTTTCCCACCTTGTAGAACCTTAATGCCATTACTCGAAACACCACTCAAACTTGTGACCGATCATTCAGAGCTCACAGCTCAAGATATTTTCTGCTCCAGATCTGAGTTTGACAGCTCCAAAAAAGCTTAGTACGACTGCAATAAAACTGATCACAGAGGAGGAACGTGAACTGGCTGATCAGGTGGGAAAATATGGGATAATAAGGGCTACACCAATACTGTATGACACACACACACACACTGGGGTAAACTACCTCATGCATACACATTATGATGCAGTTGATGGTCAACATCATCAGTAATGTGATACACAGTGCAGAGTGGGGGGTTAAACCGATACAGAATGGCCTCTCTCTCAGTCTCACACACACATACGCACATAAACACACCTATGGATACCCCAGCACTGCAGTATGAGACCACTGTATCCACACTGAAGAGAAAGAAAGGAGGAGGAGGAGAAACTGTGAGCATGAGGAAGAGGGAGTGAGAGGAAAAAGTGTGTGTGTGGTGATGGGGGGTGAGGGGTGAGGAGGGAAAGCTGGAACAGCTTGCCGCATTGTCAAGGACACATCAAGGGGAGATTGAGAGAGGGAGCAAAAGAGATGAGAGAGGCTGTGGAAGAGGAGGAAGAGGAGGGGAAGAATGGAGGGATGGATGAGTGGATGAGAAAGAAAGGGAGGGAGAGAGGGATGGACTAATGAAAGGAGGATACAGCTCGCTGTGATTACTCAGCATAAGGTCACCTGTTTTCTCTCTCTCTGTCTCTCTCTGCCTCGCCTTGGCCTGAACCCTGTTGAGCATCATATTGCTACACAACTCTTTGGCAAAGCTGGGGGCTACATATGACTCCCTGCAGCAAGCACATTGGACTAGGATGTCTCTAAACACACACACACGCACGCACGCACAGGCAAACTGACGCAAAGATACATACAAATTCCCGTTCCCCTCCCTGACAGCCAATCACAAAAAAAAAGAAAGAAAAAAAAAGCTCTGCTTCAGACCTATTACACCGAAAGAATGACATCACCTGTTGCTGGGCAGAAACCTGTTAGAGACAGGAAGCCCTGGACCTGATATCCTGGTCACCATGGAAACTAAATCACTTAGGGGTGAGGCTGAAGGGGAGAGGAGGGCTGAGTTAGCTGCCACAATTCACAGATTTGACTTTATGTGTTTTAAAATATTTTACTGGATAGTGAAAGTTTGTCTCATAGATTTCAGCTTTTTTGTTTTGATTTTGCATGTGTGTAGTGTGTCACCTGTGTCTACCTGCTAAATTGAATTTTATCTGCACTTGTATAATTCCACAAAGGTGTTAGCACAGAAATTTGCTCCACCTTTATAGTCACTCATCTTTTTCTACGTGTGTCTCTCATTGTCTCGACCTCCCGCTCCATGTTCCAGGTCTCAGTGGAGACCCGGCGGACCTGGAGCGTCGACACCAGACATTCGGCCAAAACTTCATCCCCCCGAAGAAACCCAAGACTTTCCTGGAGCTTGTGTGGGAGGCCTTACAGGACGTCACACTCATCATCTTGGAGGCTGCAGCCATCATCTCCCTCGGCCTCTCTTTCTACCAGCCTCCCGGAAAGGAAACCGAATGTGAGGACGGAGGGGGGTTGGGATGGATCATTTAAGGGTGAAGCTCAATGTGAAAAAGAGGTGGAGGTTAGAGTTGGAGAGAAAAAGAAGGGGAGAGACTTAGAAGTGAGGAAGAAGATGAATCACCATCAGCATACAGTATTGTCTTATCACCAGTATCTTGGTTAAAGAGGAGAGCAGGAATGAGACGTAGAGGAAGCTAAGGCTGTAGGAAGAGAAGAACCACATTCAGGAGGTTGAAAAACACCTTTGGCTCTCCACAGAACGAGGTGAGAGCTAAAGACAAGGGAGAGTGATGAAACAGTGCTAAAATGAGCCTGGGCAAAGTTTGCTCAGCATTTTGCCAGTGCGTGCCAGTTACGTGATGATGCTGTGTATCAGTAACACAAGTGGAAAAGAGTCATTAATTCACAAAAAATCTTAGCTCAACACCCACCTACTGAACCGTTAACCACAAATGACAAAATCTGCCCAAATCCAACCTGCTGATACGATACCACTGAAAAAAGCTGGTAAGTGGACCTTGAGCTAAGATAATTTGGTCAAACTATCATTTGCAAGATTTAACCTTCACAAGAATTATTAAATCAGCAAACTTTCTCAGTATGATCAATTCCACAGCAATATCTAAAAACATTTGCATCTGTAAGTGGTCATACCTAAACAACAGCTGAGAGAAGAACAGAGTTTTATCAAAGAATGTGGTGCAGCTGAGCTGACATTGTACTCTTATGTCTGATTTCACTCTTACACTGAGTGACACTCAACTGATTGTCAAATGACATTTACAAATTTACAAATAGAAAAGTATTTCCATCAAAAGAAACGCGATTCTCATTTTAGAGATCAATTTTCTGGAGACGATGTTAATTACACATGCACACACACACACACACGTATATATTTTTTTTCTTGGTGTTTGGGTAACTCAGAAAGATCTGCTGTGTAATGATCTAATCATCTTTATTGGTTTCATGGTTAAAAGGTGAAAATGCACCAGATAAGAGAAAACTAAAACAATAGACAAAAGCCTGTGAGACAAAAAGTGAAAGGGATTACCAAATTGTTGCCATTAGCTTTCTGGGTCTGTTTACCACTGTGACAGGTCATGATGATAGGGAGGAAGTGGGCTCAGCTGACAGAAAGAGAAAATATGGGACACTGCGGCTCTGTCTGAAACCACATAGTGCACTCTAGATAACAACAACACACGTAAACTTTCCTCACATTAATTTCATTAGGTATGGTGGTGCAACATAAGTATTTGTAGTCATGTATTGAATGTCAAGAACCTTTTTTTTTTCCTTTTTTAAATTTGTTAAAGGTAGTAAGTTATAGGATAAACACAAACTCTGCAGTCAGCCATGTTATTTGTTTTAGGTCAAACCTAAATGTCTCACCGTGGCTCACCAGTAGGAAGCTGTTTTGTTTTCTTTGATTTCGCTTTCCGTCTTATATTTGATAACTTAATTAGATTCAGTTGTGATGTCATGTCTCCCTCTCCAGCATGTGGGAATGTGGCAGCGGGTGGAGAGGATGAAGGCGAGGGTGACACTGGCTGGATAGAGGGTGCGGCCATCCTGCTGTCTGTCGTGTGTGTCGTCCTGGTGACGGCGTTTAATGACTGGTCTAAAGAAAAGCAGTTCCGGGGTCTACAGAGTCGGATTGAGCAAGAGCAGAAGTTCACTGTCGTGCGGAAAGGAAATGTCATACAGATCCCTGTGGCTGACATGGTGGTGGGGGACATGGCCCAGGTCAAATATGGTGAGGAGACCATTGCAAATGCTTATTATATTAATAAAAAACAAATAATAAAGCGACCTACAAATATTTTTACTTTCATTTAATCTGTTTATATTTTGTTTCTAACTGAATAATTAATTGTACACCCAATAGACTACCTAAAAAAAAACAAAAACAATTTAACAATGCCCACCACAAGACTACTAGACGAGAGCCAGCAGGTCATTAGCTTATCTTAGCATAAAGACTGGAAACAGGGGGAAACAGCTAGCCAGAGCCATGCCAACTGTTCTCCCTCCATCCAGTCTTTATTCTAAGCTAAGCTAATCATCTCATGGCCATATGTCACTTCACATTTATCATAAGCTTGAGTGGTATTTATCTTCTTCTCTGACTCTTGGCAAACATATTGTTAATATATCTGCTATACTTGCACTGCTATTCTCTGTAAAATGTAGTGGTATGTATCACCTACCATGTCTTTTTTAGGCACCCATGCATTGACATGTCCCTAACAAAAAGGACATAAACTACAAGGTGAATAAAATACTGATCTGTGCACGTCTCTGTTCAGGGGACCTGCTGCCAGCTGATGGTATCCTGATTCAAGGAAATGATCTGAAGATAGATGAGAGCTCTCTCACAGGAGAGTCTGACCATGTACGCAAGTCTGTGGATAAGGACCCAATGCTGCTCTCAGGTTAGTTTTCATGTTTTTGAATTTTGTTTCTGCCACAAAGCCGGGACTACTTGGAGGATATCATCAGGCCACCCTGACAATCTGATTGGTGTATATAATAACAAAAATACCTGACAGGTAAGTATACCAAATAAATACTACTTATTGATGTTGAGTTGAACTCAAGATTTCATATTACAGATTTATGAATAGTGAGCTTTATGGGAAATGTATGTCGGTTAAGACAGATTACTCCTTCACAGTATCCTTCATAACATTTTCCTTATATAAACTGTACCTCTTGTATTGATCTTGAATTCATGATGTGATGTTCATCCTGTTGTTCTGTGGCCTGGATGTGCTAAGCACCATGTAGTGCAGGATACTTGAAGCAATAGAAAAATACACTAACTTGTCAGTGTATTAGGAACACCTAGTTAAAACCAATATGAACACACCTGCCAACATGATGCAATGCAGTTCAACAGCACTACAGACTACATCGTCCAAAATGATCACACTGTTGAGCTAGAGATCATGTTGTGATGGAATCACACCAACCGTGGTGCCCTTCAACATGTTGATGTTCCGATCCATGAGTCCTCAGTACTCATGAGTCGGCCCACAGCCATCTTTGAACTCAGCCTTCATTTTGATCTCAGCGACACACCTATAAAGTTTCATGACTGCATCTTGCACAGTGACAAAATCTGACCACAGACAGGCAGACATATACTATAATCCACCTCTGTTGTAGATCTCACTTTTTGCCATGATGGTACACTTACACACATAACCCCAACTCTCGCTTAAACCTAATGCTAACCTGAACCCTAAAACCAAGTCCTATTCCTAGGTGGCCAGATTCACAACAACTGTTAGCATCTTTTTAAGGTGATAATACATCAGTGTTGTGTGTACTGCCCCTAGATTGGGGCAGGTCAGGTCAGGTCCAGAACATGGTTTTGACCTGTCCACTAAAATCTATCATTCACTGAGAATGAACCTTATAAAGAAGCTTACAAAAATTAGCAAGATCACACCTTGTTGTTTCCTATTTGTGGTGTCCACTTGGGGGTGCGCCTTTGCAAGCACCACAGGTTTCTTGATTTAACTAAACCAGTAATCTGATTGGATGTTAAGGTACCCATGTGATGGAGGGCTCGGGCAGGATGCTGGTGACAGCTGTAGGTGTCAACTCGCAGACGGGCATCATCTTCACCCTACTGGGTGCTGGAGAGATGGAGGAAGATGGGAAGGAGAAGAAAGGTGAGTGGAAGAGTGGAACCAGAGGAGAGATGCTAAATCATACAGAAATGGTGTTTTGGACTATAATGAGTGAAAGATTGTGATATTTTTGTTGGAGATACGCTGCAGCTTTCTGTAGTTTTGTCAGCTCATATAACAAGATGAACAGACTTAATATTTAGTGATACACCAGAAGCACAAGTGGTTATGTTCTTGAAACATGAAAACCAATAGAAGAAGTAGACAGATGCTAACAAGACAATCTCTTACATCGCTACCGTCTCCATGGATGAATACTTCAAACTGATCTTGAGTCAGTTAATGTGTACTCACACATTAGGTGTTCAGGTGTTCAAGGGGTCAGGGGCCTCCGTTTGAAGTGATTGTTAATAATTCTTGCTGGAAAGTTAATTAAATGACTAGAATGAAATGCAAAACGAACACAAAGAGATGCAAAAAAAACCCTATAAGTACTTGTTTTGTGTCTCCTTCAGTCTGAGGGGGCTTGTTTGCTTTTATGTGGGAGTGGTGGGGGCTTTAACATGTCTGTGCCCAGGGCTCCATTGTCACATAATCTGTTCATGCTCACACACTGCAGGATGCGTGTGTAGGTGTGTGTATAGTTAGTTGGGTGCCTAACTGATTTCAGATAAGAACTTCAGCAGGAAACACAGCAGTTTAAACTCATAGATAATTCAGCCCACATCCTCTCCATCCCTCTCTCTGCTCCCTGTTTTCCTCGTTCCCCTTCACTGTCACACACTCTTATGTCCTCACTCTCTGCTTATCCATCTTTTTCTGTTTCTCTGGCTTGCTCTCTTGTTTACCCCACTCCCGTGCTCTCTTTCACTTTCCTGTCTCTGCCGATGCCCTCCCCTGTTTCTCCTTCCTTCCCTTAATCTGAGAGAGAGAGAGGCTGCAGATTGAATCAATTATTGAGAGAGCAGGGGAGAGTGAGGGAGCTGGGGAGATTCAGGGAAGAGTGTTGGTTTGTCAATGCATGAAGCATTAGTCTATGCTCAAATTTGTTTTGGAAGGGCCCTGCAGTCAGAGCAGAGCTGCAGACAACAACAGAGGTTACACATACTTTCAGAAGCACTTAAGGTTAATATCATTACCGGTGCACTCATCCATGCTTCTGCCACTGCAGTTCTCACTTCTGCAGGGGAATGTGTGTAGCATTGTAGGCATAATAAAAAAAAAAAAAAAGAGAAAATATGTGTGGCATCCTGGAACGAAGAAATAGACAGAAACAAATTAGCTGATGATGCCTCTTTTATGAAAAAAATAGTTTTATCTCTTGTCGTCCTCAGTCTGTTTTCAAAGTGTTAGTTGCATACTAGGATGTATTGCACTCAGTGTAGCCTTTGTGGGTTGGATCATTCAGACAGTCATTTACTGGAGTTAATGCATTATTCATAAGACTTCCACAAATGCCATAACTTGTTAGTTTTTCCTCATGCAATGTGGGTTTGCTATGGGGCTGTTTACTTTTCTCTTTGATCTGTCTCTCATTTTGAAATTGAGGTTATATTCATTTTATTTCTTATTCTATATAGTCATCTACAAACATTCTACTGGTTCAGTCGTGCGTACAAACACATTCACTACTTGAGTTTTTTATTCTTCCCTTTTTGCCCTCTTTTGTTTGTCCTTTTTGCCAAATCCTCTCATGTGCCCCCAAAACCTTCTTTCCTCACACATCCCCCCACCAGAGGACAGTACTCAGTTGCTCATCTCTACAGATGCCAGTCACAACACAGTCACCAATGGTATGTGAGCATAAAGTTGTCTGCCCTGCTCCTTTCCTCAGCCAATGAATGGACCCCAGTACACAGTGCAGTAAAGTGACAGTGACCTATTATGGACTTATAGATATAAAAATGTCTCTCAGTCTCTTGACCCAGTGTATGAAGATGTGTGTACCTTTATTACTCTTCCCTTCGGTATTGTTTCTTTGTGCTTTTTTGTTTCTGGAAGTGTGTCTTTGGCTGTCCTGAGATCAGAAATATGAACTGTTGATGTCAGTGTCCTTGGCAATGTGAACTCTACTTTTTCCTAACAGTTTGTCTTCCTGTTCCCTCATCCTCATGTCTACCTCTGTCTAACTCACCCTCCTTTTCTCTCAGGAAAACAACCGGACGGAGCTGTGGAGAACAATCAGAACAAAGGTAAGAGCTGATGATATTGTGTGTGTGTGTGTGTGTGTGTGTGTGTGTGTGTGTGTGTGTGTGTGTGTGTGTGTGTGTGTGTGTGTGTGTGTGTGTGTGTGCGTGTGTGTGTGTGTGTTTAAAGCTTGGTTTGGATATGGGATGAGCCTTCTCCACCTTCAAGTGCTGTGCTGAAAAGAGTGTATATGTTTTGTGTATGTTGCAGCCAAGAAGCAGGATGGGGGCGTTGCCATGGAGATGCAACCCTTGAAGAGTGCAGAGGGAGGGGAGGTAGAGGACAGAGAGAAGAAGAAGACCAACGTTCCAAAGAAAGAGAAGAGTGTGTTGCAGGGCAAGCTTACCAAACTGGCTGTTCAAATCGGCAAAGCAGGTAATGGAACGTCATACGTGAACGGGGCAGGCTTCACACTCTGTTAGCAGTTGTTTAGGAACTTTCCACACTTGAAATCAACGCACTGAGTAGATTGTGTAGTCGTCAGTCCCAGTGCAGCAAGGTTCTTCCTGAATACAAGAAATGAATTGTTGGAGTTGTGTGAAACTTTGCACCCAAGCTGCAACTCCTCATACTTACATATGAACTGTGTTTTATTAATGCTGGATAACAGTCATGTAGAGGGTGATATTCTCAGGTTCTACAGTATCAACTGTGATAGACTGTGATCACACAGGTACAGGAGTGAAGTGAATAATGACGCACAGCTTTGTTCTTCATTCACTGGCCATACATTACCTCAGACCTAAAATAAAAAACAGACACATACAGTAAAGTCAGATCAGGCGGCTGATGGAGTGACACTCTGATAAATTGTCCCTTCTTTGAATCTCCCTACAGGTTTGGTGATGTCAGCCATCACCGTCATCATTCTGGTGCTCTACTTTGTCATCAACACGTTTGTCGTCGAAGGTCTGTTCCCAACAAACACACAATTCTTGATTTCTGGCATGTTTTCCTCACATCAGTCTTTTCCTGTTGTGTTAAATGTTTACCACTCTGCTCTGTTTGTGACTCCCTCTTTAAAGCAGACTATTTGTTTGGCCTTAATATGCAGTGTGGTGTGTGTTGCAGGTCGCGCTTGGCTGACAGAGTGTACTCCGGTCTACATCCAGTACTTTGTCAAATTCTTCATCATTGGAGTCACTGTGCTGGTGGTGGCTGTCCCAGAAGGCTTACCTCTTGCTGTCACCATTTCTCTGGCTTACTCTGTCAAGGTAGACCCATCCCTCCAGTTTAATGAATGCTGATCAAATGGAAATATATAATATATAACACTGTGCAGGGAGGCCATGTTGGAAACAGCCAGGTGAAGGAGGTGTGCAACAACCAGACTTAAGTAATATAGACTTTTAAGAGAGGAATCAGAAGGCTGATGTGGGTCTGTTGGCTAACTTAGATTAGCACAAAGACTGAAACAGCCTGGCTCTGCTCAAAGGTAAGTATATCATGCAAAGAACCCATAAAATAACTAAAAAATACAGATATAGAGAACAAGGTTCATGATAAGAATAGAACTTAATAAATATAAACAGGTGTAACTTAATAATTTTCAGTTCATTTAAAAAAGCAGGAAGATTACGTTAAACCAATGATGATGACGATTTCCTTTATTTTGAAAAACTTGTTTCAGTCCTGTTGCAGTCTAATAGAAAAAATTCTCAGTTTCTAAGATATCATGAATAATGTCAGTGCAATCATCAGTTGTAGGTATTTATGGCCATAGCACTATGTAGTGATGGGTTTTCTACCAGCAGCTTTTAGAATCCAGATTGGTATCTGACGTTAGAGGTAACATTCTCTGAAGGCAGAGCTCACTAAATATGATTTTAAGTGGGGTTTAGAGAGTTAATAATCCAGCAGTTTTTATAGAATTAAAAAAAAAAATTGAACTAAATATGATTAAAAAAGTAAATTTCATCATTTTGTATTTCTTAGATTTATAAAAAATGTATATAAATGCACTTTTTTGAATCTAAGGCCCCCAACTTCATTGTGTGTGTGTGTCCCCCGACAGTTATGAAACCAACCCCTATGCCCTTGATTGCACTGTTTTTTCCAAACTCTTAAACTGCACAGCTGTGTGTGTTATAGGTCACTGGAGGATTTTCTGACTAAGAAATTTCAGTCTGTCGCTGCTAATATCTTTAGGGGGCAACCTAGTATGACCACACTTGTGGATAGTCACATTGGCTAAATCAGTCTTCCGGTCATTCAGTCAACATTACAAACTTTGTTCTTACTTCGGTGTCCTTTCTGGAAAGTATTGTAAGATTCAGTCAAAGGCAGCGCAGAAAATAAGCCCGGTGTCTGATATCCTCTGGAAGTTTGTTGCAGTAACCTGATGACTTGAGAGGTTGAGAGGGTTCACACAGTAAAAGATGTATTTTGGTCCTAAGCCAAATGTTATCAGTTGTGTCTGCATTTAGATAAAGAGCAAGGTAAATGTAGATGTTTCTTGCATAATCATGATAGTTGCTGTTATTGTTTTGTATAATGTGTCCTAATGGAAGCATGTAAATAT
This sequence comes from Toxotes jaculatrix, assembly GCF_017976425.1. NCBI lineage: Eukaryota > Metazoa > Chordata > Actinopteri > Toxotidae > Toxotes > Toxotes jaculatrix. Next base: position 5,549,727 of record NC_054395.1, on the reverse strand, counting down.
TAAATGGAAGAGATCTAACAATTGAGCCTTGGGGAACCCCCACACATCATGTTTGATAATGTGGGGATGTATAATTACCAACTGAAGCAAAATAGTTCCTGTCCTGAGGATGTGACTTGAATCACCATAGCCCTACGCCTGAGCTCCCAGCCCAGATTTCCAGTCTGTCCAGTAGTATTATATAGTCGACTATGTGAAAGGCAGCACTTAGATCTAATAAGACTAGAACTGAAATGTTGAATGAATCAGTTTCAAATGCAGTATCATCCAGATTCAAGATCAGAGTGTGCAGCTATTTTCAGAAAAGATACTGGATAAGGTTGTGTATAAATCCACTGGTCTTCAATGAAAACAGTTACTAATTAATGACATTCATTTGCATCAGTGTTATGTATGGTTATTTTCCTCATTTACTGCATGTACAGTGTGTAATAGGCTGCTGCACAACACTACAGGCACAACATTTTTTTCTTTAAATATATCTTGAGTGTAAAAAAAGTATCATGTTTCATGTAAATCATCTAAATTTTCATTGAAGTGAACAGATTCTGAATTTTCCCTGCCTCCCTCTCTCCTTCCCTTCATCAATCCATTTCTGTCTGCCACTGTCCTTCTGTCCCCCTTCTATCCATCATCTTTAACTCCCACCCCCCACCCTTTCTTCCACCCCTCTCACATCCCTCTGCTCTCCATCACTCTCTGATATGTAGAAAATGATGAAAGACAACAACCTTGTACGCCACCTGGATGCTTGCGAGACCATGGGCAATGCCACGGCCATCTGCTCCGACAAGACCGGCACCCTCACCACCAACCGCATGACTGTGGTGCAGACCTATATAGGTGAGCAACAAGCAAAGAAATTCATAAATTATAATGAAATAAAATTCATGAATTAACCATTCTCACTGCACTGGAATGTATCTCAGATAATTAACAGTGACAACTGCATTTCTAAAAAAAGAAAAAAAAAAACTTGGCCTGGTTCTGTTTTTTTTTTTTCATGCTCCCACTCAGTGGCATTACAATGTTAGTTATCATTGTTCTGCAGATGATGCACAATTTTATATTTGTATAATAAATAGTATAATTGTTGCTGTTATTAGTTAGTGCAGTCATTTTTAATTGTAGGAAATCCCTCTCCATCCACAGAGGATCAAATGGTTACTTAAGCAATGTAGAATTGCACTTTTAGTCCCTAGTATGGGTCGAACATGAAAAATACTGTGTCCTACACTTCTTGTAATGCAGTTCAGTACCATCTTGTGGCAGTGGCATCAGTGCTGCTATAAATTTGTAGTCGCTAAGCCTAAGATGAGATGGCCCTAATGACATTAGGGCTATAGGAACTTAACTTCATGTGTAAAATTGGTGGAGTGTCCCATTATGTGCTGTCAAAAATGTACTACATAATGCTGTACTACATGGCTCCCCAAAAACTCAGATCAAGATCATTATATCACTAACAATCACCACTGTAACCAATAGAAATAAACTTCTATTTTATGGCAGAGAAGCCTTTTGTTTATCACTCGTTATTTTCATTGTCGGGTCTACAGATGGGAGAATAAATTAAAATAAATTATTTTTCTCTAATAAGTAAATTTTTCTTGGAGTCTTTATATATATATAAATATCTATATAGTCTGAGTTCTTATTGTATCTGCTCTTTGCTGCTGCAACGGTGTAATTTCCCCATTGCGGGACTATTAAAGGTTTATCTTATCTTATCTTAAATACACAGAAAATTGTCCAGATATACTCATCAATATCATGCCCTGTTCATATTATTAGATATATGATGGAGGTAACAGCAGCAGATGTGAAGGTAGCATGCAGGCTGAATGTACAGAGATTATTATTCATATGTATTAAAGTTAGATTGTTGTTGCCCAGGTGATGTGCACCACCGTGTGGTCCCAGACTCTGGACAGATCAACCCCCGGACACTGGACCTATTAGTCAATGCTATTGCCATCAACAGCGCCTACACCTCCAAGATCTTAGTGAGTCATGCACTAACAGAGATGGCATTGTTTTGCAGAAAGTCATTCTCTGGCTTTATTCATTTTATTTATTTATTTTTGGTTTCCTCTTGCCTCATCCATCTCCTGTCTCCTTTTCATTTTTCCCTCTCTGATCCTCTCACTGCCTTCTTTAATCTACTACCCCAACTTGCTTCAATCGTACTGTCCATCAGCCACCTGATGTGGAGGGGGGTCTGGCCAAGCAGGTGGGCAACAAGACGGAGTGCGGCCTGCTGGGATTTGTATTAGACCTACAGCAGGACTACACCCCTGTGAGAGAGCAGATCCCTGAGGAGAGACTGTACAAGGTAAGCAAACATGCATGAGTAGTCGTCTGTGTGTAGCAAGACAGAATTTACCTACTGCAGCCTTGACACAGGGCTTTGTCACACTTTATTTGAATTAATATTTTCTCCTTCACTCTTTATTTATATGTGTTCATATGTGCATGTGTAAGGTGGCCACAGGAGGTTTCTAAGAATATGTTACAATATGTTGACATTTCTATATATTAATGAAAAACATACATGAATGAATAAATAAATGAATACAGAAAATGCCATAGTAGAACTGTACAGCAAAACTCTCCATATTTTGGCAGTATGCTTTTCTGCACAGGCACATTCGAAATGACAGCTTGAAGCTCAAATGGTAGCTTGGCACACTCAGGGTACCCTGAAGTAGGTCAGAATACACAATTGCAGTCTGTTGCACTTTTGATGATGTAGCAGGTCATAATCTGCATTGTGTTTCATCGTGGACAAGGATCACGCTCGCTGGGCTATCTTTCAGCAGTTTATTGCAAGGCACCACAGATGGCACCAGCACAACATTGCTGCAGTTGTAGAGAAACAAAACAGTCACAGGGTCTCTCTCTCTCTCTTTCTCTCATACATGCTCCCGGTACCCGCCCAGAGAAAGACAGCATAATATGCACCAACATCACAACAAAACGTTGAGTCTAAAAAGAAGAGATTTGCACTGAGTAGAAAAAGAAGGAATTTACAGGCTCTCTCTCTCTGTCTCTGTGTAATACCATGAACAGAGTCACAACATGCATTACATCTACAGTAGCTGATGTAAGGAAAAAATAACAACTGAATTACTTGTATAAAATCCTAAATTCCTTTGTCGCACTATAGCTTTGTGCCATATTGTACCCAGTACACCATGGATCACCATTTTACAGGGTCTTTGGTAAACTTTAATGCTTCAAAACTTCAACACTGGTAAAATAAAAAGTTGTCTTTTCCCTACAAAACGGTGTCACATAGAGTTTTACATTATTATACACAGTCATACTTGTTCTCAGTCCCTATCTGTTTTTAGCTAGGTCTAAGAATGGACTCCATTATCTTAAAAACAGATCTCAACACACTGAGACTCACATCATCACTTATTCATAACTGGCTTGGTTAGACATGAGCTATGATAAGTGTGTAGCTGATTGCAGTTGCTTCACAATGATTCTGCATCCTGAGCCTGACATCATCGTTTATTACATTGATGCGGGTGTAAACCCTCAGGGACAACATCCAGCACACTCAGAGCTGTGTTTCTAGTCAGGGTTATGTCTTTCTACATCTCTCTCTCTCTCAGGTGTATACATTCAACTCAGTGCGTAAATCCATGAGTACAGTGATCAAGCTGCCTGACGGCTCCTTCCGCCTCTACAGCAAAGGAGCTTCTGAAATCATGCTGAAGAAGTGAGTGACAGGGGAGGATGGGGGAGGTGGACAGAGGAACAAGTTGTCCTGATGACATTAGGTAATGTGAATAAATAGAGGCGAACCTTTTTTTTCTGTCACTATTTTCTGCTCTGTCTCTCTCTCCAGGTGTTCCTACATCCTAGATGCCAATGGAGAACCACGCAGTTTCCGACCACGTGACAGAGATGAGATGGTCAAACAGGTGAGACGTGATCATTTAAAGCTGCTATGTGCAGAATAGTATCTTCAGTTACTCTAAAATTTAACAATGGACGATGGCATCATGTCTCCTGAGCTATGTCATCCCCCATCTCTCTATACTGCTCTCTGCAGTCTCTGTCTAATGAAGGCAAACATGCCTCAAAAAATACTCAATGGAGTAGTTTTTTGGAAATACACTTATACACTTTCTTGCAGAGAGTTAGATGAGAAAATTGATACCACTCTTACCACTCTACGATGAGAGTGAACCGGAACAGTGTTGTGGTCAATGAGCTGTTACAGATTCAGCTGATGATCCTTTATAGGCTCATTGCTGCCAGTGACCCCCACAGTTTCACATCGTTCTCGCAGTAATTTCATATATTTTTATTTTAGAAATACCAATTTGGTAGGTGTACTTTTGGACTGTGGTCGGAGCCGGGTTAGCTGTTTCCCCCTGCCTCCAGCCTTTATGCTAAGCTAACCTGCTGACACCAGTTAAATAGAGTATTAGCATACAGATATGAGAGTGGTATCAGTCTTCTCATCTTACCCTCAGCAAAAACAATTATTATATTATATTATATTATATTGTATTATATTATATTATATATTATATTATAGCATAAGTACAAAGTTACAAATAAGTATATTATATGAAGTAAATTATATAATATCAAATGATTCCTTTTTTAAATGGTTCTGATATCATTGTTGTAATGGCTGCAGAACATAAGATCATGTCATCTGGTTTCGTCTGTGTGTTGCTTTCTGTTCAATGCTTTCTTATGCCCCAGTTATTGCCTCGTGTCTGATGTACTAATCGTTCAGTGAGACGTTGCATTGATGATCAGTGATGATCATATCTGAGATAAGCCATTCTGTGTCTCTGTCACTGAAAGGCTGTTAGTTCATCTGAAGACACTCACAGATTGTGTGTAACAAGATGCTGTAAATGAAGTTATTACATCCTGAAACTGTCATGATAATCATAACATTCACCCAGAGTCCTGTCACAAAGATCCTCTGTACAGGCTCTGCTACTTAGCTTATCTCTCATGATGTTACTTTCTGAAATCTGCTGAAACTCTGTAAACAAGCTGCTTCACTGATTCAGTCTGCTTATACTGTACCTTAAATATCCAACAGCAAAAATATCTTTCACACTTTATAGATAAGCAACCACAGTTGCAATCACACTAAACACTGTAAATATTACTGAACAGAATGTGAGCGAAAACTATGGCATCAGCATTGGCAGACTTACATATATGGTCTGCCAATTCCAATATATCCTCCAAATCTGTTTTACATAAAACTGCTTCTCTACATGAGTCTAGTTGTAACTAAAATCTTCAGCAGCAAAACACATGTATTTGTTCCACATACAGTAGATTAGCCTGTGCAGGCTGAGCGAGCATTATTTCACTGACTGACAGGCTGACTGGCCTGAATTTGACTGATGAACACAGCTTGTGCCGTGAGAAAAATAACTCTGCTCCTTACACAACTTTATTCCAGCTCAGTTGTTCAGTTTGCATTGTGGCAGCCTTATGTCACCTCTCCTTTACATCACATTGTTTTCCCTCTGCTGTCTGCAGTAGGCTGGAGGTCTTTTCCCTGCAGCCGTGTCAGAGACATAAACTTCAGACTGTATTAGCAGCTACACCCAGTTTTATGCGTCAGATATTGGATTGTAAATAACATTTGGGGAGTAAGTTGAGCAGTCTGTGGTGTGATTTTGAATTTGGTTTAATTTTGTAGGCTGGTTTTCTTACCAGAGCTGTAATGATGATTGATGAATAGGTGATTGAGCCAATGGCATGTGAGGGGTTGAGGACCATCTGCATTGCATACCGTGACTTGCCATCTAATCCGGAGCCAGAGTGGGACAATGAGGCAGAAATAGTGACGGAGCTGACCTGCATCACTGTGGTTGGGATAGAGGACCCAGTGCGGCCTGAGGTAGGGTACAGTGGTGTGCGTGCGTTTTTGGTTTCATCTGGTACTGTGAATTTGTGTGATCCATAATCTGCATTTAAAAAATAACTGGTATTGTATTTTGAACAAATTTCCCTGTCCCTCTAAGGTGCCTGAGGCCATCCGTAAGTGTCAGCGTGCAGGCATCACAGTGCGAATGGTGACTGGTGATAACATTAACACAGCCAGGGCCATTGCTGCTAAATGTGGCATCATCCACCCTGGGGATGACTTTATCTGTCTAGAGGGCAAAGACTTCAACCGACGAATCAGGAACGAGAAAGGAGAGGTGAGTTGGGGTCTTGTTAAAAACACATTTAAGAAAAGTTTTCTATTTCTGTGCTAAATAAAGTTTGGTTTTAACAAAACATGTATGGTGAGAGGAACCCACTTCAAAATCCCATTGACATAAGTGCTTTGATCTAGCCTCTAATTTCTACTGTCAGTCAGAGGTGTACACATAATGCACACTGAAAATGAATGTGTACTGTTCAAGTACTGATGCATTTTCTTTGTAAAACAATACTCAAACCTGTGTTTTTTCATACAAATGCACAAGCACTGACTGGGCTATAGTTACTTAGTTGTGTTATTTATTGTGTCATACACACACATGTGTTCATCCCATGTGAAGCTATAATTGTTCTATCAGAAGAACTCATCAGAAACACTTTATTAAAAAGTGCAGCTTTTAAATCATCATATAATGAACACTAAAAACACAAGGCTGTTGCTCCTAACTCACATTACAGGGAGGCTATTAAATGGCTTGTAAAATACCTACCAAAATTTCCTTGAGCCCAAGGTGGCATCTTAAAATTAAAAACATATTTAGTTTACTTTGATATACGACAAAGAAAATCTGTAAATCCTCTCATTTCAGAAGAAGAAACCAGGCTTCTTTAAAATGACTGATACACATTATGTTTCCTCCATCACACCTGTGTGCTGTCAGATCTGCCTAACACACACACACTGAATCAACAGTGACATCTAGTGAAACAAGGAAATAATTAATAGCTTCTCTATTGTTTATTCATCATCACGCAGTCTTTCCCCCCTTTTCTCTCCATCTGACTGACAGATTGAGCAGGAACGCATCGACAAAATCTGGCCCAAACTCCGTGTGTTGGCTCGATCCTCACCAACCGACAAACACACACTGGTTAAAGGTGAGATTTATTAACCTAAACACGCACATACATTCATTCACACACACACACTTAGAGCCAAGTTTTCCTTCCTGTTTGTGTCCAGGTATCATTGACAGCAGCATCATAGAGCAGAGGCAGGTTGTCGCGGTAACAGGAGATGGAACTAATGACGGACCAGCTTTGAAGAAGGCTGATGTGGGCTTTGCCATGGTAACCTGACATATTACTCACCATTAATGTTTATTTGGTGTTAACACCTGTGTGCAGCAGTAAAAATGGGATTCTCTCTTATCCCACCATGTTTTCAACAAATACAAAAAAATGTATTAATAACTTAAGATAACTAATACATTCAAGGATATTTCAGCAGGGGTTTTAATCTTATAAATAAATAAATAAATAACAGATATATTAAATAACTATGAATATGTTGTTTTTGTTTTGGAATAAAAGCTTTTTTTTGAATAGCGTGCATTTAATACTGGCCACAGCTCTTACTCACGCCAAGTGGTAGTGCTTGGAGGCAGGATAACACGATATTGAGACAGTAGCACTCCAAAATAATTTGGATGCTTGAATGCTTGCATGAATCATGTCATGAGTCTCTGTTTCTTCCTCACTCTGTCTCAATCTCTGTCAGGGTATTGCGGGGACAGACGTGGCTAAAGAGGCATCTGACATCATCCTGACGGATGACAACTTCAGCAGCATTGTCAAGGCGGTGATGTGGGGACGAAATGTCTACGATAGCATTTCCAAGTTCCTGCAGTTCCAGCTCACGGTCAATGTAGTGGCTGTCATAGTGGCCTTCACTGGGGCCTGCATCACTCAGGTAGACAGATCTATTAATAAACATACATGCTGACACACATGCATTCCTACACACACACACACAAACACACACACACACAACAGACACACAGACGTCACCTCTGTAAACATCACTCACCCTATATCTGCTAAGACAAAGCAACTATTAAAATGCTTTTTATGCATTTTTACACCAAGCTAATGTAAGCACAGACATACTGACACACATGGAAACACATTTACATCCACCTATGCAAGGAGTATCTATTTGCACATAACTATCTGTGTATGATTGTTATTAATAATATTTTTGCGCTATATTTTTATTGGAAAAGATTTTTAAATTAGAGCATTTACACAAAGGCAAATCTGCCCCTTTTCTGGGTCATTTTTCCTGCTCTAAAATAATCTCCTCCCCACCCAGGACACTATCAAACAAAACATAAAACGGACACATACTTGTATCTGACCCAACCTCATGCAAAGACACAAATACTGCTGTAAAATTAATGTGACAAATGTTAATTTTGATTAACTATAATGGAAATGAATATAGTCAGTATTGCACTCTGTAAAACAAAGCTTCTAACAAATACTGTAGCAAGTAGGTTGCTGCAGTATCATCAGTAATATGTAACATTTACTTCTTGCATCGCTGCCACCAAATGTGGTGCTGCCAGCCCACATAAAGTAACTGTTGTGTGGCTCTTCAAACCTTTAAAGCGAAAGTGAAAAAGTAGATCTATAGGTAGGAGTCCGTGCAAAAAGGGGCCATTTACTGATGCAATTATTAGTGAAACATAGACAAAAGACAGACTCTGAAAAATAGAATTTCAACAAAATCATTTAGAATTGAAAAAAAAAAACAACAGCTAAAACCTGCAGCCTCACAGCTGAACTGCCACCTAGTCTGTGCCAGAATTCACTCCTGTTTTACTATATCCCATAGAGTGTGCAGTGCTTTTTTTCTAGGATTCTGTATTTTGTTCAGATCGTAGTCTTAAGGAAAAGGTCAGTGCCTCCACTGAATCCTCTGGACAACAAATGTTAATGTTTGGAACGGACTCTTGTGAAAAGGGAGGGAAGCAGCCTTTTCACATCACCAGTTTCAGGGTTAGGGAAGTCAGACTCATCTGAACATGGTTCGTGACACAGGCCTCCGGTCGCAAATCTCTCTGCAGGACTCCCCTCTGAAGGCAGTGCAGATGCTGTGGGTGAATCTGATCATGGACACGTTTGCTTCTCTGGCCCTGGCCACCGAGCCCCCCACTGAGGCCCTGTTGCTACGGAAACCCTACGGCCGGAACAACCCGCTCATCTCACTGACCATGATGAAGAACATCCTGGGCCATGGAGTGTACCAGCTGGTCATCATCTTTACCCTGCTGTTCATAGGTGCGCACACACAGACACACACACACAGATGCAGAGACAACCAGGCATGCAATTTCATCTGAAATAACTGGCTTCAATCAATAGCTTTATTGTGGAATCAAAGGATGTTCAGGTTTTATTTCATCATACTTTCAACCAAAAGAAAAACAAGAAAAGAAAAAAATGGTACATTTGTTTTTTTAGCAGCTGCAGTGTTAAGAAGTTTATTTGTCCTGCAGCAGATCAAACACGCTTAGTAAACAACGCTGAAGCTTATTTTTCCTTTTTTCCACATCTCTCAACCCCTCTTCCTCTCCTAACCCTCCAGGCGAGCGCATGTTTAACATTGACAGTGGCCGTAACGCTCCACTCCACTCCCCTCCCTCTGAGCACTACACCATCATCTTCAACACCTTCGTCCTCATGCAGCTGTTTAACGAGATTAACGCCCGCAAGATCCACGGAGAGAGAAACGTCTTTGATGGCATATTTGCCAACCCCATCTTCTGTTCCATTGTTCTGGGGACATTTGCTGTGCAGGTAAGCTTAACCTTTAATGGTTTTCTCTGCTGTCTGGGAGAGAACATTTGGTCTTGAGTTTTTTGGATTAGTTTTTGGCATTTTGCCTTTAGTCTATACTGATGGTAGAGATACAGACAGGAAATGTGGAGGGAGAGAGAGAGAGAGAGAGAGAGAAGAATGACATAGCAAACGTCCCTGACTGGAATCAAACTGGGCACAGTGCAGTTCTGTTTTACAGTGAGCCTGAACCACTCGGCTGCTGAATGCCCCCTGAGTTGTGGTATCTGTAAATGAGATGTACTTAACTGGAACTGACTGGGCGTCTCGCTCAGCTGAAGTATATTAGACCCAAAAGCCAGTCCAGATTTTTTTCAGGTGGTGACTAAATGGCTCTCAGCATGTGGTGTGTTTATAGTGCTTTTGTTGTTTAATTTCAGAGGACTGAGTGAACAGAGTAATATAAATACCCCTAAAAAAGTCTGTCCACTTTGTCATCAGTTTTTTTTTGTTTACTTTCCAAACTTTTAGTCTTTAGACTCAAGTAACTTCACCGAGGACATTTATCAGACTTCACACAGTTCCCTCTGGAGACACTAAAGGCTTTATACAGTCTTTTCTCACACTTAGTAGTCCTCCAGACTACCTGAAAATACACTTTGATGTGTAAGATTGCTGCGATTCCATGTTAAGCGTGGCCGTAGTGAACCGTGTTGCACAATGACACTAATATGTGAGCATTGGTGGTTCAGTGGTAGAATTCTCGCCTGCCACGCGGGAGGCCCGGGTTCGATTCCCGGCCAATGCAGCATGTTTTTTTTGTTGTTGTTGTTGTTTTCGGCCGTGGTGCAGCAAATAAAGACTGTGGCCCTGGACTTCGAACCTTGGATCGGCCTGAGATCAGAGGGTCACACCTCCACCCCGCCTGCATGTGCATGCTTTGTGTGTGTGTTTTGTTCACTTGGTGTGGGTAAAATGCAGAGAGTAATTTCCCCAGTCTGCCCACTTTGTCCTCAGTTTTTAAAAAAACTTAGAAAAAACTTTTTTTTCCTTTTACCCAAACTTAACATTGTCATGCTGTGCAAACTTTTCTAATTTGTAACTTTTCTAATATATGTATGTTTATTACTAAGGTTGTAGATTGTAGTGGTGTTGAACTTGGCTGTGTTATATTGAGAGGTGTTTCTAGTATTTTGAAACACATTTCAATACAAGGCAGTCCAGCACAACACCACCATACCTCAACAGTAAACAGAGATGAATTAAAACTAAAAATTGACCATTACAACCAGTAATGTAGAGAAATCTTTACACATTGTTAAATTGCACTTTCACTGTTAATGAACATCTCAACAGTTTGGCAGAGGCGTGTAATTTTAAAACTGTAAGGTCAATTTTTTTGTTGTAAATGTCCATATGAGCTAAAAAAAAATTAACTATAACTATAGCAATTCAAGCTTGAATGTCTTCTACAGATGTGGATTAGTATAGAAAATGAATGTGATCATTTTTGGGCCTTCATGGCCTGTTTTTGCCTCTGTTGGCCGATTCTGCTCTGTAATACCAAGTCCAGATTTAAGATTTCAAACTTTACCAACCACAGGAGGGCTGTTTGTTCAACGGGCTTAAAGTGAATTTGCTTCACTGAGCAGGAAACTGTGAGTACACAAAAAACACAGACAAGCAAGCAATGACAGAGTGAGAGATGGAGAGAGAGGAAGAAGAAGGATATTTTCCAAAGCTCTTCAGTGCTCGGTCTTACTCTGGGGAGAAACAAGAGAAGAAAGAGAGCTGGAGGGGGATGGCAGTGATTTGGAGTGTGAGAGAGACAAAGAGACAGTTCACAGAAATTTCTGAAAAGAGGAGATGAGAGAGAGCTGAAGACTGGAGGCATCTTGAGAGAAGTGAAAGAGGGAAGGAGAGATAAGTAAGAAAGATGGATCTGTCCTCCCTGCAGAAAGATATTATTACTGTACTGTATGTGATACACTGTAGATTTATGACTGTGCAGTTCGGTGTCCAGATGATCGTGTCGCTCTGATGAGCCTTGTTCCTGGTGTAAATGATCATGTTGCTATTTAAGATTCTGTCGCTACATCCACTGAGGCGAGCAGACCTATAGGAACATGGTGTTACTGTGGTCCACATTTAAAGATGCAGACTGGAAATAGACCGCAAGGCTGGGACCCATTACTAATTCAGACTAGCTCTGTAAATTCACTTACTGTACTGTTTTACACACAGTGACATAAGCTGGAGTGGAATGATTGCTCTGATTGATGTGACTGATGTGACTGAGGCCATGTGTTCCCAGTTCAGATTGGCTCTGAATTCACTTTAAGGCATTACAGTAACACCACAGTATAACACAATTTTTGCTGTATTTCCGGGTAAATAGATTAAGTCAGTATGAGAAGGGCTCTGGAGAGTGATCCTAATCTTTATGTCTAAAATTCTTTGTAAAACGAGGACATCAAGCTTCATATAAAGCAGCAGAAAGTAACTTTGATCAAAGTGTAATTTTTTTGCACTGTTATAACATTGTTTGTCTCACCATGGACAGCTCAGAATCAAAGTCAGTCCAATCACATGTGAGGCAGCAGAACAAGAGAGATTTTTTTCTTCCACACGTTCTTCTCCCTTGTCAAAACGTGGCGCCTACATTACCCACAATGCAACATGACCCCCGACAGCTTCATAGGTCTTTTTTTTTTCACTTTCCAAACTTTCAGTCTTCAGACTCAACTTCACCGAGGACATTTATCAGACTTCACACAGTTCCCTCTGGAGACGCTAAAGGCTTTATACAGTCTTTTCTCACACTTAGTAGTCCTCCAGACTACCTGGAAATACACTTTGATCTGTAAGATCGCTGCGAGTCCAACTTAAGCGTGACCGTAGTGAACCGTGTTGCATGATAAAGTTAATATGTGAGCATTGGTGGTTCAGTGGTAGAATTCTCGCCTGCCACGCGGGAGGCCCGGGTTCGATTCCCGGCCAATGCAGCACGTTTTTTTTCGGCCGTGGCGCAGCAAATGCAGACTAAGCAAATAAAGCCCTGGACTACGGACCTCGGACCGGCCTCAGATCGGAGGGTCGCTGCCCGCATGTGCATTATTTGTGTGTGTGTTTTGTTTAGCTGGTGTGGGTAAAATGCAGCGAGTAATTTCCCCAGGAATAAACCTACAATCTATCAGGAATCTGTTTATTTGTTTTCTTTTTCATTGTTCTTCTTTCAGACTCACCTGATTTTTTGTATTTAATAATTATTCCTCTTTATTCACTTGTTATAGATGTAGTTATACCAGGTAACTTTTGAAAGCACAAACCACACACTGTTCTTTGTTCTAATCTTACAAATGGAAAGCTGAATTCATTAGCAATAAAACTTAGCAGGTTTGGTATGACTGCTAGCTGAAGGAGATTAATGTTAGTGACCCGATGTTAGTAAAGTCAAATTGTGAAAGGACAGGCATTACAGGTTAGGTAGACCTCATTATTAAATTATATAAATTAAATACAATACGCAAAGAACTGTCCACGTGTCTTATTGCACATCTTGGTTGATTTTTTAGAGGCAGCAAGGACTATAGTACTAATGTCACCTTGTATTTCCCACTTGAAATTGTGACAGATCAGAAGAGGTGTTGACTGTTGACGTGTCCTGCTGTGTATTTTTTTTTACTGCGTGGCTGGTGCACAGCAGAGACGGTGCAGTGCTGGTTCCTCCCTTGACACTGTGTTTTCAGGTGTGACTGTAATGACACCCGTCCCTGTGTTTCTGCTGCAGATCGTGATCGTGCAGTGGGGAGGGAAGCCCTTCAGCTGCGCCCCTCTCAACGTGGAGCAGTGGCTCTGGTGTCTTTTCGTGGGAGTTGGAGAGCTGCTCTGGGGGCAGGTAAGCAGCTCTTCAGCCTACTGAGTCAAACCACACTGAGCAAGTGTAGGCTGGCAGGCCTGGTTTACCTAGAGTTCCCCCTGAGGTGAGGCAAAGGAAGCATTTTTAGATACCACTTCTGCTCCATTCTGTGCTGAAAGTGACAGTTCAGATAATGTGTTTTTATCTGATCCATTGTTGGTTGGAAAAGCTCACAGCTGGTCCTTTTAACACCGTACAAGTGTATTCTTGTCAGATGACAATGTCACAAACCTGGCTTCCAGGTGATCGCCACAGTGCCGACAGAGCGGCTGCCATGCCTGAAGGAGGCAGGGCTGGGCCTGGAGCCCGGGGAGGAGGAAGGGGAGGAGCTGGCCGAGGACGAGGAGGAGATCGACTGCGCCGAGAGAGAGCTGCGCCGCGGGCAGATCCTCTGGTTCAGAGGCCTCAACCGGATCCAGACCCAGGTACTGCTTGACTGGACCTCCAAAGCAAATCATAACCATAACTCTTTCACAGGGATACACACACCCACACAGATATCAGACACAACATCACCTCAGCCAGAAGCTACACGTGGTCATGACACGCAAGCAGTTTGTTAAAGATGAATAACGGACAGATGTGAAAAGAACGATGAAAACAGGATTCATGAAGGACAAAGATCTTATCACTGTTTGTATCACAAAGAACATAAGAATCTGAATGTGTCTAATGTTTGCTCTTTTTTAACCTTTATGATAAAATGCAGATTATTTGTGGGGGGCGGGGCTTGTCTAGTATCATTGCCTAAATAAACTGCCAGTATCATGTCCTTTACAAACTAACATGAGAGACTTTTGGAAAGAAAGAAAGAAAGAAAGAACTCTTTTAAGAGATTATTGACCGATTATTGCATTATTGACTTTTCTTTGACAGATTCACGATTTTAGCAAAGTATAAACACTGTATGTCAATTGTTCTTCCTCTTCAAAAGTCAGTCTCTCTCATCTCGTCTGTGCTGTTCTTCTGACTTGTGCCAAACATAATGACTCCAGTTTTTTCTCTCCAACACAGCTAACCTTTCTGTTCTGGGTTCTCTAACTTGGAAGTGGTATTTTGCACACTTATAAACATCATGAGAAGAGGATAAATGCTCTGATTGCACGTGTGTGTGTGTGCGTGTCGCTGCAGCGGCACTTGTGTGTATGAGTGTTTACACACTGTGTACAGCCTATTGCAGAGTAGACAAGCTATTGACTTGCTTGATTACTTAAACGGATGGATTGTCACACTGCTTTGTGTGAGAATGGACAGTAAGACAGCAAAACAGCATGGACATGAACAACAATCTGTTAAAAGCCTCCTAAGCAGTGTTAGAGAGCCAGTCCAGACTCTCTGCTTAAGTGCCTGTCTTTGCGTAAAGTGGTCAGTTTTTTATTAAGGGCGCTTTGTCTGAGTGTGCAGACAAGAAGTACACACGCAAGCACACACACAGCCTTGCATACACACACAGTCATCATCTTTAATCTTGTTTATCAGTTACATTCAGAAAGCAGTTGTGATGCATATCACGGATGCACATTTGCCAACAAAAGGAATCAAAAATGCTGTTTCTGTCATTTTTGCTGTGACAGAAAATATATTAAAGGGATCACAACACACACACACACACGCACTCAGACCGGCCTTTCCTGCCCTCACTGAGTGCTGCTGTTTTGTCTCTGTCCTGCAGATGGAGGTAGTGAGCACGTTCAAGCGAAGCGGTTCGTTTCAGGGAGCGGTGAGACGGCGCTCCTCCGTGCTCAGTCAGCTCCACGACGTAAACACTATCTCTACCCCCTCTCACGTAGCTCTCTCCACCGCAACAGCCAATACCAGCCCAGCCCCTGGGAGTGAGTCCGCCGAACGCATGTACACACATGCACAAACACACACACACATATACCTGCAGACACACTTGCAGTCACCTTCTCTCTCTCACACACCCATTCATGACACAAACACACACTCTGCTGCACGGCACGTGGACTGCAGTATTTTTACTCTCTATGGTTGTGTCCCCTCCGGCTCGCTCGCTGCTCGTGTGTGTGCAATGTCTCCTCTCTTCTTTTCTCTTATTCTCCCCTTCAAACAGCACCCAGTCCCGACCGGCTGTGTAGTTCTGGTCTGATCTGGTCTGATCCAAATACAGTCCCGGTCCCAGTCCAGAATCTGTTTTGTTGTTGAGTGTTGGTCGGTGCAGGAGGCAGCTTGCTGTTCTCTCTCTCGCTCTCTGTTTGAGGTGTCCTGACAGAAATGGAACAGCGCTGTTTATAAAGAAAGAAAGTGACTCAGGTTTAAAACAACAAAAAGGAGAAGTCTCGGCTCTGAAGCAGTTTGATTTACTCTGACAAGTTAAGGACGCATCCTAAAGTTCAGAGAGCAAGTGGCAACTCCTCCTGCACCATGTGTTACTTCCTGTCTGTGAATGAGGTCAAGCGTGGTTACTGTGGTCGGCCCCGGCTGTAAACGTCTCTAATCTGAAAGAGTGGTGTCATTTCTTTTCTCTAAAAACCAAGAGAATCTAGCATTGCTCTAACAATTCTGTGATTCTGATTATACTGTAGAAAATGCTGCGACTAGTTTCACTGCCGTAGAATTCATACTCATTACCAAATGGCTTTCATACGGCTTCTGCAATCCTCTAAACTGTAAACCTTCGAGTATAAAAGCCCCATAACACACTGCTGTTTCCAAGACTTTGGTCCAAAAAAAAGTTTTCTCCTCTTCTACTGCTCTTGCTTTCTCCCTCCTCCTTCTGTTCCTCTCACTTATGTTCGGTGCTGCAATTGTTGTCAACTGGTTATTTCTGTAACAGTATTTCCAGCTCCGACGTCACAAGTTTGGCCCCCTGATGTCTCCAAAAAGTCCTGTTTTTTCTCTCTGTCCAGTCTGTTTTTTTTCCTCTCTCTCTCCATCACAGTTCTCTCCTCTTTCTTCTATATTTACGAGAAATTGCAGGTTCCCCGTTCGCAGAAAGATTCTTGGAAATGTGTTCTAATTGTTCTTCATAAGTAGAGTTGTTCTTCTGTAGAAGTATTTAGATTTTACCAGATCTAAATACAGGCTCTTGTGTAGCACACTGATAAGATTTCTTTAGTAGGTTTCTCTTCATTTTTTCTATTTTTCTTTTTTGTATCTTAATTTGTCCTTTACCTCATCCCTTTTTGTCATCCTTCCATCTCCTTACTAGAGTAGCGTCCACCCCTCATGTTTTCTCTTGATTTCTTTGTATGTCAGTTCTGCGGGTGCCTGTTTGCAAGTGTGTTTACGTGTGTGCATTTGCTGACATATCCGAGAGCCGTAGTTTGACTTCTGTGTGTTTCTCTGTAAGTGTGTGGGTGTTTGCGCCTGTGCTTGGACGCCTGTGTAGGAGTGTGTGTGTGCATGCATGCGTGCGGTTGTGCTTGTCTCTTCATTTGATTGTCTTCATCTGTCTTCTCAGTTGCTTCTCCTTACCTTCCTTGCTCCCTTCCGTCCATCCTTCCCTCCTCCCATTCCATGCTGCCCTCCACCCCACGTTGCTCCATCACCTTTAGGTGTAGATACAGAGAGACGCTGCTGACACCTCACTGTTGTGATCATTCTGCACAGACACTAGGAGTTACCAGAAAGCACATGCTTCTCTCCATCACTTTATAATATGTAATAAAATGTATTAACATCATTATTCAGAGCTGGACACTGCTGCAAGATTGGCTGCCTGATAGAAAAGACTAAGGTAATATGACAAAGGTGTGGAAGGTCAAAGTGGAAGCAGGGTTCACATCCCACCACTGTGAGCTCATTGCTTGCTTTTTCAATTCTTTTTCCTTCATTCAAAGAGCTTGTTGGGTTCAGATCTAAACTCAGCAGCAGTATGACACGCACTTGCATTGTGAAGTCATCTTCTTGTTCCTGATGAGGAACTGAACTGGGACAAGGAGGGAATGTGAATGAGCAAGCATAAAGTTTAAGTTTAATGTGACCCAGGTTTGCCTCTCACAATCACTTCCTGTTGTACAGAGGCAGCCCGTGGTCAGGCCGTGTTTACTTTAGCTTTCAGGATGGGGTTTACATAAAAAGCAGAATCCAGATAGTGTTAAATTTCTAACCACAGAAAAGTGTGATTGGACTTGATTGGACTTAAAGGATATGTCTGGTGATATTCTGTAGTTTTGCTCTTAGCTCTGTGAAGCTGTACTTAAACACAGCAGTGCTTTGAGCTAAATGCTAATGCAGCACGCTCACAATCAAAATGCTAAAATGCTTATATTTAGCAGGTTAATGTTTACCATGTTCAGGATAACATTTTCTAAGTAGCGCTAATAGCTAGCTGAGGCTGACGAGAATGTCATTAGTTCTGGTTTTTGATAAAAGTCACCAAATTTATTAAAACTCATCCAGTGGAGGACATGAGTGTCTGTACCAAATGCCATGTCAGTCCATCCACTATTTGTTGAGATATCTCAGTCGTTTCAAAGTCAGCCATGCCACTGGCATAGCTAGAAACACATCAGTGAGTCACACTGTTGCACTGGATGACATGTTCCTTCATTACCATGAACACACACAGTAGTTTATTTTGACTTAGTCCTACAGACACCCCCCCCCCCCCCCCCCCCACACTACAAATGATGTGCCTATGCGTTATCAGTACAGACTGACCTCTACCCCTGCACCGCTGCTCGCCCACAGTTAGCTTCAGGGTCATTACTGTACTCCACTACCCAGCGTTCTTTGCTAAGCAACTCCAGCACTCATACTTGGCTCTGTGCCCCGTTGCAGATGTGTGTAAGTCCTGATGTCGACACCGTCACCTCCTTGACTTTTATACTTTTACAGCCAAATCTGTCATCACTGGGTAAGAAAAGGGTCCAGGGATACCTGAGAGAAGCCTTTAAAAGATTAAACAGAGAAATTAAAATGATATAATTTTAGTTCCATGCTTTCATCCACCTGAGCTGTGCTGGACCTTAGTGATCCCTCTGGATCTAGAACCGATCTATGGATCCAGTTTGTTTTCATTTCAGACGGGTCTAGTTTGAATATGACAGTGTACTTTGGTCAGGGGAATAAGGGGGACTTGTCTTTGCTAAAGTTTTTTCGTAATCCAAAAGAAGATTTCACTTTTTGGGGTGTGAGTAGGAGACATGAGGAGGGTATGCACTGAACTGAGGAAGGGTTGCTGAGGTGCTGCCATGGATTAGAGCTCAGTCATCACATATCAGAGGGTGGGTGCTTCTCAGAGGTGGGACGCACGGTGAGAAATGGGAGCCATTAACCAATCATCTACCTCACAGCTTCTCCCTGTATTTATGTTGCAGTTTCTTCTCATCAGCAGTTGTTTTGCACACAGCAGCCTCTCTACCTTCCAGCTCCTATTTCCTTCTCGTACTTTAACCGTCATTGTTTTTCCATCAAGCACTGCTGAAAGAGCCGACAGGGAGAGAGGGAAAGAGAAAGAAAGTGGGTGAGAGAAATCAGTAACACAGCAGTGCCCTGGCCTCCTGGCCTCTCTGGTCACACTGTGGGCGTCATATACTCGAAAGTTTACTCTTTTCATGGAGACAAAATGAAAACAAACCAAGCGCTGACGAAGTGAGAAAGTAACATTCTGAAACCTTCTCAGTCTGCATGAGGTGTTTTTCTACTGTCTGACAGGCTCTTTGGAAAAACAGATAAGCACTGAACCTACTGCTTGACCGTCTCTGTCTGTCTGTCTGTCTGTTTGTCTGTCTGTCTGTCTGTCAGTCTATCATATATGCCAGAGTCATATATAGAGACTCCTCCTCGTTTGGCCGACTGCAGCACTGATCTCCATTCAGCTGCCTGACCATCCACCTCTCATAATCACAGTTTGGACTCCAGTCGGTGTTGCAGTCGACACTCAAAGCTTCTTCTCTGTTGATCTCATTTGGCCAAACTGTCTCTATGTAGGGCTCTGCCTGCCTGTGCCTGTCAGTATATTTGCATTGAACTGTCTGTTTCTTTTGAGCTCATGCTGCTTCTTTTCCTCTGTTTGGGCTTGGGGGAAGGGTGCATGGACCAACTGCCATGGCAAAGGAATGTGTTTACGCACACATACACCATATACTGCATAATGCACCTTGAAGTACTCTCATGGACCTCACTCTGATGTGTGTGTGCGTGTGTGTGTGTGTGTGAGAGAGAGAAACAGAAAGGGAGTGTAAGTGACAAAGATCTGATTCAGCATGACCTGGCTGCCTCTCTATGTGTGACAGGGCTGACGCCTGAGCTTTGCTCCGGCCTTTGAACCAATCACCTTCTGTTTCTAGTAATCTAACCAATCACACACTGTTCTAACCTGCTGATTCTCTGTGATGTCACCTTTCTGTTTTGCAAGACTTGTTTTGTTTAATATCCTGCAGCAACTTCATCATCAGCATCATCATCATTTCAATCACTCTGCTCTCCTCACTGCTGCATGGCCGCAGTACATTTTGCACACATGCGTGTGTGTGTGTGTGTGTGTGTGTGTGTGAGTGAGTGAGTGAGTGAGTGAGTGAGTGAGTGTGTGCGCGGAGAGATGCTGACTGACTAACTCACTGTCTGGCTGTCAATGTGTTTGCGTGTATGAAGCAGCTCTCTTTAACAAGCAGCCCTCATGATTGACAACAGTCCGATGCATGCAGACGTCAGCCTCCAAGCTGCACGATGTGGAAACAACTCAACTGTTGGTTCAGTCAGTTAAACTGCTGCTGCATGCATGTTTGTGTGTTTGTGTGTTTGTGTGTGTGTGGTCACTGCTATAGGTTCTTGCCAAATTCTTATTTTATTGTACATGAAACTAACACACTCACCATTCCTGCTTCTTCTCCATTTGTGCCTAACACCCCTCATCTGTGTGTGTGTGTGTGTGTGTGTGTGTGCATGCATGTGATCCAATATGCTGAGGTACGAGTGTTTTCCCCACACATACTGTTTCACCACCCCCCCCCAACACTCGTATATATATATACACACACACACACACACACACACACACACACACACACACACACCCCATGTGTGTATGAAGTGAAGTGTCTGCAGCTTCTGTGGTCTTTGTGATGGTGGCTACTGAAGGCTCTCGTCCTGTGAGGTTTGATTGGAGTGTGAGAACTGACAGAAACATGTCATCAGTCAACTCATTTTCAAACACTTTGGGTTGTTTTTTTTGTTTTTTTTTACTTATGTCTGTTGGAGACATACAGGGTCAGGTGGACTCTGTTGAAACTGAATTAGTCAAGATATTTGTGCTCCCAAGTTTGATTACAACTTGAGATATGAGTTTGGTAACTTGAAATGGAATCATGTCCTCTACACAAAATAAGTGCAGCGAAAAGTTGAGGTTGCAGATACACTATCCTTTAAATTAGGTGATTGTTCCAAACTCATGTCAAGATGTCCTGTCTGAACAGGACCACTTGTTAACTGTCACGTACGAGAAATTTGAAAAATGAAAAATCATTGGCCCACCTTGTGCTTTTATCACATGATCCCTATGGTGACGGATACAAGATTTATGTTGTTTGTGTTTCAGAACTTTCCCTCTTTGGTATTTAGATTTGCCAGTTATGTGAAGAAATAGTTTTACCTTTTGAGAAATGCACCTATTTGCTTCCATGTTGGGAGTTATATGTCAGCCAGTTTAGCTTAGCTTTAGCACAAAGTGGAAGTGGGGAGAAACAGCTAAGCTGGCTCTTTCTAAAGATAATAAAATCCACTTACCAGCACCTCCAAAGTTCAAGTTACACTCAAAAATTAGTCGTTTGTTGAGCGTGTTGTCTGACCACGTCAGAAGTCAGACGTGTTTGTACCGAATCCGAACAACTGAGGAAGGGAAGACGGGAAAGGAAGAGAAGGGGAGACGCGATATTTAAAGACACTGGTAACAGAACATAATCATAATGTCTCACTCGGTGGTTCACATGAAAAGTGACAGAAATAGTTGTAAAACAAATGAAACCCTGCTTACTTTCTCACCTCTGCACAGCTGGCCAATCACTGTGTGCAAGGGTGTTTCCAGAGCTGTTGGACCATCCAACAGCAGTTCTCACAGAGTCTACTGGTGCTTTAAAGTGCACTAATTTACATCAACAACTTTCAGTTTCTCTACAGATTAAATCAAGGAAAGACCACTTTTTACTTACTGACCTTTAAAGGTGCTGGTAGGCAGATTTTGTAACTTTGGGACAGAGTGAGGCTAGCCTCCGTTTACAATCTTTATGCTAAGCTAAGCTAACTGGCTGCTGGCTGTAGCTTCATATTTAGCACACTGAAATGAGATTGGTATCAGTCCTCTCATCTAACCCTCAGCAAAAAAAAGGATTTAAACATATTTCCCAGATGTTAAAATACTCCTTTAACTTCGTCTCCAAAAGACTGTTGCTCCTTGTCCGTGAGCATTTTGGTTCAATCCAGCCAAAACGAATATTTTCAGCTCTTACAACAGCTCTCAGTCAAAGAAAGGTTTACACAAGATAAACCGAAACACGTGAGAAATTAGATGTTATCTTGTGTGAACTGACTGTAGCCACCTGGTCCTGAGTGTGTCTAGAATGTCTGTCTGTCACTCTGTTTGTCTGCTGGAGGACACAAGTCCGTCTGTCTCTGGGTTTCCCTCGTCTCTTTTTCCCCTTTCTTATGTCTGACTTTGTTTTCTCTCTTTCCTGTGGTCTCTATCTCTTTTCCTTCTTCCTATTGGCAGATGCGAGTGGTGAAAGCATTCCGTAGTTCGCTGTATGAGGGCCGGGAGAAACCGGAATCCCGCAACTCCATCCACAACTTCATGGCCCACCCGGAGTTCCTCATCAATGACCTCATCCATAACATTCCGCTGATCGACGACACTGACGTGGACGACGAATCAGAGCTCAGCAGATACCAGCACCTGCACCCGGCCCTCCGCAAGCCGCCGCCCCCACCCACCCAGCCCCAGCCCTCGGCCCGCACCCGCCCCACCCGCCCTTATCGCCAGTATAGCCTCCCGGTGACCCCGTGCAACCGAAACAACAACAACAATAGCAGCAGCAGCAGCATCAGTTCAGTGGTCCCCCACGGCAACAACAACAGCACCAATGCAGTTACTCCCAGCAACCGGAGCCCCCACCACCACCACCAACACCACCATAACCACCATGGCAGGGACAGGCTGGTGAAACCCTCTGCCCCTCACCTGGCCCACCTCTACTGCGTGGAGACCTCGTTATAACTGAGCTGAATGTGGGTCGGGGGAGAGAGGAGAAGGGGAACGGAGTCTTGGGTAGGGGGAGGAAAGGGGAGCGGAAGAGAGGGCTGAGGACACACACATGACATTTTCATCCAATGTCCTTTACAACAAGCTAAAAGGAGGGAGTGAAGGACGAGGGAGGCACAGGAGGGAGTGGACAATGGCCGGAGACTTCTGCTCGCAACTCCCTGAGAACACTGCGACTTTCCCTCCCTTCGCCCTTGCTCCGGCTCTCTTAGTCTGACCCCTTGACACAACAACCCCCTCACCCCCTCCCCACCCCTCTCCGCCCTCGAACCCACCGCCACTGTCCGTCACCCTGCCTGACCTCATGCACACTCGTCACACATACGCACAGATCTGCTCTTGCTGCGTTGTCCTGAGGGACGGTGGGTCGGGGAGGGTGGGGGGACGGACATCCAAAAAAAAAAAAAGAAAAAAAAAACGACATCCCTCAACGCTTCAGCAGAACAGGGCCATGTGGCAATGGGGGCTGACTCACTCTGTTTCTATTGGTGTTCATCATTAGTGTTGTTATCATTACCCACCTACCTACCTGCCATGGCACCACTGTCACCTCCACCATCGTTTATCTGGTTAGAATCTGCAGCCGCTTTAAAATCACTACTTTGCTTGCGATATAAGTAAAAGGCTTGTTAAAGCTTTAACTAGACTTCAGTCATTTTCATCCTCTTATTCCTTTATTTCTCAGCATAATGGTGCTCATTCATTTCTTTCTTTTACATTGCTTGATTTATTTTCTCCCTCTAAAGGTTTTACATTGAGCTTTTTCTTTTTTTTAAATCTTCTTTTCTTTCATTCCTCTCTCTCTTTCTGTGTGTATGTGTATTGTCTCGTCTCTTCTGAAAAAAAAAAAGAACAAAAACAGAAATGGCAAACTAAGATCCTGTTCATTTAAACCTAATAGTAAATAGAAAGGCTGCAAAAACAACTAAAGGAGGGGAGAAATAAATATATATACATATATGTATATATATAATTTGAATGTTTGGGAAGCGACTACACAGAACTCTTCATGTTCACCATTGTTCTTTCTCCAGCCCTACCTGCCCAGTCCTTGAATGTCACCTCATGAGGCCACATGACCTGTAATCTGTAATACTGTCCATCCTGCTATGAGATGATACAGTGTGTGCAATCTCTCATTGATTTTGATGTATACATGTATACATACAGTAGCCCCATACAACACTAACTTAATTTACAGCCTCCTGCCTTGTTGATGAAACAATGAGTAAGTATGGGTAATGTCTACGGACATCATCTGGGGTGAGCCCATGGGTGATGTCCTCCTCCAGTCTCTTCATTTCTGTTTCGTGTTCCATCACCTTCTCTCTTGCTGTTCCTCGTTCCATTTTGTTATTTCCTGTGCTCACTTTGTCTCTCGTCTCGTCCCTTCTGGTCTCTCGTCAGTGTGTCTGTGTGTGTGTGTGTGTGTGTGTCAGCTTTTCTTGGAAAAAAAAAAGCTGAATGCTTGTGAAGCATTAACCCTTTAAATGCCATCAAACACACAATGCACAGGCGATGGCCCTTTAAGACTAACATGCACTCACTTCAGACCTGCTCCTGCTCATGTGCCATTGGGTCATCTCCATCCTGTACCAGTGTCCTCTCCATGAGTATTGTGGACAAAGAGATTGTTTCATTTGACCTGTCTGTCATTTTTACAGACAGGGGGGGGGGGGGGGAAATAATCACGGTTTGATGCTGGAAAGCAACCAACCACTCAAGCTATCAGGCCCATGTCTAATGTCAGTGTTCTAGCTTTACACCCAAAGCCCACTCAGCTCTATCAGGTATGACCAATGAGAGCTTATGTGTCATGTCTGTGTGTCCTGTACTGTGCATTCCTCATCATCATGATGTACAATAAGCTGATTGGGATACCTTAAAGGAACAGTTCCACATTTTGGAAAATGCACTTATTTTATTTTATTTATTTTTTTTGCTGAGTTAGATGAAAAGATGGACGCTGTCATGTCAGTTAGCAGTAGGTCAGCTGAGCAGTAAGACTGGAAGCAGCTAGCCTGGCTCTATCAAAAGAAGTGGGATTGTTGTGACAGTGCATTGTGCTGCAGGAGCCTGTCCAGTCCTGATGTGGAGTTTGAGTCAGCACCATCAGACACTGTCACCACTGCCAACTACAGGAGCCTGGACGCTTATCTTCCTATAACAGACAGGTGTCGATTTTAGCAGAAAAAATGAATTATTTGAATTAGTTCATCCATTTTATGCTGTTTATTCCGGTCCAGGCCACATCCATTAAATTAACTGTATTATTAGGAAGTATTGTTATACACAGCTGGGAAGTCTGCCGGACAGTATGACAGTGAATCAGGTATTCAGTTACCTTCTTTGTGCTATTAAGAAGATCTTAAAAATGTAGAACTCAAAGGTCAATCCTGCAGAAACCTCGCAAAAACAAAGTTGAGGTGGTTTTCTTGATGGTTATGTCGGTATTGTCAGACAGTGTCTTGGCTCCGTACCTAGTCATTATAGTCCAGCATTAAAACCACATTTTTACACTTGGGCTTAAGCAGTGAGAGGTGCTGGTGGAATGAGAGCGAGTTTCCAGTCTCTGTGCTAAGCTAAGCTAACCAGCTGCTGGCTTCAGCTTCACACTGCACAGACAGACCATGAGAGCTTCAGCCTTCTCCTCTAACTCAGAAACCTGTGAGGGTATTTCCCAAACTGTTGAACCAGTGCTTTAAGACGTATTATGTTGAAGCTGTCCGATGTAAATGGACATAACACACTGCATGAGTACACCCCAACAACAACAACAACAACAAAACAAATAAATGAAGAAGAAGAAAACACTTGGATAGCCAACCATATGAGGACGTGTGCAGCGCCCATGACATCACATTCCACCGTCACCTCGTCAAACTCCACCTCAACATTCCATGTAACATACATTCCAAACGACTGCATCACATTCCAGACTGGGTGTGAGAGTGCCCTCCTGTATCCCATGTTGCACTAGGTGTGGGTGAACCGCTGACTTCATGTTGCCTCGGAGTGTGACTGCAATGCAATGCAAACCTGGACACCCCCCCCCCCCCCCCCCTCCCCACCCCTCCCCACACACATACCACCACCTTTTCCTCTCCCTCTCTCCCCCTCCCCTCGGTTGTCCCCTGTTAACTTCCCAGAGTTATCAACTGGTCCCACCGCCAGAGAAAGTCGAGGGCAGACAATATGCAACAGACTGCCATATGAACAGCTGTTCCCAGCCGTAGGATTAGACATACGGTCACAGGGATGATAACACATGCAAACACAGAGAGAGAACACGTCTGTCCTGCGGGTTCTGTTTCAGGATGCGCGCAGGGCTCTCTGGGAACACCCTTTCCTGTACAGAACTCTGTCTTGAATGCTCATCATCATCATCACCACCCTGACCTGACCTGTGGGAGCAGGCGGGTGGTGACATTGTATTGGTCTGTCTGTTTTGAAGCATGCATTTGGTATCATTAATGTCACTCTTTATGTGTTGGTAAATCATTTAGGCTACTGTCACTACTGTGTGCTATGATCTCTCCACCTCTGCTGTCTCTCTCTCTCACACACACACACTCATATCCTGTTGAAGTCTAACCTATTCTATTTCAGCACCTCTTAGCAAAGCTTTCTCAGTGCTTTCTGCGGTATACAAAAAAAAACCCACACACACACACAGACACACACATACATACACCAAACAACAGGGGGATAATCTACAGTGGTGTAAATTTGACTGTCCAGTTCCAGCCATCTCTGTCCATCCGTCCAGCCACGTTACATCATGATGTTGTGAGACAGTTTCACAGAAGGCAAAACACAATGTGAAAATATATTATATTTATCAAAATTATAAATTGTACAACTGCACCACTACTGTACAGATCGCCCAAATGTGCACATGTGCATCTTTGATTTACAGGTACTATGTTCCTGTTACACGTTTTTTTTTTTTTTTTTTTGATGTTTCTTTCTTTTAATCCTATTGCTTTTTGTAAAGAGAGGAACAACAAAATGGAAGCGCTTGTATATTATTATTATTATGATTATTATTGATTTTCTCCACCGGTGCTCCCACTGATGGAAAAAGACAGTTGCACATTCTCCTGAGCATATTCTGAGGGCTGTGTTTTCTGTCCAATTGAACAGCCCCTGAAGTGTGCAGAGGTGTGGAGATGCTTATAGTCTCTTAAGACCAGAGACACCACTCTGTAAATAGAGAACAGGAGATACAAATGTACCTCATTATGATCTAAAGGACTGGACAAAGTGGGGACCCAGGGAGGATGGAGAACTGGAGGGTGATACAGAGCTAGAGACTGCAGAAGTGCAATGCGTCCGCGCATTGTTAAGGCTGCTCTTTTAGATCTGCTACAAGTTTTTACTGCCATGTTAGGGTGGGAAGAACTGACGGTTTTACATTATTCATTATACATACTGTTGTAAATATTGTGTGTGGAATGGTCCCCCTTCTTGCACAATGCAGTGCTGTTCTGCAGACAGAAAATGCAGCCTTAACTGTGCTGAAATGAAAAAAGACCAAAAAAAAGTAAAAACAAAAAGCAAAACAAAAAAAAAAACCAAAACATAAAGACTATTGAATATATTAAAGAGTTACCTGCCTGTTATTTAAGCGAATAAATATCTATATATGAGAAAGAACACACCTGTATACTGTAGACTAAATCTGTATGGAAATCTAAGAGAATTTAATGAGAATTAAGTCCAACACCTTTTGTCTGTATGAAAGAAAAAAAAATACATCAAAGTATTCTACAATAATAACTTTGACAAAGTCTGTGTGGTCCTGTGTTGTTTGTTCACAATGATGAAAGACTGTACTGACCTTCACACCCTGCAGAGGTGTAGTGTTTATGCACAAACCAACACACAATACATGTTGTGATGAAGGTGTGTGTGTGTGGGGGGGGCAAACGCACAGGTGTGATGAATAACATTAACAAAAGGCCTGACTGAATCTGTGTGGGCTGGGTGCTCACCCCTCTGCAGCCTAAAAACACCCAGTCAACATCTGTGTTTCCTACACACACTGGCCATTTTTTTTTAAATGTTACTGCTGTTTTGGATTTTTCACAGAAACCAATTTTGAAGTAACATCCATTTTAGGATGTCTATGGAAACAAAATCTAAAATATATTCTTCCAGTGTTTATAAAAATCGGGAAAGCTGTCTCCAGTGGTTTGGGGGTAAAATGTCTCTGGGAGATCATTTCACCAACTCGTGCATCGTTATGTCTAAAAAATGAATAAGACATAAATAATTGTGATAAATCAAAAAAAAATGTTGAAGAAACATCACTGCTCGTTTCTTTGAAAAACCAAATGTAACAGTAATTAGGTCCACTGGTGCTTTACCTGAACATATATTACACTTTTAAAACTCAACACAAGTCCTGTCTGGGCTGTTTTGAACACACACTCTATGAGCTGATGTCCATTCACACCAGACAGTGGAGAGGATGTGTCCAAACACTCTTTAACAGACTTGCTGTAGGTCAGGTCAGAGCACAGTCAGACTTTTGAGAAACCTTCATTTTGTTTAATAAAGAAGTGTTGGTGGCTGGATAAACTGTCCACATCAGTTATTTCTCAGTCTAACTGGATCTTTGCTGAGATGACTTTGGTCACTTTCACTCAGACACATCTTCCAGTAGGTGGCGTCCCTGCCTGGGTCACACCTGTGCACAGAGCTATGGTGACTTATCTGAACCCTGCTACGTACGGTTATGGTTATGAAGGACACTGGCATTTGACCTGTCAGAAGGAAAAAAAACAATGGCTCTGCTCATTCATTGACAGCATGGAAAAAACAGGACCCTGAACCTGAGGCAGCTAAATGGAATTCAGCCATCATTCATTCACAGCTGCACTTTTACTGCTGTGACATATCAAAATACCACAAATAGCAGGAATGAAATGCAACTTCAATGCTCTGATTACTTCACCTGTGTTTGACAGGTCAAATGATCTGCAGTGAGAACAGCTTACTGGTCTCCATGAGCTAATTAATTATAGCCACAGCATCTATCAGGTTACTCTGTTATAGAGTCCATACATGAGTCAGAACATTATGAGTGGAACAGGCTCTGAGCAGCCTGCAGCCCACACGCAGCGGGCGGCCATGCTCCCACAAACATCATTTACATTTTCTGCAACTTGCAGCAGTTTGTTAGTTCAGACCAGTCAGGAAAGCACCACCACGCTGAAGATGCTCCACTTCATGGTTTGTGGTCCCTCCTCAGACAGGAGGTCAGGGGCTCCTCACCACTGCTGACAGCATTCATTCATTCATCAGTCAGTGCTCATAATGTTCTGACTCATCGCTGTACATATGACGTGTCAGTCGTCGTTGGCACCTACAAACTGTGAACAGGGCCATCATCACTGTTTGTTGTTCTAATATCAGTGTTTATGTTTTTATAAGTTGGTCCCAAAGACACTTGGAAATGATGCAGAGCTCTCCACCTGGGTTCACTGTGAACACACTCAGACCTAACGAATGAGCTGGAGGCGAACTCTGTGGTTCCTCCTCAGCCCTCAACACATACTGGTCTCAGCAAAACCTGCACTGTACACGTCCACTATGGTACAATTTTGTCAAACTCTGCACTATTGAATTCAAAACATTACAAATGGGTGCAGTTTAACTTACACACTCAAACGATGTATTTTTAAAAACTGTTGCTGCAGTCTGACCCTGCTGGACTCAAAAGTCCCCATCTGAGACGTCAAACCAAAGTCAAGGTCAGGGCCATGTAAATGGAATGTAAAGATCTGAACTAATCTGCTCCACACAACAGGACTAATAAAGTTTCCTGAAAATAAACAGACAACAGGATGACTAGTGAGCCAGCATGAGATGCTAACATTAACTGATGTCAGCACAACAGCTGCTCAGCAGTTTCCTATTTATTCAGTGCTTTGAAGTAACATGGTGGAATAACACCTGAATGACTGTGTGAATTTTGTTTTCCAGTCATATTGTTGACAGGTTTTAGCCCATGAACTTCAGATCATTTTTTTTAAATGTAGTTCTAACAAGAACTGCAGAGACTCAAAATCTCACAGTGAAGTATACTGTAACAAAAGCACAGACTGCTGTGAAAAGTCATTGAGTGCAAGATGTGTTGCAGAGAATCTGTCATGAGTCAGATAACAGAACAGTTAACAACACTCTTAGTGAAATGATCATTTCCATCTTACACTGTTTGAAACCAGTTAGGTTACTGTGCAGCTGTTAATAGTTTTGTGAAGTACACTTATTTCCTTTCTTTTCAGGAGAAGAATGACACCGCCTCTCATACCTGTATGAACATGGAGCTACAGTCAGCAGGTTAAAAACTAGCCTTTGTCCTAATCTACTAAAATCTGCCACCCACCAGACAGCTTGTCCTCTGAGCCTAGTCCAACCCTCTGAAGTCCCAGCGCACGCTCCAGCACATGCATGACCATCCAACTCTCATTTCATGTTTCTGTCTCTCCCTCTTTGCCTCTTTTCAGGTAACAGCACCACTCCTGTATTTCCTTCACAATAAAAGCAGCCCACTGATTTGATTTTTCAAGGCTGAAACCTGAAATTCGGAACAGGCAGAAGTGCGGCTGAACTTTTAGAAACTTTCTCGGTTGCCACCGACACAGCAACAGAGCTGTAAAACAAAAAAAAAAACTGGGGTGTGGGTGAGAACATAACAGGTAGGACACATTCAGTCCAGCTACTAAGCAGGACCACAGCAGTGAGGAAGCTGTCCCCTGATCATCTGATTTGATAGTAGTTTAGAGGCAGAGCAGGTTCTGATAAATGTCTGTGTGTAATTAAGTGATTTGAAGTAAAAGGGCTAAAACACAAGCAGTATGATTCATCTCTGTGGGCCCCTCTCATACTGACAGCTTTCTACTTCCATCAAATGTGATCTTGGTCATTTGTTTTGACAACCTTTACCAGACTTGACCCAAATGTTCAGGAAAAGTAAGACCTTTATCGGCAGAGAGCTTGCTGTTCAGAAAGAGAAAAAGAGATGCATTAATATCAACAGTACAGAGCAAGACACAGAGCAGATATATGTTAGTCAAACTTAATGAAAATATGATTTATTTGTCCAACATTTCTCAAATGCCATTTACTTCAAACAATATGAATTCAAAGTTATATACACATTTACATTTTGTTACACTTGATCAAAATGGGCAATTTCATCACTTAAAGCAGATCACTTTGGATGTATCTACTGAACACACTCCCATACGTAAATATATACAAGACATGATTCTGAGACTATTAAGCCTCTGGTAGCATTGCTCCAAGTGATGGAGCAGCCGTAGTCAGCCCCTAAAAAAAAGGCTGCATAAGCTATGCTGACAAGACCTACAGCTACAGATGTTGTGGGGGTTTGGTAAAAGGTAATCACTTATACCATCGTTACCGATACTACCTTTAAAAAATACCAGGCCAGGTTGGCAGCAGCTTGTCCAGCCTCTTCGCCTTCCACCAGCAGAATCCACTTTAGCATAAAGAAAGATAGGTGGTGCTAAATGAAAGTATTCTTTTGTACAGTGGTGCAGGTTCACAAAGAGATCAGTTCTCACCAAAACAAAGGATAAGCGTCCGTTTCTTTTTCCATGGATTACTGCACATAATTGTAGTTACATGTTTCCATGGATTACTGCCGTCCAATTTCTATTCCAATTTGACAGCTGATTCAAAATCACTCTTTGTGGACCTTCACCTTCATCTTAACATCTTAACATTCAGGATACTTTTATTTAACTCTTGTTAACTAAAAGCAAATCACAGAACAAACCATTAACAAAAGAAATGATAAAAGCACTCATAATCCACTTAGCTGGGAACAAGAATTGTATAAAAACAGAAGTACTAGGGTTGCTGCTGATCGCTTCAAGCCTGTTGAAAAAAAAAAAAACCAACAAAATGTCTTTTCGCATCTGATCCTTACCATGGAGTCAAGCAGGTAAAGGTGTTCAGAAAGCCACTCATCCCGCATGGTGGATCAACCATTACCTAGAAGAAACTGTCAACAAGGTTTAGCAGTAACGTGTACTCAATCCATCATCAGACAAAAACACATGCACATTCAGCAGTTCTTAGGTAATCTTAACTAACTCAACAGTGTTCATCCACCTTCAAGAAGTTCAGTACACTGAGCCATATCAAGTTCAGTCTGAATATCTGAGAACAGAGAGAAGTACTTGACCCTACATTGTGAGCGATGTGCTTGCACTTTCTGCACACTTAGTGCAGAACTCCACTGAGACGTGGTTCTTGTCCACATGCAGACACACGCCACCAGATGTCTCTTTCTCCTCCACTTTCACGCGCTTCCTGGGTAAGGCATAGTCGTGGTCGTTTGAGTTGGACCCCTGGAAAAGCGAGGAAGATAATTTCATCCCATTCACACCGCTCAGTCTGGACAAGAGCTGGGCTAACATGCTCTCATTGGCCAGCACAGCTCTCAGGTACCTGGTCTCATCTTCCAATTCCTCCACTCTCTTGGTCAGGTGAGAATTTTCCTGTTTGAGTGCGTTGTTTTCTGATGACAGGACGCCGACTTTCTTCTCCAGGCTGTTGACGTATTCTTTCTTCTTGAGACGGTTCAATCTGGCAGCAATAGCATTTTTGTTGATCGTGTGGCTTGACTGGTTTTGTCTATTCTTCATCTTGAGGTCAGATGACATTCTCTCTGGAGATGAGGCTGTTGAAGCATCAAACCCGGAATCTCGATCCTTGGTGCAGTACACACCAAGATCAGCCAACTCTAAATCAAACAGTGGGGAATCAGTGTCTTTTTCAAGTGTCCATTTTAGGTCTTCAATTCCAAACAGGTCATCTAGCTCTATTCCACCAGAGTCGATGTCGTCAGCTGGGAAACCCACAGAGGGGCTTGGGAGATCCTCTACAGTTTCCACTGCATCCACCACTTCAACCTGAAGAGACTCTGTGTTGTTGTTGTTAGTACGGCCTCTTCTTCTGGTGATCATTGTGACTTGACAGTGGGACCGCAAAGATGCTGTCCAGAAGATATCTTATAATTCCTCACCTTTAGAGACAAAGAAAATATCCAGTTAGTGTGGAATCCTGCATCAAATAACTGGTACATTTACCAAGGAAAATACTGACTTTAGTCAGTGTAGGACAATAAAAAGTGTTGACTAAAAACGTGAGTTCATTTCCCCATTTTATAATATAAATCGGCTAAGCAAGAAACTATGCATTTTAACTTTGTGCTTAGAACAAATCTATTACTCAGTGTTAAATTGTTATAAATATTTGTCACCCTTAACATTTAAGTGCACTAAACGTGACATACTTTGCAAAAGTGCTTATATTCAGATACTCGATGTGACTAAATAAATCTAGACCGTGTCATCTACTTAACACAGTTTGCTCCTGACATCCTCCATTTTCTTACAGGCGCACAAAAGGCTGAGGTGTGTGTTGGCTGAACGTATTACCAACGTATCTGACTTGCTGCTAAAGCTAGGCCCGATAGCATTAGCACTAGCGCTACGCTTTGTTATGCGACTGCTTAATAATCCACCCAGTCACACACATTCTTCACTGTGAATGTTTTCTCACTGTTCCCATACTTTGCACCTGATTCGTCCGATCGACAAAGGATAACAAATGTTCTGCGTAACATTACCCATGCTAACGTTAGAGTTAGCTTGCTAACATGGCCTTGATATCTCAAGCTGCACATTTGCTTTTGCGTCCTGCCAACGTTAGCTGGAAGGCTAACATGAACTTAAGTAAAATCAATCTAACTATTCTGTAGCATTAAACAAGTCAGCATCTAAATAACCAGCTGGTGTCCGCTCAATTTTCGTTAGCGGCAGCTAAAGTTAGCTAAAGTCATGTGGCATTAAAGTTAAGCAACACAACTCGTGTATGACGCAGCATATTTTAAAGGTACTTCTTTGATGAACAACTTACCCTGCGGTTTGGAAAATAAATACAGTAATAAGCTAAACCAACTGATTGGCTAAATGAAACAACCTTGGTTAGTGAACGCTTTCTCCACGGCTCACAGCTTAAAAATGAAACAATAACGCGGGCTAACGACTGTGATCGAGACCAACGACCTGAACGACGACCCGCGAACACACATCCGGGGAAATTCTTCAAAATAAAGGTCCCACTGAACTTTGCTCAGTGGACAAGAATTTCGGATTTCAACATGGCGCACTCCGAACACCGCTCTCAAAACAATCACAAATTATAAGCTTCGTAAAAGCAGTATTTCTTACATATTTGTGTTGCATTGTAGGCCTATTATATTTTATACAAGTGTCTCAGTTTTTCAACAATCTTCCTTGTTAATTCCTAATTCTAGTTCTTATAATTTGTAGTAATTTAACTACTTTGCCCTAATGCTGCTATGTTTTCTGTGTCAACCATTAGAGATATAGTAACAGAAATGTAACATGTACTTCGTGTTTTCTCTTATACCATTGTCAGGAAATCTTTAGTTGTGAATCCATTACACTGTAGGGCGTGTAAGGAGACACTTTTATTTTGACAGTATTGCAGCTTTCAGTCTGAAGGCAGTCTTCTCATGCTGCAATTAGTCATCTTCACATTAGACAGGTGACTGTAATTCAGCTCCATGAACCCAGCACTGTAAAATAACAGATTCCTTAAGTAGAGAAACGTTTTTATTAAACAAAAGTGTGAAAAAGAAGATGCATTTCACAGTATCCCCTCTCCCGAGTTTTCAAATGAAAGGGATCCACTGAACTGTATTAACAGAGCAAGTTAACTTGCATGGCAGGTATAAGAGAAAAACAACCTCACTGTACAACATGAAAGCTTTTATAAATGCTTTACACGGGGCTGCAACTAACAGTTACTTTCAGTAGCAACTAATATGCTCATGTTTAATCTTTTTATTAATTAAAGAAACTTCTTCTCTACAAAAAGTTAAAAAAGTGAACATTTTGGGTTTGGACATTTAGTCTGATATAGTAACTGAAGACACCATCTTGGGCTCTGGGAAATGACACTGGGCATTTTACACTATGAATTGAGAAAATGAGCACTTAATTGTCATAAAAGTAAGTTAGTTGCGATACTAAGTGATACAACAAAGAAGCAAATCCTTACATTTAAGACACTGAAACCAGTGAATGTTTAGGGTTCTTGCCTTATAAATGTCTCAGATAAATGACTTGTGTTGGTGGAATAAAACAGTTAATCAGATGTTTGCATTTTTGTTTTATCCCACAACAAATGTAAGTACTGAGATTTACATAACATTTTATTTCTTTTTTTTTACAAGTGTCAAAACAAGAGAACACACCTTAAACAATATACCATCAGCGAAAGGCCTGTATTTCACAATATTACAACATGACTCAAAAAAGTTGCAGTCCAGATTTCAGCTTGTTAACATCACTGTGGTTCCAGAGGAGACCATCAGCTGTTCTCACTGCTGCAGAGACTCCTGGGACGCTGTGTGTTGCGTTGCTCTCCATCTCCACTGGCTGGTCAAAGAGGGTCATTGTTGAGTAGTTTTCCACCATAAGACATGAAGGGTCGTCTGACTGTCCAGGGACTTTACCAAGAGGATAGTTCTTCCACAAAACTTTATCAACACACACCTGCCACGGAGAACCTCTGAGCAGCTTAGCTTTTTCAGCCTGAACATCTGCCCATTTGTACTCCTGGGAGGACTCACTCCGCTCCGAGTCAGCCCTGGAACGCCAGGAATGGCTGTAGTGTTGTGAATACTGCAGCTTCTCATGCAAACTCTCCAGTGTGTATATGGGCTGTTGTTTCTGCTCCGGAGAAGGATCAAATTCAGAGTGTGCGGTCTGTGTGTAGATGGAGCAGAGCTGCAGCAGCCTCTGTCTGGTCTCCAAAGGGAGAGGATGTTCCATGTCATCCAGGATTAGTTGGAGCAAGTGAGGTGTGCTGATACAGGGAGCATCCAGGCATGCTGAGAGCAGCTGCTGCCACCTTAGCTGCATGCGGTTTACAAAAATCCTGTCCTTCATTCTGGCCTTCTTCTGTCCCTTTGTTTCAAAATGGTATTCAAATTTGTTGCTGTTACAGACGATGACTTCTGAAATCCAAGCAGAAAGGTAGAAAGACCTGTGATTATTCTGCTCTTTGGTGAGCAGCTTCAGTTCAACAAAGAGCTTCTCCAAGAGGAGGTGAACAAAGGTTGGTGAGTTGAGAATCTTCAGGAGGGGCAGCCAAAAACGCAGGAAGGCCTGAGGAAGTCTGGGTTCAGTGGGACTGGGACTGGCACCGGCAGAAGTGTCACAGCCTAATGTTTCCAGTTGTTCAACAGTAGGAATCAGAAATCCATCTTCCAGCAACACATCGATCAGCAGATCACTTGACTCCAGAGCAAACTGCTTGATCTCACCTAGTAACCAGCTCATGTCTGCAAAGGGGGATGGCCATGAGCTCTTCTCTTTGTCTTTAGGAAGCCCATTAAGAGTCTGGTACTGCTCCTTTTCAAAAGAAATCAGAAGTTCCCGAGCATTCTTGTAGGCCTCCATTTCTCTTTGCCTCGCAATGAGCTCATCATCTTGGCGCTTCAGGTCAATCTCCTCATCCTCTCCATCTGACTGCGACTCCCAGTCCTCATTAGGCCCTCCTCCCAGCTGCCTGGACCAGTACTCGTGCTGGAGCCACTCCAGAACCACCTTACATCCCTTTCTGCACCACTTCAAGTTAGGGAGCTTCCGGTGTGTGAAATCATGCCTCAGGTCTACCACCCACTCTGGGATGTTCAAGTTCCCAGCCAGCCGCCTCAGTGGTCGGGCTGTTCTCCCCTGCTGTCGCTCAGTGATCAAATTGACAAACCTCACCAGAGCCGCTCCGTAAAGCAGGACCAGGTCATCTCCGTCCAGCTGTCCGGACCGGTCCAGCACCTGGCACCTCACCAGGTCGGCTGTGCAGTCCACTGCCACAGGACAGCTGTTGGCATACCTGCATTTCCAGGCTGATATCCTCTGCAGTGCGTACCTCTGTAAGGCGGAGTCCTTGGAGTACAGATACTCCAGAACCTGATCCCACTCAGCTTTGTTGACCCACGCTACCACATGGCGTTTTTTCTCTGCGCTCCTCTTCTTCATTTTAACGGCGGAACAGACGTACGGTAAACTTACGTTAACACCGTCTACACATAGAAACCTCTGTCTTCAGACAGCCACTCTCTTCAGTCTCTTACAAAAACAGCTTTATTTCGCAGCGTGAGCGAGCTCCTTACGCTACAATTCACCCAGTTACCCAGAGTACCGCATCCCGGAAGTTACGTTTCTTCTTCTACACGTTTTAAAGCGGTTGTCAAAAAAACAAAATGGAGCATTACTGCCGCCATCTTTAATGGATCTAACCTTATGTCTTATACAGTCTATGGATCTAACTGGACTGTAGTTAAGTCTACTAATAAAACAAAGTTATCAGCCTCTCTCCGTCACGTTTGTTCCCTCAGACACTGAAACAAGA
This sequence comes from Toxotes jaculatrix, assembly GCF_017976425.1. Classification (NCBI taxonomy): domain Eukaryota; kingdom Metazoa; phylum Chordata; class Actinopteri; family Toxotidae; genus Toxotes; species Toxotes jaculatrix. Next base: position 5,512,321 of record NC_054395.1, on the reverse strand, counting down.
ATAGAAAGTAGTAATGATAAAAGTAATAGTAGTTATTTCATATACAGGTCTTTTCTGTTTGTTTGTGTATGTAAAATAAACTCGTCTTGTCTTTGTTGTTCTTACCAAGTGATGTGAAATCTACAGCAGGTTCAGGGAGTACTCAATGATGTATTGTAGACAGCAGTACTGTTCGACTACTGTTGATCTGAAATATTTCTTGTGTTGCTGTCTGTGTAACTGTCCATCCAAAGCTTGTCTCCTTCTCCCATCAAGCTTGAGATTGTGTAGGATGATCTTGATTATGTCTTTGTAAATTGACCCAGGAATTCAAAGACATGTGTATTCTCCTACATTTCAGATGCATTTCTCCCAATAACTTGCCAGATGTCCACAACCCACACAGTTCTTATTGAGTATTCTGTTAAGCATTTCAGTGTCTCCATAAAATTTTAGTTTGAAATGACTGTTAATTTTCTTTATGTAATTAACATTGATTTTGTTTCATCTACTGAGAAAGTTCAAAGAAAAGAAAATTAACTTTGCTTGCACGTCATATGTTTTCACAGCTTTTCCATTAGCACGTTAAGCTTAAGGTGAAAAGTATTGTTTGACACAGACAACCAGATAAAAAAAAGACTTTCTGCTTGTAAATTTAACAGAATAACAAAAAAAAAAAACTGAGAGCAAAACTTCTTATCATATTCAGCAAGTCAGACAGTACATGTTTTACAAAGTAAGCCTATATGTAAATGTATCTTCACAGACAGGCACTCAGAATCACGACAGCTGGGGGCGCTCGTGCTCCGCTCGCTGCAAGTCTCCAACAAACGAAGAAGAAGTAGTCCGAGTTCTGTTTGGAAAATGGCGGGTGCTTTGAAAGAAAAACAACTAGCTCAAAATGTTTATGCTGCATTGCAGGTAAGAGAAGTTAAAGCTGCGAGGAAGTAATATTAAATACCATTAAACAGTTCGCGCTTTTCTCGAGTTTGGTTATATTGTTTATTCTCATACCCACCCTCTCGGTGTTTTTGTCTTTGTGGAGGCTGCGTCTTGTCCCATGGTGGACGGTCTGTACCTGCAGGAAGCAGACAGCATGCTACAGCTGCTGTGTGCTCCCTCCCAGCACCGCACAGACATACTGGCATGGATCTGCAGCAGGTAGAATAAACCACACAGAACTTCACCTTGGTTCACATCAAAATAATTTGTTCATATGAATGTACCTCTCTACCCTAAATGCATTCATTCGTTTTTCAGTATCAACCCAAATTTTGCCACTTCCAAGGCGATGTCAGTGAGATCTGAATACCCAGATGTTTTGACTAAAGGTAACGCTGTTCGAAAGGCCTTCTTTCCTACACTGTACACATTCTTGCCTCTCTGTTGATAGACACTTGTGGAAGATGGGGAACTAAACTAAAAACCCTCTTATATACTGCTGTTGACTGTTTTTGTACAAACAGAAATGGCTCTGCTTGGACAGGAGCTGATGCTGTGCAAAGCAGGTGACCTGGACCTGATCAGGGTGAGAGGTTGCATAAAACTAGTGTGGATGTGCTCAGTTTACAGATATCGATATTTATCTATATCCGCTAAAAAACACAAACACATATGTCCTGTTTTATCTATGTTATTTGTCAAACTGTTTATCCAGGGTGATGCAAGTCCTCACCGGCAGCTTCAGTTCCTGGAGCAGCTTTTATCTCTACTCTCGGGCTCACAGAAGTCTGCTGGGCACAGAATGGATGAAGAGATGCTACTGAACGAGCTCTACGCTGCCGAGAGTCTGCCTCACCTCACACAAATGCTCAAACCCACATTCGACCCCTGGCCTGCACACATCAAGTATATATACTGTTTTTGATTAACCTGTTAAACACATTATATCCTCTCTTCCAATAAGAGACATATTTGTAGATGTCCTGTGGATCTTCATGCATTGCATTGTTTCTTCCTGTTGTCTTTATATTTGTCTCCTCTCCAACCTCTCTTATTTCCTTACTTCACAGGGCTTTACGCAAAGGCACCAAGTCATCTTGTAAGCCAAGCAGAGGAGAGGATGCTGATGTTGCTGCCCTTCTACAGTTGGCTGAGTCAGCGCTGAAGCAGCTACAGTCAGAGGTATGTGTGTACGTGGCCGGTGATACCTGCAGTATGACAGAGGCTTCAGTGGAAACAGGATGTGTTTGCTAACTTACAGCCTCATGAATTCCATGGTTACGATACCATTGTCATTGTCCTCAGTGTGAGTTCCTGAACAATGAGCAGCAGAGTCCTGGCGTCTTCTCTCCGAGCTCATTACGTGTGGCAGCGGGTGACCTCCAGCAGCTGATGGCTACTTTCAGCCATGTTTACGAAACAGACTTGAGAGCGTACTGCAGCAGAGACTCCCCCAGCTTCAGCACAGAGACCGATGTCTTCCACAGAGTACACCAACTACTACTGGCCTGCAACACGGTACTCACACATACACATGCAAAAATCTGTGTCAGCACAAGCCTGACCTATGGAATCAAGTCATACTGACACGTTTTCCTCATGCGTGTCTTGTTTCTCAGGAGTTGGAAATGTTAAATGAAGTATCAGAAGCTTCTGTGTCCATGAATGAGGAAGTAAATGGGATACAAACACAGCCTCGCTACTGGAGGAGAGGAGAGAAGCACACAATGCGTAAGTGAATCTTCCTTCACATTCACTGTTTTTTTTTTTTTATTATTTTTTTTTTTTTTACATGTTGTTATATTGGTTTCTTATGCTGTTTGTTTTTTGTTTATTTTTCCAGCGGACCAACTGGAAGAGCTTAGCAGGCGAAGTAGAGAGTTTCTCTCACTGTCTCATTCCTGATGGCAACTTCAGACCATCAGGGTGAATGCTGATGGAGAGCTGAAGTGAGCAGAGCACTCAGAATAATGCAGTGATAACGAGAGGAGAGTCTGATCTGTACTTGTGTTAAAACTTTTAACAAACAGGATTGTGGCCAGAAATGACTTGTTTGATTTTTACAAGTATTAACCAGTAGGAGCCACTGATGTTCAGATACATCGCAGCAGAACTGCACTCATCTTTCTGTATGTGTCGTAATGAAAACTAACACTGTTTGATGTCGTCCCTGTTTATTATTTGAAATCCAGTATGAGGGAGATGCTGGGGCTGGTTTTGTGTAATCATTCACATCAGAACACTCAAAACAGTATATTCCATGTAATCAGCTTTTATAAAATCAGAATTGAACATTCCTCCTCTTTCACTCTCACTTGTATTGTCCTTTACAGAACTCAGTGTATAAATGTCAATATTGTATTAATGAATAAATTTAAAAATTTTAGACTTCACTTTCATTGTCACTGTGTTTGATGTTATCTGGTGTCGTTTGCCTTTTTCCGGTTCAGTTTGTGATTATCTGTAAGAAAATTGTCAAAAGTTTTGATAAGTTAAACAGTTACAGTGGGTACGGAAAGTATTCAGACCCCCTTAAATTTTTCACTCTTTGTTATATTGTAGCCATTTGCTAAAATCATTTAAGTTCATTTTTTTTCCTCATTAATGTACACACAGCGCCCCATATTGACAGAGAAACTATTGAAATTTTTGCAGATTTATTAAAAAAGAAAAACTGAAATATCATACGGCCATAAGTATTCAGACCCTTTGCTCAGTATTTAGTAGAAGCACCCTTTTGAGCTAATACAGCCATGAGTCTTTTTGGGAATGATGCAACAAGTTGTTCACACCTGGATTTGGGGATCCTCTGCCATTCCTCCTTGCAGACCCTCTCCAGTTCTGTCAGGTTGGATGGTGAATGTTGGTGGACAGCCATTTTCAGGTCTCTCCAGAGATGCTCAATTGGGTTTAAGTCAGGGCTCTGGCTGGGCCATTCAAGAACAGTCACAGAGTTGTCCTGAAGTCACTCCTTTGTTATTTTAGCTGTGTGCTTAGGGTCATTGTCTTGTTGGAAGGTGAACCTTCGGCCCAGTCTGAGGTCCTGAGCACTCTGGAGAAGGTTTTCGTCCAGGATATCCCTGTACTTGGCCGCATTCATCTTTCTTTCGATTGAGGGTTCTGGTCGCCCCAAACGTCTTCCATTTAAGGATTATGGAGGCCACTGTGCTCTTAAGAACCTTAAGTGCAGCAGAAATTTTTTTTGTAACCTTGGCCAGATCTGTGCCTTGCCACAATTCTGTCTCTGAGCTCTTCAGGCAGTTCCTTTGACCTTATGATTCTCATTTGCTCTGACATGCACTGTGAGCTGTAAGGTCTTATATAGACAGGTGTGTGGCCTTCCTAATCAAGTCCAATCAGTATAATCAAACACAGCTGGACTCCAATGAAGGTGTAGAACCATCTCAAGGATGATCAGAAGAAATGGACAGCACCCGAGTTAAATATATGAGGGTCACAGCAAAGGGTCTGAATACTTATGGCCATGTGATATTTCAGTTTTTCTTTTTTAATAAATCTGCAAAAATTTCAACAATTTCGTGTTTCTCTGTCAATATAGAGTGCTGTGTGTACATTAATGAGGAAAAAATGAACTTAAATGATTTTAGCAAATGGCTGCAATATAACAAAGAGTGAAAAATTTAAGGGGGTCTGAATACTTTCCGTACACACTGTAGTTCATCCAGGAAAAAAAGCTAAACACACACTGGTTCAGGCTTTGCCCATGTGAGGATTTGCTGCTTTGTTGCTTTAAAATGGAATATAAAGCTATTTGTTTACATCACACATCTGATTCACTGAATAGGTAAATCACCTCAGCACTAACGACAGTTTTATAGAACGATCTAAAAACCTTTGGGTATCAGGTGAAACAAAGCTGGTGTGGTGTGAACATCTTTCCCTGCTGCTCTGACACTGGAGCAATAACAACACACAGTGAGCTGAGCTTTGACATTTAATGTTACATTCATTACATACAAGTATGTACACAGTTTGACACCATATGATCCCATAGATTCAACATGTCTCTGTGGTGAAAGAGTTCATTAAAGAGTCAGTGATCAAAGGCTGTCCTTCCATGTGGATTCAAACAGCTTTTAAAACACTGTAAGACAGTGTGTGAAGGTTTGGACATGACAGCAGATCCTGAGTCGTCCTCTCCACCTCCACACGGACAGCTCTCTGATGCTGGGACGGTCCTGTGAGGTCAGCGCCGCCTCACCACCTCCAGGTCAGAATCCTTTGCTGGCCAACCAGTCCTTCAGCTCCTTATCAAAGTGACCTTTGACCTTCAGGGTCATGGTGACCTCATTGACCTGTGTGGGCAGCTCTTTCCCCGTCACCTCCATCAGGAACTGCTTCACGTCCTTCTCCAGAGCCCAAATGTCCCCCTCCACTTTTCGTACGAGAGTTGTCTTGCGGCTGCCGTGGGTCAGGTCGGTGTAAACCGGGATGTTGTGCATGCGGGAGCGGCGGATCATGTACGGCAAAGGCGGCGGTGAATCTGCAGGAGGGGTCCAACCAGACGGGGCAGGACCGGTGTGTTTAGGCGGAGCGGGGACCCGCGATGGTGGGATGAGCCGCTCCACGAACTTGTATTCCTCCGTGGACTCTAATATCGCCGTCTTCTTTTCTTCTGGAGCAGCGTTACAAACGAACCTGAGCCCGACAGCGGCGGCAGGAGGTCCCGGTGTCCGGACGTGCAGGCTGAGAGCCTCTCGCAGCGCCCTGCGGAGCATGGAGGACCGGAGAGTGAAGCAAGCCGCCATGTTGTGTAGTAAGGTGAAACAAGTGACCCGGAAATAGTCAAGAACTTCATGTGACATCAGGTAATTTCTTTAGATATTTAAAGAGGATTATTTAAATGACTTTAAATGTATAGTTATTTATTTTATGTATATGTATTTATCGTAATAAGTCATAAGTAAACACAGTTTTATTTATTTATTTATTTAAATACCGCATCATAGAAATGGAGTAAAATTAGGGAAATATATAATATATATACGAAATATAAAAACTTCTTGCCACAGTCTTTTAAGTGTAGTAACAATCCCAAAATACATGAGGGGCAGTTTAAGGATGTGCAGTGCAAGAAGAACATGGTACACTAATATTACAGTACTGTTAAATCCGTTAAGAAAATGTTTTACAGTGTAACATTTGTATGCATGTTTAAAGGAGGCTTATCTGTCTGCCATGGAATAACAATAAGGAAAATGATTCCAGTGTGTGGTGACCAGTGGAAGAAGAGAGAGGGTCTGTGAAACATTTTGTTGCATGATGTACAGTGGCCTCTACTGGAAAAGGTAAATTATAACAACAGAAAAAATACAAAAAAGAAATGTGGAAATGTGGAAAAGAAATGCACATATTTAGTATAGTTTAACCACTGTTGCATTAGTAGATGAGTGTGGAGGTTTCAGGATAAGGGTCATATTAATAATATAACTGTGTTTAGACGTGTTTATGACACAGACATGGAAACCAAACAGCAACATGTTCAAAACAAACATATGGATGATATAAGTAATGTAAAATAATAAAGTGGCTCAAAATCAAAGCTGTGGACTGTGTTCTTCTTGTTATTGAAGTAATTGATCAAAGCAACAACACTGTATGATGGTTATGTGTGTTTTTATATGGTGCCTCACATGGAAGAGACAGAATAAGACTTAATATTATTCACTGGGAAGAAACTGAAGCCCTAAAAAAGAAGTGAAGAAAGTAAAGAAGTGAGAAGTTGTGCTTTAACTAAAGCACTGAAGTGGGAGGGGTCTTTTTCAGTGTCCCTGTAGCTGGAGGAGCTGCCTGACTTGTTAATCCTGTCTAACTTTCTCAGTGCTTGTGCAGCTGTGAGGTCTGAGACTTCATCAGGACACTTCATTCATCATATCACGCCAGTTTCCTGAGAGCTGCTGCGGAGTTATCGAGGAGCTGAGGATGGACAGACTGAACGGACCGGACACAGCTCTGAATAAACTGGACGACGTAGAGGTAAGAAACATAGACTGACGAGCCCTCTCCTTTTACTCTCCTGTTCTGTTCTGTTCTGTTCTCGAATGCAGGTTGATTGTTGTTCACTCAAGTGTGTCGTGTTACTACAGCACAGAACACTGAATTGTTTTTCTTGTTCACTTTGATACATAGAACCAACTCAACACTGCATCACATCATTAATGTCAAATTAAGTAGACTGTAAAATCGGTGCACACGGGATAAGTCAGAGAAGACATAGAAATGTTAATGTCAATAATTCAGCAGTTTCACTTTGGGATTAATAAAATACTCTATCATACCTGTCAAACTGGCGTCTTCTAGTGAACCCCTGTAATCAGTTGCATATGTCTGCCAGTGGTGAGCAGGTCAACTGAAGAGTGATTTTTAGTGAGCGATTGTAATAGGCAAGAAAGGTCTAGAATTACCCAGTAATAGCCAATGAAAGGTAAAAGGTAATGTTATGAGAAAGGTTTGAAAAAGAGGTAAGTCTCGTGACCCCTCAGATTTAACTCACGACCTCTCTTGAGGGTCCCGACCCCCTGGTTGGGGAACACTGCTCTAGAATCTATTTAGAGTTCTGGCAGTGGTGACAAAACTCCTCGTGAAATCAGTGTTTTTTTTCCACAGCTGTCAGCTGTACATAGAGATGAATGAAAGCTTTGAGTCAGAGAGAGTTGCACCCAGGTGTGACGTCTCATGGGCAAAGCCTTGAGAAAAAATACCTTTGCCATTGATGTTACAAAACAGTAACTTTCTCTCAGTGTTGCAGTGAACGTAGGAACACTGATACCTCCTGCTCACGCACAGAGTCAGGTTCAGTCCACTCTGTCTGCACATGCATGTATCATGGAAAAACTACCTGGCTCCTCCCATAGCATGCTGTGTCTTGTTGCCTTTCTCTCCAGCCCATGTGACTCATCACCTGTCGCTGTGCCACTCCCACTTTCCCTCATAGAGCCACACCTGAGTACATAGTAACAAAACACATAACACCTCCCTGTGTCTGGAATAAGCCACTGTGACATGTGAATGTATGTAGAGCGATCAGACCTGTGAGAGAGAACGAGAAAAACACTGTTCCTCCAGAGAAAAGCACATCATTTTATCCTTCACTGTTAAAGGGGGATCTGTGTGTGTGCAGCCAAGGCTGGAATAGAACACCTTTGTTCTTCACCAGGAGCTGAAACATGACTTCCTCCCTAACCTGTCCTCTCCACACTCGCAGACTCTGACAGCCCCCACTGGAAAAGTGTATCGCCCCATCAACATAAATCACTATGCCACTAAGAAGAGTGCAGCTCAGAGCATGCTGGATGTCGCCTTGCTGATGGCCAACTCGTCCCAGCTGAAGACCGTTCTCTACGTGGGGCCTCAGTACCGTTTCTACATCCCCCTCATTGTCCTGCTGTCTCTGTCCATCACCTTACAGGTCATCGTGGGGCTGCTGCTCGTCTTTATTGGCAAGTGACTGGTGGAGTTTTTGCATCTCCATCGTTATCACTGCTCCTTCTCCATCTTTCCTTCACTTTAAATACACACTTACATGCTAGAGCTGGGGGAGGAGCCATTTAGCTTAGCTAAGCATAAACTCACCCACCTGCACCTTTACAGGTCACCAATTCAAATGTTTCTCACGTTACACATACATCACAAAGTAAAAACAAGAAGCTGGGTGTTACAGGGACGTGTGCAGACGATGGATGATGTTAATGAGCTCATGAGCTGTAGAAATAATCGTAGGTGGATTTCACACAGATCCAGACTAACTGTTCTCTGTCTCCCACCTTATCTAACTTGGAAAGAAAGAAAGCAAAGAAATGTATTTCCTCAAATATCAAACTGTTCCTTTAAGGCCTTATTACAGTTTACTCACAGACTGCTTATCTGTCAAATACTGTGAATTGTGTTTGGGCTACCGCTTTTCCACCAATTTTCCAACTCCACTCCTCTGAGATTTGAACATCCTGTCTCTTTGTAATATAAATACATACCTGGCTCAGGTGGCCACAACAAAAGGGAAACACACCATGGGAAAGGATTCACAAAGAATATTTTTATTAAACCAAATTGAACTAAATCAAAGTGCCTAATAAACCTGTGTACAACACAGGGTGTGGGAATCACTAGAGTCAGTGGTGTGTGGTGTGAAGAGCGAAGGATGTGGGTGCATATGTTGTAAGGTGCAAGACAAAACGTAACTAAGATAACCAAACTCAGGATGTGGGGTGCCTGCTGAGCGGAGCAGAGAGGGTGGTTAGTCTGCAGCTAAGACGTAAATAACCTGGAACACACTGTGCATCACAATACAAACACACAAATCACCTACCTGCATACAGATTAGTGTAAAGATCCAAACCAACATCAGAGTTTCTTTAAATAAAAAAGGGATCTGACTCTTGTACAACGCCCCAGTTCTTTTTTCCTCCCCCTCTTTATGTCTTTCTTTCTTTCTTTCTTGCTCATTATCTTTTTGCGTAGCTAATAGTTTTTGCTGTTGTGTGTTTCTGCGCCAGCAGTGAAGTACGATCTGAACGACGTGAGGAAACATGCCAAGTTGAACAGGATGAACAATGTAGCCACAGTCTTTGTCTTCTTCACAGTCCTCGTCAACATCTTCATCACTGCGCTGGGCTTTGAGGGACATGCTGTCAGGTAGTGCCGTTACAGGACACACACTTACACACAGCAGGCTCTATTACTGTTGTGAACTCATGTGACTTTGCTTTTCTTTTTATTCTCAGGTCATCAGCACCACATGTGATGGGAATACCAGAGCCTCAGCTCTCCATTCTCCCCTCTGACTTTAACAAGACTGGTGGTGTGTAGACCAGTCTGGACCATTATAAGACATCTTCTTGCTCTTGGTACCTCACCTTGAAATCTTAAGGATTGTGGTGGAACAGCAGCCTTTTTGTATCTTCTGTATGAGCTCCCTGCTCAAATTAGAACTTGCTTGGGCATAGATTGACTGGCTGGAACAAACCTTTAAAATCCTGTATGGATTTTGTGGACCTGCCATCACATTAGTCCTGAGAGTCTTTTGTGGATCCAGTCTGAGACCAAGCTAAACCAAAGGATTACCAAGTAAAACCTCATCCACAGTGACTATCAACTCCACTCAGGATCACAACTATTAAATTCAACCCAACTAAAGACTGATAACCAAAAACCTGAGTTTGAACACATTCACACATCACCAGCTCATCTTCCTTTCAGCACAGATGCCAACAGACTCTACTGCAGTGAGCTGACCCCTGACCTTTGCAGTGTTGGGCTTATCTGTTACCAGATGCAAAAAATAATCTGAAACTATCAAAAGCTTCTCTCGTAAATACAAAGTGCATCTTGTTGTTTCTGTACAAGTGTTGGATTGGTGGAATTAAGCAGGGTCATAGTTTTGTAACTAAATAAATTACTTATATCAGTAGAAAATTTGGAAACATCTCTTATTCTGACACCTGACTTTTACCTTCACCTCATTAGCAGTTTTGGATCCTTTAGGAATTTACTCATCTGTAGTGTCACATTTTACAAAAAGTTCAGACACTTTGTTGTAGCCTCGTAGGAGCCGGACTTTTATTTATTTTTATTAATGCATATAGAAACCAGTCTTTGGTGTTTGACTGGGTATGATGGGGAGGGCCTCAGTTAAAGACAGCCTCAGTTAACAAGTCTGCTGTGCAACATCATCATGTATATCTCACAAGAACAAGAACAAATCACATATCAGACAAAGCTGCATAAAATAAAAACAAATACACAAAACTCTGCATGGCTGGAAAACATAGTGCAACATTTTCTTTAAGAAAGCAAAGAAATTAAAGCAGAGCAAAAACATCATTCTTTGTGCTTCTTATAGTCAACAAATCCCATGAAAAGACTGAAACCATGACCAGACTAACCTTTTGTTAGTCTGCGTTTGTTAGTACTTTCTGACTTTACTATTCTGTCTGTGGCTCTCAGCTCCAGGTCCACTGGTTCCTACTGAAGCAGGAGAACTTTAATCATTCAAAATGTGGAGGTTTTTAATTTCTAAAAAAGTAATTTAATCAGTAATTTCATTAAACACCAGGGCACTGTAGTTTTCAGCAAATGTTACCCAGTGCATTTGCTGGGAACTATTTCCTAATTCCATGACCTTTAAAAGTTCATGTAATTAGTGCCACCCTTTAAAAGGTTATGGAATGTGGTATTATTAGCATTTCTAAGGTCCACAGTTTTCAAACTGTGTGTTGAAGCAAGAAAACAATTAAACAACAACAATAACAGTAAACTCCACTTAAACATTAATGGAGAAGAAATGCCTTAAGAAAAACCCCTGACATCCAAATAACAAGTCAGATCACTGATTTTTTTTCATTGTTTATCACGTGGCAGTAGGCGTAGTAGAGGACAGCTGCTAACACAGCTAACAGCAGCAGCATCCGAATCACCTTCCACATGCTGCCTCCAGACTTTGTGACCGGCTTCTTGGATCGTACTGCACTGTGATTGGCTGTTCTGTTAGTCACCTGGATGGGGGGCCTGAAGCGCAGGAGGAAACCACAGATTTAGACCAAGCGATGAGCTCATGTCATCAAACACACCAACAGTTTATACTATAATACTCACTCTATATCTTGGTCTAATTCCTCATCTTCATCCGGCTCAGCGTTACCTCTCCGTTTCAGCCTGAGTGGAGGAATATGTTACACTTTAATTTCAATCTAGCAATGCAGTCAAAGGAATTTATAGACATTAACCAACACTGTCATGTAATTATAAGACCAGAGGTGACAGGACTCACACACAAAGTAAAAAGGGTGACACAGCATTGTCTTGCATCAACATAGTTTATATGCCTTGTGCTTATTCCATGTGTGTTAAAACTGTACTCACATATCTGCATAACCCTCGTGTCGAACCTGTGAAAATAAAAACAACAGTCAGTGAGACTATTTATAGTCACAGTAGAGGAGACTGACAGGAATAAGCAGACGATCAGGACTCACCGGACTGTGGTATGTGATGTAGGTAATTTCCTCCTCTGTAGATTAAAAAGAAATAATAAAATAAAGAATGTGAGTGTATTCAGTGTTGGAGGAAATGTTAGTCCGTCAGTACCAACTTAGGCATCAAACCACATTCTTTTGGGTGTCTGGGTGTTGTCTTTTATTCACAGAGAGGTGGAACTGGAAGTTACCTAATCACAGAGATCTCATTATTGTTTTTAAGAGCACAAAATGAAAATTGCTTTTATGTGTGTGAATGAATTGTGTTTGTATTTGCAAACTCTTTTTCAAGATGTCACCTGAGTTTCTGACTGAGAGAATGACAGTTGAATCAATAATGGAAACTTAGCTGCAGCCCTACAGAAAATATAATAATTCACTGACAGCCTGAAGTTTGAAATGACACAAAATTATACTGACACTTGCCGATACAGGACATTTATAGACTCACAAATGAACAATCGACATAGCAACAGAGCTTGAAGAGCATCCTACCTTCCTCTCTGTAGAAGGTCTTATCAGAGGAGGCTTTCACTGGAGAGGTCTCCATGGCCTTTTCAAGCTTCTTTTCATACAGCTTTCTAGTAGAGTCTGTGTTCACACAAACACATAAACAATGCTTCAATACTTTTAATGCAGTGAACAAACCATATGCTAAATATGACATACAGTCACAGTGGTAATGTGTTCATATGAGTGTTAGGGGTTTGGAGAAATCAATAAACTGTTTCATCATGACAAATGTTAAAATAAATAACTTAAAATGAACTGGTAATATGAAAATCTATGGTTAGAGGTTTTATTCTATTTCATCATCTGATTCAGGTGTAATGCCTCCTAAAAATCCAGGATAAAACAGATTTACTCAGAAGAAATAAATAACTAGACAAACTGACATCAGGAGAAACATTACTTAGAAAATATGAAGTGCTTTGAAACAGGATGAGGTGGTGCTGAGGAGCCCAGTGATGACATCAGTAATGATAATGGCACAGTGTAGAAAAAAGCTGTTACTGTGTGTGTGCGTGTGTTTTCTTACCTACTATGGGTCCATGCTTAATGCCATAGTCATCAAGCAACTTGCTGATCTCCTCAACACTTTTCTCACTCAAAGACATCTACAGACAGATAGAGACAGAGTTAGACAGACAGATAGATAGACATTTATACAGTAACAACATGGAGAGGGAGAACAGGGAGGAGACTGTTCAAGTACAGTGAACTGCCCGCCAAGCTCCAATCCAGCAGGGAAACCTCAGAGAATAAATCTGTGTGCAAACTGCACTGGCCGGTTCATAGTACATGAATCTGACGCCGAACCTCGTATTTAAAAGTTACATCACTTTTATTTCTTTACATCCACAGTTCCGTGTTAAAACTGTACACTAACGAAATAAACGTTGCAGTTTTCTTTTTCTTTTTTTTTTTTTTTTTTTTATCTCGCGCGAACAGTGAAATAAGTCATTAACGAGAGGAAACGGAGGGTTTGCTGTTTATACCTGAAAATGAAATGATCACACTCACCTCTGAAAGCGATCAAAGGGCTCAGCGCTGAGAATGTGGCTGGGATCGGGCTGGAGCAGCGCAGGAGGCGTAACTTGGCTCAGTTACAGGTCAAACTGCCGGACTGCTTCTGGGTCACACCGCGTTTTAACGGTAGGTCCGTGGCCTTATGACGAAGGGCTCTGCTTAGTTATACTGAATAAAATGTAAATGATTTTTACAGCATGTTTTTAAAACTCACATTAAGTATTTTGGGGAAAGTGACAGAGGGAAAAGCACAAAATAAAAACCCATGATGGCTGAATTCCATTTAGCTGCTGCAAATCGTGGGTCCTGGAGTTGCGCCCTTGTCATCATTAGTGTTATCAGTAACACCTGAGCAGTTCACCACATATGTACAAGCAGGTACAGAGACACAATCCTGCAGCTCTGTACTGGAAGACACACTTATAACTTGGCTGGAAACTAATAAGGTTCTTGAACAACATTTATCACCAAAAAAGTTAGATAAGTATAAAAAGCAGGAATTTATCCAACAAACCAAGGAAATATGGAAATGACATTTCTGAATCCTGTGGATTTCTGTTATAAATGAATTCATTTTATGATTATATTTATGTGAAACCTCTGGAGAATGATGTGGAACAACAAATGTGGGACTAAGATACATGTCTTTCATTTTATTCATAGTTACTCTTGTTTTTTTCTCATATTATGCATCATGGTTTTGCATGAGTGTACAAATTAAATAAAGCTGGAAAAGGTTCTACTAGTGTGCTACTACTATGAAAATGAGTTGTGATAAAGACAAAGCCCCTCATCCACTGACAACTTGAAATCTTGGTGCTTGTGTTTGATACCACATATAGTTTGAGCAGCCTTTAGCCTCGGCACAGGTCTCTTTGTTTCATCAAGCTGGTGTTGATCAGGCTACAATCTAAAGAAAAGGCTTCATAAATGAAGTGGGCCTGATGTTCAAAGCTCTGCCTAAACAAAGTTATGGAGTTTGGAAGACTTTCCTAAGATTCCCTCTCCTGCAGCACCCTCTGGAGGTAGACACTGAGTCAGGCCTAATAAGGAGTTGGAGTTTTCCAGGAAGGGCGTTGGCTGCAGACTACAGAAATGTACACATTTTCCACTGACTGAAAACTAATGTAGACATACACTTACACACTAGCATTAGGAACCAATAATTCCTCTGTGCTTCATTAACCCTCATTTCACAGATAGAAGCACTGCGACTGAGAGTGAAGCAGCTTCACAGTTTATAAAGCTCACTGGAAAGCCAGTACAGAGAAATACAGATAGACTATGAGGCCAAGTTAGAGTATCAGTGAATTTTGATGAAGTCTGACCTGTTTGGTACTTGTCATGATTTAGTACAGTAGAGTCTTAATTTATCTGTTCCTTCAGTGTAAACAGGACAAAGTTTTCTCTTTGGAGTATAAAGACACAAAACACACAGCCATTAGATTAGACAGAAAAATACTTAGACAACTTTATTGTGTATCAAAATACTGTCTTACAAACACTTTTAAAGCCTTTTATTTAAGACAAGATTCTTTTTTTTTTTTGTTCTGAAATATAGATTACGCACAAAGCGAGCTGGAAGGATGAAGGAGGAGGAAGGGGTGGTGGCAGCTGAAGGGGGTGAGATACAAACACTGAGCAGAAAACAAAGCAACATCTGTTCTTTTTTGTTTTTGGTCATCGTGTTTTCAGGACATGACAAACCACAACATCGTCTTCACCCTTCTGTCCAGCACAACTTCAGAAACTTCCCTTTTTAAACCCTTTAGTTTATATGACAAAAGTCCCATAGTCGAAGGTGAACCACCACAAACGCAGCACGTGTCATGTTGATGTTATTCTGAATCAGAGGCTTTCTGTGTCTGAAGAGTTTCACAACCTAATGAACATGCAGAGCACATGTTGTTATCACACGCATTAAAACACACAGAAAGTGGTGTTTCCCAGCAGCGGTGTTGAGACAGTATGTGTGAGACAAACCGCAAGTAAACTACTGTGAAATGTGTCTTTCTCCTCTCTGTGCACTTTTGTCGCCCATCTTTACTTTTCTTTTTTTGTATCATTTCCTTACTCTAAACCGTATTACACTTCTAAGAACAGCAGTGCCTAAAACTGGATCACACTAGCAGCAGGGAAAAAAAAAAACAACTGGGTTAGTTAAAGAACATTATGAACACCACATGCTGGAGTGGACTGGGCCACAGTGCTGAGCATTTACTGGGCACCAACACTACAAAGACTGCCCCACTATTTGTAACAGACAAGCAGTTCATCTGGCTTTTATATGGACAACTAAAGGTCTTAAAACAAAGAGTGTCACCTTGCATGTAAACCCACAGGTGTGGAAGGCACATGACTGCTGACACACTTTGTTCATATAAAAGCTCATATAAAAAAACTGAATCCACTATTTTTGTATATAAGAGTAGCTCCTCCAGTGTAAACTGTAACCTTCCATCCAATGCTGGGCTCCGCTACAGGCCAAACTCTACTGCTGCTACACTATGCTAAGGTATCCTATCATCCTACACTAGGTCAAACAAACCTGCTAATGTCCATGACGGAAAATGTAAAACAGCCTAAGGCACAATTGAATGCTAGCTTACAGTAATGAAAAAGGTGCATCTTTCTCCTCCCTAAATTTACTGAATGATGTGATTAACAGAAGAATGAAACAAGAATCGGAACAAACGATCATGAAGAGAGGAATATTCAGTGTCTATGCATTCATCTTTGGGAGATTCTGGACTGGGTTACAGTGAAGATGTTGGTTTTCAAATATTCACTTGTGGAAAAAAAAAGAGAAATCTGGCTGAGGGTAATCACTGATGTGAGAGATTGGTTTTTTTGTCTTATAGTTGGTTAAATAGTTAAAATAATGAGCAAAAAAAAAAAAAGCCAGAAATCTTAATTAACATGGGAGGGGCTCGGAGCTGTAAACAATGATTGGTTCGATTCTAGATAGAATTTCAGTTGTTTTAAACAGTGGTTTAAGTTTCTGTTTGCGGGGCTGGGTTTTAGACAGTGATGTGGTAGGGGCTGCCAGGGATGTGTTCGTCTCCCCACTTGACCACCAGGGTGTATTCTCCCTTCTCTTTGAGCTGGTAGCTGACATTGTACATGCGGTTGCCCATATGTTTCACTAGGATCTCCTCACAGGGAACCTTGGGACCGTCCACACCAACTAGGAGCATGTTCCGACCTGTGGACGGAGACAGAATTTACATCAGTGCATTATTATTAATAGCTTAGTATACGACTATAAACTCATCAGTTTCGCTCAACTGAAATGATACTTTCATAAGTCATAATTTCTCTACAAATTCTAACTTATGCACATTCAAAAAAAATCTCATTCTGTGATCTAAATGTCCAATCGTACACTCAGGATCGAGACACAAATATTCCACACACTTAGTGTGTCCCAGCTAAACACACGTATTTCTGGGTCACAGTCACAATCATACTCACCTGCTTTGCTGCAGTCAACACTGAAGCTGTTCTTCTGACCGATGAAGCCCTTAGTCAGGCCCAGGCCCTTGGCCACCACCTTGCTGGCATCTGACTGGATGGGAGCACCCTGTTGAGAACAGCTGATGGCACGGGTCACAGGGTCAACCATGACAGAAGAGGTTTCGTGCATACTGTGGCTGGACACGAGCTTGGAACCTGGAAGGTGGAGAAGAGAATGTAAATTAATACTGGAGGTAATTCCTTCCTTTCAGGTTTTAATCTTTTTGTGTCCTCTGGCATTTGGAAATATTCCTCACCAGTGATCTTGGCCTTGAAGGGGCTTCCAACAATGTGGTAAGGGCCGCCATATTTGATGGAGATGAGATAGCTGCCCGGAGCCATTGGGGTGTATGTGACCCTGTAGCCCTCGGGGCACTCCACACAGTCCATCTTCACCTTGGAGGGCCCGTCGATGGTCACAGCTAAAGCTCCAGGACCTGCGTTGCTCGTGTTCACCACAAATTCACAAGCAGTTCCTGGACAAATGAGACAGAGTGAGTTAGGATTGAATGGATGAAGGAGAAAAATAAGGTTTAGCAGGACAGGGGGCGAGACTGTTGAGGTGAAATTCACTTAGACTCCTTCTTCATTATTTCTGCTCTGTTGTGTAGAGAAGCAGTGTATTACCTGTGGTGCCTCCCTCCAGTCCTGGCCCGTAGGCAGACACCATCCCAGGGTCTCCAGCCTGACCTGTCTCTCCAACTCGGATCTTAAATGGACTACCAGGGATGTGACTTCCGTTGAACTTTACATCAATTAGATAGAGACCGTTTTCTCTGGGGATGAACCGCACTGCGTACTTATCTAGACAAACAGAAGGTGAAAGGTTAAGGTACAGGAATGTGTCCTCATGCACTGCCGTTTCATCATCTCAGTAGGAGCAGTCAGAAGGTGTTTAGATGAGCTGGATGTCTCTCCTCTGGTTACCTTGGTCTATCTCAGTGACGCAGCACTCCTCCAGAGCGCCAGATGGGCTGTGGACCTTCGCATCAATCACACCCTTTGCTCCGTTAAGGCTGACGGCAAACGATGCTGGCTGGTTCACCTTCAAACCCGACTCCTGCTCGACAACACATACTAACACACTCAACACTGTATCGCCATTATTTAACACCAGCTATCCAAACTCCCCTCAGCTGACCACGGCGATCGACACACTGTTGACAGTAAGTACTGTCTATTTGATAGCTTCATGATTACAGCATCATATCCAGATAACTTATGCTACTATGACCTTACCTGGAGGTCGCTAACAAGGCTAAAGAGGAGGGCTGTGCAGTGAAAAGACAGACGAAGCAGGTCTTTGTGTAAGTTAAAGGGAAACTGAAGAGAACAGAGAGAGAAAAGGTGAGGTGTTTTCGTGAAGACGAGTGAGTGAACACGTTTGACAGTTTATCTTTAAGTATGTATGTATGGCCATGTGTGAACACGTCTGTGCTTGTGTGAAGGTGGGTCTGCATGCAGGTGAAGATACATATTAATGTATGAAAGTCAGTGTTGTATGGAAGCTCATTTCTGACAGAAGAAAATTTATGCAGGATAAATGTAAAAATACTCATGTTAGGTCCAGTTTCTGATAATGAGATTATTTCTCATCATTCTAAGTATCTCATTATATTTACGTCTTGACTTACCCTGAGTATTTGTATTTTTATCCTGCATAACTTTTCATCAATTTTCTTCTTTTTCTGTCAGGAGTGGGCGTCTGTAAAGACCTGTATGTACTCGTGAGTGGGAGCAGACACAGAGAGGAAAAACAGCCCATGTCAGACCTCTTTAACCCTTTAGCGCCCCGTCTCGCTTTTAGAGGGGGGGAGGCTGTTGAGAGCCTTTAGAATGAAGCACGAGAAACACACACAGTCCACTATTATCCCAGAAACCCTTGCACTGCCCCACAATGCATCAGCAGCTTCTGAGCCTATGCCTGTACTTCTGAGCTCTCATCTAATGCAACTCTGATCATGTTGACCTGCTCAAACCTTCACTACTGTTATGTATTTAATGTAAAGCAAACTATTAAGCTTAACTTGTAAAACTGTTAAATATCAGTCATCTGCCTTTTTTTTTTGTATCAACTCCACATTATGAAAGTCCTCATGAGCTGTAAATATGTTTATTGTGTAAAATCACAAAAACTTTTAAAACTGTCAGTAAAGTAGTACGTCTTAAATGTCTCTTCAATTATCCTGTACAAGTATTCATGATATTCTGTCCACGCATGGACTCCTTCAATCTGACGGAGGGGAAAAAAAAAAAAAAAAGTCAAACTACGAGCTGCTGCTGCATTGTGGGCAGTGTACTGTGGTCTGGCGTGCGCCCACACGGATGTGTGTGTGTCTCAGAGCCTCACCTGAAGACTGGCAACAGTGAGGCGACGGGCGTCGTCTGACGGTGAGGCCACAGGGACGATGAAGGGGCTGTCAGGGATGTGCTCTTCGTTGAAACGAATGGACACCTCATAGTCTCCTACAGGGGAATGGATTTCAGGTCAGGAAGTGACTAAGACAGGCACAGGCACACAAATCCACAAACAGTGACAGGCCTCCACAGCCCGTATATATATAGAGATTAGATTTCTTCATAATAAGTACAGCATCTTTGTCAGAGAAGGAAGGGAGTGTAACTATAAGGAGAGGAACAACACAAAAAGCATCGTTCATCATGTTTAAACAGCCAGGTTGAATTCTCATCCATTCAACCTTTCCCTGTCTCTTCTCTCACCAGGCTCCTGCACGATGTAGGACACTCCACTGGAGCCGTCCTTGCGATCCTCAAAGGCGATTTCAGCCTTGCTTGGTCCCTCCACAGCAATACTCAGACCTCCGGCTCCAGCCTCCCTCGTCCAGATACTGAACTCAGCTACACACAACACAGGGGCCAAAACAAAGTCAGGTACACTGTTTAAAAAAACAACACACATACTCATAATGCAGCCACCACACTAACCTGGTACTCCAGCTTCTGCTCTCTCCAGGCCTGGCCCACCAGCACGAACCTTATGAGCTCCGCCCTCTCCCAGGGGGCCGACAGTGAACTGGAACGGGCTGCCGGGAACATGCATGCCGTTGTATTTCACACACACGGTGTGCACGCCCGTCTCGGTGGGGACGAAACGAATGCAGTAGGTGTTGTTCTCTCCCTCCATAATGTCAGCCTTGTGAACCTGGCCTGATGGGCTGGTCACCTGAGCTGTCATGTCCGATATGCTGATCTCTGAAGAGACAGATGTTTGAATCGTAGAAAACACACACGTGAAACAGCCTTTTCCGTGACAGTTACACATCTAACAATTAATCAGCTGAGTCTGATTTCCACCACGACCACAGAGAGATGTACTGCAGCGTCATTTCCTGTTTTAGTCACCTGGGATCTTGAGGCTGAGGTCGCACTGGCTGCCTACGTTGGCGACTGATGCCGCTCTCCTCTTCCTGGTGATGCTCTCCTTCATCCTGCCCTCGCCTGTCACCTTCACAGTGAACGCACTCCCTGTGCACACACACACACACACACACACACATGCAATGACTCATTCAGTTTCATAATTCAGAAAAAAAAAAAACGCTCTGCTCTTTAACCCCCGGCTGTTTTAAGGTCAGCACCTGGCACATGTTGGTCCGCGAACTTGATGTTGATGATGTAATTGCCGGGTTCAGTGGGGCAGTAGGTGACCTTACAGGTGCCGTCTTCCTGGTCCTCAGTGTTGATGTCCACTTTACTGGGTCCCTCAATGGACAGGCTCAGGCCACCATAGCCTGTATGGGACAAACATGTCAGAGTGATTTTAAATATAAAATCTGGACGACTTAACATGAAACGTAACAAACTATCACATGTAGAAATATATGTACCTGCATCACGAGTGTCAATAATGAACTCAGCAGGCTCAAAGGTCCTGGCCTCACTCAGACCCTGGCCACTGACACGCACACGACTGGCATCACCGATCTCTGATTGGTTGATCATAACAGCGATGGGGCTGCTGGGAATATGGCGACCGTTCTTCTTGATGTTCACCAGGTGCTCTCCAATCTCCTTAGGAACAAAGGAGATGCCTGTAACAGACACATGGATAGGAACAGGGGGGAAGAGTTAAAACAAAGATAACAGCTGAGTCTGACTGTTTCAGCTGATTTCTCCTTGTTTACATCAGACACACACGCACCAACATGTCCGTTACGCAGCATCTTCAGCAGGCAGGGCTCCTCGCGGCCCGAGGGCGTGGTGAGGGAGGCGGTCAGCTGACTGAGGTCAAGCTCTCCGATGTCTAGTGGGATATCTGCGGCTGAGCCCACCTTCAGATGGGACATCCTCATGGAGTCATCACCTGGAGACACACATGGGTTTCTTAATCTTGACTGAGGCATTTGCTTTCTGAATGAAGTCTTTTCCACAGCTGACATTTTGACTTGTCATAACAGGAAAAGTCACAGGAGGAATTAATAAGATTAATGATGGCTCTGTTCATGCAATGCAAGAGATAATGTTACCGGTGATCCTAGCAGAGAAGGGGCTGCCAGGGATGTGCTTGTCATTGTATTTGACCAGGATGCTGTAGTCTCCTGGCAGGACGGGCAGGTAGGACACAGTGCATGTCCCATCCTGGTTGTCCACACAGCTGATGTCTGCCTTGGACGGACCCTCGATGGCCAGAGACAGACCACCTGCAAAGACATGATATGAATGTAACCATGTCAAGGTTGAGCAAGATGGTGTCAATAAATAAAGTATAAAATAAATAATGTGTGTGTGTGTGTGTGTGTCCAACTCCATGTAAATATTCTACAAATGTCTTGCCACATACCCTCTCCAGCATCTTTAGTGTTAACAGTGAAGACAGCCGGCTTGTTGACGGTCCCATGGATGAGGCCAGGGCCATAGGCACTGACATTACCACTGTTCATGTAGTCCACATAGAACTGCAAGGGACTTCCTGTGAATAGGAAGAGAGAAGAAGAGGAGAGAGAGTGAGAGAACGGTCTGTGATGCATCTCAGAGGTTAAAAATCTCTCCTCAGAGGTCAGCTGTACCAGGGATGTGGATGCCGTCGTATTTGATGTCCATCTCGTGCAGACCGGCCTCAGTGGGAGCGTACTTTACAGTGACAGTGCCGTCCTTGTTGTCTGTGATGTCAGGCTTGGCTACTTTGCCTGATGGCATTCGGACCTCACCTTCAGCGGAGAACAGAAACGTACTGTGAAATCATCATGACTGTGGTCCAGTCTGTCTGTGCTCATCGTTCCGCGTGCTCGTTTACGTTACCTGTGATCTCTCCCTTCTGGATGGTGAATGGGATGACCAGGTCAAACGGTCTCAGCCCCGCCACATCCAGACCATTCATTCCCATTGGCCTGTCTGTTGCCTGGGATACAGAAGTCAGAGATCAGACACACTGTCCGTGAAGAGGTCCTGCTGGTGGGTGTGGTTACAGTAACAGTTACACGTCATAGATGCAATCAACACAGTGCAGGACAGAGAGGTAAAAGCTTCCAAACACCAACAAACACAATGGGATGAGACAATCATGAGATGAGATGATTGACAATGGAGATGACAATGGAGGTCATGGTCAGGATGATGACACCAACACAAACTGCGAGAGAGAATGAGATGAAGACAAAAACACTGGCGGGTCAGGGGAGAATGAGGACGCACAGTTAGCCATTTTGTAAAAAATGTGGAGCAGCTGACTTGCCCACATTGATGATTCTCAAAATGGCTGCTTTTGTCTCCTAAGCAAGTTGACATGGAGCACTGCTGAACAGATGGCTGCACGGTGATTTATGGAAAATATCTAATTCCCAAATTGCAAAGGGAAATATTTCCTACGCTGCTGAATAAAAACTGTCTGCACATGCTGTGGAACTGAAACTCTCAGGAGAAGATCATTCATGTGTTTGTTTTTTTTGATGCAGCTCTGTTGCACAGTGTCCATGTGTTTGAGGAATCCTGTTTCTGAGGTGGAGGGAGTGAAATGAGAGAAAAGGGCCCCTCAGAGATGAAACACCTGCAATGAGAGGCAGCAGACACTGATGCAGGCTGATATGGGGGATGTATGATGATGTGGATGAGAGAAAGGAGGACAGAAAGGGGGAACAGAGGAAGTTCAACATAAAAAAATGAGCTGACACGGATGAGAGAGGGTGGAGGTTTTTAGGTACCCAGGGCTGTTGAGCGTAGTACTGGGGCATTTGGCTCTGCTGCATGAGCTGGTCTGATGGAGCTCCTTCCAGTGCCTGACAGGGGAGGGAAATGGTGAGGCAGGGGTGGTGTAGGGGATGGAGAGGGTAAAAAGGAAAGATGGAAGGGAATAAAACAGTAGTCAGAGTGAGTTAGAAAATATCTGGCTCCACCAGGACCCAATCACGAAGCTTCTGTAGGGAGAAACAGCGCCAGGGATCTTTGGTTTGAGCAAAACGTCTCATTCACACAAACAGAGCTAAGTGTGTGTTGGTTGCTCTGTTTGTTGACTTACTATATCCAAGTTGTCCTGCCTGTTAAAAATCCTGGAGTCACTGGTCAACACACAGCTGAAGGCAGCATGGCATGATAACATGATAGCATGACATCCTCAATATCAGTCTGATTTCAAAGTAAATCAGAGCACCAATACTGCAGCCTTGAATGATGCAATTACTGCTAAGATTAGGGTAATAAGGTTTAGACAGTAAGAAACACTGTACATCCATATTTATATTTATTCCAAAAGGCATCCAGTCTGGGCACTGGTCCTTTTCACCAGAGCTGTAAACTTGAGACCTGAACTTGGACTTGAATTAGCTTTAAGACTTGAAGGCAACAAGCTGAGGAAACCTGATTTAGTGGTCCATAAATTACAATTACATATATGAATAGTTAATAGCTTTAGGGGTTGCTCACAAAATCTCCGTAACATAATAAACAATACAATAAACAGCCTGTGCAGCTTACAAGTTCCAGCAAAATCTTTGTTTATGTAAAACAGTGATTATTATTGTTTTGGTATTATTGTTATCATAAGTCTTATCATTATGTGGTTTGCTTGTACTAATTATAAGAAAACCATATTTTTCTTGCTGCCACCCTTGTTTTGGTACAGACCACAGAGGGTGTGGTGAGAGGAAATGGTTTAGCACAGAAGCTTCCACAGCTCAGGATCTACGAGCTCAGCTGATGGACTTTCCCTCACAAAAAAACTGCTTTATATTCATTTATATAAATGAGATCTCCTGAGTGTAAAATTCATCTCTATGCAGGCTGTACAGTTTTTGACTGTGTTGCTCAATCTGTCCACTGAGCCACTGAGAAATTACTACATTATTATTATTACAGTTGTACATGTTCGTCTTAATACTTAGAGAAGATAAAGCAAAATTCATCCTATTCTCTAGAATGGGACATACAGATTGCAATAATATGCATATTCACCTTGTTTATTATCAGTTTTTCTGTTTTTATTCATTTACTGTTTGCTGCATGTTTCTGTTGTTCCACTAAACGGTCAACAGGGCCTTGCAGTAAACGAGCTTGTATAAAAATGCACATCACTCACCGTGACTTGGAAGGGGCTGTTAGGGATGTGCTCCCCTCCAAAACGGACGCAGATGACATACTCGCCAGGCTGCGGCGCTGTGTAGAAGATGTCGAATGTGCCATCTTCGTTTTCGACAACATCCACGTCAAGCTCTGCCCCCTCGGGCGTGCACACGCTGCAGGTCACCTTGCCTTTCCCAGCAGCCTTGGCATCCACTGTGATGACCGTCTGCTCGCCGATCTGGATAGTTGGGCCGACACCTGCGCCTTAAGAATTGAGTAGAAAAGGTCAGTGGGGAGATGTCATTTGTTCTGACTTTTCATCTTATAGACACACAAGCAGGCACCACACTGCCTTTCACACACACACACACAACATTCAGCATGCACATTCCACAACCATGAGACCAGGTTAAAGATGGATAAGATCTAGTCATGTTATTTCCATATAATGTATGTTGTTACCATTGACTCATTTTATCATCATACAGTTTCCATGTAGAACTGAAAGCTAGATTGCCATTCCACCATGCCATCCTACCTACTCTGTTAGTCCATTAGTCTGTCCAATAAAGAATGTGAGAGGGAAACAGAGACAGGCAATTATGAAGGAGGAACAGTACATCAGATGGGAGGAAAAAAAGAAGGGAAGAGTAAAAAATAGGGAAGAAGAGGTAGAAAAAGCACGACAGAGAGATGGGATATCCTATTGAAAGCTGGTGCCACTATCCACCATGCTGACAGAAAAGAAAGGAAAGGAAGAGTAGGGCCTCTACATTACAAAGTCGTTCAGTAGGCTTACCTAAACCGTGACCGCCGATTGAGACTGATAATAGGAACGGTGAGAAGCAGGGGAGCGAGAAAAAAACAGTGACAAATAAAAGACAGTCAGGTGGGGGTGGGGGTGGTGGGAGGCAATAACTGTGCTCCAAACACTCAGATGAAAACAAACGGTGATGGTGGAGTGTGAAGCGGGGGGAGGTGGGGAGTGTTGTGTATGTGTGTGTGTACAGCGGGGGACTTGGGTGAGGGGGAGTGTCACTAAGGAGCACAGCGTGAGGAACACGACATACCAATGCATGAAAAATAATGAGATATGAGCAGCAGCTATACTGTGAGAGGTGACATCTCATTGTTCGCAACTGATTTCTCCTAAAAATAAAATCAGGGTGTAATTCTGTGTTTATTTTAAAGGAATAGTTTGGCGAATTTAGGAAATATGAATATTCACTTTCCTGTTAAGAATATGCTGAATATGAAGCTAATTAGCTTAGCTTAGCATAAAGACTGCAAGTGGAAATGGGGGCATCTGTCTAAAGGTAGAAACTTCAAAGCTCACTAATTAACACCTGATATCTTAGTAGTCTAATAAGTACAGAAATAAGTTGTGTTTTTGGATGGATTAATAACATATAACTGCAAGTGGCTTCCTCTAACTAACCATCTCATAGCACAGATATTAGAAACAGCGTCAAATGTCAAGTAACTCTGCTCAAGAAAGTGAGTGAACTATTCCTTTAAACATGAAAAAAAAAAGAAGAAAAAAAAAGAAGAAACATCAATAACACAACAGTGTGTAATGATTTCTTGTTTTGAGGGATAAGCAGCAGCTGAGTTGTGTTTTCTGTTATAAAATAGGAACCATCTTCTGAGCGGTCCTTGTTGTAAGACGACCTTGTTTCCTGTAAAATGTGGCCGCAGGAAGCGACAACATTTTATGGAACACACTACAATGCCTGAAAATCTGGGGGAATGTGTGTAACAGCAAAAATTCAGTATTATTTCTAAAGTATAAAGAAGAAAAACCGACCAACAATACAATGGAGTTTGAGAAAGTTGAATTACATAAAAGTCAGAGTATTGATAACCTCTTGATGTACGAGTAAGACTTGTGTGTAAATTCAAACATGCCCATTATATTAAAACACATCTGCAGAGCTCTAACTGTCCTGTACGTACCTGTGACAGTGCACTTGCTGGCGTCTCCAGTGGGCAGGGCCCTGATACGGTAGGGTGAATATGGAATCTCATCCCCTCCGTACTTAATGAGGATGGTGTATCTGCCAGTCATGTCCGGCACATAGGACACCAGGTAGGTCCCGTCATGGTTGTCACGTATGTTGGCCTTCTTAGGTTTTCCCTCTGGATCCTGCAGGGAGGTGGTTTACAAAAGTATGAGAACAGGTACTGAAATAATGAGTTTAAATTCAGCTGTGTATCACCTGTGAGCACTCACAGTGATCTGCACTGCCAGCAGTCCCTCGCCCGCGTCTTTGGCATCAATGGTGAACTCAACAGGCAGAGAGGCGGGCACCCCGGTGGTGTTGAGGCCAGGTCCGCTGGCACGCACCTTACTGGCATCGTGGGTGGGCAGCACCTTCACCTTGTAGGGGCTGACAGAGGAAGCCAGAGGAGAGACTGGTTAAAGACAAATGCAAAAACTGAAGAGGGATAAAAAAAAAAAAAACGCTCACATAGTTGAATCATAAATAGAAGCTGAGTGTGTTGCAGTGTTTTGGTGAGCTACCTGCGTGGGATCTCCTCATCAGCATATAATACATTAATGGAATAGGGTCCCTCTCTGGTGGGAACATAGTTGACTGTGTGAGTCTGGTCACCGTTATCCACCACTTCCACAGGCTCCACAACACCTGAACACACACACACACAAACACACACACACAGTTGTGTGCCTCGGTTGTTGCTTAAGATTCTTTTTGTGTGTGACTGTCACAAAACACCAGCTTTAATCCTGAACAGAGACACATCAGAACATACACTTACCTTTTGGTCCTTGTACGCGGACCTGCAGCGGGGCCACTCCGGCTTTGGAGGCGTCCACTGTGAATGCCTGAGGAATGTTGGCTCTGACATTGTTGCTCAGGCCTGGACCCTGGCATTTCACCTTGGTACTGTCCACTGTGTCACTGACTGGCACAGAGAATGGGCTACCTGCACAAACAAAACACCAGAAAGGTTAGGAATTGTGTTTCAAGGTGCCATAGCCATTCATCAAGCTGAGAGAGTTAAGTTTTAGAAACTTAAACCCCTCCTCTGTTATCGTGACTGCTTCTACTGTCTCAAAAATCTGAACAGAAGTGTATTCACAGTCGTCCTGTCCACAGGCAAAGGACAGAGCTTTTAATTTGTAATAAAATATAATCACATTAGTGTTGAACATGAAAACAGTTTCGTAATGTTTTCTGTTTTCTTCGCTTTTCCCACTGTAACAGCTCAGTACCTGTGATGGGCTGTCCTCCATAGGTGATGTTGAGGTTGTATGTGCCAGGCTCGTATGGGATGTACTCCACACTGCAGCTGCCGTCTTTATTATCAGTGCAGGACATCTTGGCCTCTGATGGACCCTCCATTGCTAGGCCAAGACCACCAGTACCTGCTCCTCTGCAGAGGGAATGACGATGGACGTTGAAAATGTGAGCAGGAAGCAACATTCAGTGATTTTTGCAATTTCTCTCTTAAACTCCACGTGTATACTTTGTGTCACTTACCGGGTTTCCACTGTGAACTTGTTGGGCTTGTTGGTGGTGCCGCCTTTCAGGCCAGGACCGTGCACACGAACACGACCCGGATCACAGCCTTCAGTGACGCCAACACGGAATGGGCTCTTAGGCACTGGGGAGCCATCATAGCAAACCTCCACACTGTGCGGGCCTGAAACATACACATGATGAGAGTGTTAAAGTTATGTGTCAGAGGATCCAATAACAAACCTAAAACGTTTGCACACACTGTTACGTTTGAACTCACCCTCCTCATAGGGAGTGTACTCTACGTTGTAGGTTCCGTCTCCACGGTCTGTGATCAGGGCGTCCGTGCGGCTGCCAGATGGGTTGCTGATGAGGGTTTTGATGTGGTCGCCTCCAGTCTGTGTGAGAGCACGGGCATCCACAGTGAAGTCTGTGGTCGCCTCACGGAAAACACCTAAAACACAGGACAGAGAACATACACCATTTTAGAATTCCCTAATTTTTCCAGTTTTATTTGAAATTTTAGGTCACCAAAAACTGACAAATCCTGTAAATGTCAGAGTTGATGACTTACAAACCCTCTGTCTGTACAAAGGCAGTGATGAACAAACTGTTACTACACCCTCTGGTGTTTTATATCTCTGCATTAGAACACTGACAAATAAATACCTGAACTATACTGATCAAAACACCAAATAACATAAAACCACACATAAAGTGTTTCAGTCTTCTGCAGCAGGTTATCTTACCTTTGCCCTCCACTCCTGGTCCAAACACACGGACTCCACTTGCGTCAACTGCAGGCTCGACATTGAGCCGAGCAGGGAAGTTGGGCACATCCTGGCCACCGTAGCGGATGGTGAGAGTGTACGAGCCGGGGTAAAGAGGGATGTAGGTGATGGTGTAGGTCCCGTCTCCGTTGTCTTGGATGTGAACCTCGGCCTCAGTGCCGCTGTCTGAGATGATTTCGATGGTCAGCTCAGCCGGGCCAGCATTGGTACAGTCCACAATGAACTCCCCTGTTTCCCCAACCTTGGCACGCTCCAAGCCTGGGCCAGAGCAGCGTACCTGAGAGGAGAGGTGAGAGGGGTCATTTTTCACGCACACTGCAGATGTGCAGCAGAACCATCAGTAACCATGACTAACCTTGGAGGGGTCTGTGGCAGGGTAGGCTGTGGGGGTGAAGGGTGATCCAGGAATCGGAGCTCCATCGTAGGTCAGTTCAACCTGGTATGGCCCCGCCTCCCGGGGGATGAACTTCACCTGACTGGTCTCTGGGCTCAGACCTGGCTCAACCTGGACCAAGAGATATCAGCAAACACATTATAAACAATAAGTCAGTTCTGAAAGGACCACATATGGTCTTATCCTGGACATAGACACTAAGCTTCTGGAGCCTTTTTTTTTTTCATAAGAAAAATCACGTGCTATACCTTGCTGGCCACTGGCTTCCCTGATGGTCCGGTCACCTTGGCGCCGACCTTGCCCTGACCGCCAGCGCCCTTTGATTTGACAGTCACTTCCTGGTCTTTGCCTACAGTCATTTCTACAGTGACACACAGAGGAAAGACAGAGCTGTAGACCTGAACACACACCAACCCACTGATTCAGCTGGAAAAGTATTATTCTAGATATTATAAAAGTTATGTGGTTGACAGGTGTTTCATACGGGCAGACACAAAATGAAAAAAAAAATGAAAACACATGATAAAATTACTATTGACATAATAAGTTAAACTTCTGAGTTTATAGTTTTCATACTCTGCATCCCAGACAAAATAAAAAAAAATGACAGAAACACCATCCAGCTGGAGTTATTCACTGTATGGTAAACACGGGATGATGCTACATTTGAGGGCTGAAATCAAAAGGTGTGGAGGTGCGTACTGTCTCCGAGGCCTGTGACGTTGATCTTGCTGAGGTCCAGTGTGGGTGCCACGGCAACGTTGAAGGGGCTCTTGGGAATGTGATCTCCACCGTAGGTCACAGCAACTCCCAGAGGACCCTGTGGCAGGAAGGGGAGCAGTAACACAGATGTGATCACACAAATTATTAAGTAGGACGGGGTAGACACAATGACAATGCCTTGACTTGTAACATAAGATGAACTTTATTGATCCCACAGGGGGAAGATGTGTGTGGGCTAGATGTCAAACTTTTCCTTGATTATGTGTAGAGAGACTTTTGGAACAAGCTGTAATAGACTGGATGTTCATCAGAATTGTCTGTATATGTGAGTCCTCCCATCATACCTGCTGCACAGGTGTGTATTTCACAGTGTGTGTGTTGTCATGGTTGTTGATGATTTCAAAGTCCTTGACAGCTTCTCCTTTGATTGGGCCACTGAAGTTGCAGTCCAGGTTCGCCTTTCCTGCTCCTTTGGTGCTCACAGTGAAATGAGTGGGTTTGTTTAATTCAACACCTGAGAGGGACAGAAAGAGAATTCATCCCAATTCATGTGAGTTTGGACCAAAATAATAAATACTAATTAACATGTTTATATTCAACTCCAACAGTTTATAAAATCTATTGTTTTAAGCATCCACTGCCAGTTATGTAATTCTGGAAAATGCAATAAACAGAAAACTAGGTAGTTGGTATGAGCTGTGATCACCACCACAGCTAAACAAAAAAAAAAACAGATCTAAATATAGAAATAAATAAAAATATCCCACACTGAACACCCTACTGAGCAGGTGCTCTTACCACTGCGGCTGAGTCCTGGTCCCTCTGCCTTGACTTTGCTGGCATCATGAGAAGGATCCACTTTGACCCTGATGGGTGTCATTGGAATGGCCTAAACAGCAAACATAAGCAACGCCGTATTCAAACACACAGAACACACTCTACACGCGCACATTCGTAATTCCAACTACGCACGGTTCAAACTCACCTGGTCAGCAAACAGGACCATGATGGTGTAGCTGCCTGCTCCAGGAGGAGTGTACTTGACAGTGAATGTGTCGTTGTCGTTCCTAATGATGTCAAAGTCAATGTCTGCCTCTGCGGGTCCCACCACTCCGGGGGCGCACTTGATTCCTATGCTGATGTCACCTGAGGACAGGAGACAAAAGTCGTCTTAACACACTGATCATTTCAGCTGATGCTCTACAGCCGTCCACTGCAGACATTTTGCCTCTACTGTCTTAACTTAGAAACATCAATTATTGCAGCTTTAAATCCACAGTTGATCTCCTGTCAAAGCTAATCATATGATTTATCAAACATCAGTTATTAGATAAGAATGCTGCCGTTTTTAATGCAGCTTTACCTTGACCAGCCTCTGAGCAGTCCACGGTGAAGTATGTTGGCTCGAAGGCCTTGAGGCCAGTCTTGGCCACCCCAGGTCCTGACACCTTCACCTTGTTTGGATGACAGCCTGCTCCGATATTCATCTGATGGCAAAAAAAAACCAACTGCTAAAGCAACTTTTCTGTGATAAAATATTGAGTAAACGCCATGAACAGTAAGCCGTCTCTGAATGTGTGTCTATGTGTGTGTCCTCACCCTGAATGGGCTGTCAGGTATGTTGACTCCTCCCCAGGAGACCATGACAGTGTGTTTTACAGGTTTGCGTGGGGTGTAGGTACAGGTGTATGTGCCGTTGCCATTATCCTTAACCTGGACATCCACAGGAGAGCCTTCACCGTCCTGTGCAGGTGTGGAAAACCAAAGAGTTAAATAAGACAATACTGATATGGAGTAGATCTACAGTATGAAGATGTATAAAACATGAAGACAGAGATGTCTCAGGAGCAGTAAATGCAGTAAATTTATATGCTGAGACACACAGAGCCTGACCTGAGCCACGATCTTCAGAGGAGCTTTTCCTCCTTGCTTGGCATCGACTGTGAACTCAGTGGGCTTTCCAACAGCCAAACCACTGCTCTGAAGGCCTGGACCATACGCCTTCACCTGGAATGAACACAATCATGCTGCTTTAGGAACACAGTTCTAGATTTGCCACTACCACTAAAAATGATTTAAACATTAAAGGAAATGACTAATAGTTCTAAATTTGACATCTGTTTTGAAGCCGCACGGTATAAATCCCTGGCTGTGTCCACACCTTGTCGGGGTAGAAGTCTTTGCCTGGTGGGTTGACAATCTCAGCCATGAAGGGAGAGTGCTGGATGTCTTCGCTGTTGCAGAGAACATGCACAGCGTACTCTCCAGCCTCTGTGGGCCAGTAGCGCACGTCACAGGATCCATCGCCCTTGTCGTCACATTCGATTTTGGCCTGAGATGGACCTTCCACAGAGAAACCTGAACAGAAAAAAACAAAACAAAACAAACACAGCTTTGAAGAGCTGTCAGTGTCCAACTGAAGGTAATGATCTGGATGCTTACAACACAACACAACACATACTTTCAGGACTGTGTGTTATCTCTGTCATCTCTCTGGCCGACTTACCCAGTGTACCAACGTTGTCTCCAACAGCCTCCACCACAAAGTCAGCAGATTTGCCAACAACACCACCCTCCAGTCCTGGACCCCAGGCCCTCACCTTCTGCTGGCCGGCCTCAGCGCCAATCTTAACCTCAATGGGACTAAACAGAGCAGAGAGTGATCAGTCACGATGAGAAGTTACTGTAGTTCAGTTGTAGTATTTGTTTTTATGTGTGAGTGTGTGTGTACCTGCGGGGGATGTGCTGTCCTCCCCAGGTGATGGTGATGGTATATGTTCCAGGTGTGGTGGGGTAATACTCAAATTCGTACACGCCATCTCCAAGATCTTTCCTTTTACACGGCTCCTCGAGACCCTCTGTGAAGACAGTGACGCACATTAGTACCACAGCGTAGGATAACTCACACAGACAAAGGTATAAGGCTTAAGCCTACATGAACAGACTAGTGTCTGCGGTGTAACTCACTGGGGCCCTTGATGGTGACCTTGAGCTCTCCAGTGCCAGCTCCTTTGGTGTAAACCTTAAAGTCTGCAGTCTCCTTCACCCTCAGGCCCTTTGGTTGCAGACCACGGCCTTTAGCTCTGCAGAGGCTGGGGTTACATGCTGTGGAGAGACGCACCAAATAAAGGAGTGAGAGGAAAACAGACATAGAGACACAGCTCTCAGTATTCTGACTCCAACATTATGACCACGAGAGAGTTCAGCGGTGGTTCCAGTGGGGAGAAAAAGAATGAGGTGTGGGGTGAATGATATAAAACCAAAACAATTTCCATCCGAAAGCTAAATCCATCACAATGAAGGGTTGCTGGAAGGCTTTCTGTGCTTTTCATTTGTCCTTTCCCGCCTCCCCTCCACCCTGCACACCCCTCTGTGCCTCTGACCCATCTATCTTATCCCACAGAGTGAAATCAGAGACCACAATGAAGGAAGTGAGCTTTTATCCCCACACAGGAAGCGGAGTATCCTTCATATCTCCTAATTAAATGTGTATAAAACAGGAGCTGCTGAGTCACAGTTGAACGCCCTGCAGGAAGCAAAGGAAACCCCACAGGAACAGAGCCTATTGACAGGGGCACAAGATATTTTCCAGGGAGTGGACTCTACTTGGCACTCAAGAAAAAAGGATACAGTGATATTTTATTATATTGAAATAAAAAATATGTTTTAAAAATTTGATGTCAGCGGGTCATTTGTGCAGGTGTGGTATTTGTATTTGTATTAATAACAAGGTTTATTTGCCAGATTAAGCAAAAAATATATATAATCAACCCAAAGTGTGCTCTTATTAATGGCATATTCATGATATATGAAGCATTTTTGAAGGATTTATTCCCCATAAATAAAGCCATTAGCTGTAGCTTATAAGGGAGTCGTATTAGAAAGTGGTACAGAAATATACCACTGCTCCAGTGTTTCCTATTTCTTGTTTATTAAGCATTCAGTGCTTTTTATAACAAGTTGTCTGGGTTGGACACACCCAATGACCCAATGCAGTTTAAAGGTTGTGTTATCTCTCAGAGTAGGAACGCTAATTACAGTCCT
The DNA here is from genome assembly GCF_017976425.1 of Toxotes jaculatrix. NCBI lineage: Eukaryota > Metazoa > Chordata > Actinopteri > Toxotidae > Toxotes > Toxotes jaculatrix. The sequence goes on along the minus strand of NC_054395.1, from coordinate 5,478,414 downwards.
ATCACATAATTTATCTGTTATTTCAATTCCAAAAACACATGACTCAGAAGCTTTATTTTAAACAATGCTGATCATGCAACACAAATACAGTTCTTTGTGAACTGTCACCACTAGTGTGTGGTGAAGGAATGAGGCATCCATTTCCTGGGTAAACACAAAGTGCAGCTTAATGGTGGTGATCTTCAAATCTAAATGTGAGCATATAGTGGTGACTCTCTTAGGAATGTCTTTCCTCATGGATGTGATGAACAATCCTAATAAGGAGACAGAGTACTGGGGATGCTTGAGTCATATTGAGTTTAGAGCAGATGACACACACAAAACCCACATATAAAGTCAGTCTACTCAGTGAAATTAGTCACAAGTAAAGACATGCAAGTCCACAAAAACACATACAGAGCAAAGCATAATGCAGTCATATATCTACACACACACACTCGTACACACACACAGCTGACCCACTCATGCATGCCATCGCACACACAAGCACACGCACAGTGGGTACCCAAGAGAGATCCCAGGAAACAGGAAATGACAGCAGAAGGAAGAGGCCGTTCCAGAGAGAGGACAGATACCACCAGGCCTCTATCAAAGAGAAGAAGGGAAGGAGGGAGGGGAAGAGAAAGGACACGACATCCAGTACAGTGGCAGGAAGAGACAGCAAAGAATCAGACACGACTGAAGGAAAAAAAAGCAGCAGAGTTAGCAAATATTTCAGGTTTAACTACTCTGAGTGGACTTTGTTTTAACTGACAGTCACTGAGGCTCAGATCTTGAACATTTAGTAGCAACATCCTACACAGGATGACTCATACACGTTTTCTCAGTAATACTAGGGATAACAGGACTAGTAGCTGTAACTCTTACCCTCTCCCACGTTGACTGTGAAGGGACTCTTGCTGATCTGACCACCAGCAAACGTGACATAGATGGTGTGCTGGCCCTCCTGGGTGGGCTTGTATGTGCAGCGGTAGCTGCTGTTGCCCTTGTCCTCGATGTTGCAAGACACTGTGTTCTTCTTGCCAGCAGGGTCCATGATCATCACCTCCACCTCTCCAACACCAGCACCTGAGAGACACGGGAAGGCAATGAGGGGATACAAAGACAGGACAAAGTGCTGGAACACCAGTTTCTAATCTGACGACTGTGAAGAAGCCAAGCTTCTCTGACGCCGTCCGTGTTATTACCTGCTGTGTAGACGTCAAAGTAGGTGGCCTTGTTGGCGATGTTTCCTGAGGGCTCGAGGCCTGGTCCCTGGGCTGTGGCCTTGCTGGAGTCTCCCTGAGCCATGCCGATCTCCACCTCAAAGGGGCTCTTAGAGATGTGCTGCCCTGCGAACAGCACTGTCACCTACAAAGCATAAAAGAGACTTTGAAAATTGTGTCTCAAACCCTTAGGTCTCAGTTACAGAGTAAACAGGGGGTATACAGGTCTTGAAAAGTCTCAAAAAGCATTCAATTCAGTTTCCTCTAAAAGTCTTAAATGTGTGTAAACTCAGTTATAAGATGTTTTTGTATCTGATTGTGGGCTGCTAGGTGATTTACACCTGTACACTACAAACGGGATTACTGTGACAGAGGATTGTTATTTTGAATTGATTAATCCAGCTATACATTTTATGTTGCTTGTCCAGGTCCATCACTACAGTAGTTAAAAATAAACTCTTAGCTTACCTTGTGCATGCCTGTGACTTTAGGGATGTAGAAGACAGAGTAGGTGCGGTTCTTATCGTTGTTGGCTGTAACTTTAGCCTGGAGGAAATGTTTGAAAAGTTAACAAAACAACTGTAAGATATAATGACCACAAATTTAAAAGACAGTGTCTCATAAGGACCAAACACCCTAAAATTAGCAGTGTCTCACCTCCTCTCTGTGTCCGGCAGGGTCCTCCACGTAAACCAGCACCTCTCCCATTCCTGCACTGATGGTCTCCACAGTGAACACAGCTTTCTTCATCACAACATTACCTATGGGCTCGATACCTGCAGAGAGGAGAGGCGGCAGGAAAGAGGGGACAGTACATTAAAAGTGTCCTGTGTATTTAGCATACATGATCCTGAACTGACACAGGAAAGCCTGTGGGTACTTAGTTCATGTCATTTAACATCTGTGTCAAATGTAAGGCAGTCTCCAGAGGAATCTACAGTAAATGGATGAGCCACAATTGCCAGAGTCCAACCTCTTGGACTAGCTCACAGTTTTTGGGTCCATGACTGTAAACATGTAAATCCTCCCTGCTCTAAACGGATCCAGCTGCTCCGCTCAGTACAAGTTCATTTGTTTCCTTGTTGAAGTCTACCTGCAGATGTGCATGTATGTGTGTGTGTGTGTGTGTGTGTGTATACCTGGTCCATAGGCGCGGGCCTTCTTGGGGTTGAGTTTGGGTCGGAGAGGTGCACCAGGCTTCAGTTTAGCCTTGGGGAACTGGGACAGGTAGGTCATGACTGAATGTTCGTCCACATTGGGGTCAACGATCTCTTCAGGGGTTATCACCTAAGAGACAAAGACAAGAAAAAAAGGTTTCCAAATGAAAGGGCAGTTTTTTCCTTGTTAGAATATTTGCTAATGAAAGAGAAGAACGGATACAGCTGTAACAGCCTGAAGCAGTGATTGATTAGTTGCCATGGAGATGTTTATTCACAAAGATCAAGTGGGCCGTGTTGTGATTCAGTGATCATACCATATTTACCAACCTCCACCTCAGCTCAAAAGTACCTGTGGTTAACTCACACGCAAAGCAGCCGGCACCAACTCAGACGCACACTTTCATTGTCTGATTTTACAACCCACAAAGACAGCAGGGGAAGGGACAATGCCAGTTTTTTAGCAGAAGCAGAGCTGAAGGCGGAAACAGCGGGAACCACAGAGCCAACTGTTAGCACGCTATGCTGTGCCAGCTGCCAGCACAATGCCAATCATGCCAACACAACACTGTCAGATATTCACCAGAGAAACACAACCCAAGAACCAGCACAGTGCAAAGCTGAAAGGTGTACTGCACAAGGACTGATGAGGTCCGGTGGTGAAGGACAGCACAGCGTGCACGCCTTTGAAGATCAGTGGTTGTAGCATTTTCTCTTTAACAGTGAAGCAGTAACATTAGTCATTACCACACCTAGTGGAGACATGTGGACAAATGAAGAGCTCTGCTCTTGTTTTCTTCCTTCAAGATTACAGACACTGACAAAGTCACATATATAAAAATAAAAAAAGTCACTGGTTGTTATTTACGCTGTGTTTGCTAACGAGCAGGCCACTCGCCAGCTTGTGACTGTTAGCACGGTGACTCATGAGAAGTGTTGTGGACAATGTTGTGCAATTTGTTCACTTCCAGTGGGCCTTCACCATCAACAGTAGCATAAATAATAAAATGATAAAGTCTGATTACTGAACTGAGATGACAAGACATACAACGGATGACAAACAAGTAAGGCTCAGGCAGCATTCCCCTGTGTATTGCTTATGAATTTGACTCTGAAAAAATCTTCTGGGTCCACTGTAATTGTATTTATTTTACCTGTGGGATGCCCAGCCAGTCATCAGCTTGCTGCATGGCCTCACGGGCGTTGTCCACTGGTTTAGTCTGATCCCACTGGTCCCAGTCAGGACACAGACCTGCAGGAAAAAAGGGGGGGAAGTTGGATTTACTACAGGAAGATGTAGAACATTAACTCATCACTGAATGTATTTAAGTAGAAACATGTCATGACAATATATAGAGATGTATGATGCCAATAGGCCAGTCTCTTATGTCAATTAAAACTTATAAATTGTATTTAAGGCTGGCAATAAACAGTTTTTGTTAGTTTTCCATTTGCACTATAACAACATTACCAATATTATCATACAATTAACACTTTGTAGATGTCAGCTATGGCAAATCATGAAACATATTCACACTAAAAGTCACAGTATGATAATATTCTGTTAATCACAATCTTATACTTTGTCTTGCTAAGTGAATGCATGAGAGGGAGCATCAGGAACTAAATATAAAACACTAAAACAGCATTTCTGTTGGATTAAGGGACATTTAGTGAATTCACTACACAAGAAACTGAGAGCGTCTTCTGTTCCAGCCAATCTGTCTCATTACTGCCAACATGTTGACTCCAAAGTTACAGCCTTGATGACATCCAGCAGATAAGGGGAGAATGCAAAACATGGCTAATCTGTGTATGAAGGTGAATTTGCGGCTGTAATTAGGTGTGGGGCCATGTATGTGTCTCTGTGGCTCCTCAAGATGTCTGCCCTTGAAATCATCCATTGAGTGTTATGATATTAACTCATTGCCATACAAGCAAATCCTGGTACTGTGTCTGTGTCAGCAGTCATTTCTTTGTTGATAACTGACTCTCAGGTCTGTGGGTTGTTATTTTTGGACACTGCAGGGGAATCTTTTGCTGGAGGGATGTAAAAGCTTTTGTTGAATCCTTATCTCTGGCTCAAGGCTGTTTGGTGATCCACAGGTATGCCAAACATCCTGAGTATGTAAACAGAAACCTCCTTTATTCCTCACTTTCCTTCACCTACATCTCTCCTCCCCTCTGTCTCCTCTTCTCCCACCCTGCCCCTCCCCTCTCCCTACTTTCCTAAGTGAACAGGGCTGTAATGGGAAGGCTCAGTGCTCCCCTTCCTCTCCACTCTGTTCAGCTCATCATCACCTCTGCTCTCAGTTTTTTCTCTTGCACAGATGTGAATTACGCACTTCGCTTTCCCTGACCTGACCTCAGATCTGCGGCTGTCAGTCTCTTGTATGCAGACAGTTACGATGCCAAAAGACATAACACTCCTCATCAGAAACGAATAACATTCCCATCAGCCTCAGCTGCGCTTTGTGTTTATTGGTGCTAACTGGAAAATGTTAACATGCTAGCATGCTAATGTTCAATAGTGTCTACGAACAGCCTCAAAGCGGCACTAGCATGACTGTAGACTGTTAGTTTAAATTCTAACTAACACCTAAGATGTAAAAGAATTCAAATACTGTATACATCTTAGAAATTCAAACATAATCTCCTAGGAAAGCTATGGGCCTGTGTTTGAGGTGACCCTGTCTGAGCTCCTATCCTCCAGAGATGAATGTTTCTAGTAATTAGAACTTGGCTGGTGTTAACTTCAGTCCCTGGCTGTGGGGGATACACATGCTCACCGCACACACCCACACATTCTAGTTCCTCACCTCCACTGACCCCTGAAACACACAAACACATCCCCACCCTCAACACATACACACAAATCCTTCTGCAAGACCACAAAAATGTACCCAAACGAGGTACTTCATTTGTCAAGAACGTGGTACCCGAGAACACGGATCTCGTTCATTGGTGCACCATTTGCACACACACGTTTCTTCTATTTCACATGGAGTCTGGAAAGATAACGGGTAGCTGACCTCTCTCGTTGTTAGCTCAAGACCAAACATGGACAAGCTAACCAAACACCAGGCGGGTCGTATCAGACATTAAGGGTTACAGTTGAAACCCAGCGCTTGTTTTGGTAATATCATTGGTATCAATAGCTTTAATAGTAACACTAGATTCACAGTTTTCTTTCCCGTTTCCTCTATTTTAAAATATTCAATGTAATTGTCTGAGAAAACGGAAATATGAATCTACTGTGTGTTCAACAAATGACACTGTGATCTTTTGCAATCTATTTAGGTAGAGTTAACGTGTTCTTGCCCTAGAACATGGCCACAACTCACACACACACACACTTCGCCTCACCTGGAGCACAGCTGTCAACCAGGGCACCCAGGGCTCGGCCGGTCTGCCAGTCTCTGTTGAAATTGGTGATCGGCAGCTCAGGCAGTTTGTTCTGGATCCATCCCAGCAGCCTCTGCTTGGGTGTCTTCTGCTTGCCATCATCTGCCTCCTCCTCCTCATCCCACATGGGCATGGAGATGGAGTAGTGCAGGATCAAGGTCCAGATCAGACCCAGGATCAGCTTCAGATTCCCATCCACAATGGCTTTAGAGTCTGGAGTCAAGAGGAAGAGAGAGGAGGCAGATTTGAAGTCATGTTACCATGCTAAAACATTCATACCAACCTGAAAAACTGCAATCCAAATCCCAGAGGACAGACAGATCCTTCTTATTTAGAAGTGTTCAATATAATAGTGTACAATGAAAAGAAAGGAGGCTGATTTTGTTTTATATGCATCAAAAAGGGGGAAGGTAATTTGAAAATTTTAGACGTGGCTCTCCTTCAACATACAGTCAGGTCAAAATGACTACAAACAATTCAGAGAGGTGAAAACACTGCATGAGAAACAGTTGACTAGAGGTCTTGCTCTTGTTTGATCAGTGAGCTTCTATTTAATCCTCAGCATTTCAGAAGTGAGAATATATAAAGATCTGTGCTTCAAATTTCCCTCAGGACTGCTGCTGTTATCTGCTGTTTTATGTATGTCTTAGGAGGGCAATGCACACCCAGAACTCGTCGACCATGCTGTGATCTGGGGAGAGATAGCGGGAGTTTATGTTGACTTCCCACATGGTACTTCATGGCCTGCATTATGGCCTTTTGTACAGATTTCAATCTGGCTTCACACCACTGAAAGTTTTTAAAAGCTTTTTATTTGACATGTTGAAATGACATTTAAGAATGCTCATCACAGCTACGCAGACGACACCATGATTTACTCTCAACAATGACTATGCTCCCTCTGATTCACTATGCCAGTGCAATTCAACTTACTATATTTACAAAGAATGCTGCCTTTCGTTTAGTGTCTCAACTTCATTAATACACCTTCTATCAAAGACATGACAATTTAAAAATGAGTCAAACTTTCCTCCTCGGAAAATCGAGGTAATCAGAGGAGGGACATGAATTGTGAAAGAAAAAGTACCATGATGAGTGTACAGGGAGTTTCCTGGATATATAAATATCCACATGGCAACAGCTGAACAGAAATATGAACAGCTTCATTACAAAATGTAAAATATGCATGTGCTACCTGTTGTTATTTTAATACAGCTACCATCCTCCACAAAAATGTTAGTATTTTCTTAAATTACCATTAATTGTGTTGTGGAAAAAGGTTTTGGATAATTTACACATTTAAACAGATTTAAACTAAGTGTATTCCAGCGATTCACACTGCAACAGAATGAAGCTACAGCATGTCTAGAAATATGTTTGGTTGTTCTAAACTGCACCTTGTCTGTGTTCAGACAGAACCACATGCACCACTGCAAGCAGAGGAGAAAGTGATGCAACCAGAAGCTAGCCTGGGCATGAGGAAGATAACCCCCCACACCCACACACCCACCCACACACCACCCAACATAAACACTACAGTCTGCACACACATGTTGCACAAGAAGCAGTTGATCAGGAGAGATGATTGCTCAGGTCCAGCCTTGAGGAAAGGGTGGAGCAGTGTGTTTGTGTGTCTCTTAGCGGATGGTGATTAGAACATAGTTAAGGAGGAAAAATGGGTTTAAAGTTCTGGCTCTTGTCAGGATCTGAGGTTCTGGTGGCTGTAAAGGGTGTGCAGAGGGGGCCCTCTGTGGTGTGACTGTTTGGATCTGTTAATAAAAAGAGATGTGTGTGAATCCCACTTCTGACAGCAGCTGTGTCCAGAGAGCAGTTTCTATGTGATGTTGGATTTTTCAACCCTCTGATCAGTCGCTGATAAAGGCTGCAGAACGAATAAAAACACAGAGAACGTGGCTAAAAAAAAAAAACCCCAACATAAACATGTTTGAACAGGAGAGCTTTAGGCTATTCTGATTCCAGTGCTACTCACATCCTTGTCAGCTTAATTTGTTTTGTTATTGTTGTCTAGACTGGAATAATTGTTGGTAACAGCAGCTCAACCTCAATAACAATGAGGTCCTGAATGGTTCTTTCTTTTTTTTTTTTTCTTAGATATTTTTGCATATGAGTGCTCGGGCTGTGGTTGGGGGCTAGGGCTACTGAAAAGGCTGAATATTAAATGCCTGTAGAAGGAGGGGCTGAAAGCTGTTTGGCCAAGAGCTGCAGCAAGAGTTTGCGGATGGGGTCAGGAGGGATGGGGGTCTAAACCAAAAGGGGGTGGAGGAATTTGATGTCTGATGAAGATGTGGAGCAGAACAGCAAACCAGTCAGGAAATGATGGCTGTTAAAGACATGAAAAAACAGAAGCAAATCCAATGCACAGAAACACATGCACACTTTACATCAGATAGAAATGAAAGCAGTTCTTTGCCTACATGCAGAAGTACATCTGGGACATCTCCCCATCTATCTCAGCTGGCTGCCTGTCTGAATTCGCTTTCCAACAGAGAGATGTGCTCACAAGCTGCCAGCCCTGCTGTACATGACATGTCAGCTGCTCCTCGTGGAAAAATACACTCTGCATAGTGATAAAAAGGAGCGAGGTCAGGCAAAAGGCCTGTTTGGATGACCCATCACCATGGGAACTTGGAGAGAGCTGGATCGTTATAGCAACAGAGTGGCAACTCAGACAGCTCAGGAATGATAGCAAAGAAAAAGAAGAGGTAAACCAAGACTGTGAAGGAGAGACAGAAAGCAGCACAGAGGGGGGAACAAAAGAGAGAAATGTTGCCTGAAGACAGTGATAAATCTGCCTGACAGCTATAAATTGTCATTTGTGCTGATAGGAGAGAGTGAATTGTATGTGTGTGTGTGTGTATCACAGGTTGGTGCTTGCATCAGGAATGCAGATTGGCTGAAGCAGGGGTGTGTCACATGGCAGCCTGTCAGCCGCCGCACCACAGGACAGGACCACAACATTACCAGAGAAAGTACAGTAGTAGTTAAAGGCCAGAGTGTTCAACTAATGATTATTTATTGATTGTTACAGTTAACTGAATAATCATTTGTCTACAGTGAAAAACTGCCATTACAAGTTTTAATCTTCTTTCATTTTCAGTGTCAAAACAACACCCTGTCTCCGCCTGAACAATATCCTGTAAACAGAGCAGCTGATGAGAACTTTTACACAGGCCATTTCTGTACCTTACTTCAGGTCAACACTAATCAGAGCTGTCCAGTACAGAGCATCGTTTCAGGTCTGGGCAGCAGACAGGCCTGTCCTCCTCCTCCTCCCGGGTATTGTTAGGACATAAATTGGCTCACAGTGTCTGATAATGTGTGGTTATGTGTTGTTCTTTGATTCATGTCTCTCACACACAAAGCCACTAAACATGCGAGGAATCTGCCAGCATTCCCGGCAGACCACAGCGCACCAAGCCTGACGGAGCCCATATACGGACACAGGCTGCAGCAGACTCCCCCTCTGCTGACTCATACCCCCCACCCCACCTTTGTATTAGTGTGTGTGTGTGTGAGAGAGAGAGAGAAAGTGTAGAGGCTAGTGTATGGACACTGTGCGTGTCTGTTTCTGTTGATGCTCCTTTTGCCCCCAAAACTCCCATGACTCATCGGTTTGGCTCGTTGCTGCAATACCCTCCCCCTGCCCCCCAGTGACACAGCTATGACATCACCCCAACCCCTGCCCCACAGCCTGACCTGCTCCCAGCCTCCTGAGGAGGGAGAGGGAGGGGGGGGGGGGCCAACAGGGAAGACCAACAAGAGGGGGAACTGCAACATCTGGAGCAGATTAGTCCTGAGATCTTGTAAGGAGAAGGACGAAGCAGCACGGCAGGTCTGGATAGTCTCTGTCTTACCTGTCGATCGCTCATAGGATCTTCCTATTTAATCATACATGATATATAAAAAAACAACTGCAGGACTGTCAGGCCTCGGCCACACCGCTTACATCACCTGTATGTGATGGTCGCACAGCCTCTTACTTTTCATTTTGGTGCCCATGTTAAACATGTTAGAGCAGCCACACAAGCTGCGTGAGACATGAATCAGAGGCTCGAGCCTCACTGCTGCAGCACAGAGCCTGTTTTTCATGTGTAACTTCCGCAGTTCTCAGTAAGAATACAGCGAAAAGATCTGCTGATAGTCATACTGACATCACAACATAAACACAAACATAAAACTGACACTGTAAAGTTAAAGTGTCCAGGCTCCATCTGAATATGAAACAAATATATATTTTTACCATTTTAGCAACTGCATGTTATTAAAGAAGAAAGTGGAGGCTACATCTGTACTATAGCAGAAAACCAATGTAAGCTATAATTATGGCTACAACTCTTCACTTTTCGGGCCGCTCATCAGCGATGGGTGATCATTGTTACTGATGACCATTACCAAAGGCAAACTCAGTGTAAAAAGACAGGGCTGTGTGGACACACACATGTGTGCGAGCTGCAGCAGTTCAGTGAGGTGGCCGTCACACACAGGTGAGGTTGTGGCCCAAATGTCAGGAGAATGAATTTAATATTTCTGCAGATAAAGCATGTCTGTGTTTCATTCAGTTGTCAATTCACAAATATACCATCATTTTAATGGGAGTTTAGGCCCACTCACACCGGCTAAGTTTGGTGGTGTAGTAACTGCTTGCAGGGCTAGTTGGTGTGACTACGGGTAGCTGGTTGAGGTGACTGCTGGCCGCCAGGAAAATTACTAACATCCCTCTCCCTCATCAGACATTAACAAGCCTAGTCCCTAAGTTCACAGACTGCCTTTACTCTGTGTGCTCTAGAAGGAGACTGATAAATCGGCTGTGCAGTTATGTTGGTTATCGCAAATATATTATCGGCGTATATGTCGGCCAATAAGTAACAAGAAACTGCCAAGCATAAATGCAAACATATGTCTGAAGTAATACAGAGACATTAGTCTGTCCACCAGAGAGCCTTAACAGGGTTATTTTTCAAATGTAAAGCATCTGGGTCAGCACATATATTGGTCACAATTCCAAAAACCTAAAATGTTTGTTCATATTATACGATTTTTTAAAAAAATATATCAATATTGTTTCAAAATTCACAAATTAATTGGTCTGGATGTTTTGTATTAAAAGTACATAACTATATTGATGACATATTTTAAAACAATAGCGAGTATAATGACAAATTTCTTGAAGTTAGTGCATTTTCATTTCAGTAACTGGAACAAACCACATTAAATTAAGCCTTGGGATAAACTCTACTGCTGATTACAGCTGTGTTGAGCTAACTAGCAATTATAATGGAATTAATTTTAAAGTCGTTTACCCAACCATTATCATTAGACACACACACACACACACACACACACACACACACACACACACACACACACACACACACAGAACAAGTCATGTCTGGAAAAAGCCAGAGAGGTTGGAATGACCAAAACCCAGTCAGACAGAACACAGTGAGGAAATGTCACACATTCCACACTGCCCTTATCTCTCAAACACACACACACACACACACACACACACACACACACACACACACACACACACACACACACACACACACACATACAATCACACATATGTTTAATATAGCAGCCAGTACACTGTCTGCCACAGTATTATGTTCTTGAAATAAAAATAAAGATGAACTATAGGACATGAAACTTAAGTAAAACCCAAATATGAAAACAAACAGACTCCTAAAAACGTCACAACTGTGACATGAACTCAGCTTGTAGCCTCAAACATTCAAAAAGCTGAAAATCTTTGACCTGGAGCTCCCTCTTGTTTCCCTCCCACCTCTCCTCCCTCCCTCTTCTAACTCCATGCAACAAGCCACACTGGAGCTACTATACTTCCTCCTCTTCCTTTCTACTCCTTCCAGTCATCCTCCCTCCCTCCCTCCGCTGGAAAAAAAGTTCCTCCTGGTTTTTTAGCCTTAAAAGGGCAGAAGCAAACTGGATCTTGGCAGCCCTCCCATTCCCTGGGCTCTGGTTACAGACAGAGGGAGGAGGGAGGACAGGACAGGAGAAGGGAAGTGAGGCAGAGGGGGTGGAGGGCCAAGAAAGAAAAGAGAAAAAGGCAGGGAAAAGTGCTGTGTGGGACAATTTTAAGGCTTGCACTGAGAACAGCACCCGCTAAGCATGGGCTGAGGTATGTTCATTTGAGAGAGGAGACCAGATAGGCTGACAGAGAACAACGTCTGAAGGTGATGGGGAAGGAAAGAAAAATGAAAATCATGAGGAGAGCAGGGAGCGGTGAGTGGGGACAGGCTAAGACAGAGGCTGAGGAACTGAGTGGAGGACATAGACACATGATAAATGAGGAGGTTTAATAAATACCATGCAGCTTTGATCAACTGTTTCCTGGAAACATCTGAGAGCTATGATCACTCGTAAGGGCAGAGTCTGGGTTTCCAAGTAATTGATAGTTCTTGGCTTGGCAAAAATGATTCAGGTCTGGAAAAGTAGATCCCCTCCAGGAGTGTTTCTGGCACGGGGACCCAGGCTGTATCTGTGTGTGGGTAAAGTCTTGTAACACAATCACAGTATACAAAGCACACAGCAAAATTCAAACAACAGCCATCATCCAGTGCTGTTCTCTTGGTTTATTTTAAATATATATAAAAAAAGAATGTTATTAAATCACAGGATAGTGTCGTCACAGTTTATATGCAAGGGGTCGAATTATTTAAATATCTCACTTAACACCTGCAGATTTTTGTGAGTAAGTTCAGGAATATGTCGCTTTATGTCTGTTTGTTCAGTCTGAACATGAGGAATGGGGTGCTGTGGGCATGTTTCCAACTCTGATGTAATGCAATAGCCCGAATACCACTGTGCTGAATGCGAACACGCACTCTACTAATCCTCAGTGTCCACTTGACCAGTCCCCTTTCGCCTGTGCAGCCAGGAAGCTACGCTAATGATAATGAGCTGGCAGGAAGTGATCCATTTTGACCTAACGGGGTGGCTAAACGCTCCGTTATCTCACTCTCTGGCCAACATTCCCTTCCACCCGACACCACCACCACCACAGTCGCTCTCTCTCGCTTCTGTCTCGTTTCTGAAATTGGAAGATTACATTTAACGCTGTGTGACATCCCTAACACGAGCAGGCTCTTAGCGAACAAACCAATTAGATTTCCCAATGGGTCTATGTAGTGCTCTCTCATTATGTGACGCCTGACGATGCAGTTGTGAGAGCCTCGGGAAGTTGCCTCAGCATTACTGCTGTAATTACTCAGGGACATTCAGTTTAAACCTGCATTAAGTCATGTTTCAGACACTTAGGGACAGAAAAGCCAACAATCACCTTATGTAGGTGATATGGTGAACTTGTTAGAGAACAATAGTTTATTTACCTTTATTTATCTCCTGAGGAAAAGTGAGGAACATTAGCATTCATTAACAGTCATGTTTCTAGCAACGTGATGACTGTGTGAACTCTGTTTTGGTCTGCACCAACTCCTGAGACTGCAAAAAGCTCCACCAGCTGGTCTCTAACTGTGTCTGTCTGCTGTTTGGTGCTGAGAAGGTTGTGTACAGTGAACAGCTGCCTACTGCTGGAAAAACCACTGATAAGATATAAGCTATGAGAGTGAACTAATACATTATATCAGGCTAAAGATCCCTCAGCTTAGGTACAAAGATGCAGAAGCAGCTTTAATGACAGCTTCCTTAGAACTGGGATCTGTGCAGAATGTAATTCACTGAACAGTCAGTTATTTATGTCTTTATTTTATCTGCAAACTGTCTCTTCATTGATTTTCTAAGTGGATTTACTCACAATATACAGTACATGTAGATATTGTGATATAAAAGTACACGTCTCTCTGTGTTAGAATGTTTAATACAAAAACACATGCAACTGAAAATCATGTCCATGTGGACATGTTAAGATCCACTGAGAGAGAAGCCAGACACACTCATCTCATCAGGTGTCCTCTGTCTGTCCGTCCCCATCTAACAAACTAAGGTAAGTCGACGCAAGTAGACACAAAGACGATGCCATTAAATGTCTTTGTTTGTTCGACCAACAGAATATTCATTCAAAATAGTTAGAAAATAATTCTCTTCAGCTAATTACTGCTGCTCTGTTAATCACAGTTAGCTGCTGGTGGTGCAGACTGCAGAGGAGTTTACAGAAGTGAGCAAGAGGCGTACTATTGTTCAGGAATTTTGTCAACTGATAAGAGGAAGGTGATTTTACTTCCTTTCTAAAACATTACAAAGTTTGTAAAGTTTTCTAAAGTTTTTTTAGAGGGTTTGTTTTTCTATAGCACATGGATAACTTCTGCTTAACAGATAGTACATTTAGCTCTGTCTATTCTCAGAAATATAGAACACATTTTATTATTATGCAACAATGTAAGAGTGTAACAGGAGGAGCCTGGTTGTTGCCACACAGGCGTCTGTCTCAACCTGCATCTCCTCGAAGGCAAAGACAGAGGAGCAGCCAGGTACAAATTACACCACAGTTCTGATTATTTCACATCCTGCCTGTGTGGATGACGGGAAGAGTTTGGCACAGCCGCTGCCATCTTACTGTTTCGACAAACGCTGCACAGGCTCGGTCAAGAACACACAAAGAAGTGTTTTGAAATAGAATTTAGAATCTGGGCTGGGCTGTTGATGGACAGAAGCAAAGATACTGCAGACAAGAAACTGACAAGGAACGAACATCTGCACAAAGAGAGAATGGTGTAATTAATAAAACAGTCACGAAGTCTTAGTCTGCTTAATGGCAAGTGTGAGTTAAAGCTTCAGCTGCACACACACACGCAAACAGGATGATGCCAAGTGAAATGATTGAGCCTGTTCAAACATGGGTGTTATGAACACAGAGGAATATGGACATAAGCAGTCTCTCCACACGCACAACAGGAACGGTACAGTGTACAGAACTGAACACTTAAGGATATATATATATATGGATAAATCCACAAATGTAATCCTATAACCACAGAAAACTAAATCTACAGAGTTCATCATTTAGTAACTTGACAGTATGGGATATAACGGAGAGCCTGTGCCTGTTGAATCAGTGTCTCTCCCCTCGTTCACTCCACTGGCTGCTAGGTGGCAGCCTTGTCACTGTCTAACTGCGCTCCTGACTGAACACATGTGAGTCCTCCTCTGGATTTATCAGCAGTCATGTGTCTGCTGCCGGTGCCAGATCATGTGGGGTTTGACAGAACTGCAGAGAGAGAGATTACCTGTTGGGTTGAAACCTCATTAGAGCCAACACTAAACTGCAGCCTGTGCTGGGAATGGCTCTTTTCTAAAGGTAACAACACGCACCAGCCAGCACCTTTACGGCTCACTGAATAACACAACGTATCTTTGCTGCTTGATCTCTAAAAAACCTGAAGTGTAAAAGAGACAAACTGTGGTTTTACTGGGGGGTATGTGTGGGGCTGGGTGTGGGGTTTCTTGGCTGGGTGCAGTAACACCCAGGAAGTCACTGGGGCTGGCCCATAACAAAACCACAGCTTGTCACTTTTAAACTCTGGATTTTAAATGGATTAAACAAAATACAAAATGGTGATTATTGAGCTTTACTAAGTGGATATTTTAACCTTTGGACAGAGCCAGTCTATTTGACTCCCCCCGTTTCTTTCTTTAGTCTAACCTAAGCTAACTAAGCTGCTGAATCCACTTTTATATTTCCCATACAAACATGAGCATGGCAACAATTTTCTCATCTAACTCTTGGCAAGAAACCTAATAAGCCTATTTTCCCTAAAAATGCTGTTATTTATCAAGCACAGACACCAAACCTCTCAAGTGCTTCTTCAGAGTTTTTGCTTTATTCTCTTCTTGTATCGTTGCAAACGGAATAACTTTGGGTTTTGGACTGATGATTAGGAAAAGGTGCCATCTGAAGATTTTTACTCTTTTCAAAACATTTTAGTATAAATGACATTATTGATTAATGATTGTTATTTGCAGCCCTTGTCCTGTTCGACACTCCACCACCGTGGCTCTGATTGCGTTTTGGGTGGAGCTGGTTTGTCTTGAGTAACTCACGATGACAGTGGGTGTTACACTGGGTACTCTTGTGTATCAATACTTTGTTCATTTTTAGCAAGCAAGCAAAAGACAAGTAAAAGGAGAAATGAAAGAGGCGTGGACATTAAGATCCAACACGATAAAACTGAGAAGTCATCAGTTACAAAAGAGACTAAGAGTGTAGGAAAATGTAAAAAAAAAAAAAAAAAAAGAAAAGAATAAAGTTTGAAGTAAAAGTAAACTGGTGAAAGAAAACAGCAAGAGTTTAAGAGCACACAAAGACAGAGAGACCGTGAGCATCATGCTGAGCAGCGATGGCAGTTTGGTAATTTGTGGTGAGGGTTGCTGGCTGGGTGTGTCCATTTTCTGCAATGAAAGGAGGAAGTAAAAGAGGAGAGCGGGCTCCTCTCTCATCTTCAGATTAAATGACTCAGAGGGAGCAGCTAGGATGAGGGTGAGTCAGCTGGAGGCACAGACAGACACAGCTGAGGTAGGATGGCTCACTGGTGCCTGGTACTGCGCCCTGAACACCAGCACGTTATACAAACACTTCTGGCTATCTAAAAATGGGACTCTCACAGATCTTAGAGTCGCACAGATGGTATCTTATAGCACCAACCGCAACCCTGATGAACACTACCTCTGCTGATGATGTGATTAAGTTTGGGGAACGACTGTATTTAACCTGGTGTTCACACGGTGTCGTCGCCTCACCTGTTGGCTGCAGCAGGAAACGATACCACGTGTGTGGGAACCATGAAGTGAGCCAGACATTCCCTCAGGTATGACAGGGACTCACTCACGTCTGATTCACACAGACTCACTCACAAACCTCTTCCTTTATTTCCGACCACAGACTTTCTGTTGATAAAGGTTTTTGTCGCAGAGAGAACGCTGCTGTTGTCTGTCTTCACTCCAGGTGTGTGGAGGGTGAATTATCTGATAGGGTTAGTTATTCTTAAACACGCTCAGCTATGGACCGACTTAACAATGAGATTCAATTTGGTATCAAGTCAATCAAGGACCCTTGAGCCTCTCTGAGAGCCGCTCATGCATGAGCAGAGATGTTATACAGCACAACACCAGCTGGCTATATTTTCCAAGTACTGAATCACAGCTCAGCAGAAAATGATTTTAATTCACCCACAGTCAGACACACAACTAACTGCACAATCATCAGTGTTGTGAGCAGGCAAGCAGCTGCATGTAGGCAAAGCCCATTAAACCCAGTTTTATGTCACCAAGCGTGAGCCAAGTCCTGTCCAATGCTGTGGAGACAGAGCCCCAGCCCACTGCACGACATGAGCACAGACAATAGCCCTGTGTCTGTGTGTGTGTGTGTGAGCGCCTGGGTGTGTGTGTGTGTGTGTGTGTACAGGATCAGCTCTCCTATCCCACTAGGCCTGAATTACATCCCGGCCCACAAAGTTTGGCTTGGACCGGCCCAGCCCGGCTCAGGGCGGCAGGGGAACAGAGAAAGCCTGGGGCCCCTCTGCACAGTCAGACCCCCCCTCCTCCCAAAACAACCCCTCTCAAATCTGGACAGCCAGACACAAAAGCCCTGCAGCCCTGGACACCGGGAAACGCCTGCTCTCTCACTGAAAACACACTCAGAAATGTTACCAACACTGGCAACTTTCCTGCAGACGTGTTTGACGCTCCTTCACAGGAGTAAACCGTCAGAGTAAACCGTGGACTCAACAGTGTTTTCACCACTTCTTCTTTACAAAGGGA
The DNA here is from genome assembly GCF_017976425.1 of Toxotes jaculatrix. Lineage (NCBI taxonomy): Eukaryota > Metazoa > Chordata > Actinopteri > Toxotidae > Toxotes > Toxotes jaculatrix. Next base: position 5,460,890 of record NC_054395.1, on the reverse strand, counting down.
CAGTTTTTTTTACCCCTACTGGGCAGCAACATGCTCAACTTTAGTCTGTCACAGAGCCTGCAGGCCTGCACGCATGCACTGTTCTTTAAAGTATCACCATCTGCATGACTCTGTAGTCCAGTTTAACTGTTGCTTACGATCACCCGAGTTAATTTCTTCAAGAAAACCAAACATATGTGCACAAACAACAACAGACAGGGAGGGGTGGGGGGGCACCTGAATGAAGGTGGGGATGTGTTAGAGGACAGTTGCCAACATACTGGCAGCCATTCATTAAACTCAGCATTGTTTTTGCAGTGTGCAGAGACGTGTCTGACCCACCTATGGACACCAGCTTGATGTTCTCCTTGTCCAGGAACTCCAGAGCCACCGACACGTTCTCCAGCTGCATCTGGCGGAAGGTGGGCCTCTGGTTGTACTTTCTGAACATCTTCTTCTGGGACAGGACCTCCAGGAGCCCGATGAGCCGCAGCCCGTCGCTGAGGTCCGTCTGCAAGTTGCCGATCCTCTTGTTGACGCATTTCAGGTGCTCGTTACACCAGCGGGTGAAGGTGTTCTGCTGGATCTTCTTCCACGGCGCATCCTCGGCCAGGTCCTTCTCCGTGGCGGGCATTTCTGCGTCCTTGTCCGTGGAGAGAGCGTTGGGAGCGGGCGCGGCGCTCTGGTGGAGCCGGGGGTGGGAACCACTCATTTTTATGGTCTCGGCTGTCTCTTGGTTCGCTGATTTTTTTTTTTTTTCTGGGTGGAGTCTGCTCAACTTTTGCTTGGCCGCTCCCTCTTTTCTCTCGCTCTCTCTCTCTCTCTTTCTAGCTTGTCTGTGTTGGGGAGGAAAGAAAAAGAAAGAAAGAAAGGAGTTAACTTCAGAGAGTGACTTATAGCCTGGAGATAGAGTTTTCGCAAAGTAAGGAGGCGGCTATGGCACCGGAAAGCAGAAAAGGGAGTTGTTTGATGGCACAAGCGCGATTCTCGTCCAACGAGGCAGCTCCAGGGCAACGAGACACTGATTTATGTAGAGGACACCCCAGTTTAAGAATAAACGGACACAGGTTTAGCTGGACTGTGTCTCTGAGCCTGATCATACTGGTTGTCATTAAAGTAAGACAGAGCAAAGCTGTGGGGGAGAGATAACAGAACAATAAAGTTCAATCTGCATAGTTCTTAACACGTTTTCCACAATAAATCACATGAGAGATGATGAATTAAACTGCACAGTCACTGCAAACAGGAATGTTAAATAGAGAAAATGGGTACCAGTCTATACCTCCTCATGACTGACCTCAGTCGTTACAGTGTGTTTAAGGGTTTCTCTGCTTGTCTAACAGATAAAGAAGCTGCAGTCTCATGAGATTTCAGACCTTTAACCCAAAGGACAGTGAAAAGACTTGATCAGCATTCATTCAGTCCTGATTTCTCTCTGACCGTTTGAGGATGATGCTTTCATCCTTCATCTTTCATCCTCCTTCATACTATACCATACTGGTAAAGTGATGCTGTACCAGATGTACAGAATCAGAATCAGCTTTAATGGCCATGGTATTTGTACACATACAAGAAATCTGCCTTTGGTGTTTCGTTGGTCTTGATGTGCTTACAAACAGTTCCAAAAACAATTTTACAGAGATGAAGGGCCCACATTCAGGGTCCCTGTGAGAATATGAGCTCATCTGATGCTCATGTTCATGGGTCTCGGGCAGCAGTGAAATAAATATTTTAGATATCCAGAGGGATGTGAGGATCAGTGACTTCTCATAAGGTCACAGAGTTATGTTTGCTTGTGTTGTTTGGCCTGCATGCAGCTTTCTTCAGCTTTCCTTCTCTGAGAAGTTGTTTGTATCTTCAAGCATAGATAGTGTACTTATCTGTGCATATATTTTCAGTGTGCAGGCAAAATCTCTGCTATTGACTGGACTCAGTATGTGTGTGTGTGTGTTAGTGAGATGTCACTGTGCTGTGGCGAGGTTACAGTGTGGATGGGCCAGACACCGAGTGTCTAGACACCGGCCTTACCCACCTCCTCTGTTTGTCCTCACAGTGCTGACCAAACAGCCAGATGAGATCACACACCAAGTATGCACTATATGATGTACTAATGACAGCCTGAGTGTTTTATAGCAGCAGGCAGTTTCTCAATTTGTAAGAAGGGCAGTGGTGGGCAGGTTCATTTGGAAACTTTCCTCATGTTCACTCAAAGCTCTGTGAGGACAGTTTGCTCGTTTGTGTTCCAAAGACATCTCTCCTCAGATTTTGCAGAGCCACAGTAAAGAAAGGAGATATGGAGGAGATGAGCTGGTAAATATTATAATCTACAAATGTTCCCACTGTCATTTCGGACAGAACACTGTAGAAGCTGTTAGACAGCAGAACAAGTGTTGGTTACTTATATGGATAAGGATGAAACCAAGTTATATGATAATGTAAATACTTGTGCTGACACACTTGTAGTTATGTTTTAGTGGGAGTTGTAGATTTTCAGAATCTGGAACACAAACCTCAGGAACACACTTGGTTTTCTCAGAAAGCCCGATGAGAGAAATGCTGAATGAGAGATTGCTCTGAGATATAAAAGCTAATAAAACAGAGGCTGTTATGAATTTAGCTTTCTATTGAGGTGCATTATGGGAATTGTAGGATCCAGCATTTTTGAAGCTTGACTCATACCAGGCACTAAAAATCAGGACATCTTGACCTCAGCTGATTCAGTTTTCGTCATTGTTTTTTTTTTTTTTTAATCTGTAATTTGTAAGTTTCCCAGCTCTCTGGGAGTGAAACAGTAAAGTCCTGGAGTGCCTGTTTAATATGACAAACTCATTTGCCAACACACACATAAGTCCATGTCCTCCAATTCCTTGTCTTTCTGTGAGTAACAGAACAGCAGTGGTTGTAAAGACAGAGACAGAGATGTGACTCTGCAGCTTTTTGACTAAATAAGGAGTTCAGTGCCAGGAGCCACAGTGTGGCCAGCAGCCATCAAGAATGCTTTGCCTTTGTGTGTGTGTGTGTCTGTGTCTGTGTGTTTGTGTGTGTCTGGTCAAGGGGGGAATCTGAAGAATGCCCCTCACCCCCATACCAACCCTGGAACCCCCAGCCTTAATGACAGCCTAATAAAAGGCCCCTATTAATGTAACACACACACACACACACACACACACACACACACACAATCTGGCACCAGCATGCTTTTACATTCACTGGTCCATTTAAAACAGTAGAACAATAGATTTAGACAGTTTAAGCTATTCAGCCTTGGTCCCTCTAGGTGTGTAATTTGCTCCATTTCACAACTTTCACTACATATAAACTTGTCACAGCAATTTACAGGCTTAGGCCATAATTATAATCTAAAACTCGTGGCGACTGATTGTGGCAGAGCAGGGCAGGTCAACAGCAGCTAAATTTATTAAAAAAGGAGACGCAAAGCATTTAAGACACAGACAACAAAACCGCTTTGATTGAATGGATACACTGAGGCAGAAATGTTTGGAGGGATCATCCGCTGATTCACACTCACACTGAAGTTTAGTGAACAGTCTAATTCCACTATTGTTTCAGTGGAATTTGCCAAATAAACAGGAGACAAAACACAGGGCGGGGACAGAAAGAGCTGACCAAGACGCATTAAAATGTCTCTGAACGTGAAGACCAGTCTGATCTCTGGTTGGTCATTTGCCTCCCTCTAGTGATTATTTGTGGCACTACATTCTTCTGTTTTCTCTCTCCCTTCACTGTTTTGTAAATCACACTGTTATAGTGTCCTCTGAGCACCTTTTCTTTTTTTTTTAATTTGTCCACATCTTCTCTGTCTCTCCCTCAGTCTTCTCCCCCCTCTGTGTGTAATCTGGACTCACACTGGACTACACTGACTTTGACAGGATGAATTAATTGCTTACATTGTTTTTTATTAGCTGATCATCACTGACCTGCATGTCAAACCCAGACTACGTGCTGTATTGAAGTAGAGCTTTGTGACACTATATTGTGAAATATTTTCATTTATGCTTCTATATACTTGTACTCAGCAACATTTCCGAGGAAAACATTGTACTTTTTTATTACACGATATTTAACTAACAGGTGTAGTAACCTTTTAGATTTCACCTGCAAAATATTTTAATATGATGCAGTGATTTACTATTAAACTATCCAATAGTGTAAAGTACCTGCACATGGACAAATTACAACATTAAATAATGTTATCCAGTAATACCATATTACACTCTGAAAGGGGTGTTTCCAGCTAATGGGTGCTATTACTTTGCAGTAAGTGCCTTTTGCATTTCCCTCATAATACTTATATACTTTTAATAAAGTAACACTTTTTTTTAAAAGAAAGTTTTGAAATACGAGTTCAAAGCAGAGCTCTTCAGGTGCGTTACTCCAAAGCCTTTAAGTCCTGATTGAACAGGCCGAATACAAAGCTGAACTGAGTAATAGAGCTAAATCCTGCGCTGTTATTTCATATTTCATTTAGACAGCAGGCCTTTAGCCAAAGCTGACAATGAGTGCAGCCACAGCTTAAGCTTAATTTCCTGGAGCTACAGAAATACATGAAACCCAAAGGGTGGAGTAATATTTCTGTGTCAAGTGAGAATAAATGGTGAGAAGATAAATACAGCCCGAGAGAAAAAGAGCTTTGTTCGAAGAGGAAATACAGACTTTAACTTAGACACAATATTTTAGATGGTTAATTTCTGAGATGACTGTGAGCTCGTCAACTTCTCCTCCCAGTGTTGCTTTTATTATTACAGTATCAAGATGAAATGCCATGAGCTTCTCATCATCACTCACCCCACCCGATCAGCCACAAGTCGAGCGGAGCACAACTGTGCAAAGGAAGTTTGACAAACGCTGCATGCGGTGCCGCCAACCACTTGCCACACACACATACTGAGTGGCACGGAGTGTGGAGAGAGCGAGTCAGATGCACAGATTACAGCAAAGTTATGGCTTTCCCCTTAATTTCCTGCAGACTGCGTGTGTCTGTCTGTGTGTGTTTGCATGTGTGAATCTTTTGGTGGCACTTGTTGGTTGAAAGTAGGCCAAGAGGTGTCAAATAAGGACAGGTTTGGTCTACATGTTTACATCTCACACTCTATATGCCAGCACCCTCTTTCTTCTTCTCTTCAAGGCCTGCCTGACGTCACCTCTTTATTATCAAGGTGTTTTGAAAGCAAGATGGTGCAGTAAGTCACCAAAATCTCTCCCAAGTTTTTTGGCCAAACCTACGGGATCATGTGGGCTATAGTAAATCCTACAGTCTCAAAACACATTTTTCTAAACTGTGTGTTAGATGAAGGGTGTACAGGAATGTTATGACCTCAGTGTGAAATCACCTGCCAGATGAAGAGGAATGTGGCGGTAGATATCATCACTTCCATCTGAGACAGTTTGACTGGAGACAGCCCTGTCCTAACCGTGTGCATGACTGTAATAAAACCCATCTTATTAGATTTGCCTGATTTAATGATTGGTCCAGTCATATGAACACCAGTTACACCAGCAGCCCCGTATCAGAATTGAACACATTAAACCTCAATTTAGATTAAACATCATTCTTGAAGTTGCTCTGAACCTTCTGAACCCGTATAAAAATTCTAACATGTAGATTTTTTTGTGGAAATTATTAGAAATATTAGAATTATTAGAAATTATAAATACCAAATATATCTTCTTATTGAATATGTTGTTTCTGTGTGTTGACAGGAGAATGGTGAAACCAAAAAGAACTGCCTCTCAAACCTGACAAGCTTACTGGGAAAAGATCGGAGCCACTCAGAGCTTTTCTTCTGCCCTTTTTAGGTCTAAACCTAAAAAATTCACCAGGCTTTACAGCAAAAACACTAACTAGCCCATATATAGGTATGTGTGCATGTCCTTAAACGTCAAATGCTACTAAATCAACCACTACACGAATTATACTGGCTCAGTGCCACAAGTGCTCTGCGTCCAGAAAGGCTGTCCCCACCCCACATGTGTAGCATCAGACCCACTGTATCTGATATCAGCAGAAACATGTCAAACAGAACAGCATGTTAGAGAAAGACACTTAAATAAGCGAGGATGCTCTGCTTCACTCCGCTTCCCTTCTTCGCAGAGTGTTAACAGTGAAAAATAGATAAGCTCCTGTGCTGGTTTGATGAGAGAAGAGCTGAGGTGAAATATGTGCAAACGTCCTGAGCACACTGGCCCGCCTGCTCTTGTGAGACCCGCTCTCGGCGGCGGAGGGCGCAAGCGGTCACCACTCTCTCCCCCCAAGTAAAACGCTCCAGCGCAGTTAGTGTCCGTGTATTACCTTATTTGGTGTGGGGCCCCCAGTTCTAACACCGGGGAGATGCTTCAGTCCGATGGTGGTGCTGCTGCTGCTGTTGCAACGCACGCGGAAAGGCGTGCTCGTGCGTGACAGCCCATTAAACAAACTTTATGTGAAGTGAGGCGGACGGATGAGCTCCAGTTCTATACATCCAGGTTTACATCATCCGCTGCGTCGCTGGGACTCACCCCCGGCGGTGTCAGGGTGTTACAATATATACACCAAAGTAAGCGCGATGGCACCAAAGCCATAGACCGAGTGCGTAAAGCTGCGCCAAAGCTTCAGAGTAGAAAAGTTATTGGTGCGTGAGGCGTGGCGCACCGCAGCACAGCAGCAACAGCCCACCCGGCGAGAGCAGCGGACCCTCCGCTACTATCTCTCCCAGCGCCGCTGGCCTCTGTCACTGCTCTCCCCCACCGGTTCAAACAGACTTACAGGAAAACCTCTCATCATTATACATGACCGAAAACACCGTGACACCTTTTCACAGCAGCAACCTGTACCGTGATCACGCTGCTGCAACTTAGGCTACGTGAAGTTTTGACTCAAGATGAACATCGCAAAGAAAATCTCCCACAGTGACACAGCATCACTCTCACACACAGCCACACGTCTACAGCGGGACGAAACTTACATGTGCCGTAGCCTGTGATCTTGAAGTGTGTGTCTCCGGTGTGTCTCCGGTCCGCTCAGCCAGTGCGCGCAGCAGCCTGCAGTTACTTTGGTCACAGAGGGTGTGTTTGTGTGTGTATGTGAATGTGTGTGTGTGCGCTGCACCGAGGTCCCGGACCTCCCTCCCCACGAGCAGTCCCAGTGGGGGGAAATGGGTGTATTGGTTGTACTGGTGGCGTAAAGGAAAGAAAGAGATAGTCCCTCCGCTCTTTTGCTCTTTTCTACCTCTGCGTCTCCTCGATCCCCCTCTCTCTCTGTCCTCCACAGTGAGAGCCTTAATTGGTAAACGGGTAAAGCATCAGAGGTGCTGGGGGTGTTACTCTCCCTGTTTCTGTTCTCTGCCTCCTTTTTTTTTTAATGGGTGACGTCTTGACCGCGCCTTCAGGATTTTAAAGGTATGATGTCATCGGCCCGTGAAGTGCACCTATGTCTCCCATCTTTTGGTTTTAACCTGGGGGAGGGAATGGACAGAGTCTCAGTCATTATCAGTATCTCTCTCTGTTCGTGTGGGCATTTTTGTATCTTTGTGAGTACCCGTCTGAGTTACAGAGTTACTGTGAGGACATTTGACACACCTTCAAAGGCCTGTTGGAGGGTTAAGACCTGGTTTCGGGGAGCCGGTTAGAATCAGCTTTAGGTTCAGGTCAGGGTGAGAGGCTAGTGAATGCATCGACAAGTGTCCTCACAGAAGTAGAAGTACAAGTTTGCGTGTGTGTGAGAGAGAGAGAGGTCCCCACATCTCTCTGCGCCCTCTGTCCTCTCTTTCCTGTTATCTGTTATTGTTCAGGCAAACTAGTGAACAACATGGGGAGCTGTGTTTCTCTCTGTCAAAGCCCGCTCTGACTCAACATGGTGGTGGGAGGCGTGTGTGTGTGTGTGTCTGTGTGTGTGTTTGAGTGCTCTCCAGCTGAGCATTGGCTCAGGAAACAAGAATGTTCGGCCTCTGCTGTGCCCTCTACTTACAGTTCATCAGTCTGGAGGGAGGATGGAGGGAGGAGAGGAGGAGGGGGTGGAAGTGGAGGGGTTGGGGTTGGGGAGGTTAAAGTGAGAGTGGAGGAGAACAAGGAGAGACTGCAGATTGAGGACAACATCAGAAAAATGGTTTGAGTATTCCTGTAACTACTTTCTAATATTTCTTAATGAGTTATTAACGTGACTGTGATTGTGGGTTTGTAGAAACCTAATAACCTCAGAGGAACCGTTCAACATTTTGGAAAACAGCCTGGACTGTCTTTCAGAGGGTTAGATGAGACTCGCTGACTCCTTAGTAAAAATTAGAGGTGCTGGTGGGCAGATGTTTCAGCTTTGGACAGAGCCAGGCTAGCTGTTTCCCTCATCATTCACTGGGCTTAGCCTCATATCTAGGTACAAACACAGAGTAGCATCAATCCTCTCATCAAACCTGTCCTGTTTCAGAGCTGCAGTGAGTTTTCTCAAAGCACAGTCATTCCCAACCTTAACCTTTCTTATTGTAACCATGACCACAAATGTCCCCTAACCTTAGCAAAGTAGTAATTGTTACCTAGACCATGACGTTTCTCTAACCTTAATTATGTATTTATTTGAAGCCAAACCATGATCTTTCCTTAAACTCAGCAAAATCCTTTCTGTGCCTAAACTGAACCAAAGCTTAACCATACCACTGTCACATCATAAAACAGATTAAAAAAAAAAAAAGCGTAAGAATAAACTATTCCACCTGGATGATATGGGCATTTTAGTGTTGACAAAATGCTTCTTTAAATTGTTGAACACTGGGCTGGATTTATGCATAAGACAAGGGGTTCACAGAGTCCCACTGTAGATATGTGGTTCAGGTTTTCATCTGTAGTTGAGTGTAGGATTTCTCCTGTTGATATCACCACTGCAACACTCGACACATACTGACAACAGACAGAGAAGAGAAGTGGAGGAGGCAGGAAGATGGAGAGGAGGCTCAACAGAGACAGAAGAAAGAGGAGGAGGAGATGGGAGAGAGAGAAAGGGAAGGAGGTGTTGGATCTTCATGAAAATACCATGAAACCTGTTGGGTTTTTTATTTTTCCTTTTTTTTACAAAGAGCTGAGCCATGAAGTTCTCTCTCTCTCTCTCTCTGTCTCTCTCTCTCTCTTTCTCTCTCTCTCTGTCTCTCTCTGTCTCTCTCTCTCTCTCTCTCTCTCTCTCTCTGTCTCTCTCTGTCTCTCTCTGTCTCTCTTTCTCTTTCTCTCTCTCTCTCTCTCTCTCTCTCTCTCTCTCTCTCCCTCTCTCTCTCTTTCTCTTTCTCTTTCTCTTTCTCTCTCTCTCTCTCTCTGTGAATCAGTTTGTATTAATAAGAGCCAGATGTTTGCTGTTGTGGTTGTGAGATCGTCCAGTCGGTCAGTGACATCATCTGTATTGCAGCTTGATGAAGTTACATCAGCACAGGCTTATTTGTCAGGGTAAACATTCACTCACTCACTCACTCACTCACTCACACGCGTGCACACACACACACACACACACACAAACACACACACACACACACACACGCACAAATGTACTCGTTTTTATGTAACTGAACGGAAGACAGATAAAACAGAACAAAAATAAACATTAACATGTTGTGACAGTTTCGTGCAGCAGCCCTGTAACTCTGACTATCGCTCTTATGCTGAGGACCACCACCTACTATGTTGTCTATCAGAAGTTAAGTCTTGAATGTCCCAGAAATGATAATGGATCAGAAATAAGTTTAGGACCCCTAAACTGGGATCTTAAAGTGTTACCATTAGCTACATCTGTAACACCCAACAAAACCTCACGGTTGCTCTCAGTGGAATTTATGCCTGTTACAGTACAGAGATTTATTTAGCAGTGACTAATGACCTCCTGAATGTCTTGTGGCTTTGTGATATTTCCCATTTTTAAGATTTGACAAGGATGTTTAGATTCTGTATTAAACTACAATTACATAACATTATGGAAGACTCACGGTACAAAGGAAATGTGTCCTTCATTTTAGGGCAAAAATAGGCTGCAGTCTGTGGAGACAGTGGAAAACAGCGACACTCTACATATCAATTCAGTGTGATGCACCACTTTACTTGAGGGGTTACAAGTATATATAGTATAATAAGTATGCAATGAGGAAGTATTGATTAGATACTGTTTACGATTCACAGTTCACCTGGAATGATTCATGCAGAAAGTGGTTGGTAAGGCTGATTCACATCTCTGAGCCAGCATCTTTCACTCTGTTCTTGTGCAACTTATCATTCATCTACTGCATGTCTCTGATTTCTTCTTCTGTTTCCCACTGGTAATGACTGACTCCACTGGTTTCATCAGACCTGAGAAGCAAGCACAAGATCTCAGAATGAAAAAAAAAAAGCAAAAACATGGATGTTTGATCTGATTTCATTCAGAATATGATAAAAGTAAAGATAAAGAGCTTTCCCAGTATAGATTAAATGTTGATGGTCAAGAGTTCGACAGGTGATAAGGAGAGAGGAAAAGGATTGCACATAATGAAAGTATGTGATAAAATTCAGGAGAACTGATAAGGGAGAGTTTGATTTTCTCATAGCAACGTTCAGGAATAAAGACGGTGCCATGTCAGATGAAGAAGTGGTTCTCTTTTAATGGTTCTAAGGAGAACTGGCTACTGAGTTGTAAAGCAGAGGATAAACCCAGTTGGTTCCAGGTGGGCTGTCACTCTGATCTGGTTGTTGGGTCCATTTGACCCATCTACAAAAATAATCACCTTTTAACTGTAAACATTAACATGTAAACATCATCATTCCTGGCAAAAAGCCAGTAACAATTATGTTTCAAGAAAGTATTCACTGGATGCCTATACCAGGAGAAATACTGTATGTAAGTACAAGTGAGGAAGAGGAGGAAGATGTTCGAAGCTGAGAGTGTAAGACCATTGTGTGGAAAGATTAATTTATAAATTACTGTGTACCTTTCTAATAATTACAAGGCACAGTACTGTTGTTAATGAGTAACGAGAGAGAAAAAAGTACTTTGGGAAATTGTATGTAATATGTTTTAAAATATGGAACATTTCTCCCTCTTTTTGTTATTATTATTTTTTTCATAGTTTACATGGTTTTAATTATTTTTTTTTATATTATTATTTTTATAACTGTTGTTGCTGAGTAACAAAACATTAGGATTCTCCTGGGAATAAAGATGTGCCTTTAAAGCTGAATCTGTAAAGTAGTTCAATGTTTTATAGGTTATGTTGATGTTTTAAATACTGGACTGTAAAATAAAGTTTTCTCTTGATCACCCCTCTTTTCTTTGTAATGATGGTGTAGTTATTGTAGTTGTTAAAGTAACAGTAACTACTTCTTTGGTACTCTGTATGCACAAAATGCTCACACTGTAAGTTACCAAGTTTCTAAATATAGTGTTTTGGGATCAAAACATTAGGCTAATACTGTGAAAAGGTAAGCTTTTATGGCTGTAGCTAATGGTTAAACATGTGTTTTTAAAATCAAAATACAACAGTAATGTAATGTAATGTAGTTTTGGGATCCAATATAAGATAAATTTGATGATCAGAAATGATGTGATCTGAATCTGATGTTTCAGTCCTGTTTTAATGTGCAAAGAGGGACATAAAAGGGCAACGAAAACAGCAGAGAGAGAGAGAGAGAGAGAGAGAGAGAGAGAGAGAGAGAGAGAGAGAGAGAGAGAGTCTCAGAGAAAGTAGTTAAAAATCAGGGAGTCGGGGCCGAGCTGACAGCCTCATAACAAAGCCTCTGTCTGTCAGCCAGTTAAAGATCTGAAGTAGTAAACTGTTTAACTGGAAGTGATGGAGGAGACTAAAATGGTCCTTGTGCACTCACTTTCTGCCCCTTCACACACACACACACACACACACACACACACACACACACACACACACACACACACACACACACACACACACACACACACACACACACAAATATACGTGGTGATACCACCAAACTGTGCATGTGCATAAACACCATGCTACTGCCAACAGACCCGAGGCCTGAGCTCTTAGATTAGACCTATAAACAGCACATGAAATCCCACTTGCAGGTAATTAAACAAATCTGTGTCTTGACTTGCGATTCCTCGCTCTCTCATCACCCCCATCAGGCTCAAACTCAAAGGCCTCCACTCATGCACATATAAAAATGGCTCCCATAAGACAAAGGGGAGTAAATACGGAAAAACCCTTACTCATTAAATGGAACGGGGTCCATATTTAGACATGTGAAATATGGAGTAACTTTTATGAACAGCGGAGGCAGACAAATCAGTTACGCAGAAAAAGGACGGAGGGCTGAGGGATGGCCACAAAGTACATGTGACCAAAATGACGTGATGGTAATTCCTAACTGTTAGAGATCAGTACCACTTTCTAATGAGGCCTTCTTTATACATGCTTTATAAACTGAAACCAATGGCTTTATTAATGATTTCTCAATCTTCTGGTAATTCTTCACGGACACATTATAAGTAATAATAACTGTCGAGTTGCCAGGTTGAGAAAAATCTCTTTGACCAGCATCTGTAAATTATTTAAAAATCTTCTATCAAGCCATGAGTTACATCTTAAAACATAAACACCTAAAAACCTGAACACCTTGTGAGAAGTTTGCCATCACTAGCTTGCTTTGGAGGATTGTGTTGCTTATGTGGTGGCAGGTAAAGAGGCATGTGGCTCAGGGACCAAACCGTTGAGGCTTCTTGGGGCTGTGGATCCCACTCGTTGAAGTTTTTGAGAGGCTGCCCCCTTGGTGACCCTGTGGACATCCGTGCAGGCATGCACTCAGCTTTATATTGAAATAGTCTCGTTTCTTTGATGAGGCAGGTGAACACACATGATTCATAACAATTGAATTAAACACACCATGCAAAGATGGTCCAAACAATACAAAAAAGAATTGTGCAAGGATGAAGTGAACAGTAAAACCTCTGACAAGACACCAAACACAGCCAGACCCCTGCAGAACAAGAGCTCACTGTCATTACAGCTCAAACCACCACTTAAAACCTCCTGCACCTGCACATACACTCCTTCAACACACTTAATTTGTGGTATCAACTCTCACCACGACTACAGTAAGCTATACTGTGAGGATCTTAAGTCATGAAACAGAGTCAGGGCCGAGCAGAGTAATCACACTGAGTCACCCAGCAGCAGACTCTGATGTCTGCCGCAGCCTGAGTCACACACACTCAGGACGTCAGAGTCTCAGGAATAATGAGATGTTTGCAAGTGTACTGTGTGTGTTCTTGGGTAGTATATGACTACAATACGTGTGTGTGTGTGGTTTAGTGTCCTGCATATATATGTGTGTGCTGTGTGTCATTAATATATCTTGCAGGGGTTTTCTTCTGGGAAAGCCCTTTGAATGTACTTGCGCATGTGTGTTTGTACTTGTATCTTTGTGAGGACCAGTCTGAGTTACAGAGTTATAGTGAGGACATTTTGGTCTGTCCTCACTTCCTGACACACCTTCAAATGGCTGTTTGAGGGTTAAGACTTGGTTTTAGGGTTCGGGTTGGAACCAGGTTTAAGTTAGGGTTAGGGTGAGGGTTGGGGTTAGACATTTACTTGTGATGGTTCAAGTTAAGGAATGCATTATGTCAACAAGTGTCCTCACAGGGACAGAGGTACACATTTGTGTGTGTAATCTGGTGAAAAGTGTGTGTCTGTTATTTTCTGTGTATTCCCACACAGTACAGGCTGAGAGGTAAATAGGCAAAATGTGATATGTCTGTTACTTTAACCTGCCAAGAGATGAAATCATTGATATGATTCAGCCAAGCATATGTGTAAGTGTGTTGAATAGGTATCTGTGTGTGTGTGTGTGTGTGTGTGTGTGTGTGTGTGTGTGTGTGTGTGTGTGTGTGTGTGTGTGTGTGTGTGTGTGTGTGTGTGTGTATGCCAGCACACACACACACACAAACAGTATGCATTGTCTAGCCTCTCCTTAATTTCTCCGATCTCTTGCTCTCTCTGTGCTCATTCATTCAGTCTCAGCCAAGCCCAGGTCAGATGTCAAAGTATAATGATTTAAAGAACATACAGTGGACATGTCCTAGAGAGAGAAGAGACATTTCTTTTCGTGTGATATAGTGGATATTTTGACCTCCTCAGGTATATAAACTTTTTTCCAAAATGAAATGATCCAAGGAGGAAAAACTGTTTTTTAGGCTGAACAGTTCACAACTCACGTCCACACAAAGACCATAACCTGTGATTAGGGGTCAAAAAATGACATTCTTTGTTTTTAAGGGGGTTTGGACTGTATTTGTATTGTGTTTGTAGAACTTTGGAGCAAAGCTTTTAAAAGCAGCCTGTGGTTTTGTTTCTATTGTGTGCAGCTGAACGAGGACGGACATACACGTGTCAAGAAGCACAGCACTGGGTCAGCAAAGGGAGGAAGGAAGAAGACTGCTGGCACGTAAACAAGTAAACAACTGATATAAACAAGGCAGGACTCAAAGGTGCCCTGTGGAGTAAACAAACAAAATATTGTTTAGTGTCGAATACATTCCCTTCTTCATGAAGATACAATTTTTCTGTCTGAAACATGCTCTGATCACATCCATATCTACTTGCTTGCCGTACTTACATTTACACTTAATATTTATTGGCATATTACTGCAACACACTGTTGATCAGAGGAATAACATGAAACCACAGTGAATCATGTTGCATGTGCAGGGACAAAAACATTGTGCCGTAGGCTTATGGTGGTTAAAAAGTCTGGTTTTGCAAATGTTCTGTAAGAGAGCAAATGTATTCTGCACATTTGTTTGGTCTGAAAGACACAAAGTTTTGGTGAGAAGCGCTGAATGTGAATATAACTTGTACACACCTTAAAGCTGTGGTGCCTCATATGCTCATACAGTCTGTGTATATACATTACATAATTCGAAAAATCATGATCTAAATTCAGTGACTCACTAAATGTTGATTTATCACATACTGACAGTGAATATACCATGTAGGGAAAATTCAGAAGGTTAAAAACCCAAAAAACCTTTAACCTGCACTGAGGGGGTTTAAGTCATCACAGTAGATACAGTAGTTTGAGGTTGGTTGTCAAAGTCAGTATAACTCTGGATTATGTAAAGCTTTTGGCGATGCCTGCGCAGTCCTAAGTGGCAGACTCCACCCATGTGCGACGTGAAGGTTAAACAAACACTTTGAATTAGGTCTAGTTTGGACAGGGAGGTGAGAACTGAAGACGGATGGTCTGTGTGGGACATTTTATCGACTTCTGGTAACTGTTCCAAAGTCCAGCTCTCTCTTTCTCTTTTCACTCCCTCTCTGGCCATATTAAGAAAATCACCCAGATTGGTGGAGAGCGGGGCTGACAAATCAAGACAGAGAGAAAAATCTGGATCTATTCCCAGATCCTCAGTTCCTGTTGGGTAATGACTACATGGATCTGAGGCAGGATGAGTCTGTGTGTCTCTGTGTGTGTCCATTTAATCAGCACATGCACACGTTTGTGAGTGAGTTACAGTAAAAGTAGAATAGCTGTTTACAAGGAGCCAGTCTATCAGTAACGGTTGTGTGTGTGTTGGTGTGTGTGTGTGTGCTCATTCCAAGTGGATATTGAAGTTAGACAGTGTTCAGCATCAAGACAACACATTCACAGTCTTTAAAAGGAGACCTGACCGAGCTTAATGAATCAGACTACAGGAATCTATCGCTAGTAGCTACTGGCCATTTTGGCAAGAGATACACACACACACACACACACACACACACACACACACACACACACACATACACACACGCACCCAACATCACAAACTCCTCCATCATCACTAAGATGTAGCCTGAAAAGTGATGTAAGTCCAGCTCTGAGGAAGGTGGTCTCTCTCTAGCTGAATCCCCTCTGAAGTTCTGTCCATCATGTGCTCTATAAAGCCTCTTAATCCCTTCTATCTGTCTGTTAATATAGGTTGGGGACATTTAACAACTTGGGAATGCACATACACGAGTACATTTAAACACTCCGACGCCCAACTCCATCTACAAACACAGCCTTTTAAGGTAAGCTCTCGCTTCCTCTCTCTCTGCCTCTCTTTCTCTGCCTGCCTGTCTTTGCCTCCTCTCACTAACTCTGTTCTTGTCTCTTTCAGCCTGCCTGTGCACTCCTCACCCCCCATCTCCAAACCTCCACCACCACCACCACCACCACCACCACCGCCACCCCATCACTGTATTTCTTCCCTTCTTGTATTTTCTATTTCTCTGGCTCTTTCCCCAAGAAAGCACTGCTGGATTCCCTCATGACCAGCTCGCCTCTCTTGGGTCTTCTACTCTCCTGAACTCATCTAAACACAGGAGGCTTGAGAACAGCAGCGAACAGGCCAAACAGCCTGAGTGAGGAAAAGAGCAAAGCAAACAAACAGAGGCTTGCAGCGAAGCAGAGAGATGGACTCTGGATATCAGTGTTTTTTGTCCTGAGTTGGGGTGCAAAATGGTGCTGTGGGCTGCTTTCTGCAGAGTGGCCGCATGACAAAGATGAAGAAGCCCTAACTGTTTGTAGTTTGGTGGCTTCTGAATTTGTGTGTGTGGTATAGAGATGGAGAGATGGGCTCCAGTAGTTTTGTCCATATAAGGGGGGAGGAATGTGGAGAGAGTTAGCAGCTATGAATGACTGATCGCCCTCTCACACTCCCTCCCCCATTCTGCCTCCTCTTTCCTCTCTTGTGTTAAATGGTCCAGATTTCTATTATTACTTTCATGTGCGAACATCAAAATGGCAAATGTCTGCTAAGTGTGCATATACACAAACACACACAAACACACACACACACACCTATACACAAGATCATACTTGAATAAACACATGTGCACCTCCAGGTAAGACAGTGTAGTGTTGCAGAGGCTGTCTGATCCCAGTGACATCATCATGACCCTGCTGGCTCACTGACGTGTCAGTTATGTGTGTGTGACTGTGTGTGTGTGACTGTGTAGGTGTGACTGTGTGTGTGTGACTGTGTAGGTGTGTGTGTGTGTAAAAATCCTCTTGCTCATCCAGATCCAGGTGACATTGTGTGAATTATATGTATTGCATCACCACTTCAGAAAAACACAGATACTGCACACACACTCATGAGTGAATCACACCTGTGCAACTCTGCTGTGTGTGTGTGTGTGTGTGTGTGTTTCTGGAATCCTTTTGTCTCTCTGTCAATCATCCCCTCTGGCTCGCAGTGTGAACACATGATGAAATATAAGGTTACAGTCGTCCTCTTCACCTGCATCTGGACTGGATTCACTGGAAACAGATGTTAAAGGAAACAAATAGTGATGTCACCCTAGATGAATGGCGACTGAAAGTATTTGAAATGATGCATTCCTTGTGTGCGACTGTGTATTACTGCAACATGCATAGATAAGAATGTGTCTGTGGGGGGTGGGGGATGAAATCAGATACCATTAACAAGAAGTTTGAGAAAAGGAAGGCTGAGAGGAAAGGGAGGGAGGCTTAAAAAATGTTTTTGCTGTTTTCTGGTTGACCCTTGTGATCCGTCTCTTTGGCTCGACACCTCACCCCTATCTGTCCTCATCTAATCATCTCCCCTGCTTGTTTTCCCCTCTGTTCGTTTTTCCCTCTGTTCCATCTCCCTCTCTCAGTCATCTTTATAGCTATGCTAGCAGCTTGGCTTTGTGGCTCTGTGAATATCAGTCAGTTTGTTGGCCCACCACTTTGTCTCTGAGTAAAGTTTCTTAATGGGTGAATGGATTGCCATAAAATGATATTCGTGGTCCCCAAGACTGAGTTGCACCAGCTGTTTGTATTTACTGGGGGTAAATATTAAGAATGAATCTCTAAGTGTGACCTTGTTTGTGTTGTGCAAACTGTTTTAATTTAGTAATGTGTAAATCTCCACTTAGAGGCTAAGATGAACTCAGGAGGAGCCATGCTCCCCCTATGAACTGTATCCATGAACATTTTTCTGTTTGTCCAATACTTACGACCAAACATCTGCAAAACTAATTACATTCCCATCAGCCTCAGCTGTACTTTGTGTTGAGAGCTAGTAAATGTTAGCATGCTCATACACTACACTAAGATGGTGAAAATAGCAAATATTAAACCTGCCTAAAATCAGCATGTGGGGAACTGTTGTTTAAAAAAATCAGGAACAGAGTTCATAGAAAGGCACTGAAAATGATGGGATGCTGTGCAGCTAAGACTGGGGGGGTCTGGTGGAGCGGTGGAGCAATGATAGAGTAATTGGGCTAGAAGAGTAAATGGACAGCAGAGAATGCAGAGGAGAGACACAAACAGAGAATGGGCACGAAGTAATCTTTATAGAATTACACTGTTACTGAAAATGTTTAGCTTATTAGATTAACAATTAGTGCTGTGGTTGGTGTGTTTCCTGTGAGGCCCTATATAATCACACACACACACACACACACACACACACACACACACACACACACACACACACACACACACACACACACACACACACACACACACAGATACACACACACACACACACACACACATCCAGGAAGGCTGCTCCCACATGAACTGCATGACATCATATGATCTCATTACTGAAGCAGTTGAGCCTGACACAAAGACCTGTAGAGACACGACCTGCAGAGAGACAGACAGACAGACATACAGACAGACAGTGAGGCAGAGACATCAAAGTACTGCAGTGTTGCTTGATTCAATAAACAATACAATTATATAAAATATACATTTTTTTAACATTGTATGTGATTTAGTGTCTTTCCCGTTGTTTTGCTCCCTGGAATCTATTTAACTTGTATTTGTGCTATTCACATGTCTTCTTTAAACATGAATGTATTCGTCATGCCAATAAAACAAACTGAAACTGGGAGTGGGGGGTAGACACGTCTCTTAGATTTCAGGAAAACATGGTTGGGTATTAAGACAAGCTTCCTATCTATAGTTTACTTTGAACACTAAAGTTATGAGAAAGCACACTAAGGTAACTTTTCCTAGAAGTCTTTTTCTGCTCATTTCATGTTTACTGTTACACTGAACCTGGTGAGCCTGCATGATGATGACTAATGTGTGAGGCCACTATAATGAAATGATGTGAAGGAATCTCAATGGATAAGAGTGGAAAAAAAACCCCCAACAAATGATAGATGGTAAGGAGGAATGAGTCAGACTTTGTTTATGTTTTCCCAGGCCACCGTCTCCATGGCAATGCTTCATTTTCACTTCTCAGTCAACAATATAGGCACTAAATGCCCACTCAGCAAAAATTTCCTTGTGTTGCACAATCTGACGTATGCAGCAGCTCCGACGGAGAGAGCTGTGTGCCATCCTTCATCCTTCAGATACAGTCTTTTGACTTGTTAATCACAAGTCTGTGCTTCTCCTGCTTTACATTATAGAACATATCACTTTTTCATTACTATGAAGTGCATTCGAAATGCGTTACATCATCCAGATCAGAGAGGCACACATACAGCATCCTAATGCTCACACTTGTACGCACATGCATACACTCCTTGTGCCTCTCATTCAGAGCTATGAGATTGAGATCAGTTTTTGGCAAAAGTCACTCAAACATGATGAAACAGTTCATTCGTTGGGGACTATTTTCCGCAGCAGATTAATCCACATTTGGTGCTCCAGTGAACATTTGGGGCAGCAGGAACGTCTGTGAAGGACCGGGTCAAAACAGTCCACTCTGTGTGTTCATGGTAATGAAGGAACATGTCACCCAGTACCAGTCTCTCTTATGGAGCTCTGTGGCACAGAGGAATAAGATATATCAGGGTATGGATACACACACAATACTTGTTAGTACCATCAACTCATTTTTGGTTTGGTTCTTTATTTTTTGGTTTTGTTGACACTAAGAAAGTACTGAATTCACTAAATGTATCCTTCAGTTCACAAAAATAAGGATTCAAGACTTCACTTATCTGATACAGAACTCCCCATAGACTCAACTCCTGACTTGAAACTTGAAAGCAAAAACATTCAAGTCTCAAGGTTTTGAGCATTGTATTCCCCAGCCTCTAACCCTAACCTTAACCATGACAACTAAATGTCTAACCCTGACCCTAACCCTAAACTAAACCTGATTGTAACCTGAACCCTAAAACCAAGTTTTAACCCTTAAACAGCCATTTACACTTGTTGGTAAAAAAAAAAAAAAAAAAAAAAAAAACACACACACACACACACACACACACACACACACACACACACACACACACACACACACACACACACACACACACATAGGTGTGTTGTATGGTAACTAGGAAGCTGGACGTTGCTGTTTAGAGCAGAGAAATGTAAACAGGGACTAAACCTGGTCAGAGCCTGTTGCATAATTCCATACACAGAATACTTTGATGTAGGTGATGACACAATGAGGTTTTCCTCTGAATAAATAAATATAAATAAATAAATATGTATATATGTGTGTATATGACACACACACACACACACACACACACACACACACACACACATATATATATATATATATATATATATATATATATATATATATATATATATATATTTACAACAGTTGTAAATTGATTTATTAAATATCTCAAAAACCAACAGCTTACTTGACACTATCTGAAATGTGTGACTATAGTATTTTATAACCCCACCCATCTGTCCATGCAGGTTCACTCTGAACTCTATATTTCCACTGTCTAAAGTCATTGTGCTCTCATCTTATTCTCTGTCTCCTGCTATTCACACCTCAGAATGAGAAAAGAAAGTGCTACAGCTCCTGTAGTTTTGAAACGACCTCAGTGCTCACATGTGAACTTGATAATACTTGACTGTACTGTGTTCACACTCAGGAGCTGCCTGAACCTACCCACACAGACAGCACTTCCGTTTTTAAAGTAACAGGGTGTTGGCTACCACACCCTCGTACATCAGTCACACTGGTCAGTGTGTGTGTGTGTGTGTGTGTGTGTGTGTGTGTGTGTGTGTGTGTGTGTGTGTGTGTGTGTGTGTGTGTGTGTGTGTGTGTGTGTGTGTGTGTGTGTGAGGGTGTGGTTGGCAGTATGAGCAATTCAATGTTAATAATTTATTTCTGTAGAGAGGTTGCCAAGAGAGCAGCATGCAACAGTGTAAACCCCACAGGGTCATTGATTTGATCATCAGCATCATTGTCAAAATCAAGTGTGTTCTGCTCAATCCTCCACATGTATTATACACATCTAGTGTTGCTACATGTTCATCTGCACCCTCATCAGGCATTTAGTTGATGGTTTTATCCAGGGAGACTACAATGAATCATTGAGCATACTGGCCTACAGGCTTTTTACAGGATGATTTTACTTTTGGACAGAACCAGGTTTGTTGGCTGGTGTTTCCAGTAGTTATGTTAACCTAAGCTAAAGGCTTATGGCTCTAGCTTTCTATTTAGCATACAGATACTGAGTAGTATCAGTCTTCTTATCTAACCTTTGGTAAGAAATAAGTATTTCCCAAAGTGTTAAACTCTTTTTTAAATCACTGCCTGTGCTGTTCCCACATGTTAATAAAACAAGCAAACCCCTTTAATTTTGCAGCCTGGATGTAAATGGAAAATTTTGACCTGCTTTTAAGACTTGTGTGACAAAGTTGTAGGCTATTTCTGTTGTAATGTGTGTGTTAGTGTGTGTGTGTACGCGCACACGCATCTGTCGTTGGTCACCAGAAACAGGCACATACTGTAGGACCATTTTTGGTCCTTGCTCTCTTTCCATCGTCACACCGTCATTCTTGCCCTTCAGCGAGGTTTAGCTCAGACACAGGAAAAGTCTGGAGGAGATTCAGACAAAACAGAAGGACGAGACAAGATAGAGAGGCAGCTCTGTGCTGATAGCTGACCTTCACATGAGGCTGTACAGGGATCCCTGTCAGAGTTCAGTGACTTTCCTGACTGAGATATCCGCTTTGTGTTTGACTCACTCAGCAAGGAGCGGCAGTGTATTGCCACTTCCTAATCCAGGCTGGGCCGAACAGACTGGGTTTGTAAAAGGACACAATTTCCTCATTTGTAGACTCCACAATTTTATTCATGTGGGTCCATCTCCAGGTCTAAACCTGATGTTGGCCGTGACAATTTGAGGTTTGAAGGCTTAAACAGCGGCTTTTTACTCAAATTACATTCAAAGAGGTGTGAGGACACCAAGCATGACGTCTGGACTGAATAACCTTAACACTTCCCTCAGGAGCCTTATGATGTTTAACAATCCTTGTTATGTTGAGTGATGTTGGAGCAGCTCTCAGACTGAGCAGAGTCAGAACAAGGTTAAGATTCCTCACATTCCCCAGCTAGAGAACAACATTTGTTCTGCATTAACAAGAGTTTAGATATGAGCTCATTGTTCCTTTTTAAGAATTAACAAAGTAGGGCACACAAGATCAAGAATTTTACACATTTATGGTACAACAGTGTCCCCTGGAGGACATTTTATAGAATGCCTTAGGATCTCAAATGATTTCTACCAACATAATGTGGATGATGGACAATTAATGTAGGCTTTTTTTCACAGTAGACATTTTGACATGTTGCAGGAAAAGCACAAATTCACAGGTGCAACATTAAGAGCAGCAGTATTCAGTTCATGCCAACAGATTCCAGGGTGTTGTGCCTGTTGCTTTATATGAATGGTTTAGTACAACATGGCAGAGGTGGAAGGCATATTCAGATTATTTTCTCGTAGCGATACCAACGTATAAAAACACTTCAGGTTCAGGGTCCTGATGCTCATCTCACTATGGTAGGACTAGGACACTTGAATAGAATAGAACAGTTGTTAATGTTAGTAACACCTGTGTTGTTCCTACTGTGACCAGCCCAAAGGTCTGCTGTGAAAAAGACTGTCACACTATAAAATACTTAGTTACTAGTAAAAGTCTTGGATTTACAATTTTACTGGAGTAAAATGAATATTAAATACAGAAGTACTGTCATCAAAATATTCTTTTTTAAATCAATGCCTATGAGTGATATTTTATTAATGGATTAATATTATTGATGCATTGACATTGAAGTAATATTTCCATGTGGAGGTTGCTCAGAGTAAATCTAATTTTAATACTTCATGCTGTTGGTTTACTGTAGTTTAATCTACTGGAACTGACTTTGACATGTCCCTGGAACATGTAAGTGTTATTAGGACTAAACTGGTTAAATACAGGAATATTGTTGTAGCCGTGTATACACGGAATCAAACAGCAGGCCTACATTTTACAGTGTAAAGCTAAAGAGAGTGCGGCAGGTTCAGGGTTAAAGTGGCAGTAACTGTACGGTCTGTGGCTGTCAGGTCGACGTCACTCTGAAGTCTCCGACCTTCGAATAAAACTACACTTCCCAGCATTCCCGTGAACCACGTTAACAGCAATCAAATGAATTTTTATAACAATATGTTTAAATAGATTTTCTATATTGACGCACTTATATTAAAACAAATACACGCTGAAACAAAAAGAATGCGTTAATAAACGTATAATATATTTTCCTCAGACACCCTCCTCCGCCATATGACGAAGCGGAAGTCGCCTCATCTTCCTTTCCTCCATTAGGTGAGTGCGTGGTGGGAGCGGGTTTTCTTCGGCTCTCCCTAAAATAGGCAGATTTAAAGTTCTTTATCTGAAATCTTAGCCCCAATTTAACTATATAACACATTTATATTTGTTAATTTACAGATCGCAACCATGGGCCGCCGACCAGCCCGCTGGTAAGTCCTCTATTACATCGTTCGAGAACAGGGCCACATTAGTCCAGGTCGGAGGAAAATGGCAGCGGCTCTCTCTCTCTCGCCATGTGCACAGCGCTGGCATGCCGGCAGGCCTGCTGACAGGCCGTCTGCTTACTGTCGCATTAAACTCAGGGCTCTTTCTGTTACCAGTGTTAACAGCAGTGAATGTCTGTCTTTATCGAGACTGTCATAATGTCACCTCACTGACACAAAGCGCTAGCGTGTTGAGCTAACTGTAGCTAGAATATTGCTACCGCTAGCACGCGATTCCCAGACCCACCTACCTTAGCTTTTCTCTTTAGATTATGTTACACCTGTGTTTTTTTGGTACGTTACTTTTATACTTTGTAAAGGTGCATGACAGTTACAGGCGATCGATCACTTGACATTATCAGTAAGCGTGATCTGTAACATTGGAGGGTCTCAAAATCCCTTCCAGGGTTTCTCTTGGTCCCAGAGATCCCTCTATGGCTGATGATACTCTCTTTTTTGTTTATCTTATTGTCAGCCAATCATACAAGAACAACAAAACCAAGGACTGATAAATCTTGTTCCACTGTGTCATAGATCTCCACTGATGTCCAGAAACTATTGAACATAGCAGTGAGCCAGGCTTTTGCACTCTGTGACATGTTCCTTCATCACCATTTTCACACACACACACACACACACACACACACACCATCCTACTGCCCCCAATACTCACCAGTACATTAATCCAAAGGGGCATTTATTCCCCAACAAATCTGTCTAGCTCTATGTCCACCTGTTTGTTTAAAACTACACAGTGTCCAGCTGCTGGGCTTTTTAAAAATGTAAATATATTGGAGACCTGTTTACATTTGTGTAGGAACAGGTGGGGTTTGGATCAGAAACAGGTCCTGGGCAGACTAACACATTGTTAGTTTTGGTCTTGACACTAGGAAATGATTCTTATCTTTCAGAGAATGTGACAGCAGAAGTGATGACTTGCATGTATAAATTGATCATTGTAACCCTGAATGTCTCCCACAGCTACCGCTACTGCAAGAACAAGCCCTACCCCAAGTCCCGCTTCTGCAGGGGCGTGCCTGGTAAGATCTTTCTACTCTTTACGCAGCTTCAGTGTTCAAAAAATAGTGTGGTCAGTGCTGCAATCAGTTTAGCTGGTAACACTTGTGCAAGTGTGCATTGATGTTTTGACTTCAGTTATTGACAATAATAGCAGTAATTTCCTGGTGATAATCCTGCAGCTTATTAAGCCGACCAGTTGTGCTACAGTGTGTTTCTGGTGTGCAAAGGCTGCAGACAGTGACTCTTTGGTTGTGTATGTTCTCAGCTGGGAGGTGCTGAGTGCTTTAAGGGACCACTGAGACAAAATAGTGTTGTTCATCCATTGAGTGATCATTGATAATCCACTGCCCATCTGTGTATGCAGGTGTGTTTCCTGAAGGAGTATTAATCAGAGGTTCATTTTCTCCTCTGTTGTCTCCTGTCATATGTAGATCCCAAGATCAGGATCTTCGACTTGGGCAGGAAGAAGGCTAAGGTAGATGAGTTCCCCCTGTGCGGCCACATGGTCTCTGATGAGTACGAGCAGCTGTCTTCAGAAGGTGAGTAGTCAAGGAGCCTTGACCAAACATGTAGATGTCCATGTGACCTGAAACCTGTTACTGGTCAGACTTTGTCCTAAATCCTAAAATTGGCCAGACTTAAGTCCATAAACGTGGCCCGCCTACTTCGGGTAGAAGTATTGTAGTTCAGCTTTGATCATCCACTGATGTTGGAATTGTCCCTTAAATGCTGTCTATTCAAGCTGAAGCTGAGGCACTAATGTCAGCTTTGATTCTCCCCTCCCCCTGTAGCTCTGGAGGCTGCCCGTATCTGTGCTAACAAGTACATGGTGAAGACCTGCGGTAAGGATGGTTTCCACATCCGTATGCGGCTGCATCCCTTCCACGTCATCCGTATCAACAAAATGTTATCCTGTGCTGGAGCTGATAGGTGAGAGTCTGTCACGCTGGATCTGTACACAGTCAATGTAAATCATCATCACCATGAACACACTGTAATGAGTTAGAATTTCTGTCTGTGGTTAAATAAGTTTCTCTCGACTCATTTGTCCAGAGCAATCTTTACAAACTGCTGCACTGGGCTGTTAAACTGCTGCAGTGTTTTGTATCCCTGAAGCTATTTGAGCCAAATCCAGGTGATTTGAATACCGTCTTATTCACTCTTTATTTAATAAGCTTGTGCACTTGTCTCTGTCTTCTGGTTCTCAGGCTCCAGACTGGAATGCGTGGTGCTTTTGGTAAACCCCAGGGCACCGTGGCCCGTGTGCACATTGGTCAGGTGATCATGTCTGTGCGTACCAAGGCCCAGAACAAGGAGCACGTGGTCGAGGCTCTGCGCAGAGCCAAGTTCAAGTTCCCTGGACGCCAGAAGGTAAAGGAGAACATCACCTGTCTCAACACTCAAACCCTGGGGTTATATCTTTATGTTTTAGTCAGTTGTGTTGAACAGCTGGAACATTTTGTCTCATCAAAGACACGCAGAGAGAGTGAAGCTAACCCTGACAGCTCTGCAGCTTATTAAGCCGACTGGTCCTGCTGCAGTGCGGTTCTGGTGTGCAAAGGCTGCAGACAGTGACTCTTTGGTTGTGTATGTCCTCAGCTGGGAGGTGCTGAGTGCTTTAAGGGACCACTGAGACAAAGTGCTTATCAAAGGCCTTTCACAGGCGTTTTACTAAGATCATTCAGCCATCTGCAGATATGTTTTGTGCCTGAATTGGCTTTTGACATTGCTCTCAACTTTCAGATCCATATCTCCAAGAAGTATGGCTTCACCAAGTTCAACGCCTGCGACTTTGATGACATGATGGCTGAGAAGCGTCTGATCCCAGACGGCTGTGGGGTGAAGTACATCCCCAGCAGAGGCCCTCTGTCCCGCTGGAAGGCCCTTCATGCTGTGTAGGCTATGTAACAGGCAACCAATAAAAGTGGGTTTGATTACAAAAGTGATGGCTTTGATTTTGACTTTTTCACAGTGTTCCTACATTTGGAAACGTATTCACACTCGGTCTGTGATAAAATGTGTAAACTTTAGTGGGTGATTCATGTAAAGGTCTTAAACTGAACAGATTTATGACATAATATGTCATAAATGACATGTCATACATTTGTAAATATTATTTATGATATATGCTGGTGTAGTACAGGTAACATAAAATTACACAAACTCAACAAAACATGAATAATGTATGTCAGCATTTGTCAGGTGTGAGGTTTTGAGTGGACGTGATTATCTCAGAGGAGCTTTATGCATCAACGCAAGCAAACAGATTTCAACTGGGGGGAAAACAACATGGTGAAAACATGTGAACTGAAATCAGTGCACAACGCTGCAGCAACAAAGTCTGTTTTTAACCGTGCCACATTAAAAGACTAAAAACTAGTTCAGTTCAAAAGCTCGAAGTACTTGGTTATTAGCATCTAATGGCTACTGGAAAAGAGATTTTCATAAATGTTGCACATGTGGCATCTAACCCCTCAGACTTCATCATGGTCTGTTTTTATCCCCATGCTTTCACAGTCAGTATGTTCATCAGGCCTCACAGTGATGCCAGTCTGCTCTCCACATGAAATAGGTCCTTTTTTTGACAGGAATGAGTCACAAAGCAAAGACTTTCACTCATGAACGAGTGCAATGAATCTACTACAATATGATCCAAGAGACATTTTTAACAGTGCAACAAAATTACTAAGTTACTCAGAGGTTTAAGCCATTATGCAGGGAAACTCAGACCTCCATGGCTCTGAAAAGCTTAAAATGGGAAGTCAGACTATTTTTCATGATGTGTGAATATTTTAAAAGCTCTGATATTTTCAAAATAAATTAATGTACCGTAGAGAGAGAAAATATTGGTAAAAGCAAAGGAAGCAAACAGAAACAGAAAATGATGGTGATTGGTTGAATTTCACAATGAGGGTAAGCACAGTCCAATAGGGTTAGTGATGAGAACACTGGGAAACACAAGCCAACATTATGGTAAATAGAGTCACTTCAAAAAGCCTATGGAAGAATTACTTGATTTACTTTGTACAATAACAAATCATGTCGTGACTTTCTGAAATGTCCAAACCACACTTAATAACATGTTAATAACATGAATGTGATTCAGGCAGAACAATATCATTAATGATAAAAGTGAATTAAAAAACTCTGCAGCAACAGACCTCAGCTGAATGAGTTTATTGTAGTTGAGACAACAACTTTTTCTAAACAATATCTGACCACTTTATGTCAGCAGAAACAGGAACTTCACTGAGCTGCTGAGGTGACTGCAACATTTTGATGAAACGTGACAACATCTGTGTTTGGCTGCACTAATGTTGTAACTGTAAAACTCAAGCCATTCAAATTCAACATCAGCTGTTATCAAAGGCTGGTTCGAGCATCACTTGGGTTGGTTGCTGTCTCCAGTGTGCTAGCAGCAAGACTCCAGGGACGTTTGTCCAGTGGTCTATCACTTATTTCCATAGTTATTGGATGGACAATATATTTGGTAACCTCTGTCCCGTTGAGGCCTTTCAGAATCAGATAATCAGATTTCTGATATTAGGAAAATTTACATGTAATCTATACTGACAGTGAGTTAACTAAATCTGCTTACAACCCAAGTAAAAAAATGTGAACATGTTAGCAGTAACCCAAAACCACATTTCAGACTGGACAAATGGACTGTAGCCCCTAAGATATGAAAAGGAAAATGAAAGTGTATGTACTAACCTACTGTGTAGAAACTAATACAAATAAGGTCACATCCTTCACTGCATGTTTACCACAAAAAGATTCATTTCTGCCATTTTGAACAACTGTTGTGATCTAAAGCTGTTTAGACGTGAATGTGTCACAGTTAAAAGCAGTCTCAGAGGTTTATTTTGTTTGACATGCCAGTGAATTTGAGTTTAAGACACAAAGTGAGTGAAGTAAAAACTGATTTAAAAAAAAAAAATGCATTAAGTAGACAAACTCTCGTGCCAGGACAGTGTCTACTGTAGCCTGCAGTTAGACTTCTTGTGGACTTTACAAACTCCACCTACAGGAAACACATGGCCAGACCAGCTTCAAATTTCACAAGAGAGGAGGCGGCAAGACACAAACTAACATTAACCCTGCAAGTCCAACAACTAACAAGCTGGTAAGTTACTGCTGCTTTAGTTTGGCTCGCCTTTATTCTTTTAAAGAGTCAAGGAAATAACTCTGACTGGGGAATGTGACTTGTAACCTGAGATGTCTACATGTCAGTGTGTGTCTGTGTGTGTGTGTGTCTGTGTGTGTTTTTGCCGGAGTGTCTACCATTTTGACAGAGCCCAGGTTTCAGCAGGTTTGTAGCAATAATGTGTCCTCGCCTTCACAGAGACTATGTTTGCAGGCAGCATGGTAACAGTTGTTATTGCAGTTAAGCTGTAAATAGAAACATATTGTGTATCGTGAAGTAACTGTGTCATGTGTGCTGGTGGAAAACAGAAGTGCGAATAGCAGCTCCCAAACCCACAGCTGCAAGATGAATTTCCCCTGCACACCATGACATCAGGTTTGTTATCAGCAACACTTGAAGCCTCTCCTGACCCTTGATCTGCCACAGATCTCTTGAATGTTTGAGTGTGTCTGTGTGGTGGTCTAATACGAGCAGAGATAGCAGAGAGTGGGCTTTTGTTTTGACAGCTGTTTTTACCTTAGGCTAATACTAAAGATTAAATATCAATGACTAAAGAAGAAATAACATTTAAAGCAACTGAAAATAGGTTTTTATGATTTCATTAGATCAATGCAGAGACACAAAACCCCCACCTTGTCATTTTTACGTCTGTTTCTGTTTTGTATGAGTTCAGCAGACAAGATATGTTGTGTTACTTAGCCTTCGGAGGAGCTAGTATTTTTTAACTTTGGACAGAGCCAGGCAAAGCTAACGCTCTCCCTGTTTTCACTCTCGAACTCTCGACACAAAATCATCATTTGACAAAATCTATTTCCCAAAATGCCAAATTTTAGAATAAGAAGATTTATAATAAGAACATTTATTTGCTACCCCCCTCCCTAACTTTCCAGACCGAACTCAACATAACTTTTGGGAGAAATCATAATGCTTGCATTAAGAAAACGGGAAGCTCCACTCTGAGTCAGGCAACAGGAAGATAAGAGGCAGAGAGCACTCAGCCTAGATGTGTGAGCAATAACGTCTTATCTCATGTAGACACTTGTACAGAGACCTGGTTGGGCTAGACTATAGTCTCAGAACTGGGAAATCAAAAATGTTCACAGGTGAGCAGCAGCACTGGGACATAGTGAAGATCATACAGATGTCACAGAGGGGGGGGCGTGAAGTCTCTCCAGGGACACATTCATAGTGTTGCACACAGCTGTTCACATGAAAAGTGCCACTTCCTAACAATTTGCAGGTGAGGCAGCTATGAAATGAAATGAAATGAAATGAAATGTTATGAAGTGTCAGTGTGTGAATGTGGTGTGTATGGAGGTGACAGGTCCGGGGGTCAGGCCTGTATTTTCCCTCAGATCGTTTGTCTCTCATGTGGCTTGTCTGATGGAACATTGCTCTTGTTTGTACTTTTTTGTACAGTCCACAGTGTATCCACAGTCACTGCTGCTTCTGTAGTTTTTGTGTGTACTCAGACTGTAAATGTTTCATAAATTTTGTTCTCTTTGCCCTCACAGGTTCCCGCCTCTTTCAGCTCTGTGCCATGAGGTCGTTTGCCCTCCTCCTGCTCTCCTTCCTCGTGGGTGTGAGCGATGTTCAAGGGGGTTCAGACTTCAGAGTCTGTGCTTTCAACCTCCATCACTTTGGGGATTCCAAGACCAAGAAGAGCGCTGTCATGCAGACCCTGACCAGGGTAGGACAAAGACAGATGGATTTGGATGAGATATTTATATCAGACCTCTATCATGAACACCAGTGGACAAATGTTTTTGTAATGTTTTTTATATACTGGTGAAAATCACCTTTTCTTTGTTGTGATGTCTGATCTCCAGATCATCGCTCGCTGTGATGTGTGTTTGCTTCAGGAAGTGAGAGACAGTAAAGAAAAAGCTGTGCCGCAGTTGATTACACAGCTTAACAGGTGATTCAACATTTGCTTTCACACACATGCATACACACCAACACAATAGTCCCATGCGACTGCACAGTCACATTGGTTCAGAGCAAAGCAGCTGTCATTCATGTCTTATCCACTTTTCTGTCTGTGTCTCTTCAATATTCAGCTATGACGGTGAGCATACGTATGACTCTGTGGCCAGTGAGAGGCTGGGCCGGTCGGACACATACCAGGAGCAGTATGTGTTTGTTTATAGGTGAGCTCAACTGTGCATGGCTATGTTCGTGCCACTTTGCAGCTTGATGCACCACAGACAGCAATGTTTAGTCTGTACTGATGTTTATGTGAATGTGTGCAGGACTGACACAGTGACAATCACTGGCCAGTATCAGTATCCAGACAATCGACCGGGAGATGTGGATGCTTTCTCCAGAGAGCCTTTTGTTGTCCGCTTCAGAGCCCCCAAGACAGGTCAGCTCTCTAACGCTCAGGTTTCCCTTCTGAGAAAATGGAAAGCGTGGTGATGTTTATGCGTGTAAACACCTGCATCCTTCCTCTCTCCCACCCCATCTCTATATTCAGCTATAAAGGAGTTTGTCCTCATACCTCAGCACACCACTCCGACCAACACCACTAAGGAACTCGATGCACTGTATGATGTTTTGCAAGATGTGAAAAAGATGTGGAAAACTGAGGTAAAATCCCACATTGCTGTAGGATACTTTTAAAATAACCCACTTTCAGCGTTCGGTAAATGAAGATTCTGTAGTCTAACCGTGTGTGTTGTTGTGTACGTGTGTGTATGTGTGAGCAGAATGTGATGCTTCTTGGGGACTTCAACGCTGACTGTGGCTACCTCGCTAAGAAGAACAGGAAGAATGTGCGCCTGATTACAGAGAAGAACCTCTTTTGGCTCATTGAAGATAAAATCGACACC
This sequence comes from Toxotes jaculatrix, assembly GCF_017976425.1. Classification (NCBI taxonomy): domain Eukaryota; kingdom Metazoa; phylum Chordata; class Actinopteri; family Toxotidae; genus Toxotes; species Toxotes jaculatrix. The sequence goes on along the minus strand of NC_054395.1, from coordinate 5,429,169 downwards.
ACTGTGAAATCGACCACATCCTGCACCTACGACAGGTGAACTCACTCTCCTCATGGCACCGGGCCCATCGCATGGGGGTCAGGGCCCCAAGCTTGAACATGCGAACCATCACCGTTCACTAAAGAAGGATGTAATCTTCTTGGGCCCTTCCTGATCCTGGTGGCTCCACTGAAATGAATTTATTTCATAGCAAAATTACGTTGTTTTAAATGCTGTTGTGATTGTGCTGTAACTCTTTTACATGCCTTCATGTTTAAATGAGAAAGCATTAGTAAAATGTGAATTTTGGTCTGTCTGTTCTGTGTGTCACATCAGGATCGTTGTGCACGGGGAAACATTTTTCAGAGCAATTGTGCCTCTTTCAGCCAAACCCTTTGACTTCCAAACAGAATACCAACTCACAGAGGAGGAGGTAACAGGCTGTGTGTCTGTGTGTGTGTGACTAACACTAATTCTGGTCTGTGGATATGAGCTGAGGTTTGCTAACTGTTCTGTGGTTTCTGCTTAGGCGCTGGAGGTCAGTGACCACTACCCGGTGGAGGTTCTGCTGAGGGTCGTCCGTTCAAAAGTGTCCTTCAGTGGTGCCACTTCTTTGGCATTAACTGTAAATCAAAACCCATCTGAATCAAAGTTCCTTTCTTTGTTTGTCCTCAGCCATCTGGTCTTCCAAGCGTTAACATGGTAGTTTAACAGTAAAGCTATGCAGGTTTTTGTCTGTGGACAATCTCAGGACAGTTCATGTCATCATGACCTGGTGTGAACTTTATGATTCTCCAGTCACAACAGTTGACCTTTAACATTATATAATTCATATTGCACAATAATTTATCTACGTGTATCTTTGTGGGAGTCCTCAGTATGATTTAAGCTTAAGAATCTTTGCTTCATTGCACCGCTGCAAAAAACAGTACAGATGCTGGTAGATGTGAAAATGTCAGTAAAATTAGGAATCTGTGCACTGAATCTGCTTCATTTGTTTCTTCAGTTTATGAAAACTGTACCCAGTCATTCATTCCTTCAAACTGATCCACGGTAGAGAGGACAGACCACACATTATGTTACAGGATTGTAGTATCATCAGAAAAAAATCTCTTATTCTACACTGTTGAAAATCAGAAGCGTATCTACTATATGTGTCTCAGCCCGAAATCAAAAATCAAGCAGAGAACAAAGACAAACAGAATGAAGGTGATAACTAAACACTATCAGTGTGAGGAAATGAAGTAACTCAGGTGCAGAAATCATTAAGCTGTGGGAACAAATGAAACCATTCAGGTGTGCAGAACTAATGAATTACTAGTGGAATAATTTAAAAAGGAACTTCTGTGTAAAATGGTGCTATAACCTAGTGATGGTGGGTCGGGGCAGAGAATACATTGACATATTGTATATATATTGTATATAATACCAGCTATGCACTTTGTAAATACCCTTGTTGAGATTTTGGTTTGGTTCTCTCATTCTCTGTTTTCTCCCTTTTCTTCCCTCATTCTCACAGATGCTGTTGAATTTAACTTAAAAACCTGATCACAAGTAACTTTTCACCTGTGCACATGACTAACCTATATCTTAAGCTATGGTTCATTACAAATTCAGAAAGTTCTTGAGGAAAACTGTCAGATATGACTCCATGTTTATTTTATATGTGACTCCTCTACACTGTAAAAGGTTTTGCCTCAGGTCAAATTAAATTGTCTACTTCTCACACTCGGAACTTGGAATCATGACCTTTGACTCAGCACATCAAATTATGTTGTTATCTGGGTGAGGGGTTGTTGCTCAGCCCCTCACCAGCTCATGCTGGTCTGAATGTAGCAATACAACAAATACTGGAACAACCATGCTGTGGCTAATGAAGCATCAAAACTGACTCAGTTTAATTAGTCACAAAGTAAACATACAGTATATCCCCGACTAGAGTAGCATTAACTCCCTTTTCCAACATTTGGTTTTAAGAAAAAACTAATTTTTAAGACAGGAAACATTTTGACATGTGTCCTGATGGAAGTTTTAACTGAGATACCGTTAATCCAAAGAGAAGTGAGCCCTCATCACTGAGGTCTTTTCTCTGGTGGAAGTGAAAGATGAAGTACAGTACTACACTTCCTCTTTCCTCCCTGAGTTTTCTCTGAGCTCATCAGCAGTGATTCTTTGCTGATTGACAGATTTTCTCCTCTGCTTCGTTTCTGCAGCGGGATACACTATGAACTTGTTTTCAGTTGTCATGAATTTATTTCTGTCAAACTCGGCTCAGACAAAGGACTCAAAGACTCGACTCAGAGACAACACAGGGAGGGAAACGTGAAGACTGGTCATAGGTAAACAGTCCAAGACAGGTAACATTATCAAAAGCATGAAGCAAAAGTCAGAAAAAAGAGCACTAGGAACAAAAGGCTGGAACATTTGACACAGAGGACAAAGACAATCTGGCACAGACAAAGGGGAAGACAAGACTTAAATACACTAGGGGGCGGGAAGACAATGAGACACAGGTGCAACACATTAAGGTGGGGCAGGTAATCAAAACAGGCGGGAAACACAGGAGAGCAGGAAATTAATCTGTAATGAGATGATAGATTAGTGATTTCAAAATCACAGGAACCAAACATAAAAACAACACAAGGGAATAGAGACATCAGACCTGACTTAAAGACTTAGGCATGACAATTTCCTCCATGACAGCAAAACACATCACATGAGCCTTCAGAAAACCCTGCAGGTTAAACTGTAATAATGAAATGCTTTCAGTGTAAATGACTCACTGGAAACAGACTGGAAACGCTAACGATAGCCTAGCAACAACCTATGAACATCAACAACCCATAATTCAGAATATTTGAGTGACCTTTACCTAAACTTAATAAAACTTAATAAATTGGGTTAAACTGTCTAAATAACAATTACCTTGAAAGTTTTTGCCTTGAAAGTTTGAGTTTTATTAACTTTTTTTTTTGTTTTAACAGTGTGTGTACTTAGTGAGGTGTGTGTCTGGTATGTGTGTGTGGGTGAGTGGGTGGGGTGGGCTGGGTTACATCTCTATTTGTCCTCAGTTGACTTGAATTTCTGTCTGTCTTTAGTGACAGGACACTTGCTCTTGTTTGTACATGTTAGTCGCAGTGCGTTTATCAGAGGTGGGTATCTGTGGCTGTACACAAACAGTTGATATTTAACTAAGTGATATATTTACACATTACAACCTTTTAAAAACCTTTTTGTTCCATTTAGTAAATCATATATTCACCACAGAAAACCAGTTTGCAGACTGGGATCAGAGTTCATGTCCTGTCTCAGATCTGCAGCTACAATTCACATTTTTATTAACTGCAATCACCTTCTTTCCATGACTGTAACCAACTCTACTATGGAGCATTTTAGCTTCTTTCAGCTCATTGTTTTGGTTCACTTCACTGCTCACTGTTATCAGCCAGACAGGCAGCTCAGTGCAGCTCAATGAGACAGCTCATGTATTGTCCACTGTCACAACCCAATTGCACAACTCAAGAAGCAAAGTGCAAATTAACAGTCTTTATTATCAAAGTACAAAGGAAAATCACTCTAACTCACTGAGAAAAAGAAGTGCTACAATCACTAACATAACTCTTATGAGCAAATAGACTTTTCACAACTAACTGCTGGACTAGACAAAGTAACAAAATAATATTTCAGACAAATCAATCACAAGGATCAAAGTATCAAAGCAACAGAAAAACTGACTTGACAAAGAGATAATCATGGAAATAGGCGCTGGTTCTATAACAATTACGATGAGAAGAACTGGCAAAAGACAAAGGGAAATGCAGACAATACATACACACACGGTGATGGGAAACAGGTGGAAACAATCAGGGCAGGGGGAATGATAATGATTCTCTGTATCTGCTGGATGTGTTCATATGCTGCTACTTGCTAACATGTTCACAATATCACTTTTTAAGGAGATAATTTGCAAAGATTTAAAGCTAGTTGTGCTGCTTAAAATGCACAAACATGTCAATTGACAAAATTGTCAGTAAATGCAGCTTTAACCTTCAATATCTGATTCTTCTAATGTGACAATGACACAATCACTTCCTGAATCGAAAAAAAAAAAAAAAATCTAACAAAGATGGATCCAAGGGATAAAAAATAAACACGTTTCCTTAAATTAGTTTTGAATTTTTAAATTAGATTTGACAAAACTGACCTCAGATAAGCTGGTTCAGCAGAATCTGAGCCACGTTTTTTAGCATGTAGCCAGCTGAATGGGAGCCAGCAGGGTCAGGTTCAGGTTTGTTTTGTAATCATACGTGCAGACTGTCCTAGATCCATATGAATAAATACTGACCCAACCAGACAGTCACTGGCAGTCTTACTGGGTCCTCTAAAACCATGCTCCACTTCAGCACCACACTCTGTGAGTATACTGCTAAAAGCTAAAGAGATTTAAATTTAAATTACTTTTTTTTTTGGCTGCAATACAACTTGACAGTGCTGTTTCTTTTTCAGTGCTCGCAGCAGCCTGTCTGCTTGTAAGCTCAGGTAAATATCTACATGTGGTGGGAGAATGTTACATTTTTATGTGTGTGCCTTTGTGTTAATACTTCCATATGTGTTTTGTAGGTGTCTGTGCAGAGAAAGTTATCACCTGTGGACCACATGTCCACCGCCTGAGCTGTGGTAAGACTCAGTTTTCTGTCCACAACAGTCCAGACTTATTTTGACTGAACTAAAGAGTTTATTTGGATTGTGGGTAAGGTTGGGATGTGCTTACTTTCACCAGCATTGAAGCATGAAGACATTTTATGATTTTAACCACTGTTGTCTGAATTATGAAGGAAACTTTTTAATGAGTATATTTGAGTTAAAAGCAAATATCAGATTTATTGTTCTCAGCTTCAGATGATTTTTATCTGAATGGGTCAAATTCTGTTGTAAATGATGTATTTTTTGCTCCACCGACGGCTGTAGTACACTGTAGATTAAGATTTTAGATACGAAACATATGATCAGCATAGAAAAGGCGATCCGTACATCGCAACAAATCCTTTCAACACGTTTGTTAGACACACAGAATGCATCTGCATGAGAAACCCTGAGTGTGAAGGAAACAAATGTTGGTTAAAAAAACTCCACAGACCACCTCTGTGCTTGGTTCTTGGTTTCTCCCCTCTGTGGTGTGTAACAGATTCTGGAGCGATCAGTGTGCAGACTGCACTGTACGGACGAGCAGACACTAACACCTGCAGTGGAAATAAAACTGAAGAGGAGGTTGCCAACACGCAGTGCTCTCTGCAGGGCGCTCTGGACACCATCAAGACAAGGTGCATGTTGTGAAGAATAAACCTGCAGGGCATTTCTCATTGGTGAATGTCACTATGCTCTCGTGCACTGTACTTGCACTTGCCTTTGGCTCAGCTTCACTGCAATGTGTCTTTAAAGCTGCACTACACATAAATGAGCGATTCAGATCTGTTCCTCAGTGTTTTAGCATTTTTAAACAAAATGATTTAGAGTTTAAGCCTTGTCACATTCTTTGGTTTTTCTGAATGTAATACTCTCACGTTAAAGAAGTCTCTGCACTGGCCCCAGTCACAGTAGTACAGCACAGTGTATTTCAGCTTTGCTGTGTTTTTTTTTATTGGTGCTGAAAATATGCTGTCTCCATCCTCCTGTAGGTGTGATGGCAAGAAGGTGTGTGAACTAAGCTCAAGCATCTTTACAACCGATCCCTGCAGTGACACGTTTAAATACCTGGAGACCACCTACACCTGCGTCCCAGCAAGTCAGTCACATGTTCAAACTAACAATGGATTCTAACACACGTGATGAGTCCTCCCTCTAATCTGATTCATGTTACTTTGACAGCTCACCTCATAACCTGTGAGCACTCCTTGGTACACATGGAGTGTGGTAAGATCATAAATTGCATTAATATGACAAACCTAGATACATTTCTCTTGTTCCTCTGACTGTCACTACAAATTTCTGAACAAAAACATTTCCTCCTCTTCTTATCAGCTGACGAGCAGGTTTTAGTTATCTATGGTGCTGATTTTGGACGCCGCGACCCCACCACATGCTCTTACAAGAAGCCTGCCTCAAAGATTGAAAATGTCAGCTGCTTCCACCCGACAGGCTTAGTTGCTGAGAGGTAGAGACCAAATGTTTCAGATATTCGTAACAAAAAGCACAAGTTAATGCAGATGTAAAGTGTATGCATGTATGTATGTATGTATAGAATAGAATAGAATAGAAATACTTTATTCATCCCAAGCTGGGAAATTTCGCTATCACAGCAGCAATACACAGGCACTCAGCCTCCAAACATAACCCTCTAATGGTAAAAATAAACAGTATAGACATTATTTACAGAAATAGGAATTATATGTATATGTATACATATGTATACAGACCTTTGACTTTTTGCACACTTTAATGTGTTAATTCTAAATGAATAAAATTCTCAGTAAATCATAATGACAAATATTACCAAATGGTTGATATCACCATTGAAAGGCTAATGGAGAGCCCAGATTTCACATGCTTCTCTACACACTCACTCATGTCAGTCTGCATCCACAGGTGTAATGGGAAGACCAGCTGCACTATGAGAGCAAGCAGCTCGGTGTTTGGAGACTCCTGTGAAGATACCTACAAGTACCTGGAGGTGGCTTACACATGTCAAAGTAAGAAGCTCAAACTATATGGAAAAAAATGTTCAGAGGAAATAACCCATGGTGAACAACAGAGGGTGAGGAGGAAGCAGTGATACAGAGACAGCCATAATATACCATATAAATAAAACGTTAGAGTCCTAAAATGTAGCCTCTGAATATCAGGCAGAAGGCATTCAGTTATTTATCTCAGGTTTATGCAGAACAGAACAGAACAGAACAGAATAAATAAACAAATAAATAAATGTAAGAGTTGTTGCAGATAAAGAGTAAAGGACTGTTTGAAAAAAAGTGATCCTGCAGTAACACAACATTTTGGGCTGTCAGTCACATAACTTTTCCTTCTGAGGTAAAGTGTTCTGTGTGCTTATTTACAGATCCTGTGGCTGCTTAAAAGGAGGAAACGTACTGAAATCACTGTACACATTCACTGAATAAACTGAATGTTATTAGAAAAACAATGTGTCTCTGTGATTCTGAGTAACGGCTGGAGAAATGTGGAGAACAGCCAGGTTTTAGTCATAAGAATGTTTGATAAATGAACACAGATTGTTCTAAAGTTTAACCTTTAAAAGGGAAAATGACCTTATGAGACACGTTCATTCAGCTAATTTATAAAAGGAATGTGATTCACTGTGGTTCCCCGAGAAACAACATAAATCAATCACACACCTTGTGTCAAAAGGTAGAAATAAGACAAAGGTCTAATCGCTAAAGAGAAGAAAAATTCATCTTCACCTTATCTGCTGTTCATTGGGCAAAAAATAAAAGTGAAATGATCTTTTCATTTACATCCAGTGATAAAATGGATTGATTTTACTCTTCTATTTATCTGTAACCTGCTCATGTTGTTGTGTTAGTAGATTCAATAAACACTCCCACAGTTTACTGGTAAATTTGCTTTTCAGCCACCAGACGTCAGTGACAGTGTGCAAAGCTGTTTGTCCTTATTTCTGACAAAGTCCAGGTTGAGAGCTGTCTCTGTCCACCAGAGAAGATCAGCGAAGGTCCAGACTGTAGAGCAGCAGTTCTGTAGAGGACGACTTCACTTTGTCTCACAGCAGCTGTTTTAATTCTGTTCCCTGCAAAGACAATGATCCAGCACCCAACTGGATTCTAACTGGGTTCTAAAGCTCATTAACTCTGCAGTGAACAGACAGTGTTTATCTGCTGATGTCCAGGTCGTCTCCTGCTGAGGACAGAAATACGTTTACTTAAAGCAGAAAGCTCTGGTACATGTGTAAAGATGTCAGCTCAGTCAGACAGTCCTCAGTCAATGAAGATTTCAAGGAAGAAAACACTGCTGTCTCACCTGCTGCTGCTGTTCATGCTCCACCTGTCAGTGATATTTCTGCTCCAGCTGAGTTTCTCTTTTAGTTCCAATGTTTAAAAAATGACATAATTGAATTAGTTAAACACAGTACACACATCTACCACAGTGCATCCACACACACACACACTTTCAAACAGAGAGTAACAAACATACCTCTGTCTGTCTGCTTCCATTTCCTCTGTTTCCTGAAATAACAACAAAACCAATGAAAAACATCTTAATCAACAACATCATGACTCAGCAGAAAGTTTTATCATCCATTAAACCATGATAACATTTTCTTTGACTACACACAGATCTCACCTCTGCGTGTTTTCTTCCAGGCTACAAAGGAAATTATGCAAATGAATAAAATAAGCACTATAACTCCAACACTGGCCCCAATCACTGTCCCATATGAACTGTGTGGTCCACATTCAGCATCAGTTGAAGCAGTTCCTGCTCTTATCAGCTGAAGGTTTTGTGATTGACATCTGGAATGACAGGAGGACATTTTACAGGACAAAGTAAAGACACTACAAATCCACTGCAGTTGTAAGAAAGCAGGTGTGTCCATGTGTGATGTGAAGTTGGACTCACTGTGTGTGTGGCTGACAAGATGGAAATGTCCCATCTGAAAATGTCCCCCCACTGCAGTCAGAGCACACAGTGTCTCTGAGGGCTGTTCCTGTACAAACACACATTATATCCATGGTGAAAGTAGTTACTAGTGAACATCTCATATTATGAAAGGATCAAAGTCTTATATGACTCATCACATTTCATCAGACCTGTCTGATTTCCATTCAGTAGATTTAACAAAGCATTTGATTACTGAGATTTTTGAATCCAACACTTGAAAAATCATCCCATTGAAAAACATTTCTTTGTTTCAGTTTCCAAAATGATTGTTCAGTCTTTACTATGTGAGCTATGATGAAATGTTCCAGTGCAGCTCTTCTCCCATAAGTGCACAGCAAGATGGGATTTAGATTGACTGGAAAGGAGAAATCACAGCAGCTTCATAACCAAAGCAACTACTGTTTGACACAAGACTCTTTAAGACAATTATTCACATTATTAGCATCAGTGCTTCATGCAGATATTTAACCACAGGATGTTTATGTTCATATGTTGACGCTAGTAAACAACCAGATCTTCATGAAGCTCCATTCATTGCATTTTAACACTTGTAAACTTTATCTGTTGCTCAGTTTAACATCCATTTTGTCTGGTAATGGTTGTATTGACATGAAAAGCAGGAAAGTCACTTAGAAGCTGTTTTTTTTTTCAAATCAAAGAATCAGAATCAGAAAATCGTCATATTTGCTTACATATCACAAACTCCTTTAATATGATGTATACACAGTATACATCATATTAAAGAATGGCACTGGCTACCACAGACTCATAGAACATCCACAGCATCATCCAGCAGATGTTAAAGGACCTTAGCCGTCTCAGAAAGTAGAGGCGACTCAGGCCCTTTTTGTAAACAGTGCCCACATTTTTGGACCAGTCCAGTTTGTGATCTCGGTACACCCCTAGGTATCTGTCCTCCTCCACCATGTCCACGTTGACCCCTTGAATGTTAACAGGGGTCACTGGAGCCTTGGTCCTCCTCAAGACCACCACCAGTTCCTTTGTCTTCGTCACATTGAGCTGCAGGTGTTTCTCCTGCTCCATGTGACAAAGTTGTCCACCACAGTCCTGTACTCACTTTCATCACCACCTGAAAAACGTCCAGCTACTGCAGTTGTCAGAAAACTTCTGAAGGTGTCAGGTCTCTGTGCAGTATCTGAAATCAGTGGTGTAGAGAGTGAAGAGGAAGGGAGAGAGGACGGTCCCCTGCGGAGCCCCGGTGTTGCTGATCACTCTGTCTGACATACAGCAGTGCAAGCGCACGTACACTGGTCTGCCAGTCAGATATTCCACAATCCAGGACACCAGTTATTACCTTGACAGGTGTGTGTGTGGTCAACTGTTACCATGGAGACTTTGAGAAAGTGACCCACAGCTACCAGTTGACTGGATGCTCAACTGAGCTGCTCTAAGCTGTGACTTTTAGAGTTTGTTATAGTTTCAAAGTGTCAAACCAGAGCTACAGTATCATCTTAAAGTCAGCACAAGAAAACCAACCTTTCTCCCTGATGTATTGTCCTGGTTGACAGCTGCTGTGTTTCTGTGCTGCCACACAGTGGTTCTCTGTGAAGTCTATACAGTAGAATCCTTCCAGTGGTTCACAAAGTGTATCTGAGGTTGCTGTGCATGAAGTCTTTATCTTCAGACCAGAACCTGTCAACACATATACAGGTTACATATACAGACACTAAACTTCTATTCTGCTTCATCTACTAGAGAGACACTAGCAAAGTGTTTGTCTGACTAGATGTCAGAAAAACTAAAGATGATCTTTAGGTTTTATGACAGAATAAAAACTAAGTGGAGAATAAAACTGCTCGTACAGACCACCCAGTGGAAATCTGATTTCACTGTGGAAGGAAAACAGCTGAGCTCTGCAAGGATAGTTCTATCATTACTGCAGGTCCCACTGATAAAAAAAAAAAAGGATTATTTCTGATTTAAATAAATAAAAATACTGTGGAAACAGTAAAAGACATCAAAGTCTCAGCTGATCTTAACAGCTAAAAGCCTGACAGAGAAAGAACTGAGCTAAAAATGAACTTGTCATCGTGTGGAATGTCTATGTCTGACTTACTAATATAAAAACAGTCCATTGTGACACTAAAGTGTCTTCTCTGGTCTCACAGTATTTCAGAGGTTTCCATCAGTGCAAAATCAGTAATGTGCAGTAAACTTTTGCATATTCACAGAGACACTGTCAAACTCATCTCAGCTGTGACACTGTGGGACTCGCAGTAATATTTCTAGTAACTGATTTGAAATCCAGTCTTACACTCGGGTTTCCACTGATAATTAGAAAACATGAACAGAAATCTACCTGCATCACAGCTGGTGCAGGTAAAACAGTGTTTAAGTCCAGTAGGTTTATTCATGAAGGATCCATCCATGCAGGGCAAACAGGAAGTACTTCTGAACTCTGTACAATCTGTTTTAACACGACTTCCTGTTGAGAAGAAAAGCAACAATTGAATTTGCTTCAGTTTAATGTTTGTATTGAATGAAAAGGTTTAATGTTGAGGGTAAAGCTCATGTTATGAGTTAGTCACAGTGACATGCTCTGCTGTCTACTACAGTGTCATTCTTATTACTACAAGCAGGTGGAGCCAAAGTTGGAAAAACTTCCAGCCTGTTCTTTTACTGTTGGAGTCAAACTCAGTCAGATGCAGGTCCTTCACCCACACATTTCACTTGTCAACATAAACGGCACCAACCATGGGAGAGAAACTGACGCCACTCTTCTGCACACAAGTGCTGGATTCTGCTGAGTCAGGTTGACACCTGGCAGCATCACAAAGACTCCATATGTAACTACCACAGTCACATGTCCCTTTAACATTCAGTAGGATCTTACCAGCAAGACACATGGGACAGCATTCGTCCTCTATCTGATACTCTGCTGGATGACACCTCAGCGTATTTCCACTGAAGACTTTGATCATAAGTATCTGTGAAGAATAAGACAAAGTTTTTAGTCTCAGTGAAGCCTGGTTGAAATGCTGACATGATCAAGACGTGTCCTGAAGGACTCAAACAAAGAATGGCAAGATTAAAGACATGACTGACAGACACCATGAGGTGGAAAACAACTACCATAAGAGGAGGGAAGGTGAGTGGAGGAGGACGCTGATGGAGGAGAGAGAGAAGAGAGGATTCCTGAGGGGAGAGGATGATGGTCAGCTAGGACCAAAGAAAAAGAGAAAGATCAGGAGAAGAGGAAGAAGAGGGGACATGGACTCATGTTTCAAAGGCCTGTTCTAGGGAGGACTCTGCCAAGTTACCCAGATGAGTGTGGAACCTGATGAGCTGATACTTAGTGATGTTCTGGGACTAAAAAGGAGGATCTGTGGTTCTGCTGCATCCATTTGGATCATTCTTCTTATTAACTGTCTTTGATGAGTCACTGACGTCAGAAATGTGCAACAATGAATTAGAGGAGTTCTTTCTCTTTCTTCACTGTTTTGGTAAAAGAGCTGACAAACCATCATTTAAATGCATCATTTCCACTTGTTTCACTATGGATTTCAAAATAAAGTCTCCTTATTATTACTTCCTACAGCTGTGAAACAGCTCTATTTTTGAAACAGACTCCCACTACCACTTCCTGTCACCCACACAGGTGTTGAAGCTGATGAAGCCTCTGACAAACAGAGAAGCAGCTTCAAGTTCTCAGCTGATATTTGCATTTTCTTTCTTTGGACTCTGAAATGATTGTATATGAGTGACAGAGAGAGAAAGAGTCAGAAATCAGAAATGTTGGAGAGGAGGAGCAATGTGCTTTATACATTACTGCCTGACAAATACAAGCTTCCTGTCATTTTCTGTAATAAACTACTTTACCAACAGAGATGCAGCTGTCACAGATTTTCTTGTAGAAGTCATTTTAAATGGCAGGTTGGTAGTTTTCAGCAGATCAAGACACCATGACTGAGATTTGGGACGAGGTGAGTAACATCCCAAACAGGAGGAGAAGACCTGGAGACAAAAAGACATCAGATAAAAACTGCAGTAACCAGCAGGTAACCTGGTTACTGTGGCTGACAGATTAAGGTTAACCTGGTTGACACAGGATGATTGAACCTGGAGTTGGACTGGACTCAGATTTCACAGCTCACTGCTCTGATCAGAGGTGACATTATTCCAACTTCAGCTTGTTTCCTGGTAGCTGGTAAAACGGCTGAGATCTTGACTCATTCTGTAGCCTCTGTCCACACAGCACAGCTCACACTGATTATCTGTGCTCTGATATCTCATGAGAGCAGATGTTTTACAAGACTGATCAACATGATGAGTGAAGCAGGATGAAGCACAATTTGATCCAAATGAAAGTGAAAGTGAAAGTTTCCACAACTGAACAAGTTAGAGCAGTTTTTTACTTTGTAAAACATGATTAACACAAACCATAGGCAGATGAAAAGTTCAGCCAGACCAGAGTACAACTAAACAGTAGAGTTGTACAGTCTGACAGCAGGGTTAGGGTTAGGAAGGACCTGTGGTAGCGCTCCTTCTAAGTCTGCTGCTGTAGGAGCTGCTCAGCTCCTCCACAGTCTGGTGCAGAGGGTGAGAGGTGTTGTCCATAATGGATGTCAACTTAGCTAACATCCTCCTCTCACCCACCTCCTCCACAGTGTCCAGCGGGCAGCCCAGGACAGAGCTGTCCCTCCTGACCAGCTTGTTCAGTCTCTTCCTGTCTCGGTCTGTGCTGCCTGCTCCTCAGCAGACCACGGCATGATGGACAGCGGAGGCTACCACAGAGTCATAGAATGTCTTCAGCAGAGGACAATAACAGTCAGGTTATTTCATATTATAGGGGCAGTGGGTTTTCTCCGGGTATTCCGGTTTCCTCCCACGATCCTAAAAACATGCACTTTAGGTTAATTGCCCCTATGTGTGAGTGTGTGCCTGTGTGGTTGTCTTTGTTTATCAGCTCTGTCATTGAGTCGTGAACAGTCCAGGGTGAACCCGCCTCTCGCCCGTAGTCAGCTGGGATAAGCTCCCGCACCCCGACCCCGATGGATTAAGCAGATTGAATGGATGGCACAATATTACGTGGTTTGACGAGTACCACAGAAAAAATCGGTTTACTCACCGTCTCAGGGTGTAACTCCCTGTATTGCGTGGTTTCCGGTCACAGAGCTCAGAGTAGTTCAGGGAGTGTCGCCCCCTGCTGGTCCTCAGAAAGAATGCAGGTCCATTTCCGTATTTCCCTCACTTTTCCAACTTGCAGTTACCTGCTTGTTTTAAGTTGAGCCCATTTTGTATGTTTAGCTTGAAATACTAATAATATATTACAGTTGGTAAATAAAATATTTACAGATACTAAAAGATAATAATACAAAAAACTGACATTATATGGTACACCTGTTCCTCACGAAGGGAGGGTAGTTCGTAACTAGACCAGTAATTAAGTAAATGTTCTGCAGTTCTGTGTATTTAAGTACAACAATTTGATGTACTTGTACTTTACTTGAGTATTTTCAATTAAAGCTACTTTCTTCAACCACTCCACCACATTTCAGAGGGAAATATTGAATATTCTGCTCCATTTGGAAGTTTAAGTTACTTTTTAGATGAAGATTTTACACAATGGATGATATAACAAGCTTTTCAAACACAACACACTGTTAGCCCAGCTGTAGCTCTGTGGGACCATCTGTGGCCACAGAGGTGTCAGAAGAGAACAGGGAGAAGACACAGGTGAAGACATATGGGAATATAATGCTACATAACACATATATTTCAATACATTATGCCCCATTATATCTTAGATGGGAATGGACATGTGAGAGGAGGACAGGGCCGCACAGGCAGAGGAGGCCGTGGAGGGGGACATTTAATTTTTCAAGTCCTGTTTCTCAGTGACATGAAATTTCAAAATGTCCACCATCACACCTCAGACTGCTGTATTTTACTGTGTGTCAGGAAATCAGAAACATCAAAGATCCCTCCAGACTTTTTTAAGACATACAGAAATACTCTGCTTGGAATAAAAATTAAATTCTATTCAATTCAACTTTATTTATATAGCTCCTTCCATAATCTAAATTGTCTTTTCTGAGACATCATGAAAAATAAATATTGTGTCTAACCATCTTGTGTGTATGATAAGCAGGATGTATGGTCCTCTGGACAAGGCCCATCCCTTCTCCGCCTCTCGCCTCAGCCATGGATCCTGTTTAGAGCTGCACCCGCTTTGGACTTCTAAACAAGCAGATGCCATCTGGGACTGAGATTATAAAAGTTTGGACGTCCTGTCACTTAAAAGCTGCTGCTATCCTGAGTTCACCAGTCTTCATAACATTTCTAATACGAAGCTCAAAGCTGAGCTTCAGTACAAAGAATATCACATAAAAGCACATACAAACAACTTAAAGATGACATATATTATTATAAAATACCTCATTGGCTGCTGGTAATGAAAAGAGATTACTAAAGCAACTTAAAGTCCTTCTTTTGCCATCGGTTCCTTCCTGGCCAGGCCATCTGTATACAAACAACGTGTGCTGCATGTTTGCATCTGCAGTCCCTCATCAAACACCGTCAGATTGTAGCAGTGGTATGGAACAAAATATAAGTTCCAACAAAAATGCAACATACAACAACAAATTATATCTACATATCAAATGTTGATATATTAGTCTTCCAACCTGTTTTAACCTTTCATGAATTAACTATTTATTAATTCTGCAAAGTAATGAACTTACTGAGTATATTCAGTGCATTTATGTAATAGAACTTACACTGACTATAATATACTGTCTGCAATAAAATCACAAGAAGAAGCTGAAATGTCTGCAGGAGTGTTACGTAAAAGAAAATTAAAATTTGCAGCCACTTCATTAGTAAGATAGTGTTTTCTGTCAGTTTGTTCTGGAGCATCCTGTTGGAAAAAAAATAATAACATGTTGAGTAAATTCATGCAGTTAATGCAGCAAATTTAAAACTCTCAAAGTAAAAGAGTGTTACTGCACGGCCACATGCAAGTTAAAATCACCTGATGATGATTCCAGAAGACAATTGAAAACTAAAATGAGCAGAGAACAATAGTTTTTCCATTTGGTCAGTTACAGATAATAACTCCTTTTCTTTCTGCTTCCATCAGATAAAACCAGTTTCTCTTGTTTTATTGGGCTTTTATATTTTACTCATTATCCTTCTGAGCACTTTGATCTACTTGAGCAATAGAAGCTAATTTCACTTTCTGTATTTTGGGGGAATATGAAAAAGTGTCAAAGTGCTTGGTATAAGACCAGTCCTATTCTACTGTATAACACAGGAAACAATGTTGGAATTATAGATAATCATGTTTTCAGTTGTTTTAAATTGATTTACAAACTGTTTTAAACCTGCTGCACATGCACATCTGTGCAAACAGTTAGTAAATGCTTCATAATTCACTGTAACACTGTTACAAGCCAATGCATAAATATCTTATGTGAGTTCTTCATCATAAACAATTTAAAGTCTGATCTACTAAGGTTCTGTTCATGTGCTTCTATCACCTGTTAAATGATTTCCTCAGGAAAGGTAAGCGCAAAGGCGGGGGCCTTCCGTTCTCCGTTATATTCCCGTATAATTGGTGGTGTAATCCCACTCACATCACCATGAAGGAGTGAATCTGCGGCCCAGATGTTGGACTGTGTGCTGTCGGACTTCATCCATATTATCTGCCCAGGGAGTTTTCTCATATTATCATGGCGGCAGTTTATCTTCCCCCTTTGGCAAACCCTAACACTGCATGTGATGTTATTCACTCTGCAATAGCCCGGCTACAAACTCAGCACCCAAGTGCATTCATTGCTATCTCAGGTGACTTCAACCATGTTACTTTGGACTCCACACTAACTTTCACACAGTTTGTGAACTGTCCTACCAGGGAAGGAAGAACAATAGACCTGCTGTATGCTAACGTTAAAGATGCTTACAGCTCTTCCCCCTTCCCCCACTGGGCAGGTCAGATCACAACCTGGTTCACCTCTCCCCCGGCTATGTGCCTCTTGTAAAGAGTCTGTCTGCAAGTTCAAAGACTGCGAGGAGATGGACAGACGAGGCTAAGGAGACACTTCAGGGCTGCTTTGAGGTGACAGACTGGCAGGCACTCTGTGAACCCCACACTGAGTGCATCACAGGATACATTAACTTCTGTGTGGACACCATTGTCCCAGCCAGGACAGTCAGTTGTTACCCCAACAACAAACCGTGGGTAACAAAAGACATTAAAGCCATTCTGAACGACAAGAAGAGGGCGTTCAGAGCTGGCAACAAGGAGGAGGTGCAGAAAATACGGACAAACCTGAACTCTAAGACCAGGGAGGCCAAGGAGAAGTACAGGAAGAAGCTGGAGGGGAAACTTGAGCATAACAACATGAGAGGGGTGTGGAGTGGGATGAGGACCATCACTGGTTATAAGCCAAGAAATGGTGGAGGAGCTGATGGCACCGTGGAATGTGCGAATGAGCTCTATCTGTTTTTTACCAGATTTGACAGCGTGACCCCAGCTCACCCCCCAACAGACTCTTCTGCAGTACAAAGGCAACCACCAACTCCACTTTCTCTCCCTCCCCCCTCCTCTTCTTGTTCTCCATCTGAAGACCTCACTCGCACCTCCTCCTCTGACAGCACTCACCAGAGAAGCACCTACACCCCTCCCCTACCTGATAACGCCATCATCTGCCTGCTCAACTGAGTCAACACCCACCCAGACAGGCTGGCGAGCACTGTGAGGGTCAAGTTTTTTCATTTCTCCAGTGCATTTGACACCATCAGGCCAACTCTGCCTGGTGAGAAGCTGACAGCGATGCAGGTGGATGCCCCACTGGTGTCCTAGATTGTGGACTATCTGACTGGCAGACCAATGTACGTTGGCTTGCAGTGCTATATGTCAGAGTGATCAGCAACACCGGAGCTCCGCAGGGGACCGTCCTCTCTCCCTTCCTCTTCACTCTCTTCACACCCTCTCCACCATGTGCTGATCAGTCACAGAAGCTTGTTCAGCAACAAGTATATCACACAAATATCCCAGGCTCCATGTATACTGTGTATACTTCACTCTAAACGTCATGCACATATGTAAATATGAAGATATGTTTTTATTTTTTCTGATATTGGGATATATGGGGGTATTATTCTATATTTTATTTTCATTTTAGAATTTTTTTTTTTACCTTAAATCTCTGTGTACTTGCTTGTCCTTGTACTTAAACATTGCATTTTCTTCATTTGCCATTGGGAGTTCGATTATAACCAAATCATTTCTCTACGGGGATTAATAAAGTTACTCTGATCCTGATTGTTATTCACTATATGCATCCATCCATTATCTATACTGCTCGATTCGTCAGGGTCATGGGGGAGCTGGAGCCTATCCCAGCTGACTATGGGCAAGAGGCGGGGTACACCCTGGACTGGTTGCCAGTCAATCACAGGGCTGACACACAACGACAGACAACCACACACGCACACACTCACACCTAGGGGCAATTTAGAGTATCCAGTTAGTTAATATGCATGTTTTTGGGATTGTGGGAAGAAGCCAGAGTACCTGGAGAAAACCCATGCAGGCACAGGGAGAACATGCAAACTCCACGCAGACGAGCCCAGACCGAGGTTCAAACCTGGAACCTTCTTGCTGTGAGGTGACAGTGCATCACTGTGCCACCCGTTATTCACTATATTTGAATGTAAATCATTCATTTAATTCATATTATGAACAGTTCAAACTCTAATTAACATGAGTCCATCCATCCCTTTATTTATATTCAGAAGAGTAAAGTCCTTTGGACCTTCACACAAAGTGTGAAGGTTCCACTGTAGATATCAAAATAAAGTCTCCTTATTGTTACTTCCTACATCTTAGCTCAGCTCAGCATTAACAGCACATGAGCCTCACAGGACTGAAACAGGGTTTAACAACCACAGTGATTTAGCAAAGCAGCTCACAGCCCCTCCATCCCACCACTGGAGAGACAATTATAATGACAAACTTACTTACAAACCTATGACAAACTTTCAGAAACAGCTCTACTTTTGAAACAGACTCCCACTACCACTTCCTGTCACCCACACAGGTGTTGAAGCTGATGAAGCCTCTGACAAACAGAGAAGCAGCTTCAAGTTCTCAGCTGATATTTGCATTTTCTTTCTTTGGACTCTGAAATGATTGTATATGAGTGACAGAGAGAGAAAGAGTCAGAAATGAGAAATGTTGGAGAGGAGGAGCAATGTGCTTTATACATTACTGCCTGACAAATACAAGCTTCCTGTCATTTTCTGCAATAAACTACTTTACCAACAGAGATGCAGCTGTCACAGGTTTTCTTGTAGAAGTCATTTTAAATGGCAGGTTGGTAGTTTTCATCAGATGAAGACACCATGACTGAGATTTGGGACGAGGTGAGTAACATCCCAAACAGGAGGAGAAGACCTGGAGACAAAAAGACATCAGATAAAAACTGCACTAACCAGCAGGTAACCTGGTTACTGTGGCTGACAGATTAAGGTTAACCTGGTTGACACAGGATGATTGAACCTGGAGTTGGACTGGACTCAGATTTCACAGCTCACTGCTCTGATCAGAGGTGACATTATTCCAACTTCAGCTTGTTTCCTGGTAGCTGGTAAAACGGCTGAGATCTTGACTCATTCTGTAGCCTCTGTCCACACAGCACAGCTCACACTGATTATCTGTGCTCTGATATCTCATGAGAGCAGATGTTTTACAAGACTGATCAACATGATGAGTGAAGCAGGATGAAGCACAATTTGATCCAAAAATAATTCAATGATCCAAAGTTCAACTGAAAGTGAAACTTTCCACAACTGAACAACAGGTTAGAGCAGTTTTTACAGAGTTCCAGTCGTTCTCTTACTTTGAAAAACATGATTAACCAAACCAGTACAGACCAAGCAGACAGCACAGCTACAACTAAAGATCCGCTCTAGTCCAACAGCAGCGGATCAGGGCGAGGTCTCTGTTCTCTGATCACAGGACTCACTTTTCATTTCAGTGGAACCATCCTTTATTAATATTGCTGCATTAGAAGCTGCTCACTCTGCAGGTAGAGAGCAGTTAGACTGCTGCTGTCTCAGGCTGTTTTCTCGTCTATTTTACGTCTGTTAAATCTATAAGATGTAATGAAGATCAGATAAGACTTTATTGATCCAACAGCGGGGAAATCTACTTGTTAGGCAGCTCACAAGAAAAACAGTATGAAAGGATAAAGTGCATAAAAACAAGAAGTGTGCAGTTTGGTGCAGGGGGTGAGGGGTGTTGTTCCATAATGGATGTTTGCTTAGCTAACATCCTCCGCTCACCAACCGCCTCCAGTTTCCAGCGGGCAGCCCAGGACAGAGCTTTGTGTGGCGGCCCTGTGATCGACTCATAACCAGTCCTGTCGCCCTTAGCCCCCGCCCACACCCCGCTACCCTGACGGATTAAGCGGTAAAGAAAATGAATGGATAGGACAATATTACGTGATTTCACGAGTAAAAGAAAAAAAATCAGTTTACTCACCGTCTCGGGCTGTACCTCCCTCTATCGCGTGGTTTCCGGTCACAAATCTCAGAGTAGTTCGGGGAGAATCGGACACATGATTTTCTGAGCAGTGAAGGTCTTTTTTTTCAAAGGTGACAAATAAAGAAACACAGTCTCTGGGGCCAAAATTAACCAAATGAATATCATGCTGTATTGAAAGAGACTGTAAATCAAGTGAGAAGTACACACATTTTCTCATAGACTTCTACACCAGAGGTGTAAAGAAAGAAAAATTGTTTCTGATCAGAAGAGGTCTTAAGAGCAGTGGAGAAGACACCTGTCTGAAGAGAATAATATACAGTGCTTAATAAATCTTAATTTAAAAAAAAAAGCTATAAACGTTTTTAAATAAGTAAAATAGCTTTGCCAAGCATTTCAGCATCAACAAGAACAAATGGCTCCAGTGTTTCCTCATATAAAAACAAATGTCTGAGGTATTAAAATTCACACACTGACACTGAGATAAAGTTGATCTAATAGTGTTTATTTGACTTCTGAAGTGGACTGCAAAATCTTCATATTTGGAATTGGTAGACATTCTGCTTCCATGTTTAATTGCCTTATTGTAAATAGTCACCTGTTCAAAGAACATCTGACAGCTGTTTATTCTTTCTCCATCTTCTTTCTGCTATTTGACACTTTTTCAGATGTTTAATTTCCTTGTTTCTCCATAGAGTTCTTCAGTCTGAGTGGGGCCATGGTATCAAGGACTGACCTTAATTTACTGTCTACAATAAAATCACAGGAGCACGGTAAAATGTCTGCAGGAGTGTTACGTAAAAGATCATTAAAATTTGCAGCCACTTCATTAGTAAGATAGTGTTTCATGACAGTTTGTTCTGGAGCATCCTGTTGGATAAAAGCATTAACAGTAAAATGTGGCCTCTGTTATCAGAAGGCTGAGCAACATGTTGAGTAAATTCATGCAGGTAATGCAAAATGCAAATTTAAAACTCTCAAAGAGTCTTATTGCACGGCCACATGCAAATTAAAATCACCCGAAATGATCATTCTTCATTAATCATCTTGGGGGAGATGCTGTGTACAAAAAGGGGATGAGCAGGCTCTATTTTCTGAGGAAGCTCAGACCTTTCAGTGTGTGCAGCAAGATGCTAGAGATCTTCTACCAGTCTGTTGTTGCAAGTGCATCTACTGTGCTGTGGTCTGCTGGGGGAGCAACATCAGTGCCAAAGATGCAGGCAGGATGAACAAGCTCATCCGTAAGGCCAGCAGCATCACTGGTCAGGACATGGAGACGTTTGAGTCAGTGAGGAACAGGAGGTCACTGAACAAACTGCTCTCCATCATGGACAATCCATCACACCCCCTCTACAGCACACTGCAGAGACAGAGGAGCTCGTTCTCTAACAGACTCATTCAGCCCTGCTGTCGGAAGGAACGGTTCAGGAAATCATTCCTACCATTTGCAATAAAACTGTACAACAGCTCACCTCTGTGTGACAGATGAACATTTCAGCACAACTGTGAGTTCACTGTTACAGCTATTTTACATAAACTATACACTGCTGCACAACTGTAAATATCACCATCAGAAAACCATGGTTCTAACTATCTATTATAAATGTACATACTGCACACCTTGGTTACGGGTTATATTTCTACAACATTGTATATATTATTGTACATCTTATTCTCCTCCCTGTTTTTATTTTATTTGTTTTGTCTATTTTATTTTTTTATTTTACTTTTTAGTATTATTTTTATTCTTATTCTTATTTTCTTTTCATATATATGAAACAAAATAAATAAATATAAATATACATATGTGTATATATGTGTATATATATGTATATTTATACATATATGTGTACATATACATAAATACATAAATATATATAGATATATATAGATATAATGTATATAATGGAGAGTAGCTCTGAAAAATCTAAAAAGAAGCACATGGTTTGGATGGTCTGTCAACTGTCACACACACATTCCTCACAATGGAATCTCTGATTGTGAGGGCTGGTGGAGAAGCAGGCTGATGGAGGTGAGGGGGACATGTGGTCGTCTCTCTGGTTAACCCCTTTAAGTGGGAGGATTGAGACAGAGCTGTGTGCAGGGCCTTTGGACGCTTAGCCGAGCGTCCTGGGAGAGCCAGGGGGCCAGCGGACAGCGGTGCATGGCCAGGTGATGACTGTGAAGAGGAGTTTGGATGGAAGTGACAAGACAGCAGGAGGAAATCCAGCTCATCCAGGACGCTGTGCTCAGTTTGAGCTCACAGGGGGGAGGAGGAGGGAGAGGCTTTTTTTTCTCACAACCGTGGACTATGAACCATGACATCTGGTGTGGTGTGCAGCTGACTGGTTTTCTTTTCTGTCTGTTTTAGTCACATGATACACACAGGAGTTAGTACTTTGCATAACCATTGTTTCTGATGACTGCAGCCATGGGTCTTGGCATACTCTCCACCAGCTTCTGACATTGTTCTGCTGTCACAGCAGCCCATTCCTGTTGCACAAATTCAAACAAATTTGCTTTGTTTTTGGACTTGTGGTTCTCCATTTTGAGTTTGATGATTTTCGACAGGTTTTCAATTGATTGAGAGCTGGTGACTGAGCAGGCCAAGGCATGGTTTGAATGTTCTGGTTCTCCATCCAGGCTTTAACTGACCTTGCCGTGGCAAGGGGCATTGTCTTGTTGGAAAATCCAGTCACTCAAGGCAGGAAAGAGTTTTCCAGCTTTTCCAGTTTTTCAACCTGACTGTTCTCAAGAGTAGCCCTGTACGTGACCTGGTTCATTATCCCTTCACACAATTGCATTTGCCCCGTTCCACTTATACTGAAAAAACCCCAGATCATCACTGATCCACCCCACAAATCCTGACACTGGAACGGACGAGTGCACGGTCATCTCGTGGGGTAGAAAGACGTTTCCTGCCTTGACCAGTTAGCGATTTGGTAGTACCATGTTCGGCTTGTTTTTTCTTGGTGTAATGAATGACTGTCTTGTAGATCTTCAGTTTTTTGGCTACCTGCCTCTCACTCATGCCAATTTCCAGCAGTGCCAACTGTGGTGGAAAAACACTTTCCACCTGATGAGAAGTGAAATAAAATTCCTTAGACAATCTTTGTCTTTTGAGGTTTTATTACAAAATAAAATCTTCAGAGTAATCAATTTCTGCAGAAAGGACAGAGCTCACGCAGCAACACCATGCTACAGAGGTCTGACCCCGAGCTCCATGTTCCCAGGGCTTTTAATGTCTCTTTCTCATATACCAGGATTGCAGGGATGGCAGGGAAAGAATACAAGCTCGAGGTCAAGTGATAAAATTAATGAGCAACTGAGATAAAGTGTAAGTTATGCTCAGAGACACCGGACAGCAACAAAGATAAAGAATAGACAGTCTTTGTCCAAGACATAAGCAGGTGTCCTCACAAGGCACAATGAACAGCATACTCAGCACATTAGGTCACTTCAGGTCAAGTTGTATGTACTTCACACAGAATTGAATATACGAGTTTATGAGAGAGAATATATGGCTATATGATAAATTGGCATTACACCAACATGGCTGCCTTTGTGACTTCACATAATTCTTTTGTTTTAGACATTATGTGAGAGCTGACAAATTCTGAATTGTTCTACGGCTTGAATGTAAGCAGGAAACCACTTTCTGCCTTTGCATGTGCAGTGCTGCTTATGCCATGAAATGGCCTCTTATATACCCTGGGAATACAATTAAGCTTAAGCATGTCAAATAGGACATAAAGTATTATGTAATCAGCTGCATTTTTTGTTGTGTTCATTGTATTCTTCAGGTAATATACCTTTAGTGGTACCAGGCATTAAAATGAACAAGAAATTGAAGAAAACAAGGGTGATCTAATATTTTTTTCCATGACTGTATATTCAGTGCATTTATGTAATAGAACTTACACTGACCATTATTTACTGTCTGCAATAAAGTCACAAGAAGAAGCTAAAATGTCTGCAGGAGTGTTACGTAAAAGAAAATTAAAATCTGCAGCCACTTCATTAGTAAGATAGTTTTTCCTGACAGTTTGTTCTGGTGCATCCTGTTGGAAAAAAAACAACAACAGTAAAATGTGGCCTCTGTTATGAGTAGGCTGAATAACATGTTGAGAAAATTCATGCAGTTAATGCAGCAAATTTAAAACTCTCAAAGAGTGTTATTGCACGGCCACATGCAAGTTAAAATCACCTAAAATGATCATTCTGTTGTAGTTGGTGTGGATAACGGAAAGGTCTGAAAAATCTGAAGTAAAAGAAGCACTTGGTCTGTCAACTGTGTATTCATCAAAAGTAATATCTTTAAAACCAAGTGAAGCTGAGAGGATGCTTGCTGTACCCCCACCTTTCTTACCTTTCCTGGAGGAAAGTGAAAATTTGTGGTTTTCTGGTGAGGCTTCAGTAAGAGTGGCTGGTCCATCTGTGTTGAGTCATGTCTCGGTTTAATGATGTTTAATGATGTCAGGAAATTTCTCCATGATCAGAACGATGGTACCAAATGGCCGAGTGTCACCTGCCTTCATTCTCACATTCCTCACAATGGAATCTCTGATTATGACGGCTGACAGAGTAGCAGGCTGATGGAGGTGAGGGGAGCAGCGGACAGTGGTGCATGGCCAAGTGATGACTGTGAAGAGGAGTTAGGATGGAAGTGACAACACAGCCGGAGGAAATCCACCTCATCCAGGACGCTGTACCTGCTGCTCAGTTTGAGCTCACAGGGGGGAGGAGGAGGGGGAGGCTTTTTTTCTCACAACTGTGGACTATGAACCACGACAGCTGCTCTGGTGTGGAGCTGACTGGTTTCTTTGGTTTCACTCCCTGGAGTGGGTGGTGACTGGGATTGTGATCTCCAGCTCCTTTTTCCTTTTGGTTAAAATATAAATTAAATAAATGATATAATTGAATTAGATAAACATATTATTGCTATCTACCACAGTGCATTTATACACACACACACACACACACACACACACTTTCAAACATACCTCTGTGAGTCCTTCAACTTCTTCTGTTTCCTGAAATAAAAACAAAACCAATGAAAAACATTTTAATCAACAACATCATGACTCAGCAGAAAGTCTCATCATCCATTAAACCATGATAACATTTTCTTTGACTACACACAGATCTCACCTCTTTGACATAGTTTCTTCTTCCTGACAAAGTAAACTACAAAGGAAATTCTAAAAATCAATAAAAAAGAAAGTCCAACACAGGCCCAAATCGCTGTCCCATGTGAACTGTGTGGTCCACATTCAGCATCAGTTGAAGCAGTTCCTGCTCTTATCAGCTGAAGGTTTTGTGATTGACATCTGGAATGACAGAAGGACATTTTACAGGACAAAGTAAAGACACTACAAATCCACTGCAGTTGTAAGAAAGCAGGTGTGTCCATGTGTGATGTGAAGTTGGACTCACTGTGTGTGTGGCTGACAAGATGGAAATGTCCCATCTGAAAATGTCCCCCCACTGCAGTCAGAGCACACAGTGTCTCTGAGGGCTGTTCCTGTACAAACACACATTATATCCATGGTGAAAGTAGTTACTAGTGAACATCTCATATTATGAAAGGATCAAAGTGTTATATGACTCATCACATTTCATCAGACCTGTCTGATTTCCATTCAGTAGATTTAACAAAGCATTTGATTACTGAGATTTTTGAATCCAACACTTGAAAAATCCTCCCATTGAAAAACATTTCTTTGTTTCAGTTTCCAAAATGATTGTTCAGTCTTTACTATGTGAGCTATGATGAAATGTTCCAGTGCAGCTCTTCTCCCATAAGTGCACAGCAAGATGGGATTTAGATTGACTGGAAAGGAGAAATCACAGCAGCTTCATAACCAAAACAACTACTGTTTGACACAAGACTCATGTTAGACCACATGTTATTGAAGCATCAGTGATTCATGCAGATATTTAACCACAGGATGTTTATGTTCATATGTTCATGCCAGTAAACAACCAGATCTTTAAGAAGCTCCATTCATTGTATTTTAACACTTTAACAACACCAATCAATCACATCACATCAGTTTCAGGAGTCATGTTCTCCCACTTTATCTTTCCTTCATGTCACAGCAACAATTCAAGCTTATTACCTTGACAGGTGTGTGTGTGTGTGTGTGTGTGTGTGTGTGTGTGTGTGTGTGTGTGTGTGTGTGTGTGTGTGTGTGTGTGTGTGTGTGTGTGTGTGTGTGTGTGTGTGTGTGTGTGTGTGTGCGTGTGTGTGTGTGTGGTCAACTGTTACCATGGAGACTTTGAGAAAGTGACCCACAGCTAGCAGTTGACTGGATGCTCAACTGAGCTGCTCTAAGCTGTGACTTTTAGAGTTTGTTATAGTTTGAAAGTGTCAAACCAGAGCTACAGTATCATCTTAAAGTCAGCACAAGAAAACCAACCTTTCTCCCTGATGTATTGTCCTGGTTGACAGCTGCTGTGTCTCTGTGCTGCCACACAGTGGTTCTCTGTGAAGTCTATACAGTAGAATCCTTCCAGTGGTTCACAAAGTGTATCTGAGGTTGCTGTGCATGAAGTCTTTATCTTCAGACCAGAACCTGTCAACACATATACAGGTTACATATACAGACACTAAACTTCTATTCTGCTTCATCTACTAGAGAGACACTAGCAAAGTGTTTGTCTGACTAGATGTCAGAAAAACTAAAGATGATCTTTAGGTTTTATGACAGAATAAAAACTAAGTGGAGAATAAAACTGCTCGTACAGACCACCCAGTGGAAATCTGATTTCACTGTGGAAGGAAAAAGAGATGGAGGAAACAACTGACTGAAATATGAACAGAAATCTACCTGCATCACAGCTGGTGCAGGTAAAACAGTGTTTAAGTCCAGTAGGTTGATTCATGAAGGATCCATCCATGCAGGGCAAACAGGAAGTACTTCTGAGCTCTGTACAATCTGATTGAACGTGACCTCCTGTTGAGAAGAAAAGCAACAATTGAATTTGCTTCAGTTTAATGTTTGTATTGAATGAAAAGGTTTAATGTTGAGGGTAAAGCTCATGTTATGAGTTAGTCACAGTGACATGCTCTGCTGTCTACTACAGTGTCATTCTTATTACTACAAGCAGGTGGAGCCAAAGTTGGAAAAACTTCCAGCCTGTTCTTTTACTGTTGGAGTCAAACTCAGTCAGATGCAGGTCCTTCACCCACACATTTCACTTGTCAACATAAACGGCACCAACCATGGGAGAGAAACTGACGCCACTCTTCTGCACACAAGTGCTGGATTCTGCTGAGTCAGGTTGACACCTGACAGCATCACAAAGACTCCATATGTCACTACCACAGTCACATGTCCCTTTATCATTCAGTAGGATCTTACCAGCAAGACACATAGGACAGCATCTATCTTCTATCTGATATTGTGTTTGACGACACCTCAGGGTATTTCCACTGAAGACTTTGATCATAAGTATCTGTGAAGAATAAGACAAAGTTTTTAGTCTCAGTCAAGCCTGGTTGAAATGTTGACATGATCAAGAAGTGTCCTGAATGTCTCAAACAAAGAATGGCAAGATTAAAGACATGACTGACAGACACCATGAGGTGGAAAACAACTACCAGAAGAGGAGGGAAGGTGAGTGGAGGAGGACGCTGATGGAGGAGAGAGAGAAGATTGCTGAGGGGAGAGGATGATGGTCAGCTAGGACCAAAGAAGAAGAGAAAGATCAGGAGAAGAAGAAGAAAAAAAGGAAAAAAGGGGACATGGACTCATGTTTCAAAGGCCTGTTCTAGGGAGGACTCTGCCAATAAGTTACCCAGATGAGTGTGGAACCTGATGAGCTGATACTTAGTGATGTTCTGGGACTAAAAAGGAGGATCTGTGGTTCTGCTGCATCCATTTGGATCATTCTTCTTATTAACTGTCTTTGATGAGTCACTGACTTCAGAAATGTGCAACAATGAATTAGAGGAGTTCTTTCTCTTTCTTCAGTGTTTTGGTAAAAGAGCTGACAAACCATCATTTAAATGCATCATTTCCACTTGTTTCACTATGGATTTCAAAATAAAGTCTCCTTATTATTACTTCCTACATCTTTACAGCTGCTGTTTAAAGCTGCAGAGAAATGTTAGTGAGAGTGCAGACTGCTTGAACTCTGCAGGAATGTTGAGCTGCATGTGGACATTGAGAAAACATGACTGTCTCATCACAGAGAAGTTTGAGGAGACAAAGCTTTAATGCAGCTGATTCTGCTGCTGCATGAACCTGAGCTCAGCATTAACAGCACATGAGCCTCACAGGACTGAAACAGGGTTTAACAACCACAGTGATTTAGCAAAGCAGCTCACAGCCCCTCCATCCCACCACTGGAGAGACCATTATAACCTATGACAAACTTTCAGAAACAGCTCTACTTTTGAAACAGACTCCCACTACCACTTCCTGTCACCCACACAGGTGTTGAAGCTGATGAAGCCTCTGACAAACAGAGAAGCAGCTTCAAGTTCTCAGCTGATATTTGCATTTTCTTTCTTTGGACTCTGAAATGATTGTATATGAGTGACAGAGAGAGAAAGAGTCAGAAATCAGAAATGTTGGAGAGGAGGAGCAATGTGCTTTATACATTACTGCCTGACAAATACAAGCTTCCTGTCATTTTCTGCAATAAACTACTTTACCAACAGAGATGCAGCTGTCACAGGTTTTCTTGTAGAAGTCATTTTAAATGGCAGGTTGGTAGTTTTCATCAGATGAAGACACCATGACTGAGATTTGGGACGAGGTGAGTAACATCCCAAACAGGAGGAGAAGACCTGGAGACAAAAAGACATCAGATAAAAACTGCACTAACCAGCAGGTAACCTGGTTACTGTGGCTGACAGATTAAGGTTAACCTGGTTGACACAGGATGATTGAACCTGGAGTTGGACTGGACTCAGATTTCACAGCTCACTGCTCTGATCAGAGTTGACATTATTCCAACTTCAGCTTGTTTCCTGGTAGCTGGTAAAACGGCTGAGATCTTGACTCATTCTGTAGCCTCTGTCCACACAGCACAGCTCACACTGATTATCTGTGCTCTGATATCTCATGAGAGCAGATGTTTTACAAGACTGATCAACATGATGAGTGAAGCAGGATGAAGCACAATTTGATCCAAAAATAATTCAATGATCCAAAGTTCAACTGAAAGTGAAAGTTTCCACAACTGAACAACAGCTTAGAGCAGTTTTTACAGAGTTCCAGTCGTTCTCTTACTTTGAAAAACACGATTAACCAAACCAGTACAGACCAAGCAGACAGCACAGCTACAACTAAAGATCCGCTCTAGTCCAACAGCAGAGGATCAGGGCGAGGTCTCTGTTCTCTGATCACAGGCCTCACTTTTCATTTCAGTGGAACCATCCTTTATTAATATTGCTGCATTAGAAGCTGCTCACTCTGCAGGTAGAGAGCAGTTAGACTGCTGCTGTCTCAGACTGTCTTTTCGTTTATTTTGTCTGTTAAATCTATAAGATGTCATGACATGACAGCTGTGACATGTCAAGAAACACATGTCTATATATTTATAAATATCTTGTGTAAGCGATCAAAAAATAAAACGTGTGTATTTTCATGTAATGAAGATCAGATAAGACTTTATTGATCTCACAGCGGGAAACTTTTCTTGTTAGGTAGCTCACAAGAAAAACAGTATAAAAGGACAAAGCACAGAAAAACAAGAAGTGTTTATGAAATTCAAGTTCAAAAAATGTACAAAAAAATAGCGTATAAACATATAAAACAATAAAAAATGGCTATATACTAATTTACACGATGATGGAGGAGTGATGAGGAGGATACTGTGAGAAAGAAAAAATATGAGCGGTGTTGTCCATAATGGATATCAGCTAACATCCTCCTCTCACCCACCTCCTCCAGTGTCCAGCAGGCAGCCCCCTCCCTCCTGACCAGCTTGTTCAGTCTGTGCTGCCCGCTCCTCAGCAGACCACGGCATAATGGACAGCGCAGGCTACCACAGAGTCATACAACGTCTTTAGCAGAGGACAATAACAGTCAGGTTATTTCATATTATAGGGTACTCCGGTTTCCTATGTGTGTGTGCCTGTGTGGTTTTCTGTCTTTTATCGGCCCTGTGATTGAGGGTGTACCCGCCTCTCGCCCGTAGTCAGCTGGGATAAGTTCCAGCTCCCCCCGCACCCTGACGGTAAGAGGTATAGAAGATGAATGAATGGGATAATATTATGTGGTTTCACGAATACCAGAGAAAAGTTCAGTTTACTCACCGTCTCAGGGTGTAGCTCCCTCTATTGCGTGGTTTCCGGTCACAGAGCTCAGAGTAGTTCAGGGACCAGCCCCCTGCTAATCGTCAGAAAGAATGCAGGTCAATTTCCGTATTTCCTTCACTTTTCCAGCTTGCAGTTACCTGCTTGTTGTAAGATGAAGCCATTTAGCATGTTTAGCTTGGAATACGAATAATGTTGTTATAAGAGTGGTATGTCCCAAGAATCTGGGCAGTGTATATGTTCTGTGTGTGTTTGTGTGTGTGTGTGTCCTGTTGTGTGTGCGCGTACCTGTTGTGTGAGCGTGCATGTGTGCGTGCGCGTGCCTGTTCGGTGGATGAGCGTGCGGAAGTGTGCGCGAGAGAGTAGGCCTATGAGGTATGCTGGAACGTTAGAATGAGCAGGTTGTACGTTAGCGGCCGGAGGTTTAAATATAGTGAGCATAGGAATTAACAATAAAGTTGAAGCCTGCCAGGTGAGCAAGACTCCCGGCGCGTTCTTGTTGGAGTTCTGCCGTAGCGTGAGTGACAAGGAGGGGGTGTTAACCACGAGCAGGTACCGCTCGTCCCTGGAGCTTTCACAGTTCCTCTGTGCTCTCGGACCACGGTCGGGGAGCCGCACAGAAATGGTTAACAATATATTACAGTTGGCAAATAAAATATTTACAGATATTAAAAGATAATAATATAAAAGAACCCTGATATCATATGGTACACCCGTTCCTCTGGTAGGGTAGTTAGTCCGTAACTAGACCAGAGGTGTAAAGTAATTAAGTAAATGTTCTCCAGTAGGCCTACTGTGTACAACATTTTGATGTACTTGTACTTTACTTGAGTATTTCCATTTAATGCTACTTTCTTCAAACAGTTAGTGGATACTGTGTGCTCAGCAGCTTACAGTTATGATAGGAAACAGCACAGAAGCAAAAGCCGGTCTGATTTGGTTTTCCCTCCAAAACAATCGGTTAAAGCTGCCCGGTTAGCTCAGTTGGTAGAGCACGAGACTCAGTCGCTTGGGGTCGTGGGTTTGAGCCCCACTCCAGATGGCACCACCTCCTATGGGCTCACCACCTGTGCGAGGTGCCGTAGGACTACTGCATTGTGGACTGGGCAGGAGTCGCCCCCGTGATCTGGGCCTGGACCCAGATAAGCAGCAGATGATGACATGACAATCAGTTACAATTATGAAAATTACATCTGACCGTTAAAAAAATAACTAATAACAAATATCTTTCATTTTGGAATTTTTTTTGGAAAGCTTGTTAGAAATTCAAATTCTGATTCTCAGAACAGTTATAAATAGATAACCTCTGCAAAACAGCAAATTCATGCTCCAGAACAATGATAAATATCTTGTTCTACATAATAACAGTGAGGAGCTCGACAGTCGTCATAATAAATGTAATAAATGATAAAATAGATTTTATTTCCTGATCAGTAAGTCATGGTTTTCATATGTTGCTGTAGCTGATAGACGGTCAGTCAGTCGGTCATGGACAATTGTGACAAACACAGGACAAACACAGCTGAACAGTACTGTGCAAAGCTTTTAGAGATCAAGACTGAGCATAGCAACAAGACACAAAGTGGTCATCCTGCATCAGCATGGTCCCTCACAGGCAGACAGGTGTTTCCAGATGTGCTGTCCAAGGCAACTGAGGACCACAGTGTAAATGGAGTTGGGTATTTGGTCTGAATTAATGGTCTCCTCAGTGCTGAGAGGAACGGACAGATTCTCATCCATCATGCAGTATCATCATGGAGGCGTCTGAATTCTGAACTCTTTCTGCAGCATAACAAGGAGCCCATACACACAGTCAGAGTCATGAAGAACTGTCTTCAGAGACAAGAACAAGGAGTCCTGGGACAGATGGCCTGGCCCCCACAGAGACCAGATCTCAGCATCATGGAGTCAGTCTGGGATCACATGGAGAGACGGAGACACTGAGACAGACTCCACAATACTTGGAAGAACCTTCCTGCCCAAAACCTGAAAAACTGTGTGTGAGAGTCCTGAGGAGAACTGGAGCTGATTTAAAGTGTGGTCACTCCAAACATTGATTTTAGTCAGTTTGTTTCTGTTACTACTCTGTGTATGAAGTGAACTGCAGTCCCAGGTCGTCAGGACAAACAAGACAAGAAGAGCTCGAGCAGTTAAAGCTAAAAAAGATCATCAATTAGAACAAAGAGGAAGAGACGTCTCTTTTCAGAGAAGTGATCTGTCCCATAAAGGATCTGATGTTTGCCATAATGTAATATACTGCCCTCTTGTGGCCACAGAAGGTTATTGTCTCTGGACAAAAGGCTGAACACACCCAAGTCTGGGTCCATGATCTGTGGGTGTGTGTGTTGCTGCGATTAATGAACATGATATATTCCCTTTGATTTCCAATTAAGATTAAGTCATAAGTTTCATTGTTATCTGTTTAACAAATATATAAGTGGAAATATGCAGCATCATGTCAATCAGATCACTGAAAAACTGAGTCATCATTCCTACAGGATCCTGACAGGGACAAAAGAGTTTACAATAAAGTGACAACTAATACAGAGCAACATATTTTAATAGATCAGTCGAATCATTTTGCTCTTGGAGGCTTTTCATGTGTCCACTGGTTTTAAAACAGCTTCTAACAAACAGAGGGAGAGTTTATCACTAAATAACAACCTAATAAATATTATAGCTTCATTTTAATTAAACAGAGATTCTTTATCCCGACAGAATTTCTGACTGTGTTGATGCTTTTACTCTTAATCCATCACTGCAGCTCAGAATAACATGAGGAGATTTAGAACTAAACACTAAACCCTCTGATGTCTTTTATTTTCACTATTTGATGTTAAGTATTATATATTATATATAATATTTCCCATGATTATAAATGAACATTTCAGTCAGATTGACCTCACCAGACATGAACTACTTTTCTTCTTCTCCTTTTTTTCCCTGCTTCACATGTTCATAATCGTTTCAGTAAGAAATGCTTGGACTTGTTTACAGTTTATCTTTAATCTGACTTTATCAACTGTAAATTATTTCTAGCATCTCTTTTCTGTTCTAGTCATGTGATCATGATGTTTACATTTTACCTTGTTGAATTTCACCTTTGTATTTCATGTTACTCGTGGTTTTTTATTTTTTCTGGACACATGTATTTAGAGCCAACTGACATCTTCCCTGACTCAAGACTTTAATGATTTTCAAAATACATGTAAAATAAAGGTAAAAGTGCATTTGTTCATATAAATGTGAGAGTTGAACAGAGTTTAAAGAAGGAGACTGAATAAAGGAGGAGACGCTTCACTTCTGTCCTGCAGAGCTGGAGGAACAAGAAACTACAAGAAGATGAAAAAATAAAGCTCCTGCAAACCAAGTGTCTGTTGTAGCAACAACACACTCAGCCCATAAAAACATTTGACCAAGTATCTTCTTTCACAGCACTGAGAAGAGCAGTGTGTTTGGCTTGGTGCTTCATCAGGTGAATAACATGCTGAAGCCTTTTAATGAAGCTGATGTAGCTCTGTGGTGTGTCATCATCACCACACACACCTGCTCACCTGCTGCTGTGTTCTCCACACAGTCCACCTCTTTACACCTTCACCTCCACATTACTCCATTAAAGTGCAATATCAGTGTGCTGTTTGTCCTTATTTCTGACAGATAAAGTCCAGGTTGAGAGCTGTCTCTGTCCACCAGAGAAGATCAGTGAAGGTCCAGACTGTAGAGCAGCAGTTCTATAGAGGACGACTTCACTTTTCTCACAGCAGCTGTTTTATTTCTGTTCCCTGCAAAGACAATGATCCAGCACCCAACTGGATTCTAACTGGATTCTACAGCACATTAACTCTGAGGTGGACAGACAGTGTTTATCTGCTGATGTCCAGGTCGTCTCCTGCTGAGGACAGAAATACGTTTACTTAAAGCAGAAAGCTCTGGTACATTTGTAAAGATGTCAGCTCAGACAGACAGTCCTCAGTCAATGAAGATTTCAAGGAAGAAAACACTGCTGTCTTACCTGCTGCTGTTCACTCTGCAATCATCAGTGGTGTTTCTGATCCAGCTGTGTTTTCCTTTTGGTTCAAATATGAATAAATAAATGACACAATTTAATTAGATAAACACAGTATTGTCATCTACCACAGTGCATCCACACACACACACACACACACACACACACACACACACACACACACACACACACACACACACACACAAAGAGAGAGAGTAACAAACATACCTCTGTCTGACTGCTTCCATTTCCTCTGTTTCCTGAAATAAAAACAAAACCAATAAAAAACATCTTAATCAACAACATCATGACTCAGCAGAAAGTTTTATCCTCCATTAAACCATGATAACATTTTCTTTGACTACACACAGATCTCACCTCTTAGACGTGTTTTCTTCTTCCAGACAAAGTAAACTACAGAGGAAATTATGCAAATTATTGATAAAGAAAGTCCAACACTGATCCCAATCACTGTCCCATATGAACTGTGTGGTCCACATTCAGCATCAGTTGAAGCAGTTCCTGCTCTTATCAGCTGAAGGTTTTGTGATTGACATCTGGAATGACAGAAGGACATTTTACAGGACAAAGTAAAGACACTACAAATCCACTGCAGTTGTAAGAAAGCAGGTGTGTCCATGTGTGATGTGAAGTTTGACTCACTGTGTGTGTGGCTGACAAGATGGAAATGTCCCATCTGAAAATGTCCCCCCACTGCAGTCAGAGCACACAGTGTCTCTGAGGGCTGTTCCTGTACAAACACACATTATATCCATGGTGAAAGTAGTTACTAGTGAACATCTCATATTATGAAAGGATCAAAGTGTTATATGACTCATCACATTTCATCAGACCTGTCTGATTTCCATTCAGTAGATTTAACAAAGCATTTGATTACTGAGATTTTTGAATCCAACACAGAGCAATCTGTCTCTGTGGATATTTTCATGTTGCCACAGTCACAGCAACTTTCCTGACTGGATGAAGAAGATGAGATGAGCTGCTGTCTGTGACTGTAACGTACAATTCCTTCCCCAGACATGGAGCTGTGGCACCATGTCCTGTCTGATGTCTGGTGTTTGGGCTGCAGCATGGCAGGTATCAGTGAGCAGGGGACACTGACAGCTGAAATGTGAGCTGTACCAACAAATGTTTTCAGTCTGACTGAAATCGCCCCAAGGGGCTGCTGAGTGGACAATAATATTCAGACTTGCAAAGGAAAAATAAACTCTTTTGAATAGAGCCAATGTAGCTGGAAGCTGGAGCATATCCAACATAAGATAAGATATGATAGCGCTTTATTGATCCCACAGCGGGGAAAATAGGCAAAATTTTAGGCTGCTGATGGTGATCTTTTTTGGGCCCTAAATGACTCCTGGTCAGTGACTCTCACTCCAGTCATTATGCATTATGGTGTTTTGAGAAACTGGCCAGAAGTCATATTATTCAAAGACTTCCACCCACATTCAACCCCCACCAGTTTGCATACAGGGATAACAGATCGACAGAGGATGCTATAGCCATAGCCCTCCACACAACCCTGACCCATCTGGAACAGAAAGACAGTTATGCCAGGCTTCTTTTCACTGACCGTAGCTCGGCATTTAACACAATCATCCCTAACAGACTGGCAACGTAACTAAACAACCTTGGCCTCCCACACCCCACCTGCCTCTGGATCAAGGACTTCCTTTGTGACTGCTCACAGAGAGTCAAAATAAGGCCTCACCTTTCCCCAGCACTCAACCTCAACACCAGCTCAGGGAGGTGCACTGAGTCCCCTACTTTACACTCTCTATACCAGGGGTGTCAAACTGTTCCACAAAGGGCCGGTGTGGCTGCAGGTTTTTGTTCCAACCAATCAAGAACACACAGTTTGACCAATCAGCTTTCTGAAGACTGAGATCAGTTGATTAAATGAGTCAAGTCTGGTGTGCTGCTGCTTGGTTGGAACAAAAACCTGCAGCCACACCGGCCCTTTGTGGAACAGGTTTGACACCTCTGCTCTATACAAATGACTGCACCCCCATCCACCCAAGCAACTCCATTTTGAATTTTGCTGACGACACAACAGTGATCGGGCTCATCTCAGGGGGAGATGAGTCTGCATACAGGGCTGAGGTGGAAAAACTGTCATCATGGTGCAGAAATAACAACCTGGCCCTCGATACCACAAAAACTAAGGAAATAATAGTGGACTTCAGGAGGAACAGATCTGACACTCAGCCCCTATACATCAATGGGGACTGGGTGGATAGGGTCTCTGACTTCAAATTTCTGGGCCTGCACCTGGATGATGACCTAACCTGGAAAACCAACACCACTACACTGATCAAGAAGGCACAGCAGCGACTCCACTTTCTCAGGGTCCTGAAAAGCAACGCTCTAGCCAGGGGTGCAAGGCACTACTGGTATCCTTCAACAGATGCTCTGTTGAAAGTGCACTGATGTACTGCATCCCAGTGTGGTTTGCCAGCTGCACTGCTCGGGAAAAGACAGCGCTCCAGAGTGTCATCAGCACAGCACAGAAAATCATCGGCTCTCCCCTCCTTAAAGGAGCTGTACAGCCTCCAGCATCCAGAGGGACGCATCCCACCCAGCACATCACCTGCTCCAACTGCTACCTTCTTTTTTGCAGCAAGATGTACATTTCTGTTTTTATACACACATACATAGATATATATTTTATTATATTTATTATTTTGTGCAAAGGAAATAAAGATTCTGATTCTGGATGTGACACAGGTTTGGTTTCATACCTTAATCTGTTCAAATGAGCTTGTTGTTATTTTCCATGCACTGAACATTGTAACTAATCAGCTTCAGTGGTTTGACTCAGTTCAGTCAGTTGATCATCCAAAAGCTCCATCACTGACAGCTACCAGCTGACTGGATGCTCAACTGAGCTGCTCTAAGCTGTGACTTTTAGAGTTTGTTATAGTTTGAAAGTGTCAAACCAGAGCTACAGTATCATCTTAAAGTCAGCACAAGAAAACCAACCTTTCTCCCTGATGTATTGTCCTGGTTGACAGCTGCTGTGTTTCTGTGCTGCCACACAGTGGTTCTCTGTGAAGTCTATACAGTAGAATCCTTCCAGTGGTTCACAAAGTGTATCTGAGGTTGCTGTGCATGAAGTCTTTATCTTCAGACCAGAACCTGTCAACACATATACAGGTTACATATACAGACACTAAACTTCTATTCTGCTTCTTCTACTAGAGAGACACTAGCAAAGTGTTTGTCTGACTAGATGTCAGAAAAACTAAAGATGATCTTTAGGTTTTATGACAGAATAAAAACTAAGTGGAGAATAAAACTGCTCTATCAGGCCGGGCTCGGACCGGGGACTCAAATGCAACAACTCAACGCTGGCTCAGGTGAGTAAAGGGAGGTTTATTCACAAGCAGGGGTCAGTACAAAGTGGTCAGAAGAATAAGGCAAAGGTATCCAAATCGTTAGGCAAACTCGAGAAACACAACACATTAGGGCAGGGCCAGGTAATCAAACAGGCAGGAAACACAGGAAGGCAGGAAGTAATTCTGAAACGAGACAGAGGTTAGAACAACAAAATAAAACAGAGGCACACAAACTAGGATGACAAGCAGGAATGAAAGCCATAACCTGATTCAGGGGCTAGAGGTGACATGCTCGTACAGACCACCCAGTGGAAATCTGATTTCACTGTGGAAGGAAAAAGAGATGGAGGAAACAACTGACTGAAATATGAACAGAAATCTACCTGCATCACAGTTGGTGCAGAGAAAACACTGTTTAAGTCCAGTAGGTTTATTCATGAAGGATCCATCCATGCAGGGCAAACAGGAAGTACTTCTGAACTCTGTACAATCTGTTTTAACACGACTTCCTGTTGAGAAGAAAAGCAACAATTGAATTTCCTTCAGTTTAATGTTTGTATTGAATGAAAAGGTTTAATGTTGAGGGTAAAGCTCATGTTATGAGTTAGTCACAGTGACATGCTCTGCTGTCTACTACAGTGTCATTCTTATTACTACAAGCAGGTGGAGCCAAAGTTGGAAAAACTTCCAGCCTGTTCTTTTACTGTTGGAGTCAAACTCAGTCAGATGCAGGTCCTTCACCCACACATTTCACTTGTCAACATAAACGGCACCAACCATGGGAGAGAAACTGACGCCACTCTTCTGCACACAAGTGCTGGATTCTGCTGAGTCAGGTTGACACCTGGCAGCATCACAAAGACTCCATATGTAACTACCACAGTCACATGTCCCTTTAACATTCAGTAGGATCTTACCAGGAGGACACATAGGACAGCATTCGTCCTGCATCTGATAGTCTGCTGGATGACATGTCAGAGTATTTCCACTGAAGACTTTGATCATAAGTATCTGTGAAGAATAAGACAAAGTTTTTAGTCTCAGTGAAGCCTGGTTGAAATGGGGGGAGAGGATGATGGTCAGCTAGGACCAAAGAAGAGAAAGATCAGGAGAAGAAGAAGATAAAGAGGAAAAAGGGACATGGACTGTTCTAGGGAGGACTCTGCCAAGTTACCCAGATGAGTCTGGAACCTGATGAGCTGATACTTGAAGTATGTTTAACTGATCTGTTTCGTCTGGTTTCATTGATAAATAAATAAATCCATCCCTTTATTTATATTCAGAAGAGCAAAGTCCTTTGGACTTTCCCACAAAGGGGACATGGACTCATGTTCCAAAGGCCTGTTCTAGGGAGGACTCTGCCAAGTTACCCAGGTGAGTCTGGAACCTGATGACCTGATACTTAGTGATGTTCTGGGACTAAAAAGGAGAATCTGTGGTTCTGCTGCATCCATTTGGATTAGGGATGCACCGAAATGAAAATTCTTTGCCTTAAACTGAAACCCGAAACACCGAAAGAAATTATTTTGCCAATTATTAGTACCATATTGCATTTATGGCTATGACTGTGTACTAACCTCATTAAAATTACAAGGCATTGCGATTACATAAATTAATATGAATGTTTCAAAGAATAAATCAATTTAAACAAGATTGTAAAATGAAATATGTTCTCTCATAAAAACACAAAGTGCATGTAAGTCAAGTGTATTTTAAAATTTTCGCTGTAGGCCTACAACATAATAGTGTATCAAAACAAAGTTTGCCTTAGCTCATATGTTAACCGTAGGTCTTTAACAACAACAAATGCACCAAGTGTTGCCACAGACGGAGTGGCGGACGTTTTTTTACGTTTTTTTCTGCGCTGCATTCCTCTCATATTCAGCACAGCGATCGAGATGTTTGGATTTAAGGTGTAAATTAAACCCGACGTGAACAAATTCTTTGCAGATGCGCTCCCTCTTGAAATTTCGACAATACATTTTGCTAATCGCTATCCGTGTGTCTCTCTCAGATTTACAACCCGTCCACACCGCGGACATGTTGGCCCTTCCAGACACGCTCGTACTGGCCGCGGTTTTCGCTTGCGTCATCACAACATCCTGTTTCGGCCATGTTGTTTCGGTGATAAAAGTCTTTCGGCCGAAGATTTTCGGTGGCCGAAAATTCGGTGAATCTCTAATTTGGATCATTCTTCTTATTAACTGTCTTTGATGAGTCACTGACTTCAGAAATGTGCAACAATGAATTAGAGGAGTTCTTTCTCTTTCTTCAGTGTTTTGGTAAAAGAGCTGACAAACCATCATTTAAATGCATCATTTCCACTTGTTTCACTATGGATTTCAAAATAAAGTCTCCTTATTATTACTTCCTACATCTTTACAGCTGCTGTTTAAAGCTACAGAGAAATGTTAGTGAGAGTGCAGACTGCTTGAACTCTGCAGGAATGTTGAGCTGCATGTGGACATTGAGAAAACATGACTGTCTCGTCACAGAGTAGTTTGGGAAGACAAAGCTTTAATGCAGCTGATTCTGCTGCTGCATGAACCTGAGCTCAGCATTAACAGCACATGAGCCTCACAGGACTGAAACAGGGTTTAACAACCACAGTGATTTAGCAAAGCAGCTCACAGCCCCTCCATCCCACCACTGGAGAGAGACAGAAATGAGAAATGTTGGAGAGGAGGAGCAATGTGCTTTATACATTACTGCCTGACAAATACAAGCTTCCTGTCATTTTCTGCAATAAACTACTTTACCAACAGAGATGCAGCTGTCACAGGTTTTCTTGTAGAAGTCATTTTAAATGGCAGGGTGGTAGTTTTCATCAGATGAAGACACCATGACTGAGATTTGGGACAAGGTGAGTAACATCCCAAACAGGAGGAGAAGACCTGGAGACAAAAAGACATCAGATAAA
This sequence comes from Toxotes jaculatrix, assembly GCF_017976425.1. Classification (NCBI taxonomy): domain Eukaryota; kingdom Metazoa; phylum Chordata; class Actinopteri; family Toxotidae; genus Toxotes; species Toxotes jaculatrix. Next base: position 5,388,495 of record NC_054395.1, on the reverse strand, counting down.
AACTGCAGTAACCAGCAGGTAACCTGGTTACTGTGGCTGACAGATTAAGGTTAACCTGGTTGACACAGGATGATTGAACCTGGAGTTGGACTGGACTCAGATTTCACAGCTCACTGCTCTGATCAGAGTTGACATTATTCCAACTTCAGCTTGTTTCCTGGTAGCTGGTAAAACGGCTGAGATCTTGACTCATTCTGTAGCCTCTGTCCACACAGCACAGCTCACACTGATTATCTGCTCTGATATCTCATGAGAGCAGAGGTTTTACAAGACTGATCAACATGATGAGTGAAGCAGGATGAAGCACAATTTGATCCAAAGATAATTCAATGATCCAAAGTTCAACTGAAAGTGAAAGTGAAAGTTTCCACAACTGAACAACAGCAGCGGATCAGGGCGAGGTCTCTGTTCTCTGATCACAGGTCTCACTTTTCATTTCAGTGGAACCATCCTTTAATATTGCTGCATTAGAAGCTGCTCACTCTGCAGGTAGAGAGCAGTTAGACTGCTGCTGTCTCAGACTGTCTTCTCGTCTATTTTACGTCTCTTCAATCTATAAGATGAGCTGTGACACTTCAGGAAACTATATATTTATAAATATCTTGTGTAACCGATCAAAAAAAAGATGAATGGATGGGACAATATTACGTGATTTCACGAATAACAGAGAAAAATTCAGTTTACTCACCGTCTCGGGCTGTACCCCCCCCCCCCCCCCCCCCCCCCCTCCCGTATCACGTGGTTTCCGGTCATAGAGCTCAGAGTAGTTCAGGGACAATCGGACACATGATTTCTCTGAACACTGAGCAGTGAAGCTCGAGAGGAACAGACAGGTGCTCATCCATCATTCAGTTTCACCATGGAGGCGTCTGATTGGTCCATAATTCTTTCTGCAGCATAACAAGGAGCCCATACACACAGTCAGAGTCATGAAGAACTGTCTTCAGAGACAAACACAAGGAGTCCTGGGACAGATGGTCTGGCCTCCACAGAGACCTGATCTCAGCATCATGGAGTCAGTCTGGGATCACATGGAGAGACGGAGACACTGAGACAGACTAAAGCCACAGAAGAACTGTGGCAAGTTCTCCACAATACTTGGAAGAACTTTCCTGCCCAGAAGCTGAAAAACTGTGTGTGAGAGTCCTGAGGAGAACTGGAGCTGATTTAAAGTGTGGTCACTCCAAACATTGATTTGAGTCAGTTTGTTTCTGTTACTACTCTTTGTATGAAGTGAACTGCAGTCACAGGTCGTCAGGACACACAAGGCAAGAAGAGCTCGAGCAGTTAAAGCTAAAAAAAGATCATCAATTAGAACAAAGAGGAAGAGACGTCTCTTCTTACATGTCAGAGAAGTGATCTGTCCATTGACATTTGATCAGGAATGTTTTTCTAAAACTTTAAAGAAATTAATTTACTATAATTCAGATCTAAGACTAACGTCAATAAGGCTGCATATTCTGTCCTCAGTGTGACCCAACAGTACCATTTGACAAAAACAACCAATGAAAGGGCAGCAGAAAAAAAATACTAGAAAACAGTGTCATGCTCAAGAATATTCACCAGGTGGCAAGAAAATGCCAAAAATAACTACAGATTTTTCACAGAATATGATACTGCAGCTACAGTTACTACACAAAAGAAAGGAGAGGAGGAGAAAAGGAGCATTAAGCCATGATCATAGTTACAGAATCTACACAAACAAGATCATTCAGTGTAGTATGTTTTTGGTAGGTAACAATTTTCTGAGACATCATGAAAAGTAGCTGGTTTAAGGAGGGAAACTGTTTCTGTGAAGAACCAGTCTTTGTATTTAAATAAGGTGGAAGCTTCTGGGTCGTCTTGTTGATGAACCACTGTTTGTTATGATACAGTTTTGGTGTAACAGAGGCTTTAATATGTGACCTGTGGATCATTAGAATGAAGAATAACATTGTTGTTTTTCTTTGGAGCCAAAGAGCAGAACACTGACTCTGGAGGGAAGCAGAAAGACACACACAGAGGCTTTGTCTTTCACACATACTGTCCTTAACATGATTATAAAGCACAAAGTCAGTTATATTAAAAAAAAAACTCTTTCAAATGAGACTGTGACAGTTAAATTCCTTTAATTTTTAAGTTACATTTTCATTCTTATTTCTCAGCATGTGTGTGTTCTGCTTATCTGACTGTTCAAATGTTTTGACCGTACCATTCTCACCATACACACACACATACTCACACAGATGCACATATGTTACATCCCCAAGGGGAATAGGATAGCCACACACTGTCAAGGAAAACAGAGAGTCAGAGTAGTGGACAATACAAAATGATTTATTTTTAGTTGCTTTCAATTCACAGAGGGTTCACAACAATGTGGGGGAGGATGAGCCAATGAGGTTGTGTCAAATAAATGAAATCAATAAAACAAAACCAGGTCTGACCACCCCCTACCTCTGAAAACCAAATCCAAACAAAAAAAGGGCTAACTAGCTTCTCTGAAAAGGTGGTTTAACTAAAACCAATACAGGGGGTGGCATCAACCACTAACATGGTGTGTATAACAAAATAAACTACGTCAGTGAAATGTTACCTATGGTTCTTAACCTCCCTCCACATACTTCTTGCTGAACAAACATTACCTCAAAGTGTTCTTCTCAGGCAGGCAGGCAGCAAGGGGAAAAAAGAGAGAGCCACTCTGCAAGGTCAGTCCTTTTATTCTAGTTTATATCTTAGATGCCCATGAACATGTGAGAGGTGGAGGACAGGGCTGCACAGGTGGAGGAGGGGAACATGGAGGTGGAGGAGGAGGCTGTGGAGGGGGACATGTATTTAAAATTTTCATGTCCTGTTTCTCAGAGACAGGAAATTTCAAAATGACCACCATCACACCTCAGACTGCTGGCTGTTGTATTTTACTGTGTGTCAGGAAATCAGAAACATCAAAGATCCCTCCAGACTTTTTGAAGACATACAGAAATACTCTGCTTTGAATAATAACTGGTCTGATCTGGTTTTCCCTCCAAAACAATCAGTTAAAATTCTAAAAATTACATCTGACCTTTAAAAGAATCAGTGAGTATGCAAATATCTTTCATTTCAAAAGTTTTGTTTGGAAGGATTGTTAGAAATTCAAATTGTGATTTTCAGAACAGTTTACAATTAAAATACATTTTCAGTTTCCTATCCTCAATTCGTAGTTTTCATATGTTGCTGGGGCTGATAGACGGTCAGTCAGTCATACCAAACACAGCTGTACAGTGCTGTGCAAAGCTTTTAGAGTTTAAGACTGAGCCTAGCATCAAGACACAAAGTGGTCATCCTGCATCAGCAAGGTCCCTCACAGGCAGACAGGTGTTTCCAGATGTGCTGTCCAAGCCAAAACTGAGGATGTGGACTCACCTATGCACGAAAACAGAAGAACTGAGGTGCAGAAAAATACAGTCAATGCAGTCAGTCTCTCCTGACTGACTGATGATGAGTTCACATTTGAAACATACGTCCAAAATACCTGTTACACAGTTTTGGACACTTAACATACTGTTTTATTCTGACCACATTCTGCTAACATCCTGGAACAACCTCTACGTAACCTGTTAACCTTTCACCTCCCAGATGTGACGTACACTATGTGTGGTCAGGTAAACCTATTAGCCCATCAGAACACTGTGGTCTGTTAGGGTATCAGCTTTGCTTCTCTCATTTCCCTCTGTTTGTCCCATTGCTTCCCCTCCTAATGTTTCACATTTGTCCCCAGTCTGTCTCCACCACTCAAATCTACAACAAACTTCCCTTTAGTTATCTTCAGTCTCAGAATGAAATGTGCAGAAATTAGTTTTGAGTAAATTTATTGAAAAGAAATAACAGTCAACAGTCACAGGAACATTTTGGCAACATAGTTATATATTCTTATAGGAATTCAACTACAAAACACTAGTCTTTACTAGTCTTTTCTGAAGCATTGCCCCCACAAAGTGTATAAACAATAACAATAAATAAGAATAAAATAAAATAAAATATACAAAACAAAAATGTGATGAACAATCCACAACAGTCCACTCTAATTAGCACATGTAGGACAGTATGCAAGTGTGTGTGTTTGCAGATGTTGTGGTGTCAGGTTTTGTGTAATGTGTTAAGAATCCATCTAGGCTTCACCCCTCCTCACCCTTGTGTGCTTCACCCATCTGTGTGTACTTCAGTGAGGGAAATTCCTTTGGTTGTTGCCCTTGCAGCACTTGTTGCTGCCTTGTGTGCCTCTCTGCCTGCTATTGCTGCATCGCAAGGAGTAAACACTCATGCTTTGTATGCATGTGTTGGGTGCTTGAAAGGCACTGGTATTCTTCAATGTGTGCATATCCATCTGTGTTCTACTTATCCTAGACCTGATTCTCCATCCCCTGCTATGTCTCCCACACACATCTCCACTATGTCTCCCACACAAACACCTCTACTCTGTCTCACACGCACATCACCACTCTGTCTGTTACTGCTGTACAACAAACTTGTAAATCTCCCTCCTGTCTGCTACTCTGTCCTGCTCTGACACTGCTCCGACACTGCTCCACCACTGATCCACATACTCTGATAAGACTGTCAGCACTTTTTTGTGCTGTGTAAATGCTTTTATTACTCCTGGGTCAACAATGACCCCTAAGAAAATCTTTGTACCCTGGTGGTGTACAGCTGTCACCACCAGGAACGAACAAAGGCAAAGTTTCACTTTTCTCCAAATGGAAAAAGATCATTGATGGAGTTTTCTCTGCTGTTAAACATAGTGGCAGGTCATTTTTGGCCCTGAGGACAACATGTAATGACCTGGGCAGCACCTTGTAATCCTAAAATAAAATCTTCATAATGATGATGAGCTCTGATAACAAGGTGCATTGCTGGAAAATGACAGACCTAAAATAAAACAACTATTGTTGCTGTTGTTGTTGCTGATGAACTGTGGGTCTGTGTTTGTTTTTTAGCACCTCTGATTGGAGCGATACACCTGAGACTGAGATGTCATCATCTGACACACAAGCAGGTGTGAAAACATGAAAGCTGTGTGCGTGCGTGCATGTGTGCGTACGTGTGGGTGGAACTGTTCATTGCTACAACACAGGCAGTATTTATTGATAATGTACAGACAAAGTAAAACAAACATGGATCTCTATGCATTCACACCAACACTGTCTTCTTTGCTGCTCACTGATGAAAACTACAAACTACTACAAGTTCAACAAACATTGACATAAACATTGATATGACTTGAGCCTGTTGAAAGTGCAGACACAAACTGCACCACTGCCGGTTTTATTAGATGTTTCACTGATACAGCTCAGGTCACATTTACAAGTTTTCAGTGATGACAAGTTGTAAACTAGAGCAAAGTGTTTCAGCTGAGAGCAACAAGTTTAATGTTCAGTCAGGTGACTCTCAGCCCTCATGAATGACAGAGAAATACGGTATTGAGGCTTTTTGTGACATTTTAAAGGATAAAACTGGTTTTATTCCAGATTTTTCTTATTGTCATTAAGTCTTTTGAAAAGACCAACAACGACAAAAAGATGTTATGCTGTCTGTCATCATTTCTGGCCTGTCTGTGGCTCTAAACCCACCAGCTCCTACTAAAGATGTAACTCTTTGAAAACAGCTCTAAAAAGCTGGTCACTATAGTTTGTAACAAATGTGACTCAAACATTTGATAGGGACTATATTCAGTGATTCATTCATCTACACTCTAGTGACTGTCTCTAGCACCAGGACAGAGACAAAATGAACTAATGTGTGTGCTCATAGTAAAGAAGGACGTCACCCAGTGAACAGTATGGCTCACTGATGTGTCTTTGTTACAATGGAGCTGTATGATGAAGAAGCTAAAGGTTGTGGACACACAAACCATACTGGTTTGTAGATACATTCATTGTTGTTTAATTTTCATGGGATTTGTTGACAATAAGGAAAATGTAGGATATCACCAGTTTTATACTTTAAAGACATTTGTGTTTTAGTACATCATCACAAACAGAGAGTCATTTGAGGTCCACAGCTCACTTCAGGCAGACACACACAGAGACTGGTGTACTGCTCCTGGCATTTTCTCACAACTTTCGCCGCCGCCATGATGCCAGCTGGACTTTCAGCAGGATAATGCTCCATGTCACAAAGTTAAAGTCGTCTCAAAATGGTTTCAAGAACATGACAGTGAGTTCAGTGAACTTCAGCTTCCTCCACAGTCTCCAGACCTGAATCCAGTAGAACCTCTGAGATGTGGTAGAACAGGAGATTGGCAGCTTGAATGTGATACAATCATGTCAACATGGAGCAGAGTCTCACAGGAAAGAAGAAGTGAGGCTGTTCTGAGAGCAAAGAGAGGAAGTACCCAGTATTACTGTGGTGTTCCTAATAAAGTGCTCAGTGAGTGTATGAATCCATTTACCTTGATGACTTTGTAATAACAAAAAGCTCCCAATCCCCAAAGTTGCTTCCAGCTCATGTTGATGTTTTAAATGTCATAGCTGAAGTTGTCTGTGTCCTTCCTCAGAGCACAGTATATCCCATGATTCTGTGAACACTGGGAACCTGAACTGTTGCTGTCATGACTGGAATTTCTAATTAAGGTTTGTTTATGAGTTGCCATCATTACAGGAGTGTGTGAGGTTGTGTGTCTGTCACTTCCTCATTTAGTCTATTATTGTGGAGGGTTTGTCATTATCTGCCTTGTTTGTAGTCTGTGTTTTCTTTCTCTAATCTTTGTTTTCTTCGAAGTCTATTGATCTCTGATCAGACCATTTCTTTTTTTCTGTTTAGTACACAACTTATCTTATACTATAGAATCAATAAAGTGAAAACACTGTTTTAATATTTTTCAGTATTAGTTCATTTTCATCTGGGACAGTGAAATAAGGGGCAGTCATTTTAGATCCGAGCATTCTGTGAGATTTATTTAACTTAGCTGCTATTTCATTGTGGTAAGTGGGATAATCTACATTACTTTCAGCATGTAGATAAACCACAGTAGTGTGATCATGTGACAGTGTGGTGACTGATCATCTTTGTTGACAATGAAAAACAAAAGAGTTGCAGAGTGAAGTCTGGATAAATTAAACTTTATTGACACTGAAACATTGGAAAATACCATTAAAATAAACAGTTACATTTTGCTGCTTGTGACGAGGTTGATAGGAAGAAAACCACAGGCTGTATTGTGTACAGTCAGAAAGCTTCAGTGGCAGACACACAGAGAGACTCTCTGCAGAGATTAAAGGATCTATGACTGGAGAACAGTCTGTCTGTGGATTACAACATTCAGTGAAGACAGTTACAACATCAGTAGATACAGTTTATACTTACAACATTAACAGATAGAGGATGAGAACAACAATATTTCTAGGTCAGACAGAGACCTCTTCACTCCAGTGACTCAGCAACAGCACATACACACAGTTTTTCTCTACAGTACATTGGCCTCACAAGAGTGAGGCTGCAATATCTTCAGTGTGACAATGAGTTTAACAGATTTTCGAAACCAGGGGTAGAGAAAGGCATAGATCACAGGGTTTAGACAGGAGTTAGAAAGTATCAGAAAACCCATAAAGTCCTCAGTTGAAGAGCCGATCTCGAGGGTGTAACCAGAGAGAGAGACACAGTAATACGGACAGTAACACATGAGGAACACAGCAACAAGGACACCCAGAGTCCTGGCTGCTTTCAGCTCTGATCTCTGAGCAGTTACAGTCTCTGAGTGCTGCAGTGTGACAGCTGCAATGTGAGAGCGCATGGCACGAGCCTGAGACACAGCCACCACAAACACTCGTGCATACAGAACAATGATGGCAGCAATGGGGATGATAAAGCTTAACACCAGGTCAACAGCTCCTATTATGTAAATCACACATTCTCCATAGCAGGACCTGTACCTGCCTGGTTGTTTCAGGTTGTCATATAAAAGCAGAAAGCTGCAGAAAACAGAGTAAACCCAACACAGGAGAACACAGATTTTAACTCTCTTCTGAGTGATTCTGGTGGGGTAGTGCAGAGGGTCACAGATAGCCACATAGCGGTCAACTGATATCAGCACCATGTTCACTACTGAGGAATACACAGTGATACAAGGTAAAAGGTAATACAGAGAACACACCAGGTCACCTAGAAGCCAGCAGGGTTCTGTTAAGAGGATTTGAAATGGCATCACAAGGAGGCCCACGAGGAAGTCTGATACAGCCAGAGAGAGGAGGAAGAGGTTGGTCGGGGTGTGGAGCTGCCTGCAGTGAGAGAACATCATCACTGTAAACATTATGAACACTAACAACACTGTCACCAATAGAAGTATGTGTTTTATAAAAGCAGTAATGACACTAAAGCTTCAGCATATCTGAACAGTGAATGTTTCATCAAACCAGCAGGGTGCAATGTTCAGAGGACACTTATGTCTCTGAATCTCACTACAGCAATATAACATCAATGCTAAGACATTTGTCTCTGCCTGAAGTGGGAGATGGAGATGAGGACCAGCAGGTTGAGAGCCACAGTGAGCAGAGAGATGGAGGACAGCAGAATGTAAATGAGCATTGCCTCAGAGAGAGGGCGTGTGTGCTTCTTGCAGGAGGCATTGAGGAGCTGTGGAAAGCAGAGTTCAGCTTCCTCCAGGGTGTTCATCATGAGAGAGGAGGAGGAGGAGAAGGAGAAGCTGCACAGCTCTCTGAGCAAAGTCCTCTCTCATTCAGCTTATTTATCTCTCCCCACATCTCCCCTCTTCCCTTCCGTCCCGTCTTTCCGTCTCTCTCTTGGACACTGATCTTCCTCCTCCCTCACTCTGTGCGTCATACTTTCATCATTTGCATCTTCATCACTCTCTGAATCCTCTTTTCTCTCTGGTGTGACAGTTTGCTTTTGGTTTGTTTTTTTGATCATGCATGGACTCCTGCAACTGCAGCAGCTACAACCTTCTGACCTCAACACAGAGCAGCAGCCTCCATGATTGAGGGTCTGAACATGGTTCACTCATATTTCATGTCCACAGTGTCCTCCAAGATGCATGAGAAGTTGTTCCTCCAAATCACCTACATCAAGGTTCCTCCATTGTTGACCGTGTGAACACTGAAGACCCCCAAGAAGATGCTCTTGAAACACTAACTCACACAGTAAGCATTAAGGTCAGTGGCTTTCCTGCGTGAGTTCACAAGTCTCTTGTCTCATCTGTTCAAATAAATACAGCCATTGGATATACAGCGTATCGAAATGTGTGAAATTTAAGGCGACGAAATTATCTACATTAAAACTGAATTAAAATCTGTTAATGCATTCAAATTCAAAACTTTCAAGATTTAATCATTTTCAAGGCCAATCATTTGTGGAATTGAATTTCAAACAGGGCAGTGGTTAGCACTGTTGCCTCACAGCAAGAGGGTTCCAGGTCTGGGGTCAGCCCTGCGATTGACAGGCCAATGTGTAGCCTTCCTCTCACTCATAGTCAGCTGGGATTGGCTCATAGGCATAGAAGAAGAATTTCAAGCACATTTAACTCTACAGTGACACTCTGAGTTTCAAAACTAACTTCATTAACTCTGCAGTGCTCTGGTCACCATGTTATTTTTCAGGTCTCGACTGTTTTTGAAGGTCAAACAGTGACTCCAGATCATTGAGTACTGTAGAAACATCCAAAGTTTTGTTGTGCCTCTAGCGTCTCCATTGGCTTGGAGCAGGATGATTCTCTGCACAGGAGAATCTCTGGCCTGCTCAGCAGATTCTGTAAAAAAGCAACTGTGACACCCACTAATGTGTGGTCACATTTGAGAGAGACCATTCACCAGCGGCATCAGGTTTGAACTCCTGCTGCCCACCCCGTGCTCTGGGGGAGACCTTGGATGTGTATGCTGTAGGTATAAGCAAGTCAGTGCAAGAAGCCTTCCCAGGTAATGGTGATGTGGCGAGGGGCACTAAGGGGAGGATTGAAATCACCGACAACGCCACCTGGGGACTCTCACCCCAGGAAATTCCTAGCATAAACTTCTTAGTAAATGTACAAGACACACAGGTTAAAAGATTTATAAATGTATTTAATAATCACAAAACAAAAAAGACTGGAACTGATGAGAACTGCTGAAAAAGAAGGAAAGGTGAAAAGAATACCAGCAACTGAATGAAATAGTTAAAATGTATTTTATTTTATTTTATATACTAAAAGAGGAGGAAGGCCTCAACAATCGAGTTAAAAGAACAATATATTTACGATTTTAAAATTCAAGTTAAAAACACAAGGCAGAGGCCACATGCAGAGAGGCAGACTACACAAAAAGGAGTGCCAGGAGTGCTACCACTACTCACCCTTGGTGCAGCAAATCAAACTCACAGCAACCTCACAGCAAATGGTGCAGTCTACAGTGTCCCTGTGTATTAACTCACATGCAATGCAGTGCAGGGCCCTCACCACAGGTGCCTAGCCTCTCCACAGTAGCACTCCACCTAGAAGGAAAAGAATCTCAAAACAAAATTTAATCGCAAGCAAATGAACAATGATGGCAAAGCAAATATAACCCGATAAACAATTATCAGCCAAGCAAAAATACAAAATAACACAGTTGGCCAGGAGTAAATTCAAACAAAAGAAATCAATAAGAACAGAAGCCTAAACTCAAGGCAAAAGTCAAAAACAAAAGGTCAAACTAAATCTACCAGCCAAAACTAAACACAAAAGCTAAATCTAAACAAGTACACAAAGGCTAAACTAAAGTCCAACAAAGGGGCAACTAAAGACAACTAAGGGGCAAACGAAGGGGCAAAACAGCAACAGTGCAGGTGAACCACAGGGTGTTAAAAGCTACTATCAAACCTCTCACAAGCAATGCAGCACCTGGACAGCCACAGCAGGAACAGAGCAGGAGGCAAAGAGAAAGACAAGAGATCACAGGTGTCTTATATAACTTGTTCCTGATTAGGAGGAGTTAGGAGGGACTGGCTCAAGGCTGCACTCAGCAGCTCCACCTAGAGTAGGGGAGGATTCCCCACCACAGTGAGATAGCCCAGAGAGAGGTGAGATTTTGCAGGTTACTGGCTGGGCTCGACCCCACTCTGTGAACTAAATGCCATGAGCAGGGGGCTATTGACCTGGAAGAGGCCTTGATCATTGCCGGCCGATGTGAAATGGCTAGAGAGACTCTGAAAATGGACTATGTCAACTCACAAGTCAGCCACACTCCTCCTGGAAGTGGTGCAGCTACAATGCTACACTCGATATCAGATGGAGGAAGTTTGCACAGAGCCATAGATAGACTTACTGAAGACATGAGAGAAATGAGGGTGGAAATGAGGCAAATGACAGAAGGAAATAAGCACCTGAGACCCAGTGGCTGGAGAGATGAATGTAAAGCCTCTCCCCCATCATGTCACTGTGCTTGTGGGGAACAGGGCAGTCGTGCCACCCATGGGAACAGAGAGGGCGCTCACCAGATCGTTGGCATGAACAGAGAGGAGAGGCAGGCCCACCTTCCTGGGCGTCCTCGGACAATAGAACTCCCTCTCTGAATTGGCAGGGCCCTCGACCTTCCAGGAGCTCCTTAAATGAGAATCCACAGACATGACAAGGAGTGCGATTCCTCTCCCCTAAGAGGGAGGACACAGCCACTCAGTCGGGAAAAGAGATGTAGCTGATGTAGCAGCCCAGACATCAGTTACATTCTCTATGGGCTCCCTGACAGAAGATGTAATTATTCCCCCTACCAGTAATACACTGATACAGGACACTAAAGAGCAGCAACACACCTCCTATGTGAGGGGCAGCATTGAGGGAAGTGAAATCAACTGTTCCAGATGAACAACTACCCTAGGGGACATTTGTTCCAAATGACCACAAGGTATAATCCTTATTTCCTTTTACAACCAGTAAGACTGTGGGAAGATTTTTACAAAGGACGGTTTTGTGTGGCGCTTATTTTCTAGCTCAACCATTCTAACCTTAATATCACTACTAAAATCTCTATATGCAAAAACTCAGATACGATCAGTGACATCTGTGAAGAAAGGGGTTACATCAGGTGTGTTAAATCAGGACATTACACTGAGAGAGGGCATGCATCTGAAGGAGTTGTTCTCCGTGGATGAATCTGAGGTTGTGCCACTCCCACATGCTCCTGTCGAAACAGCCTCTGCTGTTTCATCCACTGAAGCACAGGTGTCAAACCTGTTCCACAAAGGGCCATGTGGCTGCAGGGTTTTGTTCCAACCAAGCAGCAGCACACTAGACTTGACTCATTTAATCAACTGATCTCAGTCGTAATTGGTCAAACTCTGTGCTCTTGATTGGGTGGAACATAAACCTGCAGCCACATGGCCCTTTGTGGAAAAGGTTTGACACCTCTGCACTGAAGAATCTCCTGCTAGTCAGCAGCAGAAAGCACAGTTGGCCGCCCTGTTAGCAGAACACCACAAGATATTCAACATGTCAAAGGGAGTAGCTGGCAAATGCACCCTCATCAAGCATCATATTAAGACTGGCAATCATTCCCCCATAACATAGCATACTTATCGAACCTCTCCAGAAAAGGAGGAAATTGATAAGCAGGTGGCAGCCGTGTTAATGGATGGGGTGACTGAGGAAAGCTGCAGCCCATGGGCCTCACCTGTTGTTCTTGTGAAGAAAAAGAATGGGGAGTGGCGATTTTGCATTGACTATCGCTGCTTGAACAGCAAAGCTGTGAAGGATTGTTATCCTCCTCCTCAGAGTGGATGATGCCTTGGATGCACTGGCAGGCTCCCTCTGGTTTAGCACCTTGGACTTCACAAACAGCTATTGGCAGGTGGAGGTTGCAGAGAAAGACAGAGAGAAAACAGCCTTCACAAGGGTCTCTATCAGTGGCAATCAGCATTCAGGTGATTGTAAGTTAACTGTGTATTATTACCAAGCTTTCTGCAATTTTCCAAGGAAAATCAACAAGGTTTGCAGGTTTGTGAAGTGTTATGGACACATACAGTACACATACATTATGTGCACTATATACAGCATTAAAAAGTATATTTTTAATACCTATGGCCATAACACTGTCCAGCCTTTGGTTATTCTGTTCTATATCTCCTCCATCCTCTCCTATTTCCACTGTCTCATTATATACAGCTATATAGTTTTTAATTTAACTGGTTATTTAATTCATCACTTCATTACATTTTTATACACCTTTCTGGTGATATTGGTGGTTATTACAATTGTTGAAATGGATAGTTTTTAATGTTCAATAAAGGTAATTATGAAGTTCTTACTCTAAGTTTGTTGATGTTTTTTTCATATATGTTATGCACTCTATTGTAATCATCCAAGAACACTAATAGAGGTTTTTGCCAGAATTTGTAATGAATTACAAGTCAATTTCTACATTAGCTTTCATCAATTACATAAATAATATAAAATATAATAATATAAAAATGCTTATTTAATGCTGCTGTCCCTGACCCTTGACAAAAATCAGAAGACATTACAATGTGTGCTTTCCTTATGTGAGTCTTTTGAACTTACCAGTTTTAATTGTTGGGGGCGGCTGTAGTGAGATTCAGAGACATAAGTGTCCTCTGAACATTGCACCCGGCTGGTTTGATGAAACATTCACTGTTCAGATATGCTGAAGCTTTAATGTCATTACTGCTTTTATAAAACACATACTTCTATTGGTGACAGTGTTGTTAGTGTTCATAATGTTTACAGTGATGATGTTCTCTCACTGCAGGCAGCTCCACACCCCGACCAACCTCTTCCTCCTCTCTCTGGCTGTATCAGACTTCCTCGTGGGCCTCCTTGTGATGCCATTTCAAATCCTCTTAACAGAACCCTGCTGGCTTCTAGGTGACCTGGTGTGTTCTCTGTATTATCTTTTACCTTTTATCACTATCTGTGCTTCAGCAGTGAACATGGTGCTGATATCAGTTGACCGCTATGTGGCTATCTGTGACCCTCTGCACTACCCCACCAGAATCACTCAGAAGAGAGTTAAAATCTGTGTTCTCCTGTGTTGGGTTTACTCTGTTTTCTGCAGCTTTCTGCTTTTATATGACAACCTGAAACAACCAGGCAGGTACAGGTCCTGCTATGGAGAATGTGTGATTAACATAATAGGAGCTGTTGACCTGGTGTTAGGCTTTATCATCCCCATTACTGCCATCATTGTTCTGTATGCACGAGTGTTTGTGGTGGCTGTGTCTCAGGCTCGTGCCATGCGCTCTCACATTGCAGCTGTCACACTGCAGCACTCAGAGACTGTAACTGCTCAGAGATCAGAGCTGAAAGCAGCCAGGACTCTGGGTGTCCTTGTTGCTGTGTTCCTCATGTGTTCCTGTCCGTATTACTGTGTCTCTCTCTCTGGTTACACCCTCGAGATCGGCTCTTCAACTGAGGTGTTAATAGTTTTTTTGGCACTTTTTAATTCCTGTCTAAACCCTGTGATCTATGCCTTTCTCTACCCCTGGTTTCGAAAATCTGTTAAACTCATTGTCACACTGAAGATATTGCAGCCTCACTCTTGTGAGGCCAATGTACTGTAGAGAAAAACTGTGTGTATGTGCTGTTGCTGAGTCACTGGAGTGAAGAGGTCTCTGTCTGACCAAACAAAGAAATGTTGTTGTTCTCATCCTCTATCTGTTAATGTTGTAAGCATAAACTGTATCTACTGATGTTGTTGTAACTGTCTTCACTGAATGTTGTAATCCACAGACAGACTGTTCTCCAGTCATAGATCCTTTAATTTCTGCAGAGAGTCTCTCTGTGTCTGCCACTGAAGCTTTCTGACTGTACACAATACAGCCTGTGGTTTTCTTCCTATCAACCTCGTCACAAGCATCAAAATGTAATGATGTTTATTCCAAATGTATTTTCCAATGTTCCGGTGTCAATAAAGTTTAATTTAGCCAGACTTTACTCTACATTTGTGTCACATTCTTCTGCAACTCTTTTGTTTTTCATTGTCAAATATGATCAGTCATCCGGGCCACACTGTTACATGATCACACTACTGTGGTTTATCTACAAGCTGAAAATAATGTAGATTATCCCACTTACCACAGTGAATTAACAGCTATGTTAAGTAAACTCAAAAAATTATAAGATCTACTCACACTTCAGATCTACTGTAATGATGGCAACTCATAAACAAAGTATGATGAAGTGGTGAAGAGAAATATGACTTACATTGAAGCTCACAATACAGAGTTAGAAATACCAGTGTTGCTGTCTACAAATACTTAATGATGTCCAGCCAACTAAATCGTGATAAGTGGAAAAACATGATATAAGGCTCCTTAAGGTGGAGGAAGCTGCATGCATACACAGTATATCACCATAATCAATCACAGGCAGAAAGGTGGCTTCCACAAGTAAAATAAAAGCCAAGGTGGCACAATGCTGTTTTGTACAAGGCACCAATAAGATAATTTGTGACAGCCATAGCAGCAGTGATGGTACTGTGACCAGTTCTAAAACAAGACTTAAACTTACATAAAATGTTATTATCAGATAAAAAAAATGTTTCAGCTGTAAATTGACCTGAGAGTCAAGAATCTCAGCCAGTACTGAAAGTTTGGAAATTGGACAATAGTTGTTCTCAGAAGGGTCTTCACCTTAATGGGAAGAAGAACCTTAAGGGAAGAATGAGTGTGGCTTTCCAAATTGTAGGTATTGTGTTTAATTGGAAACTTAAATTAAAAATATGCACAGTAGGCTCAGAAATAATATCTGCAGCCATCTTTAAGAGGTAAGGATCCAGGTTTTCTGGACCTGCAGATTTTTTTGTGGTCAATGTCCTTTAAGGCTTGCTTTTAATCAAGCAAAAAACATTTATTTTCTGACTTCAGATTTGGCCTTGTTGGTGCATTTATGAGTTGCATAAGGTTTAAAGAGTCACACAATTCAACAACCCCTCCTTTTTCACCTACCCTATCAGTTATGTAGACTTTGTAACCATCAATAAAAACAGTCATCAGTTATGGATTTCTTAAGCCAGATTTCTGATAGAACCATTATTTTAGCATATGTTGTATTTGCCCAAATTCTGATCATACCCATTTTGGGGACAAGACTTCTAACATTTAAAGGTATAAAACCAAGACCTGTTCTACTTTTACAATCTGTAGGAATTGTAGAAACAATGCATGGAGTTGGTAGGCCCTGGGTTAGGCTGAACATTTCCAAACAAAAACAGTAAAAGTATGACCATACATCATAATTTTTGCTTACTAGAAAATGATTTGTTAGAACCTCTGTCACCTTTAAACTGCAGATATGAGTCACCTGTGATGGTGAAATTGTCACTAGGCCAAGAATCCAAAATCCAGCAGGAGGGACCGAATCCCAGTGGAAGACAGTGAGAATCAGGCACCCACTGCACCACTGGAAAGATATAACAAGTTCCTCTTTCTCCCTGGTTACTGCAGTCCAACAGGATTGGGCCTCGGCCTCAAGGCCTCAAGCCTCAGTAGTCCAAGTTTAATCTGGAGACATCTGATCAAAGGCATCAACCAAAAAATCCTAGATTGACTGGAAGATATTGTTCTTGAGAAGTAATACACATTCAAGGCAAAATGAAGAAAAATATCACCCATAAATACTCAGACATCAAGCATTGACACACACACAGTGGACTTACTTGGCTGCCATCTTGGATTGGACATGGAGTGCTGTGAACTTTTACGACATCAGCAAGCCAACGATTGTAAGTGCTGATGCCAGCAGGTACGGGTTAAGAGTGATTGTCCTTCAAAACCACAAGAGAAGACTACACCCCTTTGCTTACTGTTCTTGAACCATGACAGGTGCTGAAATCAGGTATAGCCAAATTGAACAGGAGTGTTTGGCAGTGATCTGAGCATTTAGAGTTCTCTAAGTACCTGTGCGGCCTGGACAGCTTTATTGTCCACACAGACCATAAGCCATTGGTCCAACTCTTCAGGCTAAAGGACAATTATGCAATACCACTCTGTTGCCAGCGATTACTCTTGAGAAAGACGAAATTCAATGCAAAAGCTGAGTACGTCCCAGCAAACAGGTTGTAGCGGCAGAAAGACTCTATCTCAATATGCCACAACTTGCTTTGACAGAATTACCATTCCCAAAAGCCTGAGGACAGAGATAGTGGAAAGGCTAGCCACATGGGCAAAGTCAAGTGCTGTGAGCTCGCAAAACAGAGGGTCTGGTGGCCAGGCATTGGAAGAGACCTGCAAAAGTGGATTGAACACTACAAACTCTGCCAAATGGCAAAACCAGGTCACCACAGGGAGCCACTCATGCCCACTCCACGCCAAACAGACCGTGGGAGAGAGTTGCTGCGGATTGAGCTTACCTACTTACCTGGCTCAGCTCTGACCATCCTTGAAAGGTGGGGTGGCCCCACTATTCTGGTGACTGATAACGCCACAATTTAGCAGGCACCAGTTTCAGGACTTTGCTAAGGCTTTTGACTTCTGTCATATCACAACAAGCCCACATTTCCCTCAGTCAAATGTGACTCAAAAACGAAGAAATAGCACATTTGTTGGGGACTATATTCAGTGGTGCATTTATCTACACTCTAGTGACTGTCTCTAGCACCAGGACAGAGTCAAAATGAACTAATGTGTGTGCTCATGGTAAAGAAGGACGTCACCCAGTGAACAGTATGGCTCACTGATGTGTCTTCAACAGTTGTTACAGTGGAGCTGTATGATGAAGAAGCTAAAGGTTTTGGACACACAGACCATACTGGTTTGTAGATACATTCATTGTTGTTTAATTTTCATGGGATTTCTTGACAATAAGGAAAATGTAGGATATCACTGGTCATATCCTTTAAGGACATTTATGTTTTAGTGCATCATCACAAACAGAGAGTCATTTGAGGTCCACAGCTCACTTCAGGCAGACACACACAGAGACTGGTGTACTGCTCCTGGCATTTTCTCACAACTTTCGCTGCCGCCATGATGCCAGCTGGACTTTCAGCAGGATAATGCTCCATGTCACAAAGCTAAAGTCGTCTCAAACTGGTTTCATGAACATGACAGTGAGTTCAGTGAACTTCAGCTTCCTCCACAGTCTGCAGACCTGAATCCAGTAGAACCTCTGAGATGTGGTAGAACAGGAGATTGGCAACTTGAATGTGATACAATCATGTCAACATGGAGCAAAGAAAGAAAGAACTGAGGCTGTTCTGTGAACAAAGAGAGGAAGTGCCCAGTATTACTGTGGTGTTCCTAATAAAGTGCTCAGTGAGTGTATGAATCCATTTACCTTGATGACTTTGTAATAACAAAAAGCTCCCAATCCCCAAAGTTGCTTCCAGCTCATGTTGATGTTTTCAATGTCAAAGCTGCAGTTGTCTGTGTCCTTCCTCAGAGCACAGTATATCCCATGATTCTGTGAACACTGGGAACCTGAACTGTTGCTGTCATGACTGGAATTTCTAACTAAGGTTTGTTTATGAGTTGCCATCATTACAGAAGTGTGTGAGGTTGTGTGTCTGTCACTTCCTCATTTAGTCTATTATTGTGGAGGATTTGTCATTATCTGCCTTGTTTGTAGTCTGTGTTTTCTTTGTTTAATCGTTGTTTACTTGGACCTCTACTGATCTCTGATCAGACCATCATTTCTTTTTTCTGTTTAGTACACAACTTATCTTATACCATAGAATCAATAAAGTGAAAACACTGTTTTAATATTTTTCTGTATTAGTTCATTTTCATCTGGTACAGTGTAATAAGGGGCAGTCATTTTAGATCCGATGATTCTGTGAGTTTTAACTTAGCTGCTATTTCATTGTGGTAAGTGGGATAATCTACATTATTCTCAGCATGTAGATAAACCACAGTAGTGTGATCATGTGACAGTGTGGTGACTGATCATCTTTGTTGACAATGAAAAACAAAAGAGTTTCAGAGTGAAGTCTGGATAAATTAGACTTTATTGACACTGGAACATTGGAAAATACATTTAAAATAAACACAGTTTCATTGTGCTGCTTGTGACGAGGTTGATAGGAAGAAAACCACAGGCTGTATTGTGTACAGTCAGAAAGCTTCAGTGGCAGACACAGAGAGACTCTCTGCAGAGATTAAAGGATCTATGACTGGAGAACAGTCTGTCTGTGGATTACAACATTCAGTGAAGACAGTTACAACAACATCAGTAGATACAGTTTATGCTTACAACATTAACAGATAGAGGATGAGAACAACAACATTTCTTTGTTTGGTCAGACAGAGACCTCTTCACTCCTGTGACTCAGCAACAGCACATACACACAGTTTTTCTCTACAGTACATTGGCCTCACAAGAGTGAGGCTGCAATATCTTCAGTGTGACAATGAGTTTAACAGATTTTCGAAACCAGGGGTAGAGAAAGGCATAGATCACAGGGTTTAGACAGGAGTTACAAAGTACCAGAAAAATCATAAAGGCCTCAGTTGAAGAGCCGATCTCGAGGGTGTAACCAGAGAGAAAGACACAGTAATACGGACAGTAACACATGAGGAACACAGCAACAAGGACACCCAGAGTCCTGGCTGCTTTCAGCTCTGATCTCTGAGGAGTTACAGTCGCTGAATGCTGCAGTGTGACAGCTGCAATGTGAGAGCGCATGGCACGAGCCTGAGACACAGCCACCACAAACACTCATACGCATACAGAACAATGATGGCAGTAATGGGGATGATAAAGCCTAACACCAGGTCAACAGCTCCTATTATGTAAATCACACATTCTCCATAGCAGGACCTGTACCTGCCTGGTTGTTTCAGGTTGTCATATAAAAGCAGAAAGCTGCAGAAAACAGAGTAAACCCAACACAGGAGAACACAGATTTTAACTCTCTTCTGAGTGATTCTGGTGGGGTAGTGCAGAGGGTCACAGATAGCCACATAGCGGTCAACTGATATAAGCACCATGTTCACTGCTGAAGCACAGATAGTGATAAAAGGTAAAAGATAATACAGAGAACACACCAGGTCACCTAGAAGCCAGCAGGGTTCTGTTAGGAGGATTTGAAATGGCATCACAAGGAGGCCCACGAGGAAGTCTGATACAGCCAGAGAGAGGAGGAAGAGGTTGGTCGGGGTGTGGAGCTGCCTGCAGTGAGAGAACATCATCACTGTAAACATTATGAACACTAACAGCAAGTATGTGTTTTATAAAAGCAGTAATGACACTAAAGCTTCAGCATATCTAAATAGTGAATGTGTCATTAAAAAGCAGGGTGCAATGTTCAGAGGACACTTATGTCTCTGAATCTCACTACAGCAATATAACATCAATGCTAAGACATTTGTCTCTGCCTGAAGTGGGAGATGGAGATGAGGACCAGCAAGTTGAGAGCCACAGTGAGCAGAGAGATGGAGGACAGCAGAATGTAAATGAGCATTGCCTCAGAGAGAGGGCGTGTGTGCTTCTTGCAGGAGGCATTGAGGAGCTGTGGAAAGCAGAGTTCAGCTTCCTCCAGGGTGTTCATCATGAGAGAGGAGGAGGAGGAGAAGGAGAAGCTGCACAGCTCTCTGAGCAAAGTCCTCTCTTATCCAGCTTATTTATCTCTCCCCACAGTCTCTTTCTTGGACACTGATCTTCCTCCTCCCTCACTCTGTCTATCATACTTTCATCATTTGCATCTTCATCACTCTCTGAAACCTCTTCTCTCACTGGTGGGACAGTTTGCTTTTGGTTTGTTTTTTTGATGATGCATGGACTCCTGCGACTGCAGCAGCTACGACCTTCTGACTTCAACACAGAGCAGCAGCCTCCATGATTGAGCAACTCATATTCCATGTTTCTCCCAATCACCCACATCCAGGTTCTTCCATGGCTGACCTTGTGAACAATGAAGTCCCCCAAGAAGCTTTCCTAGGTGATGCTCTTGACACACTAATTTAAACAGTAAACATTAAGGTCAGTGGCTTTCTTGCGTAAGTTCACAAGGCTCTTGTCCTATGCTGTTCAAATAAATACATATATTGGATATACAGTGCATCAAAATGTGTAAAATTTAAGGCAAGGAAATTACCTTCTCTATAAAATGAAATAAAATCTTAATGCATTCAAAGTCAAGACTATTTTGCAAGGCCGATCATTTGTGGAACTGAATTTCAAGCAAATTTAACTCCATAGGTACTGTCGCTGTTGACACCTCCTGAGAGTCTCCTCTGTGTTGGAGGAGAATTTCAGCAGGTTGTCAAAGATGGTGCCCAGATATTTGTACTCCTCAACAAGCTCCACTGGCTTCCCATGGATGGTGGTGGTGACTGCTGCCGCCAGATCCCTCTGCTTCTTGGAGAAGGTCACCACCATCTCTTTGGTTTTGCTGATGTTCAGTTCCAGGTATGAGCTGTCACACCACTCTACAAACTCCTGGAGAACCGATCCGTGGTGTTGTGAGGGGCCTGACAGCAGAGACAGGAGAACTGTGTCATCAGCATATTTTACCAGGTGACAGTTGGGCTGTGTGGATCTACAGTCATCGGTGTATAGGATGAAGAGCAGGGGTGAGATCATCCCCATTACTGCCATCATTGTTCTGTATGCACGAGTGTTTGTGGTGGCTGTGTCTCAGGCTCGTGCCATGCGCTCTCATGCGCGTCCTTGTTGCTGTGTTCCTCATGTGTTACTGTCCGTATTACTGTGTCTCTCTCAATGGCTATATCCTCGAGGTCAGCTCCTCAATTGAGGTGTTAATAGTTTTTCTGATACTTTTTAATTCCTGTCTAAACCCTGTGATCTATGCCTTTCTCTACCCCTGGTTTCGAAAATCTGTAAAACTCATTGTCACACTGAAGATATTGCAGCCTCACTCTTGTGAGGCCAATGTACTGTAGAGAAAAACTGTGTGTATGTGCTGTTGCTGAGTCACTGGAGTGAAGAGGTCTCTGTCTGACCAAACAAAGAAATGTTGTTGTTCTCATCCTCTATCTGTTAATGTTGTAAGCATAAACTGTATCTACTGATGTTGTTGTAACTGTCTTCACTGAATGTTGTAATCCACAGACAGACTGTTCTCCAGTCATAGATCCTTTAATCTCTGCAGAGTCTCTCTGTGTCTGCCACTGAAGCTTTCTGACTGTACACAATACAGCCTGTGGTTTTCTTCCTATCACTGTGTTTTCACTTTATTAATTCTATGGTATAAGATAAGTTGTGTACTAAACAGAAAAAAGAAATGCTGGTCTGATCAGGGATCAGTAGAGGTCCAAGTAAACAAAGATTAGAGAAAGAAAACACAGACTACAAACAAGGCAGATAATGACAAATCCTCCACAATAATAGACTAAATGAGGAAGTGACAGACACACAACCTCACACACTCCTGTAATGATGGCAACTCATAAACAAACCTTAATTAGAAATTCCAGTCATGACAGCAACAGTTCAGGTTCTCAGTCTTCACACCTGTATCCAAGGGAGGGCTGGCCATCATTTCCTGAACGGCCGGTCTTTTCCCGGCCGGTGGGACAACGTTTTTTTACCCCATAAAATGCAGCATCAGTGTACCGCAACAGCCTGTCCTTGCAGCCGCAGGTGGCACAGAGTGGAACGTAATGTCAAACTAATATTTTGCATATTAACGGGGGATACAATCGGCCCCTCCTAATCATGTATATCATTGGATTGTTTTTATATTGCAAATAAAGTATTCATGTTAAAATGACAGTTCCACTTGCGTCCGATGAAAGGCCTCTCCAAACTAAGCTCTCGGGCTGAATTTCAACCCCAGCCCGCCCCTGATTGTTTCACCTTCAAACTGCCAATCTCCTGTTCAACCACATGTCGGAGGTTCTACTGGATTCAGGTCATGTTCATGAAACC
The DNA here is from genome assembly GCF_017976425.1 of Toxotes jaculatrix. Lineage (NCBI taxonomy): Eukaryota > Metazoa > Chordata > Actinopteri > Toxotidae > Toxotes > Toxotes jaculatrix. Next base: position 5,365,733 of record NC_054395.1, on the reverse strand, counting down.
AGTTTGAGAGGACTTTAGCTTTGTGACATGGAGCATTATCCTGCTGAAAGTCCAGCTGGCATCATGGCGGCAGCGAAAATTGTGAGAAAAGGCCAGGAGCAGTACACCAGTCTCTGTGTGTGTCTGCCTGAAGTGAGCTGTGGGCCTCAAATGACTCTCTGTTTGTGATCATGCACTAAAACGCAAATGTCTTTAAAGGATATGACTGGTGATATCCTACATTTTCCTTATTGTCAACAAATCCCATGAAAATTAAACAACGAATGTATCTACAAACAAGTATGGTGTGTGTGTTCAAAACCTGGTTTAGCTTCTTTATCATACAGCTCCACTGTAACAACTATTGAAAACACATCAGTGAGCCATACTGTTCACTGGGTGACATCCTTCTTTACCATGAGCACACACATTAGTTCATTTTGACTCTGTCCTGGTGCTAGAGACAGTCACTAGAGTGTAGATGAATCCACCACTGAAAACAGTCCCTAACAAATGTTTGAGTCCCATTTGTTACAAACTACAGTGACCAGTTTTTTAGGGAAATTAAATAAAATGAAGAGCTGTTTTCAAAGAGTTAGACCTTTAGTAGGAGCTGGTGGGTTGAGAGCCACAGACAGGCCAGAAATGATGACAGACAGCCTAAAGTCTTGTTGTTGTTGCTGTTATCAAAAGACTTAATGACAATAAGAAAAATCTAGAATAAAACCAGTTTTATCCTTTAAAATGTCACAAAAAGCCTCATCAATACCGTATTTCTCTGTCATTCATGAGGGCTGAGAGTCACCTGACTGAACATTAAACTTGTTGCTCTCAGCTAAAACACTTTGCTCTAGTTTGCAACTTGTCATCACTGAAAACTTGTAAATGTGACCTGAGCTTTATCAGTGAAACATCTAATAAAACCGGCAGTGGTGCAGTTTGTGTCTGCACTTTCAACAGGCTCAAGTCATATCAATGTCTGTGTCAATGTTTGTTGAACTTGTAGTAGTTTGTAGTTTTCATCAGTGAACAGCAAAAGAGACAGTGTTGGTGTGAATGCAGAGATGTGGTCAGATGGACAGAACAAAGAGCACCAGTTCATCTCCATATACATCCATGTTCACTAAATATTGCCTGTGTGTTATAGCAATGAACAGTTCCACTACACACGCACGCACACACACACACAGCTTTCATGTTTTCACACCTGCTTGTGTGTCAGATGATGACATCTCAGTCTCAGGTGTATCGCTCCAATCAGAGGTGCTAAAAAACAAACACAGACCCACAGTTCATCAGCAACAACAACAGCAACAATAGTTGTTTTATTTTAGGTCTGTCATTTTCCAGCAATGCACCTTGTTATCAGAGTTCATCATCTTTATGAAGATTTTATTTTAGGATTACAAGGTGCTGCCCAGGTCATCACATTAAGCAGGTCTACTGCTTTAACTGCCAGGGTAAGTGTCTGATGGGATAGCCATGAAGAAAACAACAAACTCAAGTTGAAGCCCACGCCCATGACACACCCGACATTCCCTGAGATATAAAAACTTTGACAACTGTGTGTTCGGGGCTTGAGCATCCTTTACTCGTCTCTATCACTTCTCTTACTTCTTTTCTTGTTTCCACGTGTTGTAGTACTTTCATGAGTTCTGGTGACCCCACAAAATTCACCAGCGTTTCTATTTTTGTAGTTAATTAGTTAAGAACAGAAGTGCCTTTGAAAGCAGCTCCCTTTTTATTTATTTATTTTTTTCCAGCTTAGCTCGTTTGAAGATTTTTGAAGCTTTTGTTCTGTCTGGTCAACATCAGTGGCTTCTAAATTTATCAAACAACGCATAAACATAAGTTTCTTTTATTTGCTATTTTTACCCCTCATCAACCTGCACTAGCCATCGACCTCCTGCGAGCCAAATTGACAGTGGTACAGCAAGAAGAATAAGCCTGTTGGCAGACTTCAATGCAGGAACCTCAAAACCCCAGCAACGGGGCACTTCAAGTAACCATTTCCCCAGATCCTGCTGTGGAAGGCTGATCGCACCTCATTGTTGACTGGGCTTGGGGCTCGGACTTCCAGACTGCCAACTCAAAGTGGCTTCAGATATTAGACTGATTAAATTCGCAATGTAAAGTTCATAAACACACTAAGTGTGCATGTGTGTGGCTGGGGTGATTTTGTTTTTTGGGGGGGGGATTCCTCACTCCCCTCCTCAACTCGATTCTCCACTGGTAGGCCTCAGCCCTAATAAGGTTCCCCTTCCCTGTATGAATGGTGTTTTATGGTATTTTAAAGATATTGGTTTAATGAAGTACATTCTTTTGTTTTGCAGTGGAACCACGTCTCCTGCCTTGTTGTATAATGGAGTGTATAATGGAATGAGTGTCTTGCAGTTATTGTTGGTAGGTATTGTTAATTTCAACTATTTCCTTGGGCAAAACTCCTAAGGTGGTGTTGACTGGTTCGATATTACATGCTAAATTTTATAACACTAAACCCCCTTGCAGTATATCGCCACACATGATTCTGTGAACACGGAGAACCTGAATTGTTGCTAACATGACTGGAATTTCTAACTCTCTGAGTGTAGGTCAGTGTAGGTCACATTTCTCTTCACCAGTACAGCATACTTTGTTTATGAGTTGCCATCTTTACAGATGGGTGTCTGTCAGTATTATTGTGGGTTGTTTGTCATTAACTACCTTGTCTGTAGTCTGCGTTCTCTTTGTTGTGGCAGAGCCGCTGCCGGAACGGAGGGCAAGGTTGCTGTTGCCACCACAGGAAGAGCCACCCCAGGGGCAGCCTGGGCACCTTCGTTGGTAGGCTCAAAATGTGGAGGAGTGACTTCCCCTACCAGGGCCAGCAAGTCATCTAAAGCCTCATCTGACAAGCCACTCTTTGCAGATGTCTGGTCAGGTGAGAGGGGAGGGGACGCAGCATCACTATTTGGAGGTACAACTCCAGCAAGGGCTTTTAATAGGGTGCAATGGACCCGCTTGACCTTAGCAGGATCATCTGCCGGCGCCACTGTATACACAGGTCCTTCCTAACAGGGAGCTCTTACTACTCTGTGCACCACCGGGTTCCACCAATTTTATGGCAACCTCTCCCACCAAAATCTCGTACCAGCACCAGCTGGCCCTCCACCAATGGCTCAGTCCTGACAGTACGATCATAATTTTGCTTCCAGCGCTGAGCAGCAACCTTCAGCCAGATGCAGCCGAGCCTGATGCTCCTGCACCCAGTCATCGGCCGTCCTACCAATCAGGTCCTGCACTCTCCCCAACAAGAAATCAACTGGGAGCCTAGGTTCCCGCCCGAACATAAGGAAGAAGGGTGTTTCCCCTGTTGATTGATGGGGAGTGGTGTTATAAGCGTACAGCACCTGGGGTAAGCAAGAGTGCCAGTCGTGCTTTTAAGATGGTGGCAAGGTGCGCAACAAATCATGAAGAGTGCGGTTAAACCGTTCGCACTGACCGTTCCCAGCTGGATGGTACGGAGTAGTGCGTGATTTTTCGATGCCATACAATCCACAGAGCTGTCGAATGAGAGCACTCTCAAAACTTCTGCCTTGATCGGAATGAATCCGTGATGGCATACCAAACTTAGAAAACCACTCTGTGACCAGCACCTGAGCCACAGTTGCGGCTCTTTGGTCCCAAGTGTGAACAGCAAGAGTGTACTTGCTGAAAACATCTGTCAGCATGAGGACGTTTTCCAGCCCGTTACTGGTTGGTTCAAGCAGAGTAAAATCCATGGCTAGGACTTCGTTGGGCTCTGAGGCTAACAGATGCCCCATGAAGCTATGGTCCTGAGGCCCAGAATCCTTAGCTACCTGACACCGTTCACAGGTCTGACACCATCGTACCACCTCAGCAGACATTCCTGGCCAGTAGCAACGCTCCCTAAGCAGCTCCATGGTCCTACCCACCCCTTGGTGGCCTTGTTTTTGATAGAGTTCAGTGAGAACTTCATCCTTAAAGGCAGCAGGCAGTAGCACTTGAAGGACCACTTCCCCTTCCGCCCTGCCTGATCTGCCGATACACAACCCCAGCCTGTTCGACCAAGCGATCCCTCTGGTTAAGGAGCACCAAGGCTGGTTGAGACAGCTGCTTGCGCTCCTCCCGGCTTGGGCGCCGTCCCCGTCTCCAGAATGTCAGAACTGACTGGATGACTGAATCAGCCCGTTGAAGGGTGCCAATATCTGATGGGGTATGCTGAGGCAGGGCTCTAACCACTGCCTGGTGGATTTCTGGGCATGAAGCTTGTAAGGGTTGCTGCAGAGGCTTTGGGAGCACCGGAACCATGGTCCGGAAATCTGCATGCGGGACAAGGCATCCGCATTTGCATTATTCCTGCCGGGGCGGTATCGGATTTCAAAGTCAAATGAAGCCAGCTGGGCTACCCAGTGCTGCTCCAAGGTACCCAGCTTAGTCGACAACAGGTGGCTCAAGGGTTTATTGTCTGTGAAGACAACACACTGGTGACCAAGCAAGTAATCCCGAAACTTTTCGGTCATGGCCCACTTCAGGGCCAACAACTCCAACTTCTTGGAGCTGTAATTAGCTGAGTTACACTCTGTTGGCCTCAAACCTCAAGTGGCAAATGCTAGGGGTCTGACCTTGCCTCCTTGTTCCTGGGAGAGTACAGCACCCAAGCCCCCATAGCTAGCATCCACCTCCAGGGTGAAAGGGAGGGAAAAATCGGCAAAAGCAAGCACAGGTGCTGTTGTGAGCTTGGCCTTTAGGGCTTCAAAGCTCTGCTGATGTTCATCGTTCCAATGCTCGGACACCCTACGTTCTGACCGTTTGGACTTGGAACCCCCAAGCTCTGCTACCAACCGGCATAGAGGGGCAGCCAGCTTGGCAAACCCCAATACAAAATGCCGGTAGTAACTGGCGAACCTCAGAAAAGACTGCAGCTCCATGATGGTAGTGGGGGGTTGCCAATTGGCTACCACCTCCACTTTACTTGGGTCAGTGGATACGCCGTAGGCCGAAATGACATGCCCCAAATAACGCACCTTTTGCTGGAAAAAGGAGCATTTTGACAGCTTGGCCTTCAGGCCCTCTTGCTGCAACCGCTGTAGCACCAACTCCAGCCTCTCCAGATGTTGCTGAAAGGTGGAGGAGAAAACCACAATGTCGTCCAGGTACAAAAGCAAGGACCGACATTGCTGGTCTTCAAAAATCCTTTGCATGAGGCGCTGGAAGGTGCTAGGCGCATTACACAGCCCAAAAGGCATGTGGTTCCACTTGAACAATCCAAAAGGAGTACAGAAGGCAGTTTTGTATCAGTCAGCCTCTGCGACTGGCACCTGATTGTGCCCGCTGGCTAAATCCATTGTGGAAAACCAGCGGGCCCCAGTCAGTGCATCCAAGGACTCCTCAATACGAGGAAGAGGAAAGGCACCCTTTCTGGTCCTGCTGTTAAGCTGGCGGTAGTCTACACACAAGCGTAGACTACCATCCTTCTTTTTAACCAGCACGATGGGTGAGGCATAGGGGCTGCTGCTTTCCCTGATGACCTGAGCACCAAGCAGCTGACTGATCTTTGGCTCTTTGGCCAGCTCATACTCTGAGGGTGGAATGCGCCTGTAGCGATATCGGACGGGCGTGTCATCTACAAGAGGAAACTCATGTGCTATTAGGTCAGTACAACCTAGATTACCGCCATGCGTGGAAAAGACAGAGGCATACTTCTGAAGAAGAGTCCACACTCCATTCTGCTCCTCAGCAGATAAGGCGGGCAAGTTGGCTGCATTAATCTGATCAAATGGTGTAGGAGCTGCAACTTGGGAGGCCACTGTAGCCACACCAGAAGGGACCTCTGTGACCTCTGCCAAGGCACCTACGGCTGTTCGGGGATAGAGCAGCACGTCAGAGTAGCTGACATTGACAATGGGGATGTACGCAGTCCCACCTTCAACTCAGACCAGTGCTGGAGTTGCCAGCAGCCCAGCAGGAAGGCCAGAGTCTGAAGACTCCAAGAGCACAGTAGCACAAGAGTGCTGGATCGAGCATGTGGCAGGCACAATTTTCATAGTGCCGCCAGGGATATGAGAACTCCTGAAGCGTTTCTCCCTCTTGCTGCCGGCAAGAAAAAAATGCTTCCTGTAAGGACACATAAGACTCAGAACAGCCATAAAGCTCACGCAAAACAGCAATAATTTTAGCTGGATCACTGCATTCTGCGCTAGAGGGATATTTTATCTCCTCATGTGCCTCACTCTCCAAGTTATCAAACAGGAAAAATGCCTGATCCGATGTGGACAGTCAGCAAGCCCTAATACAAGCCTGAACTTCCTCAATTCATTCCTAAAACCCCAGCCCTGATCTACCTCTGAACACTGGACACTTCCTGTCTCGGAGCACCAAGATCAGCCTCTCCGTTATAGGAGTGCTAGAAGTGGATGGGACAGGAAGGGGCTCAGTGAGAGTGGAAGGTGCGACGCTAGGACCAGGCATGGCCGCAGCCTGTTCCTGCCACAACCTCTCATTCTCCGCCCTCAACTGTGTCACTAATTCCCTCAACTCCTGTAGCTCTCCCTCCATGACCTCACAATTGTAACCAGCTACAGATACTAGCATTAAGGCTACGGACAAACACCAAACACCAACAGGAAACTCACTGCTGCTTCTAAACACCCGACCTTAGATACAGGCAATCACACACCATACAATCAGTTCAGAACAATAAGCGAAGAAAAAAAAAGAGCTTTTAAAAAATGAGCACACGTCTCCACCTTCACTAAATTGATCCTTCCGACAACGCCAAGTTGTGGCGAAATAGGGGGAGGGTAATAGGATAAATATACTAAAAGTAGATCAGTCATACACAAGTAGAAGAAGAAGTAGTCTTTTCTGCATTTTCTTTTTTCCTTTTGTGACTGCTTTTTTCCAGTAGTGATCCTGCTCACATCATCACATACAAAGAATGACGTTACCTTTTCTTTTAGTCTCACAGCAATTCCAGTGTATTCCTTCCTCTTGTGGTAGCAGACATTTTCATTTCCCAGGTTCTTCCATCTTCTCTTTGAAAATCCAAGTACCTCCTGTGCCAATTTTTGCAGCCTGTACTTCTTCAGGATTTTGCTGGTGATTACTGCTGCAATGAGTTGTCTGTGACTCTCTCTTTGATTTTTTTGTACTTTGTATGCACTTCCTCAGCTACTGCTGTATGGAACAACAGGGTTCTTCTTAGGGATGTGTGCGAAGCTTCCCTGAGTATTTTGTTGACTTTGGCTCTTGGAGATGGACGAGCCATTTTCAATTGTTGTAGCCGTTTCCTGTATTTTTCTGTTTTCTGTTCTGCTCCTCTTAGCTTTTCTTCTAGTTCCTCTTGCTTCTTTTTTGATTTTTTTTGGGCAGTCCATTCTTCTTCTCTTATGAGCCTCTCTCCACTTTTTTCGTTGGGCTCGCTGTCCTCTCTCACTGCTGTCTTTTTGAAGCAACTTCTTTCCCGTTTCTACATCTTTTTCCATTTCTCTCTTTCTTTGAGTAAGTACTGTTGTCATGACTAGCCCCTAAGGGGGCTGTTATTTGAACCCTTTTGTTTTGTTTGGATCTCTGTTGTGGACATTTGGACCTTTTCAGATTCGTTTGTTTGTTTGTTAAGTTTTGTTCACTGTTCCTGTTTTATTTTGAAATCATGGCCCTTGTGTATCTTGTCTTGTTCTACTTCCTGTCTTTGTCTTGTTTCCCTCTTGTGATTGTTTGCCCCGCCCTAATTGGTTTCACCTGTTGCACATTGCCTGGTGTATTTAAGTCTCATTATTTCCATGTGTACTTGTCAGTTTGCCTGTGTTCCATGCCCGAGTCTGTTTCCTTGCCTGAATGTGTGTCTTCCCCGTGATTGTTCCCGTACCTGTGCCTTGCATTAATTCCCCACCTCATGGACTTACCTTGGTTTTCTCTGTTTGCAAGTAAGAACGTTTTGAACTTTCGTTTGGTTTGGTTTTTGAGTATTTTTCTCCTGCGTGGATGATTTTTGGTTGTTTGAGTTTTGTTCCCCAGCCCTGGACACTTCCAGTGATTTTTGGTTCAATAATAGACTTTAAGTTACTCCTAGCCTGTCTTGGGGGTTATTGCTTTTGGGTCCTGGCCTGATCCCTAGTCTTAGCATAACAACTGTTGTCTCCTTTGTACATCAGCATCACGCTTGGCTCGGTAGCATCTCTGCTTTTCAGCAGCACTCAGTGGTGGGACACACTGTAAGAAAAACAATTTATCTAGCTTAATTAAAGTTAATCATCCCATCGAGGTAGTTGCTGCAACCATAATCCATTTGGACTACCATTAGGAAATAAAAAGGAAACAATTCAGTATATAAAATTCAGAAATGTGTCTACAATATGTAGAGTAACTAAATCATATCTCAGATAATGTAAATTGTTGAACTGAATTACAAATAATAGTTGCTAAAGTTTGAGTAAACTGGAGGAGGCGCAACCCTTTTAATGTAGTGCAACCCTGTTACTCTAATCACGGTAACAGGGTTGCAGGTAACAGGGATGCAAATCCGTACTAATGTTAGCTTTTTCTCAGGACTAGAAGATAGCTGTTTAGCTAGCTGTTACTGCTGACCAAAAGGACAAACTAACTTATGTAAATAAGTAAAGAAAAAATAAAAAAAATTGTCTTATTCTGATCATATGCATAACAGGGTTGCATGAGGAAGAGTGAGACATTCAATCAAAGCTAACTATGCTATAAAAATATCAAAAATAGAAGAGAGGACCTTCCTTTGCTCTACCCATTCTTTTGGAAAACTGTTTGATGATGTCAAGTCCAGCATATCATTTGATTCACTGCTTTCTTCTTCTTCTACCATGCTAAAAAGGTTATGGTAACAGGGTTGTGCGCATGTTGTGGGACACACGTTCCATGAATAATAATTATTATTTGAAATATTATGTTTATTAAAACAAATGCTCCCACAGTTAAAAGAGACAGCAATGAAACAAATAATACCAAAAAAATGAAATTTAAATTTCATTTTAACTGTTTTATTTGAGATTCAATTTGGTCATTAGGGGGGTGGGACAAGGGAAAATGGCATTTTAGGGGGTTCTCCAGACTTATTTGGTATTTTCAAAACAATTTTCAAGCATTATTTTCTCTTAGTTTTTTTTAGATTTGGTCTCAGGACAAGTAAATTTACTCAGAAACCGCATGTTTTAGTATTTTGTATGTGGATCATTTAAAATTTGATGGGTGGGACGTAAAATGTCCTCAAATTCTGGAATGACCCAGGTACTGGAAGGTTGCGGTTGTGGAGGAGTTCGATGAGGCCATGGAGGAGGTGCAAGGAGGCGGGGAACTGTTGACCTCGACTGGGGACATTGTCGGACGGTGCAAGTAATACTTTGAGGATCTCCTCAAATCCACCAACACGCCTTCCATTGACAAAACAGAGGATGAAGACTTGGAGGTGGAATTGTTCATCACCCTAGCTGAAGTCACTGAGGTGGTTAAAAAGGTCCTTGGTGGCAAGGCACTGTGTGTGGATGAGATCTATCCTGAGTACCTCAAGTCTCTTGATGTTGCAGGGATGTCTTGGCTGACATGCCTCTGGAACATCACATGGCAGTCGGGTACAGTACCTCTGGAGTGACAGACAGGGTGGTCACTCTTTTTAAGAAAGGGGACCAGAGAATGTGTTCCAACTACAGGGGGAATCACACTTCTCAGCCTCTGTGGGAAAGTCTACACCAGGGTACTGGAGAAGAGGATTCAGCTGATAGTCCTCGGATTCAAGAGGAACAATGCGGTTTTGTCCTGGTCGTGGAACACTGGACCAGCTCTATGTCCTTCATATTGTGCTCGACGGTTCATGGGAGTTTGCCCAACTAGTCCACTTGTGTTTTGTGGACCTGGAGAAGGTGTTTGACTGTGTCCCTCGTGGCATCCTGTAGGGGGTGCTCTGGGAGTATGGGGTCCAGGGCCCTTTACTAAGGCTTGTAAGGTCTCTGTACGACCGGAGCAGGAGCTTGGTTTGCATTGCCGGTGTCACGGGGAGACCCTGTGCCTTAAAGTACGGCACATAAACTACACACTGTTTCTCAGGAAGATTTTATCAGAATGTTGATCCTGGTGTGAACTGCTGGTGGTATGTGTGTGGTATGAACATTTGGAGGGGAAGGTGAAGGAGACAATACACACTGTGATTGTGTATTGATATCTTGAAGGTGCAGTCCACCAGTATAAAAGTGTGGAGTGGCTGGGAGCTGGAGAGGAGAGAGGCATAGCTCCAGAAGGTAGCTTCTGTCTTGGGCCCAAACTCCACGGGCATAGCCAGAAGGGCAGTTTAGAGTGAATTCTTTTGTTGTGTGTTATTCAAATTTTATTGAGAAGTGAATTCTTCCTTTTTTTTCTTTCCCCTTTTTGCTTAACTTTCTCTATCTGGTTAGCCCAATGTGCACTTTTTACTGTAAAGTTTTTGAACAATACTCTAATTTTGTAAGATAAAAAGGAATTTGGAATTGCTCCATAATTGCCTCATTGTTGGATACCAGGTTTCTCGGCCACCCTCACAGCCAGCACTAAGTCAGACCTGTTTCCAGTGCATTCTGGACTCTAGAAGGGTGCCCTTTGTCACGAGTTCTGTTCATAATTTTTATGGACAGGATTTCTAGGCATAGCCAGGGGCCGGTGGGAGTCCAGTATGGGGGTGTTCCGGGCATGTCCCCCCAGGAGGAGGCCCCAGGGAAGACCTTGGACATGCTGGAGGGACTATGTCTCTTGGCTGGCCAGGGAACCCTTTGGGATTCCCCCAGAAGAGCTAGAGGAGGTGTCCAGGAAGAGGGAAGTCTGGGCGTCTCTGCTTAGACTGCTGACCTCGCGACCTGGCCCCGGATAAGCAGTTGAAGATGAAAGGATGGATGGATGGGACAAGAGAGTTGTGAACTCACACAGGAAAGCCACTGGCCTTAATGTTTACTGCTTAAATTAGTGTTTCAAGAGCATCACCTGGGGAACTTCTTGGGGGACTTCAGGGCTCCCAAGGTTAACAATGGAGAAACCTTGATGTGGATGACTGGCAGGACGACTGGAAGAACCTGGAAGAACTGTGGACACGCAATGATTGGACAATGTTAAGACCGTAAATCATAGAAGTGGCTGCTCTGTGTTGAGGTCAGAAGGTTGTAGCTGCTGCAGACGCTAGAGTCCATGCATCAGCAAAAAAACAAACCAAAAGCAAACTGTCACACCAGAGAGAAAAGAGGTTTCAGAGAGTGATGAAGATGCAAATGATGAAAGTATGACGCACAGAGTGAGGGAGGAGGAAGATCAGTGTCCAAGAGAGAGACTGAAAGATGGGACGGAAGGGAAGAAGGAGGATGTGGGGAGAGATAAATAAGCTGGAAGAGAGAGGGCTTTGCTCAGAGAGCTGTGCAGCTTCTCCTCCTCCTCATCTCTCTCATGATGAACACCCTGGAGGAAGCTGAACTCTGCTTTCCACAGCTCCTCAATGCCTCCTGCAAGAAGCGCACACGCCCTCTCTCTGAGGCAATGCTCATTTACGTTCTGCTGTCCTCCATCTCTCTGCTCACTGCAGCTCTCAACCTGCTGGTCCTCATCTCCATCTCCCACTTCAGGCAGAGACAAATGTCTTAGCATTGATGTTATATTGCTGTAGTGAGATTCAAAGAAATAAGTGTTCTCTGAACATTGCACCCTGCTGGTTTGATGAAACAGTCACTGTTCAGATATGCTGAAGCTTTAGTGTCATTACTGCTTTTATAAAAAACATACTTCTATTGGTGACAGTGTTGTTAATGTTCATAATGTTTACAGTGATGATGTTCTCTCACTGCAGGCAGCTCCACACCCCGACCAACCTTTTCCTCCTCTCTCTGGCTGTATCAGACTTCATCGTGGGCCTCCTTGTGATGCCATTTTATATCCTCCTAACAGAACCCTGCTGGCTTCTAAGTGACCTGGTGTGTTCTCTGTATTACCTTTTAACTTGTATCACTGTTTATGCCTCACTATTGAACATGGTGCTTATATCAGCTGACCGCTTTGTGGCTATCTGTGACCCTCTGCACTACCCCACCAGAATCACTCAGAAGAGAGTTAAAATCTGTGTTCTCCTGTGTTGGGTTTACTGTGTTTTCTATAGCACTGTGCTATTTTATGACAACTTGAAACAACCAGGCAGTTATAGGTCCTGCTATGGAGAATGTGTGATTTACATAATAGGAGCTGTTGACCTGGTGTTAGGCTTTATCATCCCCATTGCTGCCATCATTGTTCTGTATGCACGAGTGTTTGTGGTGGCTGTGTCTCAGGCTCGTGCCATGCGCTCTCACATTGCAGCTGTCACACTGCAGCATTCAGCGACTGTAACTCCTCAGAGATCAGAGCTGAAAGCAGCCAGGACTCTGGGTGTCCTTGTTGCTGTGTTCCTCATGTGTTACTGTCCATTTTATTGTGTCTCTCTCTCTGGTTACACCCTCGAGATCGGCTCTTCAACTGAGGTCTTTATGAGTTTTCTGATGCTTTGTAACTCCTGTCTAAACCCTGTGATCTATGCCTTTCTCTACCCCTGGTTTCGAAAATCTGTTAAACTCATTGTCACATTGAAGATATTGCAGCCTCTCTCTTGTGAGGCCAATGTACTGTAGAGAAAAACTGTGTGTATGTGCTGTTGCTGAGTCACTGGAGTGAAGAGGTCTCTGTCTGACCAAACAAAGAAATGTTGTTGTTCTCATCCTCTATCTGTTAATGTTGTAAGCATAAACTGTATCTACTGATGTTGTTGTAACTGTCTTCACTGAATGTTGTAATCCACAGACAGACTGTTCTCCAGTCATAGATCCTTTAATCTCTGCAGAGAGTCTCTCTGTGTCTGCCACTGAAGCTTTCTGACTGTACACAATACAGCCTGTGGTTTTCTTCCTATCAACCTTGTCACAAGCAGCACAATGAAACTGTGTTTATTTTAAATGTATTTTCCAATGTTCCAGTGTCAATAAAGTCTAATTTATCCAGACTTCACTCTGCAACTCTTTTGTTTTTCATTGTCAACAAAGATGATCAGTCATCTGGGCCACACTGTCACATGATCACACTACTGTGATTTATCTACATGCTGAAAATGATGTAGATTATCCCACTTACCACAATGAAATAGCAGCTAAGTTAAATAAATCTCACAGAATAATCAGATCTAAAATGACTGCCCCTTATTTCACTGTCCCAGATGAAAATGAACTAATACAGAAAAGTATTAAAACAGTGTTTTCACTTTATTGATTCTATTGTATAAGATAAGTTGTGTACTAAACAGAAAAAAAGAAATGGTCTGATCAGAGATCAATAGACTTCGAAGTAAAGAAAGATTAAAAAAAGAAAACAGACTACAAACAAGGCAGATAATGACAAACCCTCCACAATAATAGACTAAATGAGGAAGTGACAGACACACAACCTCACACACTTCTGTAATGATGGAAACTCATAAACAAACCTTAGTTAGAAATTTCAGTCATGACAGCAACAGTTCAGGTTCCCAGTGTTCACAGAATCATGGGATATACTGTGCTCTGAGGAAGGACACAGACAACTTCAGCTATGACATTTAAAACATCAACATGAGCTGGAAGCAACTTTGGGGATTGGGAGCTTTTTGTTATTACAAAGTCATCAAGGTAAATGGATTCATACACTCACTGAGCACTTTATTAGGAACACCACAGTAATACTGGGTACTTCCTCTCTTTGCTCTCAGAACAGCCTCAGTTCTTCTTTCCTGTGAGACTCTGCTCCATGTTGACATGATTGTATCACATTCAAGCTGCCAATCTCCTGTTCTACCACATCTCAGAGGTTCTACTGGATTCAGGTCTGGAGACTGTGGAGGAAGCTGAAGTTCACTGAACTCACTGTTGTATACATGAAACCAGTTTGAGAGGACTTTAGCTTTGTGACATGGAGCATTATCCTGCTGAAAGTCCAGCTGGCATCATGACGACAGCCAAAGTTGTGAGAAAAGGCCAGGAGCAGTACACCAGTCTCTGTGTGTGTCTGCCTGAAGTGAGCTGTGGACCTCAAATGACTCTCTGTTTGTGATGATGCACTAAAACATAAATGTCCTTAAAGGATATGACTGGTGATATCCTACATTTTCCTTATTGCCAACAAATCCCATGAAAATAAAACAACAACGAATGTATCTAAAAAAAACCAGTATGGTCTGTGTGTCCAAAACCTTTAGCTTCTTCATCATACAGCTCCACTGTAACAACTATTGAAGACACATCAGTGAGCCATACTGTTCACTGGGTGACATCCTTCTTTACTATGAGCACACACATTAGTTCATTTTGACTCTGTCCTGGTGCTAGAGACAGTCACTAGAGTGTAGATGAATCCACCACTGAAAACAGTCCCCAACAAATGTTTGAGTCACAATTGTTACAAACTATAGTGACCAGCTTTTTAGAGCTGTTTTCAAAGAGTTACATCTTTAGTAGGAGCTGGTGGGTTTAGAGCCACAGACAGGCCAGAAATGATGACAGACAGCCTAACGTCTTGTTGTTGTTGTTGTTGTCAAAAGACTTAATGACAATAAGAAAAATCTGGAATAAAATCAGTTTTATCCTTTAAAATGTCCCAAAAAGCCTCATCAATACCGTATTTCTCTGTCATTCATGAGGGCTGAGAGTCACCTGACTGAACATTAAACTTTTTGCTCTCAGCCAAAACACTTTGCTCTAGTTTACAACTTGTCATCACTGAAAACTTGTAAATGTGACCTGAGCTGTATCAGTGAAACATCTAATAAAGCAGTGGTGCAGTTTGTGTCTGCACTTTCAACAGGCTCAAGTCATATCAATGTCTGTGTCAATGTTTGTTGAACTTGTAATAGTTTGTAGTTTTCATCAGTGAACAGCAAAGGAGACAGTGTTGGTGTGAATGCAGAGGTGTGGTCAGATGGACAGAACAAAGAGCACCAGTTCATCTCCATATAGATCCATGTTTGTTTTACTTTGTCTGTACATTATCACTAAATATTGCCTGTGTGTTATAGCAATGCACAGTTCCACTACACACACACACACACACACACACACACACACACACACACACACACACACACACACACACACACAGCCTTAATGTTTTCACACCTGCTTGTGTGTCAGATGATGACATCTCAGTCTCAGGTGTATCGCTCCAATCAGAGGTGCTAAAAAACAAACACAGACCCACAGTTCATCAGCAACAACAACAGGTTGTTTAGGTCTGTCATTTTCCAGCAATGCACCTTGTTATCAGAGCTCATCATCATTATGAAGATTTTATTTTAGGATTACAAGGTGCTGCCCAGGTCATCACATTAAGCTGGTCTACAGTATCTAACTGTCTGGACTGAAATCTGAACTCATATCCATTATATCCATCCATGTCCAGCTTGGTGGGTTTGGGTCCTAACTGCTCCATTGCCTCAAACCATCAAAGCATCATGGATTTAGTTTAAGTGAAATGAGCCACTTTGTTTTCACAGTGGAACACGTTATCCACTAGGGGTGTGCCAGATTCATCGATTCATAGATTAATCGTGACGCGACACTTGACGATTCAGAATCGATTCATAAATGTTCAGAAATCGATTCTTTTAATAACGGAAGGAAAGTGCAGCGGTCGGAACGAAAAAGTTGACCGTGTCCCCTCGGATATATTATAGGGCCCTATGATTTCCGCGATCACTGAATCGCGGAATTGGCCGACTAAAACGGAATCTATTTTTAATGCGGAATTTCGCAGAATTTGACATAATTTGAGTGCAATTCTGTTTTCATGTGGAAGAGGAACGTGTGTGTGGGGAAAACTGCACGGAGGGAAGCAAATCTGGGTGGCACAACAAGCCCCTTCCACAGACTAAGCCCCTCCCCCATCAAAACAGTGTAAGCATGGCGAAGCAGCTGCGTACGGCTCTGTGTTCGTCGGTAAGAAAACTGCGAACTGCTCGGCTCTGTACTGAGGGGTTAGCGTCGAGTGTTGCATATTCTGTCAACACTGACTGGAAACGTAAGAATACGCACAGTGACCATATGGTGTCCAAAATCCATATGAGAAACAATCTGGCTGACATGCACATACAATAACATTTACATTACATTACATTACAGATTTACATTTTGTTTAAAAGAAGTTTTATATTTTCTAAATTATTTTTCAAGTAACTACAGAATGAGAAAAGAAACATTCTATGTGGGAAAAAAAGATTAATCGAGATGCATCGATAATCGGTGAATCGTCGAATCGTAGCACTGTGAATCGTAATCGAATCGAATCGTGAGGTGACTTAGATGGCACACCCCTATTATCCACATGTTCTGTGTTAAAGTGTTACCATTCAGCACAGTGACTAATGGTATGTTGATGATTCTTCAGTAACAACTGTCATTCATATGGTGAGACGCTTTGTCATTTTCTTCAGTATGTTACCAGAACTACAAGGACATCAGCATGATGGGACCATCAGCAGGACCATCACGACTCTTTCCTCTGTGTTCTCTGTCATGTCTCCTTCCTTTGTTTTATCCTCCTACTCGAGCTCAGGCACAACGAGTGTTGAGGTCAGTAGATGCAGATGTCGTCTGTTCCTGCGAAGAACTCCATTGGTGGTACGAATGAGGTAAGATCTTGGGTTGCTGCATTTCTGCAGGACGGTGGGAGTTGTAGTCCATCCTTTCTGGTTATCAAGTTTGACAGCGACAATCACCCGTCTTGATCAGTGGCAACTGGCAGCAGGAGTGACGTCTGTCATAGTGGAATTTCTAAGCCTTGCTGAGTAAACTCCCAGAATACCTCAGTACCCTTCTCTCTGTCAGCTCTAGAAGTTACAGTCTGCACGCCTCTGTCAGCAGCTGTTTGACTTTTGTGAAAGCCTGCTGCTGTGCTGGGCTCCACACCCATGATTTGTCAGCCCTGAGCTAAACACTACACCTTCCCTCTTCTGAGTAACAAAACACACAGGGTTATTCTGCCTTATTAGCTGTATTAGCCTCTTGATGTTGTAACAGCAGCTGCTCTCTGTCTCTAGCCATATCAACTCTAAAGCTATAAGAGAGATCTAACGTCACCCCAGGAGTCAAGGCACACACATACCAAATGGACAAACCAGTGAAATTCTTCCCCTCCGCTGAAGGAAGAAGCCTGTTTCCCACACTTGAACTTACATCTAAACCGTGTATGACTGTTACTTCCTCCCATGAAGAAAACAACCAACTCTTTCAAGAAAGAAGTGACAAAAGGACTTTAATTAACACTAAGGCATAAAATCTTCATTTGAGCACATGGACCGAATGAATTACAAAGGTTACATAACACCATCCTCCCTCGCATACTTTCTCTTGCTGCCTATGGGGAAGATCCAGGTGACAAAACACAGGTCTCTTCCATAAATTCATCCTACATTCCTGAGGTAAACTGAGACTGGTTTGTATGATCTTACCTTGGTTTTGGAATAAAATAATCTGGGGATTTTGAGCAACATCTCCAGTGGAGTCACACTGCCATCTAGTGGCTACACCTAACTCAGTTTGCGTCACGTTGCTTTGCTTGAACTGTAATTAAGTTGTACAATTAAAACAGTGTTATATATGTTACTAGCCAACAGACAACCCTGGCAAATCTGTACACACTTTGGATTCCCGAACATACATAATTCGAAACCAGGCATCCTCTCTATGGAGAAGAAGAAAAATGGCCTACGCAGTAAAATCATGGTTACTACGCCCACGACATTCCCTGAGATATAAAAACTTTGAGAACTGTGTGTTAGGGGCTTGAGCATCCTTTACTCGTATCTATCACTTCTCTTTCTTTGTTTCTTGTTTACACGTGCTTTAGTACTTTCTTTGTTCTTTCATCTTTGCACTTCACTTGTTTGCTCACCACAACCATGAGTTCTGGTGACCCCAGAAAGTTCATCACCGTTTCTATTTTTGCAGTTAATAAGTTAAAAACAGAAGTGCCTTTGAACGTGGCTCCCCCCTTTTTTTTCAGCTTCGCTCGTTTGAAGCTTTTTGAAGCTTTTGTGCTCTCTGGCCAACGTCAGTGAATTCTAAATGTAAGATATTTTATTCGCTATTTTTACCCATCATCAACCTGCACTAGCCATTGGCAGACAGGAATGCCTGCCCAGCCGCCTGCGAGACAAATCGACAGTGGTACAGCAAGAAGAATCAGCCTTCTGGCAGACTTAATGTCAGCTGATTGAGTTGCCCCAGCAACGCAGAGCATCCCTCACCACCACCACCACCACCCAGTTTTATACAGTACTCATTACCTCAGTATAGTTGTTATTATTTCAATTGACTGTGGCATTTTGTCCAATGTAGAGAAGAAAGTATTTGATAAATTTGTAGACCTTTAGACCCAGGTGTGATGTGAGTACATTTCTGTGCAGTAGAGAACCTGATCCCTTGAATCTGTGGTCACACCGAATTGGACAGTGGCGCCCCTACAATGAGTGCTTACAGATTATATCTGTGCATATTTGCTACATTGGTTTCAAGAACATGACAGTGAGTTCAGTGAACTTCAGCTTCCTCCACAGTCTCCAGACCTGAATCCAGTAGAACCTCTGGGATGTGGTAGAACAGGAGATTGGCAGCTTGAATGTGATACAATCATGTCAACATGGAGCAGAGTCTCACAGGAAAGAAAGAACTGAGGCTGTTCTGAGAGCAAAGAGAGGAAGTACCCAGTATTACTGTGGTGTTCCTAATAAAGTGCTCAGTGAGTGTATGAATCCATTTACCTTGATGACTTTGTAATAACAAGAAGCTCCCAAACCCCAAAGTTGCTTCCAGCTCATGTTGATGTTTTAAATGTTATAGCTGAAGTTGTCTGTGTCCTTCCTCAGAGCACAGTATATCCCATGATTCTGTGAACACTGGGAACCTGAACTGTTGCTGTCATGACTGAAATTTCTAACTAAGGTTTGTTTATGAGTTTCCATCATTACAGGAGTGTGTGAGGTTGTGTGTCTGTCACTTCCTCATTTAGTCTATTATTGTGGAGGGTTTGTCATTATCTGCCTTGTTTGTAGTCTGTGTTTTCTTTCTCTAATCTTTGTTTTCTTCGAAGTCTATTGATCTCTGATCAGACCATTTCTTTTTTTCTGTTTAGTACACAACTTATACCATAGAATCAATAAAGTGAAAACACTGTTTTAATATTTTTCTGTATTAGTTCATTTTCATCTGGTACAGTGAAATAAGGGGATGTCATTTTAGATCTGATCATTCTGTGAGTTTTATTTA
The DNA here is from genome assembly GCF_017976425.1 of Toxotes jaculatrix. Lineage (NCBI taxonomy): Eukaryota > Metazoa > Chordata > Actinopteri > Toxotidae > Toxotes > Toxotes jaculatrix. The sequence continues at coordinate 5,346,468 of NC_054395.1, read as the reverse complement.
ACATAGCTGCTATTTCATTGTGGTAAGTGGGATAATATACATAATTTTCAGCATGTAGATAAACCACAGTAGTGTGATCATGTGACAGTGTGGTGACTGATCATCTTTGTTGATAATGAAAAACAAAAGAGTTGCAGAGTAAAGTCTGGATAAATTAGACTTTATTGACACTGGAACATTGGAAAATACATTTAAAATAAACACAGTTTCATTGTGCTGCTTGTGACAAGGTTGATAGGAAGAAAACCACAGGCTGTATTGTGTACAGTCAGAAAGCTTCAGTGGCAGACACAGAGAGACTCTCTGCAGAGATTAAAGGATCTATGACTGGAGAACAGTCTGTCTGTGATTACAACATTCAGTGAAGACAGTTACAACAACATCAGTAGATACAGTTTATGCTTACAACATTAACAGATAGAGGATGAGAACAACAACATTTCTTTGTCTGGTCAGACAGAGACCTCTTCACTCCAGTGACTCAGCAACAGCACATACACACAGTTTTTCTCTACAGTACATTGGCCTCACAAGAGTGAGGCTGCAATATCTTCAGTGTGACAATGAGTTTAACAGATTTTCGAAACCAGGGGTAGAGAAAGGCATAGATCACAGGGTTTAGACAGGAATTAAAAAGTATCAGAAAACTCATAAAGACCTCAGTTGAAGAGCCGATCTCGAGGGTGTAACCAGAGAGAGATACACAGTAATACGGACAGTAACACATGAGGAACACAGCAACAAGGACACCCAGAGTCCTGGCTGCTTTCAGCTCTGATCTCTGAGCAGTTACAGTCTCTGAGTGCTGCAGTGTGACAGCTGCAATGTGAGAGCGCATGGAACGAGCCTGAGACACAGCCACCACAAACACTTGTGCATACAGAACAATGATGGCAGTAATGGGGATGATAAAGCCTAACACCAGGTCAACAGCTCCTATTATGTGAATCACACATTCTCCATAGCAGGACCTGTACCTGCCTGGTTGTTTCAGGTTGTCATATAAAAGCAGAAAGCTGCAGAAAACAGAGTAAACCCAACACAGGAGAACACAGATTTGAACTCTCTTCTGAGTGATTCTGGTGGGGTAGTGCAGAGGGTCACAGATAGCCACATAGCGGTCAACTGATATAAGCACCATGTTCAATAGTGAGGAATAGATAGTGATCAATGGTAAAAGGTAATACAGAGAACACACCAGGTCACCTAGAAGCCAGCAGGGTTCTGTTAGGAGGATTTGAAATGGCATCACAAGGAGGCCCACGAGGAAGTCTGATACAGCCAGAGAGAGGAGGAAGAGGTTGGTCGGGGTGTGGAGCTGCCTGCAGTGAGAGAACATCATCACTGTAAACATTATGAACACTAACAACACTGTCACCAATAGAAGTATGTGTTTTATAAAAGCAGTAATGACATTAAAGCTTCAGCATATCTGAACAGTGAATGTTTCATCAAACCAGCCGGGTGCAATGTTCAGAGGACACTTATGTCTCTGAATCTCACTACAGCAATATAACATCAATGCTAAGACATTTGTCTCTGCCTGAAGTGGGAGATGGAGATGAGGACCAGCAGGTTGAGAGCCACAGTGAGCAGAGAGATGGAGGACAGCAGAACGTAAATGAGCATTGCCTCAGAGAGAGGGCGTGTGTGCTTCTTGCAGGAGGCATTGAGGAGCTGTGGAAAGCAGAGTTCAGCTTCCTCCAGGGTGTTCATCATGAGAGAGGAGGAGGAGGAGAAGCTGCACAGCTCTCTGAGCAAAGTCCTCTCTCATCCAGCTTATTTATCTCTCCCCACATCCCCCCTCTTCCCTTCCGTTCTGTCTTTCAGTCTCTCTCTTGGACACTGATCTTCCTCCTCCCTCACTCTGTGTGTCATACTTTCATCATTTGCATCTTCATCACTCTCTGAAACCTCTTCTCTCACTGGTGTGACAGTTTGCTTTTGGTTTGTTTTTTTTGATGATGCATGGACTCTTGCGACTGCAGCAGCTACGACCTTCTGACTTCAACACAGAGCAGCAGCCTCCATGATTTAGCAACTCATATTCCATGTTTCTCCCAATCACCCACATCTAGGTTCCTCCATGGCTGACCTTGTGAACATTGAAGTCCCCCAAGAAGCTTTCCTAGGTGATGCTCTTGACACACTAATTTAAACAGTAAACATTAAGGTCAGTGGCTTTCCTGCGTAAGTTCACAAGGCTCTTGTCCTATGCTGTTCAAATAAATACATATATTGGATATACAGTGCATCAAAATGTGTAAAATGTAAGGCAAGGAAATTACCTTCTCTATAAAATGAAATAAAATCTTAATGCATTCAAAGTCAAGACTATTTTTCAAGGCCGATCATTTGTGAAATTGAATTTCAAGCAAATTTAACTCCATAGTGACACCCTGAGTCTCAAAACTTACTGCATTAACTCTGTAGTGCTGAGCTCAACAAGTTTTGTTTCAGGTCAGTGTCTGACCTCGACCTTGACCTCGACTCCTCGACCCACTCATTCTGCTGAGTGAGGCTAAACAGAAGTGATGTCGCCCTGTCTCATTTTTCTCCTGTTTGCATGTTAGTAAAGTAATGTAACCTTTTTTTTGGTATAGAGCCAGTTCTGACTATACAGCTCAGTCAATTTATGCTTCATCCGGTCCAGCATGTAGACAGTATAGGTGGTGGTTTTATTGTGAAGGAGACTGGAAGGGTGTTGTTGTTGTTGTGCTTCTGTTGACCTTGTTGGTGAGAAGTTGAGAAATAAACGAGCACACATCTAGTTCAAGTGGCGGAGCCTCCATCTTTTCATTAACGTGGAAATATGATAAGACTGCAAAGACTGTTGTGGGGAGAGATTTTTCGCCAGCGGCACTGATCATTGCCGGCCAGTGTAAAATGGCCAGACAGACTCTGAAAATGGACTATGTCAACGCTCAAGCTCAACCCCACACTCCTCCTGGGAGTGGCGCAGCCACAATGGTGCACATGATATCAGATGGAGGAGGTTTGTACAGAGCCAGTAAATAGACTTACTGAAGACATGAGAGAAATGAGGATGGAAATGAGACCCAGTGGCTGGAGAGATGAATGTAAAGTGCCGAAAGTGCCACCTTGCAAGAGACAATGTAGTGTTTCTGGGACATATTGTGTCTGGCCATGGCCTCCAGCCTGACCCTAGAAACACAGACAAAGTCTTACTATTGCTGTTTTGTTAAGGACTTTGCACAGTGAGCAGCTCCCCTGCACCGCTTAACCTGTAAGGATAAGCCTTTTAAGTGGACAACAGAGTGCAATGCAGCCTTTGAGTACTTAAAAGGTGTGCTCTTAGCTGCTCCTGTGGTCACTATGCCAGACTTCGACATCCCCTTTAAAGTGTACACAGAGTGTACGACAGAGAAGTGTTGGCAATCATGTGGGCTGTGTGCCAGTTCAGACGTTATATTGGTGCTGCTGCCTTCACCATCATAACTGACCATAAGCCTCTGTTGGGTCTACGTGGTATGTCCATTGACAAGGATCCCACAGGAAGTAGAGCAAGATGGATATTGGAACTCAACCCCTTTAACTAGGTCATAAAGCAAAAACATGGACAACAGCATGCCAATGCTGATGCTCTCTCATGGCGACCCCCCAAGCCTGAGGTCATACATGGCTGTTCACAGGAAGTAACTGCCCAGGTAAACACCATAGACTCAGCGTCAGAGTCAAATCACCATCAGACCCCCGTGTGTCTCAGCTGTTGGCTGAAAGCCCCCAGGCTTCTGATACCTCCACAGGGAAGCAGTGTATGGCAATGGACACTGAGTCAGATGATTTGTCTGACTGATTTCTCCACACACTAATGTCACTGTATAGAACTCTGATTTCTTTATTCACCTCAAAGAGCAGATCAAGGACAGATGTATCCCATCTATCTATCAAATCACTATCCTCCTTTGTCCTCCTTTGTTTCCCGCCTTTGTGATTACCTGTCCCGCCCCTAATGTGTTGCACCTGTATCTAATTGCCTTCCTGTCTCCTAGTGTATTTAAATGTTGTACTTGTACTCCCCTGTGCCAAATCATCTTTGTCTGTAGAGTCAAGCGTTCCAGCATTTGTTCCTTGTGTTGCTCCTTGTGTGTTTTTGTGTGTGTTCTGACCTGGTTTTTTCTCCTACTCCTGGAAGATGAAAGAGTTGATACCATTGACTGGCCCCCACACTCGTCTGACCTAAATCCAATAGAACACCCCTGGGACATTATGTTTCGGTCCATCCGGTGCCACCACCAGGTTGCACCTCAGACTGTCCAGGAGCTCAGTGATGCTCTGGTCCAGTTCTGGGAGGATATAGCCCAGGACACCAACGTTCCAGGCATGCATACAAGCACGTGGGGGCCATACAGACTACTGAGTACCATTTTAGTTGCTGCAATGAAATTTCAGAAAAAATGGACTAGCCTGTCGCATCATGTTTCACTTTGATTTTGGGGTGTCTATGAATTCAGCCCTCTGTAGGTTGATAATTTTCATTTCCATCAACAATGTAGTATCCTTTCATTCCTGTTGTGTTTTCAGTCATCCTTTTTTGAGCAGTGTATATTAATGATCATTGAATGATGGTGATTATTACACACACACACACACACGCATGCACACATATATAGGAAATCTGATGCAATAGTTTCTCCACATTGTTTAAGCCCAGTAGCTTTATTCAAGAAGGATGCATCTATGCAGGGCAAACAGGAAGTACTTCTGAACTCTGTACAATCTGTTTTAACACGACTTCCTGTTGAGAAGAAAAGCAACAATTGAATTTCCTTCAGTTTAATGTTTGTATTGAATGAAAAGGTTTAATGTTGAGGGTAAAGCTCATGTTATGAGTTAGCCACAGTGACATGCTCTGCTGTCTACTACAGTGTCATTCTCATTACTACAAGCAGGTGGAGCCAAAGTTGGAAAAACTTCCAGCCTGTTCTTTTACTGTTGGAGTCAAACTCAGTCAGATGCAGGTCCTTCACCCACACATTTCACTTGTCAACATAAACGGCACCAACCATGGGAGTGAAACTGGGGAGGACAGTCTGATGGGGCCTGGCCATCATATCCTGTTTCAGTTCCATTTCACAGCTAATCAGCCTTGAAAATGATTAAATAGTCTTGAATTTGAATACATGGGATTTTAACAGATTTTATTTCATTTTTTAAATGAGGTAATTTCTTCACCTTCAATTCCACACAGTTTGATAAGCTGTATATCCCATAGGTGTATTTATTAGACATTAGACAAGAATATTTACACATTTTCTTTGAATTTGAAAAGGAGGTTGGAACTTGTTGCTGACTGTCATGGAAGAGTAGCCTTTAGAACTCACATAGGAAAGCCAAAGCCACCGGCCTCAGTGTTTACTGAGTACATTACTGTTTCATGACTCTGTACTCTTTGTGATGTTGAATGGTGTAAAATAAAGAAAAATACAACTCAACTAAACCAAACCTTCTGGCGCAAATCCAGGGATGGAGTGAGAGACAGAAAGCAGCTGATCATAAATGCGTTCTGGATGGACTGACCATGTGCACTCATTTGCATTAATGGAAGTTCCGCCTACCAGGACCTGAAGGGAGACACAAAACACAAACCTATAGACTGTGGTAGAGCCAGAGGGCCCTAACACCCTATAGTACTTTTGGCTGTACAGTCTTACGTCTTCTGGTGTGAGAGGCAGCATCTGCCAGCTGTGCTTACATGAACTGTGTATGGGGGTGGGCTGACTTAGACCGAATCTGGCAAACCCTCATGGGTGGGGTGAGGCACCTCATGGAGGGGGTTCTTGCAGGCAAAAGTCTGCTGGCCTGGCCTTGATCCATGGGATCTGGTCAGGCACAGCCCAAAAATTGACATGGTGGGCCCACCACCTGCAAGGGTAAGAACTGGGGTCAGGACTTATGTAAACCTGGTGTTTGGTAAGGGTGGAGACTTAGAAGTGTTGGTCCCTTGTACAGACTGGTCCTTGGGATGTGGAGTGTCACCACTCATGGGAAGTAGCTGGAGTTGGTTATACTCATGAACAGCAGCAGAGGATCATCTGGGGAAACTTCTTGGGAAACTCTTGGAGGACTTCAGGTCTCCCAAAGTCAACAATGGAGGAGCCTGGTTTTGGGTGACTGGGAGGAATGACTCCGGAAGAACTTCTCATGCATCCTGGAGGAAACTGTGGGCATGGAATATGAGTGGGCCATGTTAAAATCCTCAGTTGTGGAGGTGGCTGCTCTGTGTTGAGGTCAGAAGGTTGTAGCTGCTGCAGACGCTAGAGAGCATACATCAGCAAAAAAACCAAACCAAAAGCAAACTGTCACACCAGAGAGAAAAGAGGTTTCAGAGAGTGATGAAGATGCAAATGATGAAAGTATGACGCACAAAGTGAGGGAGGAGGAAGATCAGTGTCCAAGAGAGAGACTGAAAGACAGAACGGAAGGGAAGAGGGGGGATGTGGGGAGAGATAAATAAGCTGGATGAGAGAGGACTTTGCTCAGAGAGCTGTGCAGCTTCTCCTCCTCCTCCTCTCTCATGATGAACACCCTGGAGGAAGCTGAACTCTGCTTTCCACAGTTCCTCAATGCCTCCTGCAAGAAGCGCACACGCCCTCTCTCTGAGGCAATGCTCATTTACATTCTGCTGTCCTCCATCTCTCTGCTCACTGTGGCTCTCAACCTGCTGGTCCTCATCTCCATCTCCCACTTCAGGCAGAGACAAATGTCTTAGCATTGATGTTATATTGCTGTAGTGAGATTCAGAGACATAAGTGTCCTCTGAACATTGCACCCTGCTGGTTTGATGAAACAGTCACTGTTCAGATATGCTGAAGCTTTAATGTCATTACTGCTTTTATAAAACACATACTTCTATTGGTGACAGTGTTGTTAGTGTTCATAATGTTTACAGTGATGATGTTCTCTCACTGCAGGCAGCTCCACACCCCGACCAACCTCTTCCTCCTCTCTCTGGCTGTATCAGACTTCCTCGTGGGCCTCCTTGTGATGCCATTTCAAATCCTCTTAACAGAACCCTGCTGGCTTCTAGGTGACCTGGTGTGTTCTCTGTATCATCTTTTACCGTCTATCACTGTCTATTCCTCACTATTGAACATGGTGCTTATATCAGTTGACCGCTATGTGGCTATCTGTGACCCTCTGCACTACCCCACCAGAATCACTCAGAAGAGAGTTCAAATCTGTGTTCTCCTGTGTTGGGTTTACTCTGTTTTCTATAGCTTTGTGCTTTTATATGACAACCTGAAACAACCAGGCAGGTACAGGTCCTGCTATGGAGAATGTGTGATTAACATAATAGGAGCTGTTGACCTTGTGTTAAGCTTTATCATCCCCATTACTGCCATCATTGTTCTGTATGCACGAGTGTTTGTGGTGGCTGTGTCTCAGGCTCGTGCCATGCGCTCTCACATTGCAGCTGTCACACTGCAGCACTCAGAGACTGTAACTGCTCAGAGATCAGAGCTGAAAGCAGCCAGGACTCTGGGTGTCCTTGTTGCTGTGTTCCTCATGTGTTACTGTCCATTTTATTGTGTCTCTCTCTCTGGTTACACCCTCGAGATCGGCTCTTCAACTGAGGTCTTTATGAGTTTTCTGATACTTTCTAACTCCTGTCTAAACCCTGTGATCTATGCCTTTCTCTACCCCTGGTTTCGAAAATCTGTTAAACTCATTGTCACATTGAAGATATTGCAGCCTCACTCTTGTGAGGCCAATGTACTGTAGAGAAAAACTGTGTGTATGTGCTGTTGCTGAGTCACTGGAGTGAAGAGGTCTCTGTCTGACCAAACAAAGAAATGTTGTTGTTCTCATCCTCTATCTGTTAATGTTGTAAGCATAAACTGTATCTGCTGATGTTGTTGTAACTGTCTTCACTGAATGTTGTAATCCACAGACAGACTGTTCTCCAGTCATAGATCCTTTAATCTCTGCAGAGAGTCTCTCTGTGTCTGCCACTGAAGCTTTCTGACTGTACACAATACAGCCTGTGGTTTTCTTCCTATCAACCTCGTCACAAGCAGCAAAATATAACTGTTTATTTTAAATGTATTTTCCATTGTCAATAAAATTTAATTTAGTCAGACTTCACTCTACGTATGTGTCTTATTCTTCTGAAACTCTTTTGTTTTTCATTGTCAACAAAGATGATCAGTCACCACACTGTCACATGATCACACTACTGTGGTTTATCTACATGCTGAAAATAATGTAGATTATCCCACTTACCACAATGAAATAGCAGCTCAGTTAAATAAAACTCACAGAATGATCGGATCTAAAATGACTGCCCCTTATTTCACTGTCCCAGATGAAAATGAACTAATACAGAAAAATATTAAAACAGTGTTTTCACTTTATTGATTCTATTGTATAAGATAAGTTGTGTACTAAACAGAAAAAAGAAATGGTCTGATCAGAGATCAATAGACTTCGAAGTAAAGAAAGATTAAAAAAAGAAAACACAGACTACAAACAAGGCAGATAATGACAAATCCTCCACAATAATAGACTAAATGAGGAAGTGACAGACACACAACCTCACACACTCCTGTAATGATTGCAACTCATAAACAAACCTTAGTTAGAAATTCCAGTCATGACAGCAACAGTTCAGGTTCCCAGTGTTCACAGAATCATGGGATATACTGTGCTCTGAGGAAGGACACAGACAACTTCAGCTATGACATTTAAAACATCAACATGAGCTGGAAGCAACTTTGGGGATTGGGAGCTTTTTGTTATTACAAAGTCATCAAGGTAAATGGATTCATACACTCACTGAGCACTTTATTAGGAACACCACAGTAATACTGGGTACTTCCTCTCTTTGCTCTCAGAACAGCCTCACTTCTTCTTTCCTGTGAGACTCTGCTCCATGTTGACATGATTGTATCACATTCAAGCTGCCAATCTCCTGTTCTACCACATCCCAGAGGTTCTACTGGATTCAGGTCTGGAGACTGTGGAGGAAGCTGAAGTTCACTGAACTCACTGTTGTATACATGAAACCAGTTTGAGAGGACTTTAGCTTTGTGACATGGAGCATTATCCTGCTGAAAGTCCAGCTGGCATCATGACGACAGCCAAAGTTGTGAGAAAAGGCCAGGAGCAGTACACCAGTCTCTGTGTGTGTCTGCTTGAAGTGAGCTGTGGACCTCAAATGACTCTCTGTTTGTGATGATGCACTAAAACATAAATGTCCTTAAAGGATATGACTGGTGATATCCTACATTTTCCTTATTGCCAACAAATCCCATGAAAATAAAACAACAACGAATGTATCTAAAAAAAACCAGTATGGTTTGTGTGTCCAAAACCTTTAGCTTCTTTATCATACAGCTCCACTGTAACAACTATTGAAGACACATCAGTGAGCCATACTGTTCACTGGGTGACATCCTTCTTTACTATGAGCACACACATTAGTTCATTTTGACTCTGTCCTGGTGCTAGAGACAGTCACTAGAGTGTAGATGAATCCACCACTGAAAACAGTCCCCAACAAATGTTTGAGTCACAATTGTTACAAACTATAGTGACCAGCTTTTTAGAGCTGTTTTCAAAGAGTTACATCTTTAGTAGGAGCTGGTGGGTTTAGAGCCACAGACAGGCCAGAAATGATGACAGACAGCCTAACGTCTTGTTGTTGTTGTTGTTGTCAAAAGACTTAATGACAATAAGAAAAATCTGGAATAAAATCAGTTTTATCCTTTAAAATGTCCCAAAAAGCCTCATCAATACCGTATTTCTCTGTCATTCATGAGGGCTGAGAGTCACCTGACTGAACATTAAACTTGTTGCTCTCAGCTAAAACACTTTGCTCTAGTTTACAACTTGTCATCACTGAAAACTTGTAAATGTGACCTGAGCTGTATCAGTGAAACATCTAATAAAGCAGTGGTGCAGTTTGTGTCTGCACTTTCAACAGGCTCAAGTCATATCAATGTCTATGTCAGTGTTTGTTGAACTTGTAATAGTTTGTAGTTTTCATCAGTGAACAACAAAGGAGACAGTGTTGGTGTGAATGCAGAGGTGTGGTCAGATGGACAGAACAAAGAGCACCAGTTCATCTCCATATACATCCATGTTTGTTTTACTTTGTCTGTACATTATCACTAAATACTGCCTGTGTGTTATAGCAATGAACAGTTCCACTACACACACACACACACACACACACACACACACACACACACACACACACACACACACTTTTCCAGCAATGCACCTTGTTATCAGAGCTCATCATCATTATGAAGATTTTATTTTAGGATTACAAGGTGCTGCCCAGGTCATCACATTAAGCTGGTCTACAGTATCTAACTGTCTGGACTGAAATCTCAACTGTGGCTCACATCCATCATATCCATCCATGTCCAGCTTGGTGGGTTTGGGTCCTAACTGAGTGTTTCAGTGCATTGTTTAGTTTCAAATGGACCACAGCTTTACTGCTGCTGGAGACAGTGAGTAGAAGGAAATAACTGAAGAGAAACTTTAATAAGGGCCAGGTTGAGACAAGCTCATCCAGGTGTTGCTGCTTCCTGGTGAAACGTATCGCTAGTTCAATCTCGCATGTGCACACACTGCTGCTCAGTCTACTCCTGAGTTCTGATCACTGTGCAGCACTGGTTAGTCCCTATTATTTACTATACATTACGCCGTCCCTCCTTTGAGTAAGAAGATACACACCTAAATGCACACCTAAATCAAAGTTGGACAATGTGATACAAAGCATTCACTAAACTATAAACTCTTCTGTACCGGGCCATTAAACAGGACTGAGTGATAATATTAGCTCCTTCTATTATAAAGATTTCAGAGCTTATTGTTTTTACTTATTAACATCAGTCAAACAATAACATGACTCCGGGGGGACTACAACTTATACACATAGATGCTGAGGGTTATTCTGCTTCATTAGCAATCTATACATTGACTATAGGGTCTCTTAAGTCTTTTTAGTGAGATGACTGTTTAACCATCCTGCCTCTTGATATAGCAACAGCAGATGGTGTCTGCATTGTGGTGGTTTTGTCTGTTGTTGTTCTTTCCATCACGACTCTTTCCTCTGTGTTCTCTGTCATGTCTCCTTCTTTTTTTCTCCTCCTACTTGAGCTCAGCGAAAACGAGTGGTGAGGTCAGTTGATGCAGGTGTCGTCTCTTCCTGTGAAGAACTCCATTGCCGGTTTGAATGAGATAAGATCTTGGGTTGTTACATTGAGGTAACTCTGTAGCTGAAAAGGGTGAGTGAGGGATTTTTCTGTATAATGTGTTTGGCGGTACTTACAGGAAATATGGCCTTGTTGTGATATGCTGGGAGTTGTAAGCCTTAGCAAAGTCCAAAAACTGGTGCCCACTAAATTGTGGCCTATTATCAGACACCAGAATAGTGAGGTTCCACAATTCCGGTTTCCACTATTCTGGTTTCCAAGGTTTTTACCTTTGTTCTTTAGCTTTGCACCAGGACAGTCCAGTGCAGCACGTGAATGTTTCAACATGGGCTTTGTCTTTAATGTTTCATAAGTACATTAATAACACTGTTTTAAGCTCCACTGTTTATTGTGAACTAAACATCACTGTCCTGATCTCTGGCATCTGGCTGCACACATATCACTCTTGGCTTGCTGCTTGCCGCATCGAAAGCACTTTCCTTGGGCTGTGTTCCCCGGGCCTGAGTGCTACTGTCTGTGGGAACCTCTGCTTCTATTCAGGCCAGAGCTCCGGATGTCTAAAGTCAAAGTTTTCTGGTGGTGGAAACTTTGCCATGGTTAACCTCTGACACCATTTAATGTTTAATAAGCAGGCCCGACAGCAACCCTCAATTAAAAGCACCTGGGACAGCCATGAAGAAAACAACCAACTCAAGTTGAAGATAGATATCCCCTGTCTCCTGCCTTGTTGTATAATGGACCTGAGTGCCTTGCAGTTGGTATTGTTAATTTCAACTATTTCCCTGGGCGAAACTCCTAAGGTGGCGTTGTCTGGTTCGATATTACATGCTAAAGTTTATAACACTGACCCCCCTCGCAGTACATCGCCACACATGATTTTGTGAACACTGGGAACCTGAATTGTTGCTAACATGACTGGAATTTCTTACTCTGTGTTGTGAACTTCAGTGTAGGTCACATTTCTCTTCACCACTACAGCATACTTTGTTTATGAGTTGCCATCTTTACAGATGGGTGTCTGTCAGTATTATTGTGGAGGGTTTGTCATTAACTGCCTTGTCTGTAGTCTGTAGTTCTCTTTGTTTAATCTTTATTTACTCTTTTTTAACTTCAACACCTACTGATCTCTGATCAGACCATCATTTCTTTTTTTTCTGTTTAATACACAACTTATCTTATACCATAGAATCAATAAAGTGAAAACACTGTTTTAATATTTTTCTGTATTAGTTCATTTTCATGTGGGACAGTGAAATAAGGGGCAGTCATTTTAGATCTGATCATTCTGTGAATTTTATTTAACTTAGCTTCTATTTCATTGTGGTAAGTGGGATAATCTACATTATTTTCAGAATGTAGATAAACCATAGTTTAAAGATTACAACATTCAGTGAAGACTCAGTAGATACAGTTTATGTTTACAACATTAACAGATAGAGGATGAGAACAACAACATTTCTTTGTCTGGTCAGACAGAGACCTCTTCACTCCAGTGACTCAGCAACAGCACATACACACAGTTTTTCTCTACAGTACATTGGCCTCACAAGAGTGAGGCTGCAATATCTTCAGTGTGACAATGAGTTTAACAGATTTTCGAAACCAGGGGTAGAGAAAGGCATAGATCACAGGGTTTAGAAGGGAATTAAAATATACCAGAAAAATCATAAAGACCTCAGTTGAAGAGCCGATCTCGAGGGTGTAACCAGAGAGAGAGACACAGTAATACGGACAGTAACACATGAGGAACACAGCAACAAGGACACCCAGAGTCCTGGCTGCTTTCAGCTCTGATCTCTGAGCAGTTACAGTCGCTGAATGCTGCAGTGTGACAGCTGCAATGTGAGAGCGCATGGAACGAGCCTGAGACACAGCCACCACAAACACTCGTGCATACAGAACAATGATGGCAGCAATGGGGATGATAAAGCCTAACACCAGGTCAACAGCTCCTATTATGTAAATCACACATTCTCCATAGCAGGACCTGTACCTGCCTGGTTGTTTCAGGTTGTCATATAAAAGTAGAAAGCTGCAGAAAACAGAGTAAACCCAACACAGGAGAACACAGATTTGAACTCTCTTCTGAGTGATTCTGGTGGGGTAGTGCAGAGGGTCACAGATAGCCACATAGCGGTCAACTGATATGAGCACCATGTTCAATAGTGAGGCATACACAGTGATAAAAGGTAAAAGATAATACAGAGAACACACCAGGTCACCTAGAAGCCAGCAGGGTTCTGTTAGGAGGATTTGAAATGGCATCACAAGGAGGCCCACGAGGAAGTCTGATACAGCCAGAGAGAGGAGGAAGAGGTTGGTCGGGGTGTGGAGCTGCCTGCAGTGAGAGAACATCATCACTGTAAACATTATGAACAGTAACAGCACTGTCACCAATAGAAGCATGTGTTTTATAAAAGCAGTAATGACAGTTAAAGCTTCAGCATATCTAAACAGTGAATGTGGCTGTTTTAAATACTGCTTATGAACAAAAGTCTCATCAAACCAGCAGGGTGCAATGTTCAGAGGACACTTATGTCTCTGAATCTCACTACAGCAATATAACATCAATGCTAAGACATTGTCTCTGCCTGAAGTGGGAGATGGAGATGAGGACCAGCAGGTTGAGAGCCACAGTGAGCAGAGAGATGGAGGACAGCAGAATGTAAATGAGCATTGCCTCAGAGAGAGGGCGTGTGTGCTTCTTGCAGGAGGCATTGAGGAGCTGTGGAAAGCAGAGTTCAGCTTCCTCCAGGGTGTTCATCATGAGAGAGATGAGGAGGAGGAGAAGCTGCACAGCTCTCTGAGCAAAGTCCTCTCTCATCCAGCTTATTTATCTCTCCCCACATGGGTTTTTTTCCGGGCACTGGCTTCCTCCCACAATCCCAAAAAACATGCACTTTAGGTTAATTGGCTACTCTAAATTGCCCATAGGTGTGCGTGTGTGGTTGTCTGTCTTTGTTTGTCAGCTCTGTGATTGACTGGCGAACAGTCCAGGGTGTACCCCGCCTGTCACCAATAGTCAGCTGGGATAGGCTCTCCACGACCCTGACGGTTTAAGCAGTATAGAAAATGGATGGATGGATGGATGAACTCTAGTGGCTGCACCAGCTACGACCTTCTGATCTCAACACAGAGCAGCTGCCGCCGTGATTCACATCCTGATCGGGACGACCTACCCCTGGTGCATCAACAAGGGAGGTGGAAGCTGTTTTCAAGTTTTTCATTACACCTCTACATTACACCTTATTGACACCTCCCTCGACCCCTCAGGTTAAGAGTCTGGGTGTCATCCTCGACAGCATCCTGTCTTTCACTGCACACATCAATAACACTACCCAGTCCGCCGACTTCCACCTCCGAAAAATTAATTGCTTTCATTCATCACTCACCCCCAACAGCACTGCCATATTGGTTAATGCACTTGTCACATCCCGCCTTGATTACTGTAATGCACTTCTCTGTGGTTTACCCCACAAATCACTTCATAAATTTCAGCTGGTTCAGAACTCAGCCGCTCAAATCATCTCCAGAACTTCATGCACTCATCACATCACCCCTCTCCTTAAACAGCTCTACTGGCTCCCAATCCACTTCCGTATTGAATATAAGATCCTGCTCCTCACTTTCAAAGCTCTCCGTAACCTTGCTGCTCCATACCTTTTTGAACTCTTTCGTCCATACACACCTTCACGCACTATCTATCTATTTATATCTATATCTATATATATATTCATCTTTGTGTATTTTAAGTCTGTTTGAGGCTGTTTTGTATTTTATCTCTTTATATTTAAGTCACTTTTATATATTTTATACATTGTAATGTTGCTGAGGTACCTGAGGTATGGGGATACCTGTATATGTAAGGGGCACACATATACAGGTGCCCCCATACCTCGGTTCCTGCCCCCATTTCCACTCATCCCCCTGTGGTAGCTGTGGCCTGGCAGAGCGCTTTGTTTGGTGTGGCCGTGGCTTCCTTTTGCAGGACAGGATAGTTGTTGATTGTTGCAATCGTCGAGGCACCTGTTTCTGCTGATACAGCAAGGCTAGCGCTGGTGCCTGAGACAGTCAACAGGATAGAGTGTAGATGAATCCACCACTGAAAATAGTTCCTAACAAATGGGCTATTTCCTCGTGTTTGAGTCCCATTTGTTACAAAGTATAGTGACCAGCTTTTTAGGGAAATTATTGAACCTCTTTGAAAAAAAATGAAGAGCTGTTTTCAAAGAGTTACATTTGTAGTAGGAGCTGGTGGGTTGAGAACCACAGACAGGCCAGAAATTATGAGAGACAGCCTAACATTTTATTGTTGTTGTTGTTGTGGGTCTTTCTAAAAGACTCAATGACATTAAGGAAAATCTCTCTGTCATTCATGAGGGCTGAGAGTCACCTGACTGAACATTAAACTTGTTGCTCTCAGCTGAAACACTTTGCTCTAGTTTGCAACTTGTCATCACTGAAAACTTGTAAATGTGACCTGAGCTGTATCAGTGAAACATCTAATAAAGCAGTGGTGCAGTTTGTGTCTGCACTTTCAACAGGCTCAAGTCATATCAATGTCTATGTCAATGTTTGTTGAACTTGTAGTAGTTTGTAGTTTTCATCAGTGAACAGCAAAGGAGACAGTGTTGGTGTGAATGCAGAGGTGTGGTCAGATGGACAGAACAAAGAGCACCAGTTCATCTCCATATACATCCATGTTTGTTTTACTTTGTCTGTACATTATCACTAAATACAGCCTGTGTTGTAGCAATGAACAGTTCCACTACACACACACACACACACACACACACACACACACACACACACACACACACACACACACACACACACAGCCTTAATGTTTTCACACCTGCTTGTGTGTCAGATGATGACATCTCAGTCTCAGGTGTATCGCTCCAATCAGAGGTGCTAAAAAGCAAACACAGACCCACAGTTCATCAGCAACAACAACAGCAACAATAGGATTTTATTTTAGGATTACAAGGTGCTCCCCAGGTCATTACATGTTGTCCTCAGGGTCAAAAATGACCTGCCATCATGTTTTACAGCAGAGTAAACTTCCTCAATGATCTTTTTCCAACATTAGAAAAGTAAAACTTTGACTTTGTTCAGATTTCCATGACAGCTGTACACCACCAGGGAACAAAGATTGTTTTAATAATAATGCCATAATAAAAACATTAACACATCACAAAGAAGTACAAATGCACACACACACACACACACACACACAAACCATGAGAAACTGGAGGCCTGGAGAAGAACCAGGGGATGCGGGTTGTGCTTGATGTGACAGATGGACTGAGAGGGCAAAATGTCACAGTTTCTTTACTTCTTCTGAACTTGGCCAGCAGCTCCTGAAGAGGAAGATCACCATGGTTGGCACAGTTAGAAAGAACAAACCTGAACTCCCCCCTGCACTCCTCACAGCAAGGGGGGAGAGGTCTTCTTGTGGAAGTTTGCCTTCACCCCCACCACCACTCTTGTTTCTTACCTCCCAACAAGAACGTGGTCCTCCTGAGGACACTGCACAAAACAGCTGACAGGAAGGACAGGAAGTCAGCCATCATCCTGGACTACAACTGCAACAAAGGAGGCGTGGACAACCTGGACAAGGTTATTGGAACATACATCTGCAGGAGCGTGACTGCCTGCTGGCCCCTGGTCATCTTCCATAACATCACTGATGTGTCCTCATACAATGCCTTTATGATATGGAACAAGATCAACCCAACCTGGATGTCTGAGAAGAAGAACAGGAGGAGGGTGTTCATGGAGCAGCTGGGAAAGGCACTTGTAACCCCACACATTGAGAGAAGGAAGCGCCTCCCCCACACAGAAGCTTCTGGCTCTGCAGCACTTGTTAAAGCTGAATCTTGTCCTCAGATCCCTTTGCAAAGCTCCTGTGGGCACCTCTGACCAGGTTTGGTTCTGGTCTACCAGCTGACTTTGAAGAGACAGAAACCAACATGTGATGATGTGAAAGGCCTTGCTCATAGTGATGAACCTACAACAAAATATCACCTGAATCTGCAGCTCCCCTTGGCTTTATGGAGTTTTATAGAGTGTTTCAGTGCATTAATTAAACTGGACCACAGCTTTACTGCTGCTGGAGACAGTGTGTAGAAGGAAATAACTGAAGAGAAACTATAACAGCATAACCAAGCAGCTGCCACAGGGAAGGAGAAAGACACAGACTGCCAGCAGTAGTCAGAGCTTTGTGGACTGGGAGAGGCCCAGCTGAGATGGTGTATCCTCAAACAACGAAGTAGGTCCACCACTTCACTACATCTGGATGCAGGAAAATGCCCCACCAACTGAAACTGGTGTCTTCATCTCAGCGTGCATCAGAATTTCTACCATTATCACACATTGGACTGGAGTTTTTAAATTATTCCAAAACAATCAAATCACAACAACCGTTAAAAGAGGTCACTGCAGCAGAGCACCAATGACTGAAATGAGACCTGAGCAAATTCAAATTTAACTTGTTCATTTCCCCATTTCCATGACTAAAAAGGCTGGTTTTATGCTTTGGGGGCTGACTCAAAGGCTAACTCACAGACTGACTCACTGTCATAGTCCATAAATAATGTCAAGTTATGTTTTTGTCTTATGATTTCCGCTTTTATTTTGAAATCTTTTCTTCTTTTGTTTCAGGTTGCTTGCCCTTCCTTCATGTTTCCCTCCAGTCTGATTGTCTTCCCCGCCCTGATTGTTTCCACCTGTCTCCCATTACCTTGTGTCTATATATTGTCTGCGTCTCCCTTTGGTCTGTGCCAGTTCCTTTGTTAATAAAAACTTTATTTTCGATCCTGCTTCTTGGAGTCGTGCTTTTGGGTTCAGTCTTTTGCTCAGTTGTGACACTCATAGGCATTAGAGACAACATTTAAACTTGAGCAAGCTCTAACTATAAGATTTTTCAAAAAGGAAAGTTTTAAGCCTACTCTTAAATGTTGAGAGGGTGTCTGTTGTAGGGGCTGTGGCCAAGAGAATGAGGGAATAGACCAGGCAGACTTAAGAATGACAATATCCTTAAACAACAAAAACTCCCTGGTAAAAGAGTCTGCGAGGCCAGGAAACAAAGCACAACCAAAAATGTCCACTTTGAAAAAAACTCGAAACAAACATAAACTTGAAGGCAACACAGACTCTACTCGCATAACAACAGCAAGGAGGTTAGTGCATGAGGAAAACACAAGGAACACAGGAAGCTAATACAGATAGGATCACAGACAAACTGACAAAGAGACAGGGGAGCAACAACACTTAAATACACCGAGGGTAACTGGCAACAGGATGTCAAAATAAAACAGGAAATACTGAACAAAACTCAAGAAACCAAAACAAAAGTCCACAACGATTCCACAAAAAATCTGTAACAGTAAACAATGAATTCAACAAATGTCCAAGACAGTCCAAGAAGAGTTCAAACACAGTCACCAAGGCGCTGATAATAACAGTGTCCGCCTCCTTGACACAAACTGGAAGATGGTTCCACAGCAGAGGAGCGTGACAGCTGAAGGTTCTGCTTTCTTTGAGGTGAGTCTGCATTTTTGCAGTCTGCAGTCTGCAGATTTGAGTGGTGGATTGAAGATGTGGTAGTGTTGGAGCAGTGCTGGAGCATGGAACAGGGAGATGAAGCAAAGCAGGCTGAAATGGCTGGTGGCTGATGGTGGAACAGGGCAGGCAGAGATTCTCAATCCAGACAGAAGAAACTAAATGAGAACAGAGCTTGACTCGGCTGAGTACAGGATGGAAGGAGTGTGGAGCCTCAGGCACAGGTGAAACACAGAGTTAGTGGCATCAGGTGAGTACCAAGCAAAAACACTGGAAAAACAAAGAACTTGGCTTCAGCATCTGTACAGCAAAGGTGACTGAATGATTTCATGAAGCCTGGAAGAATGAGCCAGGGTTTATACTGAAATGGAGACAGACTGAAATGGGGACAAATGTGAAACATTAGGAGGGGACGCAATGGGACAAGCAGAGGGAAATGAGAGAAACAAAGCTGATACTAAAATCTATTTTATCATTGATTATGACGACTGTCGAACTCCTCACTGTGTTATTATGTAGAACAGGATATTTATCACTGTTGTGGAGCATGAATTTGCTGTTTTGCAGAGGTTTCTAATTGATCCACATAATTATATTTGTTACTTTGTTCTGCACAGCACCATCCACCACCAGTAAACTCATTGCTTATTCATGACAGACAGTTCAGTGTCCACACTTGCTCCCACAGATAAGCCTTCACAAACTCACCTTAATCAGGAGAGACTACAAGAAGAACGAAAGAAAAGGAAAACATTTGCAGAAACTTTATTGTGAACAGGTAGATTCAACCCCAGCTCTTAGACCCCAGCAGGAATCCTATGGATCAGAAGGAAATTTCAAGACACTGATGGTGGTGATGAAGAGGAATGGAGCCTGAAGTTGCTAAATCTTCTTAGAAGGAGACTTCTGATTGGAGGGTTTGATGGGAGAGGGCAAGGCATCCATGTTTGAGATGGTGAAAGGGACGGAGATGGTTTGCAAATTGTGGTGGAGCTGACATGACAGCTGAATGACAGCAAAGAAAGGTTTGACAGCTTCCGAGTGATTTGCTAAAGATGAGCGTGTCAGGTTGTGGTTGAATGAAGATCAGAATGAGCTGGTGGAGCTTAAACTGTAAACTGAGCAGGAACTGTACTTGTAACTTAGAGGGACTGCACAGGGAGAAAGTTTTCCTCACTGAACTTTGGCTAAGCTTAATTTTGGAAACAAACCCAGTCTTGGTGTCAGTAGCAACATGTTAGAAGACTTCCTGACTGATAGAAGCTTATGGTCTGTAGTCAACGGTTTGGTTTCTTTGGCTGGAGAGAACAATGTGATGGGGGCCTGGCCATCAGATCCTGAGTTTCAACTTCAGCAGGTCTGGAAAAGTCACAGTCTGTTTCCAATAATGTTTTGTCCGAGGTGAAAAGACTTTCACATGAGCCAATGTAAAAAAGTCTTCACTCTTCTCTCTGCAGGATGATGTTCATATGTGCAGAGACTGACACAGCACGTCCTCTGAGCTCACTTTAAATCTGCAAACAGAAGCATTATTTTGTGACACCACATCTGGTCTGGAAGCCAGTCATGGTCCAGAATCACACAATTTTCTAATTCCATGTCACTGTGAAACGGGAACAGCAAAAACAGTCTGTAAGTTTCAGTTCTCAGTTAATGCTGAGGTCTATAAAACAAAGATCACACACAACAACTTGTGATTAGTGTCACTGATGTTATTTTGTTGATGTACTGTGATATTTGTGTGTGTATTTCACTGGGGGAGTAGTTCAGCAGATTCTAGGATGTTTCTCATGTGTGGAGTCTGTTTCCTGGAGCCAGAATAAATATCATATACATTCATCCAAATCAATGGAGACTGAGTGAGAGTGTTTTCATTCATTCATCAGCAGAGCTCTGTGTCTGTATCTCTGCTGCAGGGTAGAGCCTCAGAACTACACAGCTGCAACTACAATAATACACCTGACTGATGACTGTAGAGTTGCATTGTGGGTAATGTAGGCACCATGTGTTGTTATAGGAGTGTAATACTAACTCAGTGTTTTTCTCTCTGAAGTACAAAGAGTCACATGCTGCTCTGTGGTGGATTTTTCCAACATTTGCCTTCACTTTCAACTTCTTCTTTGTGTTTAATGAACTGAAAACAAACAAAGTTTCATGTTGAACTTTATTCACAAGAAAAAGCTTCAAACTGTCCAGTGAAATGTAGAAGTGTGTAATTACACATGTTATATAACACATGTGGTTACTTCAGCATCACAATCAGGAACATTGCTGCCGTCATCACCATTAATTGTAAACATCACTTTGGATGCGACTGAACCAAACTGTGAAGTTTGATGCTCATGTTTTCATCAGAAACTTGTTTTGTCCAAATGACTGAACATAAGAAAATGAATGAATGAAACACAATCTGATGATTTTTATAAGGATGGAGAAACCATCATGAAATATTATGACCTTAAACAGTTTACAGCAGAATTTACAGCCTCTAATTTTCAAACAGAACAGATGAATTATCTGAGCAGGTCTGAAGAAGGCGTCCAGAAATGATATAAAAGAGTTACAGAGCTCTGAAGTTCACTGAACTCACTGTCATGTTGATGAAACCAGTCTGAGACTTCAGCTTTGTGACATGGAACATTATCCTGCTGGAAGCAGCCATTAGAAGATGGTGAACTGTGGCCATGAAGGGATGAACATGGTCAGTAACAATACTCAGACTGTGACATTCAGACCATGACTGATTTGTATTAAGGCCCAAAGTGAACCAAGAAAACATTCCCCACACCATCACACCACCACCACCAGCAGCCTGGACTGTTGACACAAAGCAGGTTAACTCCATGGATTCATGCTACCATCTGCAGCCTCAGCAGAAATCCAGACCTATCAGTTCCTAATTCAGAGTTCCTGTCCTAATTTAAGATGGAAAAGTGTAACACACAAGCTTCCCAACGTCCCAGCATCATAAATAAACTCTAACTCTAACTTCAGGATCACTGTTAACCTGTCCTAACTTTCTCTTTGCTACCACTTAACTGTCTTGGTTAAACAATGTGGCTGCTTTTCTATTATTTTATTGACAGATCATGTACCCAGACTTGGATGATTCCAGCCTTGGTGAGTCATAGAAATATTTCATAGTTATTCTCCTATCTGTATATGAGACATGAATATATGTATGTGATTGGTGTGTAAGGAGGAGCATCTGCAGCAGATTTCTTCTCGCACAGATTTCTTCCTTCCTTTTTGAAAGTGAGGGTTTTCAGTGACCGCAGTGACTGAAAACTGCAGAGCAGACCAAGTTACACACCAGTGACAGTGAGTACACTTTTTTGTTAAACCACAGGATATTATCCCACTAAGGTCAGTATAATTGTTATTGTACTGGTGAAAACTCGTTTCAACTTTATTTTTTCAGTAAATGAAAATTCAGAATTTTTCTTTCATCTTTCCAGATCCTTTCAAACTGAAAGTGTTTCCTGTAGTGTTGCAGCTCATTTTAAAGATAAAAATAGACATAATATATACAAGTAGACAGTCTGAGACAGAGTAGAAGACAGCCTGAGACAGCAGCAGTCTAATTGTTCTCTACCTGCAGAGTGCAGGTCTATACTGATTTTGTTAATTATGTTTTTCAAAGTAAGAGAACGACTGGAACTCTGTAAAAGTTGCTCTAACCTGTTGTTCAGTTGTGGAAACTTTCACTTTCAGTTGAACTTTGGATCATTGAATTATTTTTGGATCAAATTGTGCTTCATCCTGCTTCACTCATCATGTTGATCAGTCTCATGAGATATCAGAGCACAGATAATCAGTGTGAGCTGTGCTGTGTGGACAGAGGCTACAGAATGAGTCAAGATCTCAGCCGTTTTACCAGCTACCAGGAAACAAGCTGAAGTTGGAATAATGTCAACTCTGATCAGAGCAGTGAGCTGTGAAATCTGAGTCCAGTCCAACTCCAGGTTCAATCATCCTGTGTCAACCAGGTTAACCTTAATCTGTCAGCCACAGTAACCAGGTTACCTGCTGGTTAGTGCAGTTTTTATCTGATGTCTTTTTGTCTCCAGGTCTTCTCGTCCTGTTTGGGATGTTACTCACCTCGTCCCAAATCTCAGTCATGGTGTCTTCATCTGCTGAAAACTACCAACCTGCCATTTAAAATGACTTCTACAAGAAAACCTGTGACAGCTGCATCTCTGTTGGTAAAGTAGTTTATTGCAGAAAATGACAGGAAGCTTGTATTTGTCAGGCAGTAATGTATAAAGCACATTGCTCCTCCTCTCCAACATTTCTGATTTCTGACTCTTTCTCTCTCTGTCACTCATATACAATCATTTCAGAGTCCAAAGAAAGAAAATGCAAATATCACCTGATAACTTGAAGGTGCTTCTCTGTTTGTCAGAGGCTTCATCAGCTTCAACACCTGTGTGGGTGACAGGAAGTGGTAGTGGGAGTCTGTTTCAAAAATATAGGTGTTTGGAAAGTTTGTCATAGGTTACAATGGACTTTCCAGTGGTGGGATGGTGGAGCACTTTTTCCATTCAGGAAGAACTTTTCTCTTCCATTTTCCTTCATAACCAGGGCTTCATTTGAATTTGAAAATAAGTTGACTTGTTGATGTATGAATGTTTTTTGATTCATTTTAAAGATTAGAGATGCTGCTTTCAGTAATTTTTTTTTCTCCAAATGTATTGATACTAAACATGTGGTAAATCCAAATTAGACCAAACTATGAAATAACAGCACTTCCTTTGGTTCCCAGCAACACACCTTCTAAGTATGAAGTCCATTCAGTTCAATTCAGTTTTATTTATATAGCTCCTTCCACAATCAAAATTGTCTCAAAGTGCTTTACAGAGACACAGAGCCTGACCCCAGGCTCTTCTGAATTTAAATAACGGGATGGATTTATTTATTTATCTATGAAGCCAGATGAAACAGATCAGTAGCCATACTTCAGGCATGTCTTAAAGGCATAAAGGCCTGAATGACTGGTAACTTTACATCCTCTTTATCTTCTTCTTCTACTGATCTTCCTCTTCTTCTTTGGTCCTAGCTGACCATCATCCTCTGCCCTCAGGAATCTTCTCTCTCTCCTCCATCAGCGTCCTCCTCCACTCACCTTCCCTCCTCTTCTGGTAGTTGTTTTCCACCTCATGGTGTCTGTCAGTCATGTCTTTAATCTTGCCATTCTTTGTTTGAGTCATTCAGGACACTTCTTGATCATGTCAACATTTCAACCAGGCTTCACTGAGACTAAAAACTTTGTCTTATTCTTCACAGATACTTATGATCAAAGTCTTCAGTGGAAATACCCTGACATGTCATCCAGCAGAGTATCAGATACAGAATGAATGCTGTCCTATGTGTCCTCCTGGTAAGATCCTACTGAATGTTAAAGGGACATGTGACTGTGGTAGTGACATATGGAGTCTTTGTGATGCTGCCAGGTATCAACCTGACTTAGCAGAATCCAGCACTTGTGTGCAGAAGAGTGGCGTCAGTTTCTCTCCCATGGTTGGTGCCGTTTATGTTGACAAGTGAAATGTGTGGGTGAAGGACCTGCATCTGACTGAGTTTGACTCCAACAGTAAAAGAACAGGCTGGAAGTTTCTCCAACTTTGGCTCCACCTGCTTGTAGTAATAAGAATGACACTGTAGTAGACAGCAGAGCATGTCACTGTGACTAACTCATAACATGAGCTTTACCCTCAACATTAAACCTTTTCATTCAATACAAACATTAAACTGAAGGAAATTCAATTGTTGCTTTTCTTCTCAACAGGAAGTCGTGTTAAAACAGATTGTACAGAGTTCAGAAGTACTTCCTGTTTGCCCTGCATGGATGGATCCTTCATGAATAAACCTACTGGACATAAACACTGTTTTCCCTGCGCAATCTGTGATGCAGGTAGATTTCTGTCAAGTCCCACAGTGTCAGAGCTGAGATGAGTTTGACAGTGTCACTGTGAATATGCAGAAATTTGATTCATTTTGAAAAGCTTACTTCACATTACTGAAGACATCTGAAATAATGTGAGACCAGAGAAGACACTACAGTGTCACAATGGCCTATTAAATTAGTAAGTCAGTCTGTTTTTAGTTTTTATCAGTAATGATAGAACTGTCTATGCAGAGCTCAGTTGTTTTCCTTCCACAGTGAAATCAGATTTCCACTGGGTGGTCTGTACGAGCAGTTTTATTCTCCACTTAGTTTTTATTCTGTCATAAAACCTAAAGATCATCTTTAGTTTTTCTGACATCTAGTCAGACAAACACTTTGCTAGTGTCTCTCTAGTAGATGAAGCAGAATAGAAGTTTAGTGTCTGTATATGTAACCTGTATATGTGTTGACAGGTTCTGGTCTGAAGATAAAGACTTCATGCACAGCAACTTCAGATACACTTTGTGAACCACTGGAAGGATTCTACTGTATAGACTTCACAGAGAACCACTGTGTGGCAGCACAGAAACACAGCAGCTGTCAACCAGGACAATACATCAGGGAGAAAGGTTGGTTTTCTTGTGCTGACTTTAAGATGATACTGTAGCTCTGGTTTGACACTTTCAAACTATAACAAACTGTAAAAGTCACAGCTTAGAGCAGCTCAGTTGAGCATCCAGTCAACTGGTAGCTGTGGGTCACTTTCTCAAAGTCTCCATGGTAACAGTTGACCACACACACACCTGTCAAAGTAATAAGCTTGAATTGTTGCTGTGACATGAAGGAAAGATATAGTGGGAGAACATGACTCCTGAAACTGATGTGATGTGATTGATTGGTGTTGTTGGAACTACAGAAACACTCAGGCCAACAGTCTTTGGCAGAGCACAGACACTGACTTACAGAGAGCAAACACATCAGACAACAGACAGGTTGGATTTGGGCCTGCTGTCATGTGACTCATGGAATTAGCTTTAATTAGCAACAGGTGATTTGACCTGCTGATAGTGAGGTTTAGCATTTTAACATCCAACAGCAACAGTTAGCAACAGCTAACAATGAAAAGCTGCCACCTGAATGTTTTGTTAACGCAGGTCTGTATTAGCGTTGGAGTTGAACATATCTGTGTTTTCATACTTACACACTCTCATTTTCACTCATACGTGCAGTGAGGTGCTGCAGTGCAGAGCCAGCTGTGGTAAAACAGAGCAGCTCTGCAACACGAGCAGACTGAGGTGACAAAACACAGAGCAGTGCAGTAAGAAAAGAATTTTGATCGGCTCAAGAGGAATTTCCTGATTCAAGAGATGATGAATGAAGATGTTAACAAAGAATGATTAGCTTTACTAAAAGATTCGACCGATCTGCCCCTTTATTCAGAAAATACAATATTTGATCAGTTTCCAGTATGAATACACATCAGACTTTTACTGTTTTCCAGAGTTTTGTACATTTTCCTCAGACATTCACTCAGACTCCACCAGAAACTTGTATTGTATGGACTTCACATGTATAGTTGGACTTCCCTTAATCAATACTCACTGAAACACAGATAATCATCTCTTTGCAACAATCTGCTTCCACCTCTACCATCAATATCTGTATTATCCTTATTCAGAAAACATCTGAAACAGACCTTCATTAGCAAAAATTTAAAACATCTTCTGGATTTTCATGGTAATGCTTCCCAACTTGTGAACATAAACTTTTGTAAATTGTACATTTCTATCAATTTTGTGTTGCTGCTTAGATTTTCAAACTTGAATGAATTACAAACTCTTTTTTATTTTTCTCCTTTTTTAAATCTATTGATATTTATACACTGGAGGTATGTCAGTGGGCCATTTCACCCTCTCCTGTACAATGTTCAAACTTTATTATTTCAATTTTTTCAGGGTTTTTTCATACAAATCATCAAATTTGCCTTAGCTGTGCTGATCCATTAGTGCAGTACACAGAGGCTTTGCAGTCACACTGAGGAATGTTTAGAAAACTCATGACATTTTGTCAGTCTCAACATTATCAGTCTGACCTGTGGGCTGATGGATCCATGTGGGCCCAGAACCAAAAGAGCTGCTCTGGCACAGTGGACAGTCCTCACCTTTTGGTCTGTTAGTCTTTGTTCACCTGTCTCTTGACAACCTGTCTTCACACACACCTCCTCTTTTCTTGGGAGTGACTGAGGCCATTGAAACAGATGGAAGCAGCTCTGAAGTATTTGACTGTGTGCTCTGTAATCCATGTACTGTACCACAGTCTACCCATCTGCCCACACACCACTACACCACTGGTTCCAGAGCCTCGTGCTTCTTTAAGCTGATGGTCTGGTAGAGAAACAGGATTTAATGTTGCCCCCTGGTGGAATCCAGAAATAATTTCCCTGCATCACTGAGTGTAGAGTTGAACGGGCCATTTGTTGGTACAGTTCACATTTCAGCTGTTGGTGTCCCGTGCTCACTGATACCTGCCGTGCTGCAGCCCAAACACTGACATCAGACAGGACATGGTGCCACAGCTCCATGTCTGGTGAGGGAATTGTAGGTTAGAGTCACAGACAGCAGCTTCTTCATCCAGTCAGGAAAGTTGCTGTGACTGTGGCAACATGAAAATATCCACAGAGACAGATTGCTCTGTGAGATGAAGGTGAGGGAGCTGCTACACTTGCAGGAGCTTTGTGGACGACACTGGTTCAAGAGCAGACAGAAGCAGAGGAATCTTGTTCTTTACTTTCCTGCTTTTCATGTCAATACAACCATTACCAGACAAAATGGATGTTAAACTGAGCAACAGATAAAGTTTACAAGTGTTAAAATGCAATGAATGGAGCTTCTTGAAGATCTGGTTGTAAACATAAACATCTTGTGGTTAACTGCATGAAGCACTGATGCTAATAATATGTGGATAATCTTGTGTCAAACAGTAGCTGCTTTGGTTATGAAGCTGCTGTGATTTCTCCTTTCCAGTCAATCTAAATCCCATCTTGCTGTGCACTTATGGGAGAAGAGCTGCACTGGAACATTTCATCATAGCTCACATAGTAAAGACTGAACAATCATTTTGGAAACTGAAACAAAGAAATGTTTTTCAATGGGATGATTTTTCAAGTGTTGGATTCAAAAATCTCAGTCATCAAATGCTTTGTTAAATCTACTGAATGGAAATCAGACAGGTCTGATGAAATGTGATGAGTCATATAACACTTTGATCCTTTCATAATATGAGATGTTCACTAGTAACTACTTTCACCATGGATATAATGTGTGTTTGTACAGGAACAGCCCTCAGAGACACTGTGTGCTCTGACTGCAGTGGGGGAACATTTTCAGATGGGACATTTCCATCTTGTCAGCCACACACACAGTGAGTCAAACTTCACATCACACATGGACACACCTGCTTTCTTACAACTGCAGTGGATTTGTTGTGTCTTTACTTTGTCCTGTAAAATGTCCTTCTGTCATTCCAGATGTCAATCAGAAAACCTTCAGCTGATAAGAGCAGGAACTGCTTCAACTGATGCTGAATGTGGACCACACAGTTCACATGGGGCAGTGATTGGGGCCAGTGTTGGAGTTGTGTTTATTTTATTAATTTGTATAATTTCCTTTGTAGCCTGGAAGAAGAAACCACGTCTAAGAGGTGAGATCTGTGTGTAGTCAAAGAAAATGTTATCATGGTTTAATGGATGATAAAACTTTCTGCTGAGTCATGATGTTGTTGATTAAGATGTTTTTCATTGGTTTTGTTTTTATTTCAGGAAACAAAGGAAATGGAAGCAGACAGACAGAGGTATGTTTGTTACTCTGTTTTAAAGTGTGTGTGTGTGTGTGTGTGGATGCACTGTGGTAGATGACAATACTCTGTTTATCTAACTAATTCAATTATGTCATTTATTTATTAATATTTGAACCAAAGGAGAAACACAGCTGGAGCAGAAAAACCACTGACAGTTGAAGAGTGAACAGCAGCAGCAGGTGAGACAGCAGTGTTTTCTTCCTTGAAATCTTCATTGACTGAGGACTGTCTGACTGAGCTGACATCTTTACACATGTAGCTTTCTGCTTTAAGTAAACGTATTTCTGTCCTCAGCAGGAGACGACCTGGACATCAGCAGATAAACACTGTCTGTTCACTGCAGAGTTAATGTGCTGTAGAATCCAGTTAGAATCCCGTTGGGTGCTGGATCATTGTCTTTGCAGGGACCAGAAATAAAACAGCTGCTGTGAGACAAAGTGAAGTCGTCCTCTACAGAACTGCTGTTCTACTCTCTGGACCTTCACTGATCTTCTCTGGTGGACAGAGACAGCTCTCAACCTGGACTTTATCTGTCAGGACATACAGCTGGAGCTGAGGACAGTGTGTCCTTTACTCCATCAGTCTCCTTCTTGGTCTAATAGCCCTTACATAGCCTGGAGGTGTGTTTGGGGTAATTGTCCTGTTGAAAAACAAATGATGGTCCAACTAAGTGCAAACCAGATGGGATGGCATGTTGCTGCAGAATGCTGTGGCAGCCATCATCAAGTCATCATCATTTTAAACCACTTATCCAGGGCCTGGTCGCGGGGGCAGCAGTCTAAGCAGGGATGTCCAGACTTTCCTCTCCCTGGACACTTCCTCTAGCTCTTCCGGGGGAATCCTGAGGCATTCCCAGGCCAGCCGAGAGACATGGTCCCTCCAGCGTGTCCTCGATCTTCCCCGGGGCCTCCCTCCTTTTTTAAACAGCACCCCTCCTTGAACTGCCACCTTATCGTGGTGGAGGGGTTTGAGTACCCGAATGATCCTAGGAGCTATGTTGTCGGGGCTAAATGCCCTGGTAGGGTCTTCCAAGGCAAACAGGTCCTTGGGGACGGGCCAGACTAAGAGCGGTTCAGAAGCCTCCTATAATTACAAATGGAACAACTGTTACGTCGCCCGGTATGGCGCAGCCAGGGCCCCACCCTGGAGCCAGGCCTGGGGTTGGGGGCAGAGCCCAAAGGAGCAACGTGGGGGGAGGAGGCTGGAGGAGGCGTAGGGGGTCGGTGCATTGTGAACTTGCAATAGACTTGAATGTACTGAAGCATGCACTTACATGAAAACTGACTGCATGTGAAATATTATTGTGCTATATGTTGATATTGATCTCTGTAGAACACATATCTAATATATATATATTAGAATATGAATTTTTTTCACTGTGTAGTTATCAATACTCATCTCTTTCCTTGTCTGTTATAAAACAATATACTGTACATTAGACGAGAAAGTTTATTTTCTTCTCTACATTTTTGCGTGTGTGGTGTGTGAATGTGTTGCTTGTTTTTCGATTCAGTTCCTCCATCTGTCTATCTGTCTGTCTGTTGATCTAATCTAATGTAAATCCTGAAATGTGTCTTTCCTAATGAAAAATGAGGCGCATTCTGGAAACATTCAGTTAGTAATAACTATAATTTGTTGTGTGCACACAAATGGAAGCTATTTCATACAACTCTTTCCTTTTTTTCTTTACAACTATCAAATGGAAACGTGTACATTAGAAATTTACAGTAATGCTGCATGACAGCATACTCTCAGGAAACCTGGCAGTATGTTACCAGTGTAACTGCCAAAGCACTACCACTGTAATTAACTGTGTGTGGAGAGTCAGGCAGCACCACAGTCACCTTGAGGAGCCTCTGTGCTGTCCTCAGCCCTTAGTCAGCTGGACTATCAGCACACTGTCACTGACATCTGGTGGCTGAAAAGCAAGTTTACCAGTAAACTGTGGGAGTGTTTATTGAATCTACTAACACAACAACATGAGCAGGTTACAGATAAATAGAAGAGTAAAATGAATGAATCCATTTTATCACTGAATGTAAATGAAAAGATCATTTCAGTTTTTCATTTCAGTGAAGATGATTTTTTCTTCTCTTCAGCGATTAGACCTTTGACTTATTTCTACTTTTTGACACAAGGTGTGTAATTGATTTATGTTGTGTCTCAGGGAACCACCGTGAATCACATTCCTTTTATAAATGAGCTTTTATTTATGAAAACCTTCTAAAACATTTCTCCACACACTATAATAAAATAGACCATAATAAACACAAAAACAGACCTTGATAACTGGACATGTGACAGCTGGTCTGTGAAACAGTGAACGTGTCTCATAAGGTCATTTTTCCCTTTAAAGGTTAAACTTTAGAACAATCTGTGTTCATTTATCAAACATTCTTATGACCAAAACCTGGCTGTTCTCCACATTTCTCCAGCCATTACTCAGAATCACAGACACATTGTTTTTCTAATAACATTCAGTTTATTCAGTGAATGTGCACAGTGATTTCAGTACGTTTCCTCCTTTTAAGCAGCCACAGGATCTGTAAATAAGCACACAGAAGACTTTACCTCAAAAGGAAAAGTGACTAACAGCCCAAAATGTTGTGTTACTGCAGGATCACTTTTTTCAAACAGTCCTTTACTCTTTATCTGCAACAACTCTTACATTTGTTTGTTTGTTTGTTTGTTTGTTTGTTTGTTTGTTTGTTTGTTTGTTTGTTTGTTTGTTTGTTTGTTTGTTTGTTCTGTTCTGCATAAACCTGAGAACACATACAACCTGAGATAAATTTGAAAACTTTTAGATTTTCAGAGGCTACACTTTAGGACTATAATGTTTTATTTATGTGGCTATGTCGCCATATCACTGCTTCCTCCTCACCCTCTGTTGTTCAACATGTGTTTTTCTACACCAGTTCAAATGGTGGCTATACAAAACAAAATAACTGAAAGAGTATAAATGTGTTGTTTTACACTGATATTGCACTTTAACAGAGTAATGTGGAGGTGAAGGTGTAAAGAGGTGGACTGTTTGGAGAACACAGCAGCAGGTGAGCAGGTGTGTGTGGTGATGATGACATACCACCAGATGCACCTCCCCTTTCTTCTGCGACCATGGCTGTGGTTCTCCTGAGCAAGGCTCCGATCCACCCCAGCTCCCCGGGCAGCCCCGCCACTCCCTATACGCAGAACACGCACTGTGCGTAGGGCCCCATGTTTGCAGAGGGGGGCCCCGTTTTGAGTGAAATCATGTATAAAACACGTTGTGGGGGGAAATGTATTTATGTATGTATTTATTTATATACGATTATTTCATATTGATAAAATATATTAAAACATTGTATGTATAACGTATATTAAAACATTATTAATGATAACCACCAAAATAATAATAATAATAATAATATATTAAAATGTTTAATATTTAATATTTACCGGCTTTCACCGCTGCACACAAACAACAGCAGCCGCTTACCGGCGGAGCTGCTCTGTCCATGCAATGTCGGACTTTTTAAACAGAAAAATGAGACGAAATAAAATTGTAGCCTTGTATTCCCGCAATAAACGGACTCTAAGAGCACGGAACACACCGCAGCAGCGTTCCTAACATTAGCTGCTCCGGTCCTCTATCTGTATCAGCAGCGACCAGAAATCGGCAATGAAGTCATCAGCCAGCGGCAAAATATGCTAATACATGCTAATTAGTGCAAACATCCAAGTAAAATAGTGAGAAATTTACTTACTGAAAAAACTGCAACACAGACTCCTTCGACAGTCGGTTAGTACAGTCTACACTACAACAAGCCATACAGTCACAAAAACCTATCCGAACATTGGCAAACAAACACGGACACTGCAGCCCCTGTCAACCGCTGGAGGTAGCCGGAGGCCTCTGGATGTAGCCGCCTAGCCCAGCCGATGCTTTAGCAAAGAGCTAACTGTCAGTCCTGTCTACGGACTGTCACTCAACGTAACCACGCCCTAATTTATTAAGCCTAAATAACACTAAAACAGTTGTGGTACAAAAAAATTCACCCCCCTCACAGTGTTCACGGAGGTGGAAACTATCAATCGAGACCAAAAACAAAAAATGTACCAGGCTGTAAATATGTTTTTTTAGGCTGTTAAGTTGGCTATTTTAACATGGCGATCAATGGAGAATTGCTCACTTCTGGAGCCAGCACCCAGCGGCAGCCGAGGAACTACAGCTTTTTGAATGAGGAAGTGATCCTCACTGCTGAAACCTACAACTGGCCCCCTGAGTAAAATGCGCAAATTGCGTGAATGATTCATGCAGCCCACCACTGCGCAATATGAGACGCATGATGAGCACCCTTAAGGGAGAATAATTTCCCCCGCTTGAGGGATCAATAAAGTAATAAACTTAAATGAACTTAACTCTGACTTTATTTATCTGGCTACGAGATCATTCATGTAAAAGTAACATTACAAGCATCATCATCAGAACCATGAATAAATCACTTATGATGATAATATGTGACACATGAAATACAAAGGTGATATTCAAAAAGGTGAAATGTAAACTTCATGATCACATGACTAGAACAGAAAAGAAATACTAGAAATGATTTAGAGTTGATAAAGACAGATTAAAGATAAACTGTAAACAAGTCCAAGCATTCGTTCAGTGATCTGATTGACATGATGCTGCATATTTCCATTTATATATTTGTTAAACAGAGAATAATGAGACTTATGGCTTAACCAACTACCTTATTTGGTTTATTGTATAACCAGTGTATTCTGTTAAAGTAATACAAAAACTAAGCAACTGCAGATTAATTTATATTTATACAAGAAAAGATGAAATAAAATATCAGAAGAAAACAATGTACAGTTTTATAATATACACATTGAAATATCTGTGCAAGACTTCTCACAGTAGGTAAATGTCTCTGAGTATCCAGTGTGGAGTCTGTATGTGCATCTGTGTGTATGTGTGACAATGATACGGTCAAAACATTTGGACAGTCAGATAAGCAGAACACGTGCTGAGAAATGAAAATGAAAATTTTACTTTAGCCTCAGTGTGTGTGTGTGTGTGTCCACTCAGCTCCACCTCCTGATGACATCAGCCAGCACACCTGCTCCTCATCTTCCCATCAGCCCACAGTTTAAACCCTGGTTCTCCAGTCAGTCCTCACCACATGGTTCAGTCCATCTTTGTGGTGAAACCTCAGGCCTCTCAGTGTCCAGAGCTCTGGTTATGTCCTTGTGTTATCTGCTCTTCTAGTTCATGTCTCCTGTGGCCCAGGATCATACCATCCTGTCTGCCTGCTGGTTCCCTCCAGAGTCAGTGTTCTGCTCTTTGGCTCCAAAGATAAACATTAGTCTTTATTCTAATGATCCACGGGTCACATATTAAAGCCTCTGTTATGCCAAAATTGTGTCATAACAAACAGTGGTTCATCATGACCCAGAAGCTTCCACCTAATTTAAATCCAAAGACTGGTTCATCACAGTAACAGTTTCCCTCCTTAAACCAGCTACTTTTCATGATGTCTCAGAAAATTGTTAGCTACCAAAAACATGCTACATGATCTTGTTAATGCTCCTTTTGTGTAGATTTTGTAGTTGGAGCCTTATTGACGTTAGTATTAGGAGATCTGAATTATAGCAAATTAATTTCTTTAAAGTTTTAGAAAAACATTCCCAATAAAATGTCAGACATCCACACAGGCTGTTTGATCCCATTTCAAAGTGTTTCTTAAAGCATAAGGCTGCTGTTAGTCTGTATTTTTCTGGTTTGGAAAACAGTGAATATCACCATCCTCATCCTTTCAGAACATTGGATCATGTTCATTAATCACAACAACACACACACACACACACACATATCATGGACCCAGACTTGGGTGTGTCCAGCCTTTTGTCCAGAGACAATAACCTACTGTGGTAAGAAGAGACGTCTCTTCCTCTTTGATTTTGTTCTAATTGATGATCTTTTTTTAGCTTTAACTGCTCAAGCTCTGCTTGCCTTGACTGCGACTGCAGTTCACTTCATACAAAGAGTAGTAACAGAAACAAACTGACTAAAATCAGTCTTGATCTCTAAAAGCTTTGCACAGTACTGTACAGCTGTGTGTGTCATGTGTTTGTCACATTTGTCCATGACCGACTGACTGACCGTCTATCAGCTACAGCAACATAAGAAAACCATGACTTACTGATCAGGAAATAAAATCTATTTTATCATTTATTACATTAATTATGACGACTGTCAAGCTCCTCACTGTGTTATTATGTAGAAAAGGATATTTATTATTCTTGTGGAGCATGAATTTGCTGTTTTGCAGAGTTTTCTAATTATTGTAAACTGTTCTGAGAATCAGAATCTGAATTTCTAACAATCCTCCCAAACAAAAAAGAAAACCTGTAACATGTATACTGAGCAGTTTTCCTTTGATCCATGTAATTATATTTGTTACTTTGTTCTGCACAGCACCATCCACCACCAGTAAACTCATTGCTTATTCATGACAGTTCAGTGTCCACACTTGCTCGCACAGATAAGCCTTCACAAACTCACCTTAATCAGGAGAGACTACAAGAAGAACGAAAGAAAAGGAAAACATTTGCAGAAACTTTATTGTGAACAGGTAGATTCAACCCCAGCGCTTAGACCCCAGCAGGAATCCTATGGATCAGAAGGAAATTTCAAGACACTGATGGTGGTGATGAAGAGGAATGGAGCCTGAAGTTGCTAAATCTTCTTAGAAGGAGACTTCTGATTGGAGGGTTTGATGGGAGAGGGCAAGGCATCCATGCTTGAGATGGTGAAAGGGGCGGAGATGGTTTGCAAATTGTGGTGGAGCTGACATGACAGCTGAATGACAGCAGAGAAAGGTTTGACAGCTTCCGAGTGATTTGCTAAAGATGAGCGTGTCAGGTTGTGGTTGAATGAAGATCAGAATGAGCTGGTGGAGCTTAAACTGTAAACTGAGCAGGAACTGTACTTGTAACTTAGAGGGACTGCACAGGGAGAAAGTTTTCCTCACTGAACTTTGGCTAAGCTTAATTTTGGAAACAAACCCAGTCTTGGTGTCAGTAGCAACATGTTAGAAGACTTCCTGACTGATAGAAGCTTATGGTCTGTAGTCAATGGTTTGGTTTCTTTGGCTGGAGAGAACAATGTGATGGGGGCCTGGCCATCAGATCCTGAGTTTCAGCTTCAGCAGGTCTGGAAAAGTCACAGTCTGTTTCCAATAATGTTTTGTCCGAGGTGAAAAGACTTTCACATGAGCCAATGTAAAAAAGTCTTCACTCTTCTCTCTTCAGGATGATGTTCATATGTGCAGAGACTGACACAGCACGTCCTCTGAGCTCACTTTAAATCTGCAAACAGAAGCATTATTTTGTGACACCACATCTGATCTGGAAGCCAGCCATGGTCCAGAATCACACAATTTTCTAATTCCATGTCACTGTGAAACAGGAACAGCAAAAACAGTCTGTAAGTTTCAGTTCTCAGTTAATGCTGAGGTCTATAAAACAAAGATCACACACAACAACTTGTGATTAGTGTCACTGATGTTATTTTGTTGATGTACTGTGACATTTGTGTGTGTATTTCACTGGGGGAGTAGTTCAGCAGATTCCAGGATGTTTCTCATGTGTGGAGTCTGTTTCCTGGAGCCAGAATAAATATCATACACATTCATCCAAATCAATGGAGACTGAGTGAGAGTGTTTTTATTCATTCATCAGCAGAGCTCTGTGTCTGTATCTCTAGTCTATAAGAGTGTTATACTAACTCAGTGTTTTTCTCTCTGAAGTACAAAGAGTCACATGCTGCTCTGTGGTGGATTTTTCCATCATTTCCCTTCACTTTCAACTTCTTCTTTGTGTTTAATGAACTGAAAACAATTAAAGTTTCATGTTGAACTTTATTCACAAGAAAAAGCTTCAAACTGTCCAGTGAAATGTAGAAGTGTGTAATTACACATGTTATATAACACATGTGGTTACTTCAGCATCACAATCAGGAACATTGCTGCCGTCATCACCATTAATTGTAAACATCACTTTGGATGCGACTGAACCAAACTGTGAAGTTTGATGCTCATGTTTTCATCAGAAACTTGTTTTGTCCAAATGACTGAACATAAGAAAATGAATGAATGAAACACAATCTGATGATTTTTATAAGGATGGAGAAACCATCATGAAATAATATGACCTTAAACAGTTTACAGCAGAATTACAGCCTCTAATTTTCAAACAGAACAGATGAATTATCTGAGCAGGTCTGAAGAAGGCGTCCAGAAATGATATAAAAGAGTTACAGAGCTCTGAAGTTCACTGAACTCACTGTCATGTTGATGAAACCAGTCTGAGACTTCAGCTTTGTGACATGGAACATTATCCTGCTGGAAGCAGCCATTAGAAGATGGTGAACTGTGGCCATGAAGGGATGAACATGGTCAGTAACAATACTCAGACTGTGACATTCAGACCATGACTGATTTGTATTAAGGCCCAAAGTGAACCAAGAAAACATTCCCCACACCATCACACCACCACCACCAGCAGCCTGGACTGTTGACACAAAGCAGGTTAACTCCATGGATTCATGCTACCATCTGCAGCCTCAGCAGAAATCCAGACCTATCAGTTCCTAATTCAGAGTTCCTGTCCTAATTTAAGATGGAAAAGTGTAACACACAAGCTTCCCAACGTCCCAGCATCATAAATAAACTCTAACTCTAACTTCAGGATCACTGTTAACCTGTCCTAACTTTCTCTTTGCTACCACTTAACTGTCTTGGTTAAACAATGTGGCTGCTTTTCTATTATTTTATTGACAGATCATGTACCCAGACTTGGATGATTCCAGCCTTGGTGAGTCATAGAAATATTTCATAGTTATTCTCCTATCTGTATATGAGACATGAATATATGTATGTGATTGGTGTGTAAGGAGGAGCATCTGCAGCAGATTTCTTCTCGCACAGATTTCTTCCTTCCTTTTTGAAAGTGAGGGTTTTCAGTGACCGCAGTGACTGAAAACTGCAGAGCAGACCAAGTTACACACCAGTGACAGTGAGTACACTTTTTTGTTAAACCACAGGATATTATCCCACTAAGGTCAGTATAATTGTTATTGTACTGGTGAAAACTCGTTTCAACTTTATTTTTTCAGTAAATGAAAATTCAGAATTTTTTTTTCATCTTTCCAGATCCTTTCAAACTGAAAGTGTTTCCTGTAGTGTTGCAGGTCATTTTAAAGATAAAAATAGACATAATATATACAAGTAGACAGTCTGAGACAGAGTAGAAGACAGCCTGAGACAGCAGCAGTCTAATTGCTCTCTACCTGCAGAGTGCAGGTCTATACTGGTTTTGTTAATCATGTTTTTCAAAGTAAGAGAACGACTGGAACTCTGTAAAAGTGTGAGCTGTGCTGTGTGGACAGAGGCTACAGAATGAGTCAAGATCTCAGCCGTTTTACCAGCTACCAGGAAACAAGATGAAGTTGGAATAATGTCAACTCTGATCAGAGCAGTGAGCTGTGAAATCTGAGTCCAGTCCAACTCCAGGTTCAATCATCCTGTGTCAACCAGGTTAACCTTAATCTGTCAGCCACAGTAACCAGGTTACCTGCTGGTTAGTGCAGTTTTTATCTGATGTCTTTTTGTCTCCAGGTCTTCTCCTCCTGTTTGGGATGTTACTCACCTCGTCCCAAATCTCAGTCATGGTGTCTTCATCTGATGAAAACTACCAACCTGCCATTTAAAATGACTTCTACAAGAAAACCTGTGACAGCTGCATCTCTGTTGGTAAAGTAGTTTATTACAGAAAATGACAGGAAGCTTGTATTTGTCAGGAACTTTTTCCATTCAGGAAGAACTTTTCTTTTGCATTTTCCCTCATAACCAGGGCTTCATTTGAATTTGAAAATAAGTTGACTTGTTGATGTATGAATGTTTTCTGATTCATTTTAAAGATTAGAGATGCTGCTTTCAGTAATTTTTTTTTCTCCAAATGTATTGATACTAAACATGTGGTAAATCCAAATTAGACCAAACTATGAAATAACAGCACTTCCTTTGGTTCCCAGCAACACACCTTCTAAGTATGAAGTCCATTCAGTTCAATTCAGTTTTATTTATATAGCTCCTTCCACAATCAAAATTGTCTCAAAGCGCTTTACAGAGACCCAGAGCCTGACCCCAGATCAGCACTTAAGGCGACAGTGGTAAGAAAAAACAGGAAGAAACCTTGAGCAGAACCTGGCTCATATGGGGGACCCTCCTGCTGATGGCCGGGCTGAGTGAAAGGAGGAAAAGGAGGAAGATAGGACAGCTGGGAATGGAGGAGAGGGGGAGAAGGACATACTGTAGAATAAGCTTTTATGGAGATATGCAAAGGACAAAAAGGCAAACACACAGAGACAAACAGACACATGCTGCCTCCTGTCGTCCAGTTTCTGCTCCATAGCCCTCCTTATAGCCAACATTAGCTCTGCTCTGCTCACATTATCATTACTGTTTTCCTCATTAATCATGCATCATTTCATCATGAGCGACTCATCCTCTGTTAATCAGTGTGAACTTTATTGACCTGACCCAAGGATTAACATAGTGCCAGCAAGCTTAGCTAATATAGTCACACACAAAAGCAGCTGAATGCTGCTGAGTGATAGTAACCATAGTAACAGTGTGAGAAGACGAGCTTGGTTCAATTCATCATTTACTGAGCAAAAGATTAAAAAAAAGAAAAGAAAAATTATTTATAGAATCACTTTCATTCTGGACACATCCCAATGGAGATCTCTGCTCATCCCAAACACATTGTCTATCGTCCCCGATACGAAGGGACATCGTTAGTC
Source organism: Toxotes jaculatrix (assembly GCF_017976425.1). NCBI lineage: Eukaryota > Metazoa > Chordata > Actinopteri > Toxotidae > Toxotes > Toxotes jaculatrix. Next base: position 5,307,116 of record NC_054395.1, on the reverse strand, counting down.
TCAAGTCCTACTGAACCACAAACTGTAAAGATGTAGGAAGTAATAATAAGGAGACTTTATTTTGAAATCCATAGTGAAACAAGTGGAAATAATGCATTTAAATGATGGTTTGTCAGCTCTTTTACCAAAACACTGAAGAAAGAGAAAGAACTCCTCTAATTCATTGTTGCACATTTCTGACGTCAGTGACTCATCAAAGACAGTTAATAAGAAGAATGATCCAAATGGATGCAGCAGAACCACAGATCCTCCTTTTTAGTCCCAGAACATCACTAAGTATCAGCTCATCAGGTTCCACACTCATCTGGGTAACTTGGCAGAGTCCTCCCTAGAACAGGTCTTTGAAACATGAGTCCATGTCCCCTTTGTGGGAAGGTCCAAAGGACTTTGTTGTCCTGAATATGAAGAAAGGGATAGATTTATTTATTTATCTATGAAGCCAGATGAAACAGATCAGTTAGCCATACTTCAGGCATGTCTTAAAGCATAAAGGCCTGGATGACTTGTAACTTTACATCCCCTTTATGTCCTCTTTATCTTCGTCTTCTCCTCCTTTCTCTTCTTCTTTGGTCCATCATCCTCTCCCCTCAGAAATCCTCTCTTCTCTCTCCTCTCTCTCTCCACCATCAGCGTCCTCCTCCACTCACCTTCCCTCCTCTTCTGGTAGTTGTTTTCCACCTCGTGGTGTCTGTCAGTCATGTCTTTAATCTTGCCATTCTTTGTTTGAGTCATTCAGGACACTTCTTGATCATGTCAACATTTCAACCAGGCTTCACTAAGGCTAAAACTTTGTCTTATTCTTCACAGATACTTATGATCAGAGTCTTCAGTGGAAATACCCTGACATGTCATCCAGCAGAGTATCAGATAAAGGATCGATGCTGTCTTCTGTGTCCTGCTGGTAAGATCCCGCTGAATGTTAAAGGGACATGTGACTGTGGTAGTTACATATGGAGTCTTTGTGATGCTGCCAGGTGTCAACCTGACTCAGCAGAATCCAGCACTTGTGTGCAGAAGAGTGGCGTCAGTTTCTCTCCCATGGTTGGTGCCGTTTATGTTGACAAGTGAAATGTGTGGGTGAAGGACCTGCATCTGACTGAGTTTGACTCCAACAGTAAAAGAACAGGCTGGAAGTTTTTCCAACTTTGGCTCCACCTGCTTGTAGTAATAAGAATGACACTGTAGTAGACAGCAGAGCATGTCACTGTGACTAACTCATAACATGAGCTTTACCCTCAACATTAAACCTTTTCATTCAATACAAACATTAAACTGAAGCAAATTTCAATTCTTGCTTTTCTTCTCAACAGGAGGTTACGTTCAATCAGATTGTACAGAGTTCAGAAGTACTTCCTGTTTGCCCTGCATGGATGGATCCTTCATGAATAAACCTACTGGACTTAAACAGTGTTTTCCCTGCAGAGACTGTGATGCAGGTAGATTTCTGTTCATATTTCAGTCAGTTGTTTCCTCCATCTCTTTTTCCTTCCACAGTGAAATCAGATTTCCACTGGGTGGTCTGTACGAGCAGTTTTATTCTCCACTTAGTTTTTATTCTGTCATAAAACCTAAAGATCATCTTTAGTTTTTCTAACATCTAGTCAGACAAACACTTTGCTAGTGTCTCTCTAGTAGATGAAGCAGAATAGAAGTTTAGTGTCTGTATATGTAACCTGTATATGTGTTGACAGGTTCTGGTCTGAAGATAAAGACTTCATGCACAGCAACCTCAGATACACTTTGTGAACCACTGGAAGGATTCTACTGTATAGACTTCACAGAGAACCACTGTGTGGCAGCACAGAAACACAGCAGCTGTCAACCAGGACAATACATCAGGGAGAAAGGTTGGTTTTCTTGTGCTGACTTTAAGATGATACTGTAGCTCTGGTTTGACACTTTCAAACTATAACAAACTCTAAAAGTCACAGCTTAGAGCAGCTCAGTTGAGCATCCAGTCAACTGGTAGCTGTGGGTCACTTTCTCAAAGTCTCCATGGTAACAGTTGACCACACACACACACACCTGTCAAGGTAATAAGCTTGAATTGTTGCTGTGACATGAAGGAAAGATAAAGTGGGAGAACATGACTCCTGAAACTGATGTGATGTGATTGATTGGTGTTGTTGGAACTACAGAAACACTCAGGCCAACAGTCTTTGGCAGAGCACAGACACTGACTTACAGAGAGCAAACACATCAGACAACAGACAGGTTTGATTTGGGCCTGCTGTCATGTGACTCATGGAATTAGCTTTAATTAGCAACAGGTGATTTGACCTGCTGATAGTGAGGTTTAGCATTTTAACATGCAACAGCAACAGTTAGCACCAGCTAACAATGAAAAGCTGCCACCTGAATGTTTTGTTAACTCGTCTTTGAAGACAAGGAGAATGATTAGCTTTGCTAAAAGATTCAACTCATCTGCTCGTCTCTTCACAAAATACTACATTTGATCAGGTTTCAGTGTGAACACACATCAGACCTGTGTGTTCATGTATAAATATGTACATTGAACTCATGACTCATTTCTTAGACCTGTGGCTGATGGATCCATGTGGGCCCAGAACCAAAAGAGCTGCTCTGGCACAGTGGACAGTCCTCACCTTTTGGTTCATTAGTCTTTGTTCACCTGTCTCTTCACAACCTGTCTTCACACACACCTCCTCTTTTCTTGGGAGTGACTGAGGCTATTGAAACAGATGGAAGCAGCTCTGAAGTATTTGACTGTGTGCTCTGTAATCCATGTACTGTACCACAGTCTACCCATCTGCCCACACACCACTACACCACTGGTTCCAGAGCCTCGTGCTTCTTGAAGCTGATGGTCTGGTAGAGAAACAGGATTTAATGTTGCCCCCTGGTGGAATCCAGAAATAACTTCCCTGCATCACTGAGTGTAGAGTTGAACGGGCCATTTGTTGGTACAGTTCACATTTCAGCTGTCGGTGTCCCCTGCTCACTGATACCTGCCGTGCTGCAGCCCAAACACTGACATCAGACAGGACATGGTGCCACAGCTCCATGTCTGGTGAGGGAATTGTAGGTTAGAGTCACAGACAGCAGCTTCTTCATCCAGTCAGGAAAGTTGCTGTGACTGTGGCAACATGAAAATATCCACAGAGACAGATTGCTCTGTGAGATGAAGGTGAGGGAGCTGCTACACTTGCAGGAGCTTTGTGGACGACACTGGTTCAAGAGCAGACAGAAGCAGAGGAATCTTGTTTATTACTTTCCTGCTTTTCATGTCAATACAACCATTACCAGACAAAATGGATGTTAAACTGAGCAACAGATAAAGTTTACAAGTGTTAAAATGCAATGAATGGATCTGGTTGTTTTGATCCTTTCATAATATGAGATGTTTACTAGTAACTACTTTCACCATGGATATAATGTGTGTTTGTACAGGAACAGTCCTCAGAGACACTGTGTGCTCTGACTGCATTGGGGGGACATTTTCAGATGGGACATTTCCATCTTGTCAGCCACACACACAGTGAGTCAAACTTCACATCACACATGGACACACCTGTTTTCTTACAACTGCAGTGGATTTGTAGTGTCTTTACTTTGTCCTGTAAAATGTCCTTCTGTCATTCCAGATGTCAATCAGAAAACCTTCAGCTGATAAGAGCAGGAACTGCTTCAACTGATGCTGAATGTGGACCACACAGTTCATATGGGACAGTGATTCTAATCAGTGTAGTTGTTTTATTAATTTTTATAATTTCCTCTGTAGTTTACTTTGTCTGGAAGAAGAAAACACATGTAATAGGTGAGATCTGTGTGTAGTCAAAGAAAATGTTTTCATGGTTTAATGGATGATAAAACTTTCTGCTGAGTCATGATGTTGATTAAGATGTTTTTCATTGGTTTTGTTTTTATTTCAGGAAACAAAGGAAATGGAAGCAGACAGACAGAGGTATGTTACTCTCTCTCTTTGTATGTGTGTGTGTGTGTGTGTGTGTGTGTGTGTGTGTGTGTGTGTGTGTGTGTGTGTGTGTGTGTGTGTGTGTGTGGATGCACTGTGGTAGGTGACAATACTGTATTTATCTAAGTAATTCTATTATGTCATTTATTTATTAGCATTTGAACCAAAAGGAAACATCAGTGAACGTTGGAGTATGAACAGCAGCAGCAGGTGAGACAGCAGTGTTCTCTTCCTTGAAATCTTCATTGACTGAGGACTGTCTGACTGAGCTGACATCTTTACACATGTACCAGAGCTTTCTGCTTTAAGTAAACGTATTTCTGTCCTCAGCAGGAGACGACCTGGACATCAGCAGATAAACACTGTCTGTTCACTGCAGAGTTAATGTGCTGTAGAACCCAGTTAGAATCCAGTTGGGTGCTGGATCATTGTCTTTGCAGGGAACAGAAATAAAACAGCTGCTGTGAGACAAAGTGAAGTCGTCCTCTACAGAACTGCTGCTCTACAGTCTGGACCTTCACTGATGTTCTCTGGTGGACAGAGACAGCTCTCAACCTGGACTTTATCTGTCAGAAATAAGGACATACAGCTGGAGCTGAGGACTGTTGCTGGGTCAGCAACAATCAGGGCTCAAAACCTTTTTTCTCTGCTATTTTGCTTCAAAGAAGGAATTTAACTGTCACTGTCTTTGAGGGACTTTTTTGAATAACTGACTTTGTGCTTTATAATCATGTTGAGGACAGTGTGTGTGAAAGACAAAGCCTCCGTGTGTGTCTTTCTGGTACCTCACCTGGTCCACTCAGCTCCACCTCCTGATGACATCAGCCAGCACACCTGCTCCTCATCTTCCCATCAGCCCACAGTTTAAACCCTGGTTCTCCACTCAGTCCTCACTACATGGTTCAGTCCACCTTTGTGGTGAAACCTCAGGCCTCTCAGTGTCCAGAGCTCTGGTTGTTATGTCCTTGTGTTATCTGCTCTTCTAGTTCATGTCTCCTGTGGCCCAGGATCATACCATCCTGTCTGCCTGCTGCTTCCCTCCAGAGTCAGTGTTCTGCTCTTTGGCTCCAAAGAAAAACAGCAACGTTATTCTTCTTCTTAAATCCAAACAGTAGTTCTTCACAGTAACAGTTTCCCTCCTTAAACCAGCTACTTTTGTTTGTGTAGATTCTGTAACTATGACCACGACTTAATGCTCCTTTTGTGTAGATATTGTAGTTGCAGCCTTATTGACGTTAGTACTAGGAGATCTGAATTATAGCAAATTAATTTCTTAAATGTTTAGCATGCAGAGGGTGGTTAATTCTGCAGAGAGAGTCACCGGCTGCAGCCTCTCCACCATCAGCCACATTTACACCAGCAGGTGCATAAGAAAAGCATCCTGCATCACGATTCCAAGATGGCGCCGCGGATGGCTGCTGCGGTGTTTCGGTGCGCATTGTTTTGGATTGTTTTGTTTGTTTACCCTGTGTTTTGCTTTAACACCCGACTCACTTTTACCAGAGAAGAGCTCTTAAACATAAGAGAAACAACTCCAGTGGATTTATTTCCCACTTTTCTGGTGCAATCGGCAGGAATATTGGACATTCTGGTCAAAGGTGCCCTCACCTTTGCTCAGGTAGTGAAGCGCCGGAGGAGAGGTAAACGCGCCGGTGCGCGGCTCGTGCGCCTCCGCAGACGCGGGTCCCGCACTGCGCTCCCGGGAATATTTCTCTCAAACGTGCGCTCACTGTGCAATAAAATGGAAGAACTTCAGCTGCTAGTGAGTAAAAACAGAGACTTTTCGGCATCTTCGGTTTTGTGCTTCACGGAGACATGGTTGTGTGGACTGATACCGGACTCTGCGCTGCAGTTGGCAGGCTTCCAACTCTTCAGAGCGGATCGCGACACAGGACTATCCGGCAAAACTAAAGGTGGTGGAATCTGTTTTTATATCAACAGCGGCTGGTGCAACGATGTGACAGTGATCAAACGGTACTGTTCTCCTGACCTGGAAACTTTTTTCATCAACTGCAGACCGTTCTACTCGCCCCGTGAGTTTGCTTCATTCATTCTGGTCGGTGTTTACATACCACCGCAGGCCGACGTGCAGGAGGCCCAGCGCACGCTTGACAACCAGATTCTGTGCGTGGAGCGGACCAACACGGACTCCTTAGTTATTGTCCTCGGTGACTTTAACAAAGGTAACCTCAGCCACGAACTCCCCAAATACAGACAGTTTATCAAATGTCCCACCAGAGAGGAGAACACTCTGGATCACTGTTACACCACTGTCAGTAACGCTTATCATGCTGTCCCTTGCGCTGCACTGGGTCACTCTGACCACGCCATGGTCCACCTGATTCCTGCATACAGGCAGAAATTAAAGCTCGGTAAACCTGTTGTGAGGACGTCAAAGCAGTGGAGCAGTGAAGCTGTGGAGGATCTTCAGGCATGCTTAGACTGTACTGATTGGGATGTTTTCAGGACTGCTACCACCAGTCTGGATGAGTACACAGAGGCTGTGACATCATACATCAGCTTTTGTGAGGACTGCTGTATCCCAACATGCACCAGGGTGAGTTATAACAATGACAAACCCTGGTTCACAGCCAAACTCAGACAGCTGAGGTTGGAGAAGGAAAGGGCGTTCAGGAGTAGGGACAGAGACATGTTTAAAGAGGCGAAGTACAGGTTTAGCAAGGAGGTGAGAGAAGCTAAACGACTGTACTCTGAGAAGCTCCAACACCAGCTCTCAGCCAACGACTCTGCCTCTGTCTGGAAAGGGCTCAGGCAGATCACCAACTTCAAGCCTAAAGCCCCCCACTCTGCCAACGACTCACACCTCACCAACAGACTGAATGAGTTTTACTGCCGCTTTGAAAGACAATGGGACAGTCCTGACACCATCCCCCATGTCACCACCTACCAGCTCCAACCCAACAGCCCCTCCTCCCCCACCACAACTGCATCCCTCTCCATCCTGGAGAGAGATGTAAACAGACTCTTTAGGAGGCAGAACCCCCGCAAGGCAGCCGGTCCTGACTCCATCTCTCCATCCACCCTGAAGCACTGCGCCGATCAACTGTCTCCGGTGTTCACTAACATCTTCAACTCCTCACTGGAGACATGTCACGTGCCAGTCTGCTTCAAGACCTCCACCATCATCCCCATCCCCAAGAAACCAAGGATCACAGGACTTAATGACTACAGACCAGTCGCTCTGACCTCTGTAGTCATGAAGACTTTTGAGCGCCTCGTCCTGACCCACCTCAAGGCCATCACTGACCCACTCCTGGATCCCCTGCAGTTCGCCTACAGAGCCAACAGGTCTGTGGACGATGCAGTAAACCTGGCCCTCCATTTCGTCCTCCAGCACCTGGATTCTGCAGGAACCTACGCCAGGATCCTGTTTGTGGACTTCAGTTCCGCTTTCAACACCATCATTCCGGCTCTGCTGCAGGACAAGCTCTCCCAACTGAACGTGCCTGACTCCACCTGCAGGTGGATCACAGACTTCTTGTCAGACAGGAGGCAGCATGTGAAGCTGGGAAAGCACATTTCTGATTCCCGGACCATCAACACCGGTTCCCCTCAAGGCTGCATTCTTTCTCCTTTACTCTTCTCCCTGTACACCAACAGCTGTACCTCCAGTCACCAGTCTGTCAAACTGCTGAAGTTTGCAGACGACACCACCCTCATTGGTCTCATCTCTGAGGGGGATGAGTCTGCATACAGGTGGGAGAGTGACCAACTGGTGTCCTGGTGCTCCAAAAACAACCTGGAGCTGAACACAGCGAAGACAGTGGAGATGGTGGTAGATTTTAGGAAGAACCCAGTCCCTCCTGCCCCCATCCTCCTGAGTGACTCCTCAGTCAACAGGGTGGAGTCCTTCACCTTCCTGGGAACCCTCATCACCCAGGACCTCAAATGGGAGCTGAACATCAGCTCCCTCACCACCAGAGGATGTACTTCCTCCGGCAGCTGAAGAAGTTCAACCTGCCGAGGTCAATGATGGTGCACTTCTACACCTCCATCATCGAGTCCATCCTCACCTCCTCCATCACCATCTGGTACGCTGCTGCCACTGCCAAGGACAAAGGAAGGCTGCAGCGTATCATCCACTCTGCTGAGAAGGTGATTGGCTGCAATCTGCCATCTCTTCAGGACCCTGAGGCGTGCAGGTAAGATTGCAGCTGATCCCTCCCACCCTGGTCACAAACTCTTTGAGACACTTCCCTCCGGCAGGAGGCTGCGGTCCATCAAGACCAAAACCTCATGTCACAGGAACAGTTTCTTTCCCTCTGCCACCACCCTCATCAACACAGCTCCCCACCCCCTTCCCCCCCCAAACAGCACATACAGACTATGTTACATTAACATAATTCAGCTCTGTACTGTATGCGTTATATTAACGCTCCTATAAGGCATTATTACCTCTGCACTACATCCACTTTGCAACATTGCACATTATATTGTTATTATTTGTACAGACTTCCACTTAGTACTTCCTCTTTCTCTTATTTTAGTATTAAAACTTTCTTTTCTTGTTCAAACTTGCACCAACAACACCATGTCAAATTCCTTGTATGTGTAACATACCTGGCAATAAAGTTTTCTGATTCTGATTCTGATTCTGATTCTGAGAGATGCCACACACCCAGGACATGGCCTGTCTGTCCCCCTCCCATCAGGAAGAAGACTACGGAGCATCTGAGCTAAAACCACCAGACTCTGTAACAGTTTTTTTCCAGATGCTGTGAAGCTAATGAAGTGTACACTTCAGCTTTACTGCACTGTGAACACTGGACTGTAAACATGCACTTTACTGCTGCTGTGCAATTTATCCTTAAATAAGCTGCCACTGTTTTACTGTGTTGTTTTAACCTTATTGTTATTGCTTATTACCATTAGTGGCCAGTATTTATCAGTTTCTTTATTTTTTATTGGTAGTACTAATGCTGCTGTACTGACCCAGAGGACTGTATTTCACTGAGACATTAAAGGATGGAAATCAAAGGGAATATATCATGTTCATTGATCACCACAAGAGGGCAGTATATTACATTATGGCAAAAATCAGATCCTTCATGGGACAGATCACTTCTCTGACATGTACGAAGAGACGTCTCTTCCTCTTTTTTTTAGCTTTAACTGCTCGAGCTCTTCTTGCCTTGTTTGTCCTGACGGCCTGCGACTGCAGTTCACTTCATACAAAGAGTAGTAACAGAAACAAACTGACTAAAATCAATGTTTGGAGTGACCACACTTTAAATCAGCTCCAGTTCTCCTCAGGACTCTCACACACAGTTTTTCAGGTTCTGGGCAGGAAGGTTCTTCCAAGTATTGTGGAGAACTTACCACAGTTCTTTTGTGGCTTTAGTCTGTCTCAGTGTCTCTGTCTCTCACACAAGTGAGACATGGAAACTTGAAGCCTCCAGTGCTGACAATGATCTTTTCAGTGAAGTAGCAGACCTCTTGTGTTCACTACATTTTTTTTAGTGGGAAAACCATGTTAAACAGCAGTTATTATTCCAAGCAGAGTATTTCTGTTTGTCTTAAAAAAAAAAAACTCTGGAGGGATCTTTAATGTTTACACAGTGAAAATACAACAGTCAGCAGCCTGAGGTGTGATGGAGGTTGTTTTGCAATTCCATGTCACTGTGAAACGGGAACAGCAAAAACAGTCTGTAAGTTTCAGTTCTCATTTAATGTTGAAGTTTAGAGAACAAAGATCACACACAACAACTTGTGATTAGTGTCACTGATGTTATTTTGTTGATGTACTGTGATATTTGTGTGTGTGTTTCACTGGGGGAGTAGTTCAGCAGATTCTAGGATGTTTCTCATGTGTGGAGTCTGTTTCCTGGAGCCAGAATAAATATTATATCCATTCATCCAAATCAATGGAGACTGAGTGAGAGTGTTTTTATTCATTCATCAGCAGAGCTCTGTGTCTGTATCTCTGCTGCAGGGTAGAGCCTCAGATCTACACAGCTGCAACTACAATAACACACCTGACTGATGACTGTAGAGTTGCATTGTGGGTAATGTAGGCACCATGTGTTGTTATAGGAGTGTAATACTAACTCAGTGTTTTTCTCTCTGAAGTACAAAGAGTCACATGCTGCTCTGTGGGGGATTTTTCCAACATTTGCCTTCACTTTCAACTTCTTCTTTGTGTTTAATGAACTGAAAACAAACAAAGTTTCATGTTGAACTTTATTCACAAGAAAAAGCTTCAAACTGTCCAGTGAAATGTAGAAGTGTGTAATTACATATCAGTCACAGGTTCAGTGAGATGCCTGCATGTAGATTACATACATGTCATGTAAGTTATATTACACATGGTTACTTCAGAATCACAATCAGGAACATTGCTGCCGTCATCACCATTAATTGTAAACATCACTTTGGATGTGACTGAACCAAACTGTGAAGTTTGATGCTCAAGTTTTCATCAGAAAATTGTGTCAAAATGACTGAACATAAGAAAATGAATGAATGAAACACAATTTGATGATTTTTATAAGGATGGAGAAACCACCATGAAATATTATGACAGTTTACAGCAGAATTTACAGCCTCTAATTTTCAAACAGAACAGATGAATTATCTGAGCAGGTCTGAGAAGGTGTCCAGAAATGATATAAAAGAGTTTAAAAATTCATTTGTTTTACAGTTTGTGTTGTTTGGGTTTTTTTGCTGAGGATAGGCAACATGTGCATTAAGAAAATATCTTCATTATTACAGGCATTTCATGCAAGGTCACAGAACTCTGTGTGCGGGATAAGCAAATACATAATGCAAGATATGGAAGTTCACTAAGTCAACATCATGTCAACATAACTCTGATAAAACCTGAGTCTTTGCATATTCAGGGAAACAGTTTCTCTCCCTTTCATTGCTACAAAAAGTCAACAGAGATTATGAGTGTGTCCATGTGTCAGTGAGACAGAGTGAACAGAAAACTCTGAAATCAACATCAACAGTGTGTATATGACTGTATCCTTCAGTTAAGAAGCCTGGATATTTGTTGTGCATCAGACAGAACAGAGCTGGGATCCAGTTTGACTGTTCACTTACTGACTTCTATCACTTACAATATATTTACATATAAATATGTGTTGAAAACACATTTAAACTTGTCATCTGACACCTCACCCCCCACTGTTATAGTGAAAAGGCTGCAGCTGAAACACTTGGTGAGTCATGTGAAAAACACACACGTGCTGCAAACTGTCAGAATGCTGAGTCACCAATAACCATGGCTCCAAATTTATTTTCCCCTCCTGTTATAAACTGAACAGAGGAATTTAACTGTCACAGTCTAACATTACAGAAAGTTTTTTTAAATGAATAACTTTGTGCGTTATAATCATGTTGAACAGTATGTGTGTAAAACAGAGCACGGTCTGGTCGGCTCTGTAACACCACTTGTTAGAGACTCCTGTTCCCACCAATGAGGTCAACAAGGTCCAGGCCTCCATATTTTTTCTGAGGTTAAACTGTGGCCGTTCCATCATGATAACAGCTAGTTAGTTTCACTTGAGTGAATTAATGAGCTGCTAATATTAATTAAACCTTCAAAGAAAGTTGAAATTGCTTTTCTTTAAATTCAGTTCAGTGTAAAGGGTTAAATGTATGTTACAGACCAGTTAATGTAAAATACATGTCAGTGTCAATATCACCTACAGACAACAACACAAAATAATAAAACATGAGAGAGGTACGAGACAAGATGGTGAGTGAGAAAAAGAGAAAGAGAGGAGGTGATGGAGATGAGAGAGGAAGAGCAGGACAGGGCCAAGGACAGGATCAGCATTATGTCCCTGTGCTGTTCAACACAACCACAACCTGACTGAGCTGATCACCCCCACATGCCCCTGAACCCTCCTACAAAGATCAGGTTTTGGAGGTAAATGAGTCCTCGGGCTTCCTGTTTCTTTATGAGTCAGTTAAACACGTGAGCTTCTCAGTTTGAATCTATTGGCTCATGTCTCACACTCATTTCTTTCTTCCTTTGTGAAACTGATCTTCCTGCACAAACTGATCTGAATGTATTGAGCTGTTTTAGGGTTTTTATTATAGAGATCGATCGTTTTCAGTGACACATGTGGGTCAGAGACTGTGTTTCTTTATTTGTCACCTTTGGAGAAATCGACTTTTGCTGCTCAGAGTTCAGAGAAATCATGTGTCCGATTCTCGCTGAACTACTCTGAGCTCTGGGACTGGAAACTACGCAAAACAGAAAGTTACACCAGCGACGGTGAGAAAACTGAACTTATTTTTTTATTCGTTAAATCACATAATATTGTCCCACTAAGGTCAGTATGTTGTTACTGTACCTGTTTAATCTCTTGTTTCCACTTTATTGTTAAAGTAAATGAAAACGCAGAAAGTTTTATGTTTTGATCGGTTACACAAGATATTTACAGACTGTTTCCGGAAGCGCCGCAGCTTATATAGATTTAACAGACGTAAAATAGACGAGAAGACAGTTTGAGACAGAGTAGAAGACAGTCTGAGACAGCAGCAGTCTAACTGCTCTCTACCTGCAGAGTGAGCAGCTTCTAATGCAGCAATATTAATAAAGGATGGTTCCACTGAAATGAAAAGTGAGGCCTGTGATCAGAGAACAGAGACCTCGCCCTGATCCGCTGCTGTTGGACTAGAACGGATCTTTAGTTGTAGCTGTGCTGTCTGCTTGGTCTGTACTGGTTTGGATAATCATGTTTTTCAAAGTAAGAGAACGACTGGAACTCTGTAAAAACTGCTCTAACCTGTTGTTCAGTTGTGGAAACTTTCAGTTGAACTTTGGATCATTGAATTATCTTTGGATCAAATTGTGCTTCATCCTGCTTCACTCATCATGTTGATCAGTCTTGTAAAACCTCTGCTCTCATGAGATATCAGAGCACAGATAATCAGTGTGAGCTGTGCTGTGTGGACAGAGGCTACAGAATGAGTCAAGATCTCAGCCGTTTTACCAGCTACCAGGAAACAAGCTGAAGTTGGAATAATGTCAACTCTGATCAGAGCAGTGAGCTGTGAAATCTGAGTCCAGTCCAACTCCAGGTTCAATCATCCTGTGTCAACCAGGTTAACCTTAATCTGTCAGCCACAGTAACCAGGTTACCTGCTGGTTAGTGCAGTTTTTATCTGATGTCTTTTTGTCTCCAGGTCTTCTCCTCCTGTTTGGGATGTTACTCACCTCGTCCCAAATCTCAGTCATGGTGTCTTCATCTGATGAAAACTACCAACCTGCCATTTAAAATGACTTCTACAAGAAAACCTGTGACAGCTGCATCTCTGTTGGTAAAGTAGTTTATTACAGAAAATGACAGGAAGCTTGTATTTGTCAGGCAGTAATGTATAAAGCACATTGCTCCTCCTCTCCAACATTTCTCATTTCTGACTCTTTCTCTCTCTGTCACTCATATATAATCATTTCAGAGTCCAAAGAAAGAAAATGCAAATATCACCTGAGAACTTGAAGCTGCTTCTCTGTTTGTCAGAAGCTTCATCAGCTTCAACACCTGTGTGGGTGACAGGAAGTGGCAGTGGGAGTCTGTTTAAAAAATATAGGTGTTTGGAAAGTTTGTCATAAGTTATAATGGTCTCTCCAGTGGTGGGATGGAGGGGTTGTGAGCTGCTTTGCTAAATCACTGTGGTTGTTAAACCCTGTTTCAGTCCTGTGAGGCTCATGTGCTGTTAATGCTGAGCTGAGGTTCATGCAGCAGCAGAATCATCTGCATTAAAGCTTTGTCTTCTCAAACTACTCTGTGATGAGACAGTCATGTTTTCTCAATGTCCACATGCAGCTCAACATTCCTGCAGAGTTCAAGCAGTCTGCACTCTCACTAACATTTCTCTGCAGCTGTAAACATGTAGGAAGTAATAATAAGGAGACTTTATTTTGAAATCCATAGTGGAAATGATGCATTTAATATATTATAATATTAATAATATTAATATTAATAAAAGGATAGATTTAATTATTTATCTATGAAGCCAGACAAAACAGATCAGTTAGCCATACTTCAGGCATGTCTTAAAGACATAAAGGCCTGGATGACCTGTAACCGTCTTCTTCTGAATCCTTCTCCAAGTCCTGTGTTTGTTTCTCTTTGGTCTCTCTGTCTCTGTACCTTTCTGCAGGTGTCTCTGGCTCCCGAGCTGCATGTTCTCTGTCTGTGGTCCTGGCTCCACCCACCTGCTGCTGTTTATTGTCTACAATTATCCATTTCTAACTCATTACTATGCTTAATGTTCCACTCTGCTTCAGATACATTTTGGATTAATATTCTATGCCAACTGCAATGTAAATAATTACCAATAATGACAGCTTTTTGCTTTTCTCCTCCTCTCCTCCATTCCCAGCTGTCCTTTCTTCCTCCTTTTCCTCCTTTCACTCAGCCCGGCCATCAGCAGGAGGGTCACCCATATGAGCCAGGTTCTGCTCAAGGTTTCTTCCTGTTTTTTCTCGCCACTGTCGCCTTAAGTGCTTGCTCTGGGGTCAGGCTCTGGGTCTCTGTAAAGCGCTTTGAGACAATTTTGATTGTGGAAGGCGCTATATAAATAAAATTGAACTGAATTGAATTGGTGGACACACGTGTTAATTAGGGTTTGAACTGTTCATAAATATGAATGAAATGAATGATTTACATTCAAATATAGTAAATAAACATTTAACAGGTGATAGAAGCACATGAACAGATCCTTAGTAAGTCAGAGTTTAAATTGTTTATGATGAAGAACTCACAAGATATTTATGCATTGGCTTGTAACAGTGTTACAGTGAATTATGAAGCATTTATTTGCTGTTTGCACAGATGTGCATGTGCAGCAGGTTTAAAACAGTTTGTAAATCAATTTAAAACAACTGAAAACATAATTATCTATAATTCCAACATTGTTACCTGTGTTATACAGTAGAATAGGACTGGTCTTATACCAAGCACTTTGACACTTTTTCAAAATCCCCCAAAATACAAAAAGTGAAATTAGCTTCTTTAGCTCTGGTAGATTAAAGTGCTCAGAAGGATAATGAGTAAAATGTAAAAGCCCAATAAAACAAGAAGAGAAACTGGTTTTTGGTTTTATCTGATGGAAGCAGAAAGAAAAGGAGTTATTATCTGTAACTGATCAAATAGAAAAACTATTTTTTTTCCATTGTGTATTTTCATTTGTCTTCTGGAATCAACCTTTTCTTCTTCTTCTCCTGATCTTTCTCTTCTTCTTTGGTCCTAGCTGACCATCATCCTCTCCCCTCAGGAATCCTCTCTTCTCTCTCTCCTCCATCAGCGTCCTCCTCCACTCACCTTCCCTCCTCTTCTGGTAGTTGTTTTCCACCTCATGGTGGCTGTCAGTCATGTCTTTAATCTTGCCATTCTTTGTTTGAGTCATTCAGGACACTTCTTGATCATGTCAACATTTCAACCAGGCTTCACTGAGACTAAAAACTTTGTCTTATTCTTCACAGATACTTATGATCAAAGTCTTCAGTGGAAATACCCTGAAATGTAATCCAGCAGAGTATCAGATAGAGGATGAATGCTGTCCTATGTGTCTTCCTGGTAAGATCCTACTGAATGGTAAAGGGACATGTGACTGTGGTAGTTACATATGGAGTCTTTGTGATGCTGCCAGGTGTCAACCTGACTCAGCAGAATCCAGCACTTGTGTACAGAAGAGTGGCGTCAGTTTCTCTCCCATGGTTGGTGCCGTTTATGTTGACAAGTGAAATGTGTGGGTGAAGGACCTGCATCTGACTGAGTTTGACTCCAACAGTAAAAGAACAGGCTGGAAGTTTTTCCAACTTTGGCTCCACCTGCTTGTAGTAATAAGAATGACACTGTAGTAGACAGCAGAGCATGTCACTGTGACTAACTCATAACATGAGCTTTACCCTCAACATTAAACCTTTTCATTCAATACAAACATTAAACTGAAGGAAATTCAATTGTTGCTTTTCTTCTCAACAGGAAGTCGTGTTAAAACAGATTGTACAGAGTTCAGAAGTACTTCCTGTTTGCCCTGCATGGATGGATCCTTCATGAATAAACCTACTGGACTTAAACAGTGTTTTACATGCACCAGCTGTGATGCAGGTAGATTTCTGTTCATATTTTCTAATTATCAGTAGAAACTTATGTCTAAGACAAATCAGTTAGTAGGAATATTACTGCAAGTGTCAGAGCTGAGACGGGTGTTTGAGACAGTGTCTCTTTGAATATGCAGAAATTTTGTTTACTGCACATTAATGATTTTGCACCGATGGAGATTTGCAGAAACAAAGACATCTGAAATACTGTGAGAGCAGAGAAAACACTGTAGTGTCACAATAGACTTTTACATTAGTAAGTCAGTCTGTTTTTAGTTTTTTGCTGTTAAGATCAGCTGAGACTTTGTAGTTCTGTCCTCTGTAGTTTCCACAGTATTTTTATTTATTTAAATCAGAAACAATCCAGTTTTTTTTTATCAGTGGGACCTGCAGTAATGATAGAACTGACCTCTCCTTGCAGAGCTCAGCTGTTTTCCTTCCACAGTGAAATCAGATTTCCACTGGGTGGTCTGTACGAGCAGTTTTATTCTCCACTTCGTTTTTATTCTGTCATAAAACCTAAAGATCATCTTTAGTTTTTCTGACATCTAGTCAGACAAACACTTTGCTAGTGTCTCTCTAGTAGATGAAGCAGAATAGAAGTTTAGTGTCTGTATATGTAACCTGTATATGTGTTGACAGGTTCTGGTCTGAAGATAAAGACTTCATGCACAGCAACCTCAGATACACTTTGTGAACCACTGGAAGGATTCTACTGTATAGACTTCACAGAGAACCACTGTGTGGCAGCACAGAAACACAGCAGCTGTCAACCAGGACAATACATCAGGGAGAAAGGTTGGTTTTCTTGTGCTGACTTTAAGATGATACTGTAGCTCTGGTTTGACACTTTGAAACTATAACAAACTCTAAAAATCACAGCTTAGAGCAGCTCAGTTGAGCATCCAGTCAACTGGTAGCTGTGGGTCACTTTCTCAAAGTCTCCATGGTAACAGTTGACCACACACACACACACCTGTCAAGGTAATAAGCTTGAATTGTTGCTGTGACATGAAGGAAAGATAAAGTGGGAGAACATGACTCCTGAAACTGATGTGATGTGATTGATTGGTGTTGTTGGAACTACAGAAACACTCAGGCCAACAGTCTTTGGCAGAGCACAGACACTGACTTACAGAGAGCAAACACATCAGACAACAGACAGGTTGGATTTGGGCCTGCTGTCATGTGACTCATGGAATTAGCTTTAATTAGCAACAGGTGATTTGACCTGCTGATAGTGAGGTTTAGCATTTTAACATCCAACAGCAACAGTTAGCAACAGCTAACAATGAAAAGCTGCCACCTGAATGTTTTGTTAACGCAGGTCTGTATTAGCTTTGGAGTTGAACATATCTGTGTTTTCACACTTACACACTCTCATTTTCACTCATACGTGCAGTGAAGTGCTGCAGTGCAGAGCCAGCTGTGGTAAAACAGCAGCTCTGCAACACGAGCAGACTGAGGTGACAAAACACAGAGTAGTGCAGTAAGAAAAGAATTTTGATTGGCTCAAGAGGATTTTCCTGATTCAAGAGATGATGAATGATTAGCTTTACTAAAAGATTCGACCGATCTGCCCCTCTCTTCAGAAAATACATTTGATCAGTTTCCAGTATGATTACACATCAGACTTTTACTGTTTTCCAGGGTTTTTGTACATTTTCCTCAGACATTCACTCAGACTCCACCAGAAACTTGTATTGCATGAACTTCACATGTATTGCTGGACTTCCCTTAATCAATACTTACTGAAACACAGAGAATCATCTCTTTGGAACAATCTGCTTCCATCTCTACCATCAATATCTGTATTATCCTTATTCAGAAAACATCTGAAACAGATTCTCATTAGCACAGATTTATAACATCTTTGGTTATGAAGCTGCTGTGATTTCTCCTTTCCAGTCAATCTAAATCCCATCTTGCTGTGCACTTATGGGAGAAGAGCTGCACTGGAACATTTCATCATAGCTCACATAGTAAAGACTGAACAATCATTTTGGAAACTGAAACAAAGAAATGTTTTTCAATGGGATGATTTTTCAAGTGTTGGATTCAAACATCTCAGTAATCAAATGCTTTGTTAAATCTACTGAATGGAAATCAGACAGGTCTGATGAAATGTGATGAGTCATATAAGACTTTGATCCTTTCATAATATGAGATGTTCACTAGTAACTACTTTCACCATGGATATAATGTGTGTTTGTACAGGAACAGCCCTCAGAGACACTGTGTGCTCTGACTGCAGTGGGGGGACATTTTCAGATGGGACATTTCCATCTTGTCAGCCACACACACAGTGAGTCAAACTTCACATCACACATGGACACACCTGCTTTCTTACAACTGCAGTGGATTTGTAGTGTCTTTGCTTTGTCCTGTAAAATGTCCTTCTGTCATTCCAGATGTCAATCACAAAACCTTCAGCTGATAAGAGCAGGAACTGCTTCAACTGATGCTGAATGTGGACCACACAGTTCACATGGGACAGTGATTCTGATCAGTGTTGGAGTTGTGCTTTTTTTATTCATTTGCATAATTTCCTTTGTGGCCTGGAAGAAGAAAACTCGTCTAAGAGGTGAGATCTGTGTGTAGTCAAAGAAAATGTTATCATGATTTAATGGATGATAAAACTTTCTGCTGAGTCATGATGTTATTGATTAAGAAGTTTTTTGTTTTGTTTTTATTTCAGGAAACAAAGGAAATGGAAGCAGTCAGACAGAGGTATGTTTGTTACTCTTTGTTTGAAAATGTGTGTGTGTGCGTGTGTGTGTGGATGCACTGTGGTAGATGACAATACTGTTTATCTAATTCAATTATGTAATTTATTTATTAATATTTGGACCAAAAGAAAAACTCAGCTGGAGCAGAAACATCAGAGATGATTGTAGAGAGAACAGCATCAGCAGGTAAGACAGCAGTGTTGTCTTCCTTGAAATCTTCATTGACTGAGGACTGTCTGACTGAGCTGACATCTTTACACATGTACCAGAGCTTTCTGCTTTAAGTAAACGTATTTCTGTCCTCAGCAGGAGACGACCTGGACATCACATGATGAAACAGTCGATAATGTGCTGTTCACTGCAGAGTTAATGTTCTGTAGAATCCAGTTAGAATCCAGTTGGGTGCTGGATCATTGTCTTTGCAGGGAACAGAAATAAAACAGCTGCTGTGAGACAAAGTGAAGTCGTCCTCTACAGAGCTGCTGCTCTACAGTCCAGTGGACCTTCACTGATCTTCTCTGGTGGACAGAGACAGCTCTCAACCTGGACTTTATCTGTCAGAAATAAGGACAAACCGCTGGAGCTGAGGACAGTGTGCCCTTTACTCCAGCATGATGGGACGAATGGTTTCCATCAGCAGAGCAGTTGGGAATATTTTCTTCATCTCTTATTGTGTTTTGAAGCCTTTTTAGAAAACATGTCTTCAGTGTATTTACTTCCACTTGAGTTCAAATAGTGTTTGACTGTTTGTGAGCTGTGATATGAAATGTCAGCAGGCTCACTGACAGTAACAGAGTTGGATGAAAGCTGTAGCTGCCTGTTGATGTGAGTAAGGGTGTGTAAATAGTTTTGTATATAAAAGATTTTTGTCTTTACACAGAGTAAAGACAAACTGTGGGTGCAGAACCTCCACAGTGGAACATAAGTGTTGAGAAACAGCGTCAAATGAAACTATAAAGTCATCCCACAGTTGTTTGGGGTTTTTTTGTCATTGTCTAGTGTGAGTGATGGTGTTCACACCTCCCTCTGGATGTGATATGTTCATCTTTCCCATCAGTGTCTGCAGCAGCTGTGGGAGGGAGGACTCCTGTCTCCCTGTTGTGGTCTGGTTGAGTCAGAACCTTGATGAACTCATAGCCACATCCTGTCAGTTATACGCTGCAGGTTGCAGCCTTTCGTGCACATTAATGTCTGAAAATATGTCCCATAAAACAGAAGCTGGCACCAGAATCTAAATGACTTTCATAAGGAAACAAAAGAGCGAACAGGAAGTAAAGAGACAGCCCCTCCCTGCTGCTGGTGTATTAAAGAACTCTTTGTCTTTTCCATGTAGAAACAGAGCTTGAACCAGAGTCTGGTTCTGAACAGCCTGTTAGAAAAGTGATGGATTCAAAGCTCAGTGAAGTATCGTGTTAGCGTGATATCATGTTGTCGACGCTGCTCGTGTTCGGTAAGTACCACACAGATGCTAACCCGATTCTGAGCTGAAGCTAACGTTAGCTTAGCTTTATGTGCTATATGAAGTGCAGAGCAGTCCCTGGATGCTAACACTGTGTTTTCCTGTAGGATGTGTCTTTGCTGTACCAGCATTATGTTGCCGAGCAAAGGAGTACATCACAGGAGACGGACAGTGTTGCCCAATGTGTCTCGAAGGTATGAAACGGCAACAATAACAAATCAAACCGAAACTAGTCTCCATTTTGTCTCCACTCGGTTTAAGTCCCGATGCACACGGCAGAAAATGTCCTTTGGACTTTAACAGAAATCCCTTGAGGGAAAAACATTGTGAGACACAGACCATGAACCCACGCTGCTCTTTCATCATGTTTCCATGTCGTGTTTTCTCCAAACATGGCTGCATGTTTGAAACTCATTAAAATGCTTGGTGGAGGCTGAAGCTTTGAAAAGTGACGCAGTTTACTGCCTACACAGAACCTACACAGGAAAACTCCCAACTACAGCCTGTTGTTTGTTTCATGTTTACTGTAAACATAGCGGATGTTTACATTGTTCCAATGTTTACATTGTCCATCAGCTTTCATAACAAATTAATAAATAAAGTGAATCCTGTGGATCTTGTTATCAATAAGTCGTGTGCTGTCGGAATTATGAAACTCAGGTTTTACTGTAACTATTCACTGATCCTCCACCCGTGCACCTGTACAGTATACTGACATTTGGCAGCCACGCTGCATGTGACTCGTCTTCAGGAGAGATGTGGGGACTGGATGGAAGTCAGTATAAAATCTTAGCTCAACCTGGACTTGATGTATTTATTGAAGCACAGAGGACAACAAGCACTGTCTTTGTCTAACAATCAACTGACTCTCGTTGCCCGTAGTTAGTTAGTAAATAAATAAGGACTTGAAGCTACTTTAGTTCATAACACACATACACACACTGAAGCAGCTCACAGTCTAGTAATGGTTAAAATGATGAAACGCAGCTTTGACTGAAGTGCTGACTGCAAATAAACCACATGCAAACCATGTGTTCGGCTAACGCCCTGAAATGAATAACACATTCTGGTTTCAGTCTCCTACCTTGTTCTTCCATTTGAAGTTGCTGAAGCGAGTGTGAAGATGATCGAGCAAGTTATCCCGGAAGAATGTTCATCAGACATGGGCGGGGGGTCGTATCTTTCATTTTTGTTTACATTTTAGCTGTTAAAAAACAACAACAACAACAACAATGAATAGATTTGAGAAAATAATTGACAGATTGTTTTTAATGAAAATATTTGTTAGTTGCTGGTTAACAGCCAGTGAACAGGTTTTGATCTGATCCCTTGAAGATATCCACACAGTGAAGGACACCATGATCAGCTGAATAACCCTGTAGTCTCTCTTTGTGGTACAGGGCCATTGATCTTGAAGTGATATTGACATTACTGTTGTGTTGTCTCTCACAGGTACAGTTGTTCGAAGAGACTGTACAGAACAGTCAGGCACACAATGCATTCCCTGTGCAGATGGGACTTTCATGAACCATCCCAATGGCCTGAATAAGTGTTTCCCCTGCACCTCCTGTGTCCCAGGTACAGTCTGCTGGAAAATGGTTATTCAGATGAAGATATTCAATATATTAAAAGTACAGTCTGTATTTGAAAGGTAAACTGATTACTTTATATTTTAATAATAGTGATTATTATTTAAGATTAATAATAAAATGATGACGATGTTCCTGTTTTTTAGCTCTTGGTCTTTTTTCCAAGCAGAAGTGTACAGCAACAAGCGACACAGTTTGTGATGTTTTAAGTGGCTATTTCTGCAAAAGTTTGGCCGATGATACAGGATGTATCATGGCAGAGAAACATACGAAGTGTGCACCTGGTCAGAGGACAGAACAACCTGGTAAAGAAAATTCAAATCTCACTTCTCCAGCAGTGGAGCCACTGTTGGGCTGGATGTTGTTGAGTTTTGTATCTTTCTCTAAGGAACCAGCAGAGCTGATACAGTGTGTGAGGACTGTCAGCCAGGCTATTTCTCACAGGATGGTGTCAACTGCACAGCTTGGACAATGTAGGACATGTTTATTAAAGACTAAATATAAAAACATGCATCACACACTGACCAAGTGCGAACTTGATCAGAATAGTTTCAAGAAAAAAATATTACAAGAAGAAAATATTGAGGAAATAAAGTGGAGATATTTTGAGAATAAAGTTGAAAAAAACAAAAAGACCTCAGGTTGTGGGTTTCAACAATAAGCAGCTTGTTATCATAGATCTAAGGATCTTAAAACAAAACCAATTACACTGGAGAGGGTAAAACTGTGGAAATTATATGAAAGGCAGCCAGAATGGCCTTGTTGTTCTGATATTGAACGCTGCTCATTAAGTGAGCGTTAGCACTTTCTCATATCTTGGTAATGTAACATTGAGCGGTGACTTCGCCTGCAGACACAAACCAGACCTGTGTATCACTGATAAGAGAGTGCTGTCCAAACACACACACACATGTAGCTCTGAGCTAATGATAAAACACACACGTAGTCTGATCTACACAATCCAGTCAAACACGTGACATTTTGTGCTTGATAAATAGTAGGAAATTGGGGCAGCAGTGGTGCAGCAGGTAAAGAGTGTGGCTTTGGACTTTGGACCGGCCTGAGATCGGAGGGTCGCCGGTTTGTTCCCTCGACCAAGCACGATGGGATATGGGAGGTGAAGGAGGCCCCTCCCTCTGCGACCACGACTGTGGTGCCCTTGAGCAAGGCACCGATCCACCCCAGGTCCCTGGGCGCCGTAGTAGGCAGCCCTCTTCCCCAGCATCTCTATTGGTTTATGTACTTTGTGTGTGTGTTTTGTTGAATTGGTGTGGGTAAAATGCAGAGAGTAATTTGCCCTGGTTAAGAACATGAGGGACAATAAAAAAAAATAGAAATATCGTTCTTGTAATAATGTTACGTTCCTATAATAATAATGTACTCATATAAAAACACAACTTACTGTTGAAATCCTTTTGTATATAAAGTTTTTTTTCAACTTTATCTCAAAACACAATAAAACATTTTCCTCAAAATATTACACTTATTCTTGAAATCTTGAAATCATTATTTTCCTAACTTTTTTTTCTAAAAATATTTCAACTTTGTAAAATTTGACATTCCTACTTGTCAAATTTTCTCAGATATCAAATTTGAGAATCTCTGTTGTAAACATCTTTATGTATTTTTACATCTGTGTAATATTACTTTGAATTTTTCAGTCACAGTGAGTTTACATTGGAATTCCATAGCAATAATAACTGAAGCAGTCTTTACCTTCTGATCCAACAGTTGCTCCGAAAGCCAAGTTAAGGTCAAAGAAGGAGGCCCGAGCAGTGATGCTGTCTGTGGGAGTGCATCAAGACATCATTACTTTTTGTGTGCACCTCTTTTAGTGTTTGCGTCAGTAACACTTTTTTGGCTTGTAACCAGAGCTTTCTGCTTTTCTGGTGTTCCTCCCTAATTCATCTAATGTTTGCCACTGCATCACTCACTGACTCCATCAACCAAAGGTGCCTTACTGTTCATTCTAATATTTCCCTTTTTTGTGTGTTTCAGGCAGGTGCATAACAACATCTGAGTTACAGCCTCTCATTCTATTTATTATAAGTAGTTAATTAGGGCTGCACTGATCTAACGTTGTTCAGTTTACATACTTACACATTCCTGCAGCTCCTCCTCTACAGCGGTGAGAGAAAGTGAGTGAAACCTTTGGAATTACCTGCATTATGTATAAATTAATCTGTAAATAAGGTCAGATCTTCATCTAATTAATGAACCACATTAACACACAGATCATCGTCCTTACTGAATCCATCATTCACACTTTCACAGTGTGCGGTGGAAAAAGTATGTGAAACCCCTGACTAATGACATCAGTAAAAACTAACTGGAGTCAGGCTTTAGCAAACCTGGAGTCCAGCCAATGAATCCAGATCAGAGGTGTGTGTTAGAGCCACTTTGACTTCTAAAAGTCACTCAGACATTTTGAGTTTACTGTTCACAAGAAGCCTCTGCTGATGTGAACCAGGCCTCACAAAAACATCTCAGAGGATCAACAATTTAAGGTTTACAGAGTGATCTCAGAGAGTTTAGATATTCATCAGTCCACAGTCACAGTGTCTGTAAATGAAGATGATTCTGTTCTGTGGCTGCTCCCCCAGATAATGTGACTCCAGAGGTATAACACAGAGTCCTCAGTGAGATCTAACAGAGGCTCAGAGTGACAGTAACAGCTAAAGGTTTAAAGAAATCATTGGAGCTGGTTAACACCTCTGTTCATGAGTCTGTCAGACACAAACCAGGGTGCATGGTTCATGGAGCATGGAGTTCATGACCCCACAGAGGAAGCTGCTGCTGTCTAGATAAACATCACCCTGAAGGTGAAGGACGGTGGAGGGAACATCATGATTTGGGGCTTTGCTGCGTCTGGTTCTGGACAGCTCCACATCCTCAGGTTTATCCAGGTATCTGACAGGGCAGTGTAAGGGTGGCTGGACCAGGTTATTGGACCACTTATTAAATCCAAGGGTTCACTAACTTTTTCTTGTCTCTGAAACTACTTCACTGTTTCATAGCTCGTAAATAATATCAAGTTGTTTTGTTTATGTTGTCACGTGATTTCTGCTTTTATTTTGAAATCTTATCTCCTCTTGTTTCAGGTTGCTTGCCCTTCCTTCATGTTTCCCACCAGTCTGATTGTCTTCCCCACCCTGATTGTTTCCACCTGTTTCCCATTACCTTGTGTGTATATATTGTCTTCTGCATCTCCCTTTGTTCTGTGCCAGTTCCACTTGTCTCTCATTCAGTGAACTAGCTTCTTATCCCTCGTCATTGTAACTCAAGTCAGGTTCTGTATTATTTGTTGCTTTGTTTCTTGTTTGTTTTTTTGCTCCTCAGGTTGTTCAGTCTTTTGTGTTTGTGTTTTGTAATTTTGCTTTTGTGCCTTTTGTGCCTTTTTTGCCTCTTATTTGCTACTTGGTAAGAATAAAAATTATTACTTTTGATTTCATCTGTGGAGTCGAGCTTTTGGGTTCGAGTCCTTGCTCAGTTGTGACAAACTGGTGCATCTGTCCATCTTTTGTCTCTACTCTGAGTTTTATCCATTTTCTTGTACATAAAATGACATGTTTCAAAATTACTTTTTAAAAACTTTTAAATATTTTTACTATCCAGTTGTGTGTGGTAACAGTGAACAACATGACCATACTCCAGCGTAGGACCAGTGGAGTCAATGACTTATGCAGGAGTCTTACATGCTCTCACTTTCACATTAACTGTAAATGTGTAAAGATACAGACACAGTGAACAGACCTCGTAGAGGCTCTTTCTATTTTCTCAGGTACATTGAAGATTATTGGTCAGTACAGTGTATGAGATGAAACAATGTAAGAAGAAGCAGAGGAGGCACAAACAGCCCATTAGGAATATATATATATATATGTGTGTGTGTGTTGCCTGCTTAGTGAGTGAATTTCATGTGAAAGGTCTGTGACATGATTTTGTTTATTAGGCAGGGTCCTGTCATTTCACTTGGTAATGTCTTTCATGTGTCTCTGCATGACCTGTTCTCACACAGTGGTGAAACATCATGTAACTTGTATTCTTTCCTATATATGTTTGTCTATATTCTGTCTATACTAATGGATTATTTATATGTGTGATCATCTCAAAATCAGGTTTGTTTATGTTTGTATTTACATTATTTCTCATTTCCACTCCACAATATTCACTTACTTCCATGAATTAAATTTAACAAGGAACATAACAGGAATATTCCAGTAGCAGAGAGCAGGTCTAAAAGGTTCATTTATATGTGAAGCACAGACACTGTCACCTGTAAATGAGAATATTATGGGATATTACAGAAGAAAATACCAATAATCTCACTGTCTATAAATCCTTATGTAAACATTATGGACTTTTTGCTTTTGGTGCATGATCTGAAACATGCACGAGCACACTGTCAGTCCACAGGTCAGCCACCTGCTGCACTGAAAACTATTATAGTAAAGAAAAAAGAAGAAAATCACAACCTGTTTGGTTAGCATCCTCACTAAGCAAGGAATCATGAAATGAAGACGTGGAGAGGATTTCTGATCTGAAATAAAAAAAATAATACTTGACCTGTCAGGCAGCTTAGCTTTCCTCTTACTTCCTCAAATACTGATTGATACCAAACTAATCTATCAAAGATCAGGAGAAGCACAGTGGAAAGGAGGCCACAGCTTGTTTCAGGCACCAAAGACTTACTGGAACTGGAACTAAAGACGAATGAAGAGATTCTTATATTAGTACAAGGCCCTGCAGCCAGATGATGTCTTTTTTCACTCGGTTTAATTTTGTTCTCTTTTCCATGGGAACTTCCGTTTGCTGTTTTGGATGTTGCTCAGCTAATGAACTGCTAGTTTGATCTTTATCTTTAACTTTATCTTTAACTTCTACTGTACAGATGACTTTTCTTAGGAGTGGTGATAAAGCAGTGAGTAACACATGAGTCCTTGATGACTGGACAGAGAGACCAACAATTTAGTCTGATCTTGTTCCTCAATGACTCCTGCCTTAGAAAATGGGGCCTGTGAAGACTGGATCTGTTCACAGACACAGACACAGACTCCAGTACAAACACAGGCAAACTGACAAAGACACACTTGTCCTGACAGAACAAGACAAGATACACAAGGGCCAGGACTTTAAAATAAAACAGGAAATTCTAAACCAAACTTCAGTCTCCAAAAACAAGAGTAACTTGACTAAGGAAACACAACAGGAACTACTAACAGAACTAAAGAAACTAATCAAGAGTCCGGAAGTTCAAAGCATCCACAAACAAACCAAAGGACTTCAGAAAACAGCCCCCTAGGGCTGATCATGACAACACATCTGGTCCCTCAGATTCCTGTAAGGAGACACAGCCCAGCCAAGTCATTCCCCAAGAATTAGCAGCTGAGGAATCAGCTGGTTTTTGGGCGGCCTTACTGAGTGGACATTCCTCTTTGCAGAGTCCCTTTCTTTTTTTATACGAATGACACACTTAAGCTGGATCAGACCTTTCTTTTTGTCCCTGGGACCTATCTCACACCAACAGGAGTGAGCTCATGGACATAAAAACCTTCAAACCTATTCAGCCTAAACCTGAAATCCTCCCTCTGACCAAACACTGAGCCACTAGCACGTGTTAAAACATATTCATCAGCTATGACTGCAGCTGCAGATGCTGCCTTCACCATTTCCTCATTGATATAAGTAGAATGGTGAACAGGCAATGAGCTCTTGAACTGTTCTGACACAAATTCATCACACAAATCCTCATTGTCATCTATAGTGCAAGCAGAGCACCAACGTGTGAAATGAGTAAGACACAGGTGCGTTTGTACCTTTATACACCTACAGCTGGGGTGTATAAGGGTGTTGGGGACGAACAACAGCCTCAGCCCATACTTTGGGATTCACCTGAGCCAAATGCTATTAATCACATGAACAACACACAAAAACAACAAATGGCACTAAAAGAAAGAAAGAAAGTCAGCAGTCTGCACTTATCTCTCCTTGAGAGATTGTTGTTTTGGGCGTTGCTCAGCTCTGAAGTTAATGAACTGCGACTCTGAACTTTAACTTCTGCTGTGCAGCTGACAGGTTTCCTGTAAGGAGTTAAGACAGAGCTGGACACAACATTCTTTTATTCTTAATGCAAAACATAATGCAGATGCTATGAGTTAGACATGATTCGATCTGTTCGTACTCACTGTTTCAGCCATAGTTTCCTGTAAGGAAACGTGTCTCAGCCATTTCCTTCCCAGAGATAATGTCTCTTGAATCTCTAAAATCTCTTCAATTAGCAGTTGAGGATGAAGATGATGAAGATCGATGCAATCTCTTCATCCACCAGCTCAGAAAAGAGATGGAACTGATGCAAGGTCATCTACAGAGGAGCGAGGCCTGTGACACATAAAGGAGATCTTCCTCCTGCTGCTACAGCGACATGACAGATACCCAGCTACACTCATCCCCACAGCCACTGTTCTTATTAAATACACACGTT
Source organism: Toxotes jaculatrix (assembly GCF_017976425.1). Taxonomy (NCBI): domain Eukaryota; kingdom Metazoa; phylum Chordata; class Actinopteri; family Toxotidae; genus Toxotes; species Toxotes jaculatrix. Next base: position 5,278,839 of record NC_054395.1, on the reverse strand, counting down.
ATATGCAACTTAACACAATAGACATGGAAACTGTCCCAGTCCCCACCGGTTTAACTCAAACTACACCTATGAATGAAAGAGCATGTCCTCTTCTTCTTCTGTTTTGTCTTTAAATGGTTCACTACTGCCACCAACTGGAGGGACGACCATCCTGGATACTGGTTTGCACAGACTCCCAAGCAGGCGAGGGCAGTCCCTCAATGGGCTGAGAGGAGTCACTGAATCAGGGAGGACTAATGGAAATAGGAGGAATGATCACATTAAGTGTAATTCAGATATTTTCAGTCATAGTACTGACATGTGGACTGTACAGGATTCACAGTAAGAACTGATTGTTGATTATTATTGCCAGTGGATCCTCCTGAAGCTCTTTACCTCTGTTATGAAGTCATTATAACTAAGCCTGCTGCTTCTTCTGGTAGCAAAGCAAGCTGCTGAAATACTGAAAATCACTGCTGGACTCACCATCATTACTTAATAATAAGACTTCATGTTACAACAGCTCATGTATATAAGTCCTAAAGACATCTGAAAATTAAAAGTAGACATTCTAAGTTGAATCAGCTAAACATACATGTTTACATTAAGTTAACAGGAAGAAATCAGCTGATTCCACGAAACCCCTGCTCAGTGTTTTACAGTTTATACTGACATTTAAAATCAGTGATCACAGGCAGCAGCTGAAGGTTTCCTACTGCTGCTGCATCTCATGACACAACCATGCTATTAATACTGCTGCTATTATTGGTAGTGCTGCCACTTATTCATGAATTAATTATTGCATGTAAAACACTTTGTGTTGGTTTATAAGTTCTTTATAACAGAAGGAAATGTCTCTGAGAGGGTCTCACCCTCCCTGACCCTGTGACAATGTTCCATCCAAATACGTTTCCTCTTGTTCATTCAAACATGTCCTGATTTAAAGACAACACGCTTTTCTTTCCAGCTGTTCAGATTTTGCTGTATTTAGCCAAATCATTTTTAGATTAATTGGAATATTTTTCATGTCTTATAAAGTCTTTAAATGGAACATTTCCCTCAGACCCTCTAACAGCTCTTTCCTTCTTCTACAAAGTCATGATAACAGAAAAAAAAGAATTTCAGTCAAATCAAATTAGTTCTTGTAGACACTTTAAATGCTGCAGCTAAAATGATTGTAGTACTCCTGCATTAAATGCTGCAGATGCCACTACTACAACTACTCTGATAGTTTTTATAACTATGAAAGACCCATCTCAGATTATTTTTAAGGATGCTTAATACTTTTTGTATAATAACACAATATGTTTTGTCTTTTTTAAACAGTTTTAGTTTTAGTTAGTGCAATATGTGATTCTAGTGCTGCTACTAATTCCATAAATACTGCTCCTATTAGTAGTAGTACTATTTATTAACGGATTCAGTGTTGTATCTGGTTTGAGATAATGTGGTGATAATGGTTGTGTCAGGCTTTTGTCAAATGAAATTAGCTTAAAGTGCAACTACTGCTCCATCTTTGAGCTGCTGCTACTGTTAAAATTCAAAACTCTTTTTTTCTTTTTTGATACTTAGTGCTACTGTTTCTTATGCAAAGCTGCTACAAATAACGCTACTACTGCTGCTCAGTGCTATAACATCTTTGTGTTATGTTCGCCTGTGCTGAACACTTATATAAATATAGCAGGTTTTTAAAAGTGTCACATCTTCTCTGGGCCAAACCCTCTGACAGTGTGTTCAGTCCAGATTTAAGCTTCCTGCTGACAAATCACTGAAAGTGTGTTACACTAGTTTCACCCTCAAGAGCTCAGGAGATATGAACATGTTGCTTGAACATCACTACAATATGTCAAAGCTGTGAGATTCTTCAATTATCATCATCAGACCACTTTAAAAGTGTGCACTCCTGACATCTAGTGGTTGGAGTCAGTGCAACATGCTGTCGCATACGCCTTTTAATAAATCGTTTAACTGACTCATCAGTTAATGTGTTGACATTATTCATTAGAAAAAACCCATTTAGAGGAAAATGGGAAATTTATCAAAGTAGAAAATATTTTCTGTCATTATACTGACGTCTGAGGCGTAAGAACAAACCTGCTGCAGAGGAATATTGTCAGAGGAACCTACTCAGGCCTGTGTGTGTGTGTGTGTGTGTGTGTGTGGCTGGTCCACTCATGGAGCTCTGCACATGTTTCCTGCAGGAGGGTCACATGTCTGGGTTTTACAGAGAGTCAGTCAGAAACACCATGACCATCTCCAGCATTGCATTAAAAGCAGAGGGTGGGAGACCACCAGGCTGGGACCTGTGGGGGACGGGCCAGAGGGGCTAGGACATGGCATCATCATGAATGTCATCCACAGGCTCCTGGAGGACTCTGGACCCTGGATCTCCTGCTGTCTTTTTCCTGCTGTTCTTTGCTGAACCTTTTAGAGAGACAGAGAGTGGAGGAGAGGGAAGGTCAGACAGCTACACCCTTTAGACTGGTGCAGTAGAGTGGAGACACGTGAAAACCAGCACTCAAGTACACATCTGGAGAACTCACCTGCAGCTGGACACCTTCTAGACTGGCCTGTGGGGCAGAGGTGGAGGACCGGGGGCTGGGGCTCCGATCAGCACTCTCTCAGAGTCTTCTCTGCAGAGGCTCCTCAAAGACTCTGGATCTGCTCTCAGTGACACTCAGTGCCAATACCTTGCCTTGTTTATCCTGACGACCTGCGACTGCAGTTCACTTCATACAAAGAGTAGTAACAGAAACAAACTGACTAAAATCAATGTTTGGAGTGACCACACTTTAAATCAGCTCCAGTTCTCCTCAGGACTCTCACACACAGTTTTTCAGGTTCTGGGCAGGAAGGTTCTTCCAAGTATTGTGGAGAACTTTAGTCTGTCTCAGTGTCTCTGTCTCTTCATGTGATCCCAGACAGATCAGGTCTCTGAGGGGGCCAGACCATCTGTCTCAGGACTCCTTGATCTTGTCTCTGAAGACAGTTCCTCATGACTCTGGCTGTGTGTATGTGTTCCTTGTTATGCTGCTGAAAGAATTATGGAGCAATCAGACGCCTCCATGATGATACTGCATGATGGATGAGAATCTGTCTAACCATCATGAAATTACTTTGAATGAGGAACATATCGATTAAATTAAGCAAGAATCATCCACCACCTCACGTCTGTTTCACAAAATAATACAACCTTAAACAGTTTACAGCAGAATTTACAGCCTCTAATTTTCAAACAGAACAGATAAATTATCTGAGCAGGTCTGAAGAAGGCGTCCAGAAATTATATAAAAGAGTTTAAAAATTCATTTGTTTTACATTTTGTGTTGTTTGAGTTTTTGTTGAGGATAGGCAACATGTGTATTAAGAAAATATCTTCATTATTACAGGCATTTCATGCAAGGTCACAGAGCTCTGTGTGCAAGATAAGCAAATACATAATGCAACATAAAAGTTCACTGAGTCAACATCATGTCAGCATATGTCTGATAAAAACCAGAGTCTTTGCACATTCAGGGAAACAGTTTCTCTCCCTTTCATTGCTACAAAAAGTCGACAGAGATTATGAGTGTGTCCATGTGTGAAAGTGCTAAAATCAACATCAACATCAACAGTGTGTATATGACTGTATCCTTCAGTTAAGAAGCCTGGACATTTGTTGTGCATCAGACAGAACAGAGCTGGGATCCAGTTTGACTGTCATCTGACAGCCCACCCCCCACTGTTATAGTGAAAAGGCTGCAGCTGAAACACTTGGTCAGTCAGATGTGAAAAACACACACGTGCTGCAAACTGTCAAATTGCTGAGTCACCAATAACCATGGCTCCAAATGTATTTTCCCCTCCTGTTATAAACTGAACGGAGGAATTTAACTGTTACAATCTAATGTGAAAGAAATTTTTTTAAATGAATGACTTTGTGCTTTATAATCATGTTGAACACAGTATGTGTGTAAAACAGAGCACGGCCTGGTCGGCTCTGTAACACCACTTGTTAGAGACTCCTGCTCCCACCAATGAGATCAACAAGGTCCAGGCCTCCATATTTTTCTGAGGTTAAACTGTGGCCGTTCCATCATGATACCAGATAGTTAACTTCACTTAAGTGAATCAACTAGCTGCTAATACTAATTAGACCTTCAAAGAAAGTTGAAATGCTTTTCTTTAAATTCAGTTCAGTGTAAAGGGTTAAATGCATGTTACAGACCAGTTAATGTAAAATACATGTAAGTGTCAATATCACCTACAGACAACAATACAAAATAATAAACCATGAGAGAGGTACGAGACAAGATGGTGAGTGAGAAAAAGAGAAAGAGAGGAGGTGATGGAGATGAGAGAGGAAGAGCAGGACAGGGCCAAGGACAGGATCAGCATTATGTCCCTGTGCTGTTCAACACAACCACAACCTGACTGAGCTGATCACCCCCACATGCCCCTGAACCCTCCTACAAAGATCAGGTTTTGGAGGTAAATGAGTCCTCGGGCTTCCTGTTTCTTTATGAGTCAGTTAAACACGTGAGCTTCTCAGTGTGAATCTATTGGCTCTCGTCTCACACTCATTTCTTTCTTCCTTTGAGAAACTGATCTTCCTGCACAAACTGATCTGAATGTATTGAGCTGTTTTAGGGTTTTTATTATAGAGATCGATAGTTTTCAGTGACACATGTGGGTCAGAGACTGTGTTTCTTTATTTGTCACCTTCGGAGAAATCGACCTTCGCTGCTCAGAGTTCGGAGCTTCATATGTCCGATTCTCGCTGAACTACTCTGAGCTCTGGGACTGGAAACTACGCAAAACAGAAAGTTACACCAGCGACGGTGAGAAAACTGAACTTATGTGTTATTCGTTAAATCACATAATATTGTCCCACTAAGGTCAGTATGTTGTTACTGTACCTGTTTAATCTCTTGTTTCCACTTTATTGTTAAAGTAAATGAAAACGCAGAAAGTTTTATTGTTTGATCGGTTACACAAGATATTTACAGACTGTTTCCGGAAGCGCCGCAGCTTATATAGATTTAACAGACGTAAAATAGACGAGAAGACAGTTTGAGACAGAGTAGAAGACAGCCTGAGACAGCAGCAGTCTAACTGCTCTCTACCTGCAGAGTGAGCAGCTTCTAATGCAGCAATAATAATAAAGGATGGTTCCACTGAAATGAAAAGTGAGGCCTGTGATCAGAGAACAGAGACCTCGCCCTGATCCTCTGCTGTTGGACTAGAACGGATCTTTAGTTGTAGCTGTGCTGTCTGCTTGGTCTGTACTGGTTTGGTTAATCATGTTTTTCAAAGTAAGAGAACGACTGGAACTCTGTAAAAACTGCTCTAACCTGTTGTTCAGTTGTGGAAAGTTTCACTTTCAGTTGAACTTTGGATCATTGAATTATTTTTGGATCAAATTGTGCTTCATCCTGCTTCACTCATCATGTTGATCAGTCTTGTAAAACCTCTGCTCTCATGAGATATCAGAGCACAGATAATCAGTGTGAGCTGTGCTGTGTGGACAGAGGCTACAGAATGAGTCAAGATCTCAGCTGTTTTACCAGCTACCAGGAAACAAGCTGAAGTTGGAATAATGTCAACTCTGATCAGAGCAGTGAGCTGTGAAATCTGAGTCCAGTCCAACTCCAGGTTCAATCATCCTGTGTCAACCAGGTTAACCTTAATCTGTCAGCCACAGTAACCAGGTTACCTGCTGGTTAGTGCAGTTTTTATCTGATGTCTTTTTGTCTCCAGGTCTTCTCCTCCTGTTTGGGATGTTACTCACCTCGTCCCAAATCTCAGTCATGGTGTCTTCATCTGATGAAAACTACCAACCTGCCATTTAAAATGACTTCTACAAGAAAACCTGTGACAGCTGCATCTCTGTTGGTAAAGTAGTTTATTACAGAAAATGACAGGAAGCTTGTATTTGTCAGGCAGTAATGTATAAAGCACATTGCTCCTCCTCTCCAACATTTCTGATTTCTGACTCTTTCTCTCTCTGTCACTCATATACAATCATTTCAGAGTCCTGCTCAGCTCCTGCGTGTTTCACTCATCCTCTGTTAATCAGTGTGAACTTTAATGACCTGACCTGCAGAGTAGCACAGTTCCAGCAAACACTACTGTCCACATACAAGCGGTTCAGTTTGTCATTTACGGAGTGAAAGTTTAAAACAAAGAAAAAAAGATTTTTATAAAATTATTAAATTAAAAACTTTTTTTTTTTCCATTGTGTATTTTCATTTGTCTTCTGGAATCAACCTTTCTTCTTCTTCTACTGATCTTTCTCCTCTTCTTTGGTCCTAGCTGACCATCATCCTCTCCCCTCAGAAATCCTCTCTTCTCTCTCTCCTCCATCAGCGTCCTCCTCCACTCACCTTCCCTCCACCTCATGGTGGCTGTCAGTCATGTCTTTCATCTTGCCATTCTTTGTTTGAGTCCTTCAGGACACTTCTTGATCATGTCAACATTTCAACCAGGCTTCACTGAGACTAAAACTTTGTCTTATTCTTCACAGATACTTATGATCAAAGTCTTCAGTGGAAATACCCTGACATGTCGTCCAAGAGATTATCAGATAGAGGACAGATGCTGTCCTATGTGTCCTCCTGGTAAGATCCCACTGAATGGTAAAGGGACATGTGACTGTGGTAGTTACATATAGAGTCATTGTGATGCTGCCAGGTGTCAACCTGACTCAGCAGAATCCAGCACCTGTGTGCAGAAGAGTGGCGTCAGTTTCTCTCCCATGGTTGGTGCCGTTTATGTTGACAAGTGAAATGTGTGGGTGAAGGACCTGCATCTGACTGAGTTTGACTCCAACAGTAAAAGAACAGGCTGGAAGTTTTTCCAACTTTGGCTCCACCTGCTTGTAGTAATAAGAATGACACTGTAGTAGACAGCAGAGCATGTCACTGTGACTAACTCATAACATGAGCTTTACCCTCAACATTAAACCTTTTCATTCAATACAAGCATTAAACTGAAGCAAATTCAATTGTTGCTTTTCTTCTCAACAGGAGGTCACGTTCAAACAGATTGTACAGAGTTCAGAAGTACTTCCTGTTTGCCCTGCATGGATGGATCCTTCATGAATGAATCTACTGAACGTACTCAATGTTTTCCCTGCACCAACTGTGATGCAGGTAGATTTCTGTTCATGTTTCAGTCAGTTGTTCCCTCCATCTCTTTTTCCTTCCACAGTGAAATCAGATTTCCACTGGGTGGTCTGTACGAGCTGTTTTATTCTCCACTTAGTTTTTATTCTGTCATAAAACCTAAAGATCATCTTTAGTTTTTCTGACATCTAGTCAGACAAACACTTTGCTAGTGTCTCTCTAGTAGATGAAGCAGAATAGAAGTTTAGTGTCTGTATATGTAACCTGTATATGTGTTGACAGGTTCTGGTCTGAAGATAAAGACTTCATGCACAGCAACCTCAGATACACTTTGTGAACCACTGGAAGGATTCTACTGTATAGACTTCACAGAGAACCACTGTGTGGCAGCACAGAAACACAGCAGCTGTCAACCAGGACAATACATCAGGGAGAAAGGTTGGTTTTCTTGTGCTGACTTTAAGATGATACTGTAGCTCTGGTTTGACACTTTGAAACTATAACAAACTGTAAAAGTCACAGCTTAGAGCAGCTCAGTTGAGCATCCAGTCAACTGGTAGCTGTCAGTGATGGAGCTTTTGGATGATCAACTGACTGAACTGAGTCAAACCACTGAAGCTGATTAGTTACAATGTTCAGTGCATGGAACAGACAACAGACAGCTTTGATTTCGGCCTGCTGTCATGTGACTCATGGAATTAACTTTAATTAGAAACAGGTGATGTGATGGCATTGAGAAAAGTTGCTGCGTCTATAGTAGTGCTGCACGATTAATCTAATCGCAATCGCGATGTCACGCTGTGCGATTACGTAACCGCATAAAAGACTGCGATTTGCGATTTAATGTAAACCAATGTGGAGTAATTGACGGCACATCCACACGCAGCCGCAGGTATGGTCACGTGACTACCCGGCTTTTAGCAAACAGCAGTAACGCGGGACGCTGAGGAGGAACATGAGGGACAAGCAGAGTTGGTGGCGAAAAAAAATGCTACTTCTGTTGTATGGCGATACTTTGGATTCAGGTATGACGACCCTGAACAGCAAGACATGCAGTGTAAAACCTGCAAAGCTGAAGTCGCTACGTCCCGAGGTAATACGACCAATCTCTATCAACATTTCAGACAACTAGGCCTGTCGCGATAAGCAATAGATCAATTAATTGAACGATAAATTAAAATTAGCTCAATAATTTTGCCAGCTGCAATAATTTCTTGTTTCTTGCTTGCTTTCGTCGTATGTCTCTCTCTCTACCAAAGAGTAGACAAAACCGGTGCATCGCTCTCGACTGACCCCTCTCGTTTCCTTAGCATAGTGACGAATGAACTCTCGCGTCAGTTGCTTGCCAGCCGCATCGTAGTCGTGTTTCAGAGTGCAGCATGAGAGCCTCGTGAGGAGCTGCAAGCCATAGGGAGGATGGAATTGGTTTCAAACCCGAATGCTACGTCTGCAGTGTGGGAGCACTTTGGGTTTAAGCCAAATGACCGTGGTGAACCACTGAATTGTGCCAGCCGGTATGTCGCATCTGCTATAAAACAGTAGTAACTAAAAGCGGAAACACAACAAACTTGCATCTGCACCTTAAACATAATCATCCGGTGCAGTTTTCCCAGCTGGGGAAAAAAACTACGGCAGGTGAGCCGTCTCCGTCTTCCCGACAGTCCACAATCACTGGGGCATTTAATCGACACACAAAATACAAACAAGGGAGTGCAAAATGGTGCGCACTCACAGTGTCGTGCGCTTAATTGCTAAAGAGATGCTGCCCTTCAACATCGTTGAAAAGCCGGCATTTCGAAAAATGCTACGAACATTTGACAGCCAGTACGAATTGCCTGGGAGAACATACGTGTCACATACGGCAATTCCACAACTGTACAACAACATGAAAGACGACATACATACATTTTATTTATTGTTTTTGTTTATTTATTTTGGATATTTAAAATTTCTTCCAATGGTTAAATATTACAGTAGTAAATGTTCTTTAGAAATAAAAATTTACTCATCTTTAAAAGAGTGTACATGCCATTATCATTATATTAGTTGAAAATGGTCTCAAAAAGGCAATATTATTGTTTATTGCAATAATTCCTGGGACAATTTATCGTCCAGCAAAATTTGTTATCGTGACAGGCCTACAGACAACACAGAGAAAAATACGTGTGCCTGCAAATAAAAGCCCAACCAAGTAACGTGAAAGATAAAACTGAAAACCGCCTGAAAGAACCATAACGAACAATCACGGATACATCTTCAGGTTTTGTATTTTTTTTTGTGTCATGGGTATGTTTTGGGTTGAGAAATACACAAACTATCATTATTCTGTGTTGTCCTTGATATTCAAGCAAGTGGACTCATTTATTTATAATATCGTAATCGCAATCGCAAATCGCAATATTGTCCACAATAATCGCAATCGCACGTTTTCATCAAATCGTGCAGCACTAGTCTATAGCAACATGAAAATATCCATAGAGACAGATTGCTCTGTGTGATGAAGGTGAGGGAGCTGCTACACTTTCAGGAGCTTTGTGGACGACACTGGTTCAAGAGGAGACAGAAGCAGAGGAATCTTGTTCTTTACTTTCCTGCTTTTCATGTCAATACAGTCATTACCAGACAAAATGGATGTTAAACTGAGCAACAGATAAAGTTTACAAGTGTTAAAATGCAATGAATGGATCTGGTTGTTTTGATCCTTTCATAATATGAGATGTTCACTAGTAACTACTTTCACCATGGATATAATGTGTGTTTGTACAGGAACAGTCCTCAGAGACACTGTGTGCTCTGACTGCAGTGGGGGGACATTTTCAGATGGGACATTTCCATCTTGTCAGCCACACACACAGTGAGTCCAACTTCACATCACACATGGACACACCTGCTTTCTTACAACTGCAGTGGATTTGTAGTGTCTTTACTTTGTCCTGTAAAATGTCCTTCTGTCATTCCAGATGTCAATCACAAAACCTTCAGCTGATAAGAGCAGGAACTGCTTCAACTGATGCTGAATGTGGACCACACAGTTCACATGGGACAGTGATTCTGATCAGTGTTGGAGTTTTGCTTTTTATATTATTTTTTATAATTTCCTCTTTAGTTTGTTTTTTTTTTCTTGATGAAGGGAATGTGAACAGGAGGTGAGATCTGTGTGTAGTCAAAGAAAATGTTATCATGGTTTAATGGATGATAAAACTTTCTGCTGAGTCATGATGTTGATTAAGATGTTTTTCATTGGTTTTGTTTTTATTTCAGGAAACAAGGGAAATGGAAGCAGACAGACAGAGGTATGTTATTTACTCTCTGTTTGAGAGTGTGTGTGTGTGTGTGGATGCACTGTGGTAGATGACAATACTGTGTTTATCTAATTCAATTATGTCATTTATTTATTAATATTTGAACCAAAAGAGAAACTCTGACATCTGAAAGCTGACATCTTTACAAATGTACCAGAGCTTTCTGCTCTAAGTAAACGTATTTCTGTCCTCAGCAGGAGACGACCTGGACATCACATGATCAATCATCGTCATAAACACTGTCTATAATGTGCTGTTCACTGCAGAGTTAATGTGCTGTACAATCCAGTTAGAATCCAGTTGGGTGCTGGATCATTGTCTTTGCAGGGAACAGAAATAAAACAGCTGCTGTGAGACAAAGTGAAGTCGTCCTCTACAGAACTGCTGCTCTACAGTCTGGACCTTCACTGATCTTCTCTGGTGGACAGAGACAGCTCTCAACCTGGACTTTATCTGTCAGAAATAAGGACAAACAGCTGGAGCTGAGGACAGTGTGTCCTTTACTGCATCATGATGGGACAAATGGTTTCCATCAGCAGAGCAGTTGGGAATATTTTCTTCATCTCTTATTGTGTTTTGTAGAAAACATGTCTTCACAGTGTATTTACTTCCACTTGAGTTCAAATAGTGTTTGACTGTTTGTGAGCTGTGATATGAAATGTCAGCAGGCTCTCTGACAGTAACAGAGTTGGATGAAAGCTGTAGCTGCCTATTGATGTGTGAGTGAAGGGTGTGTAAATAGTTTTGTATATGAAAGATTTTTGTCTTTACACAGAGTAAAGACAAACTGTGACAGCAGAATCTCCACAGTGGAACATAAGTGTTGAGAAACAGCGTCAAATGAAACTATAAAGTCATCCCACAGTTATTTGGGTTTTTTTAGTCATTGGCAGTGATGGTGTTCACACCTCCCTCTGGATGTGATATGTTCATCTCTCCCATCAGTGTCTGCAGCACCTCTGAGAGGACGGAGGACTCCTGTCTCCCTTTTGTTGTGGTCTGGTTGAGTCAGAACCCTGATGAACTCATTGCCACATCCTGTCAGTTATACGGTGCAGGTTGCAGCTTTTCGTGCACATTAATTTCTGTAAACATGTCCCATAAAACAGGGAACCAGAAACTAAATGACTTTCTTAAGGAAACAAAAGAGCGAGTAGGAGGCAGAGAGACAGCCCCTCCCTGCTGCTCGTGTATTAAAGAGCTCTTTGTCTTTTCCATGTATAAGCAGAGCTTGAACCAGAGTCTGGTTCTGAACAGTCTGTTAGAAAAGTGATGGATTCAAAGCTCCGTGTTGTATCGTGTTAGCGTGATATCATGTTGTCGACGCTGCTCGTGTTCGGTAAGTCCCACACAGATGCTAACCCGATTCTGAGCTGCATTCATGGCTGACGCTAACGTTAGCTTAGCTTTATGTGCTATATGAAGTGCAGAGCAGTCCCTGGATGCTAACACTGTGTTTTCCTGTAGGATGTGTCTTTGCTGTACCAGCATTATGTTGCCGAGCAAAGGAGTACATCACAGGAGACGGACAAGCTTTGAAAAATGACGCAGGTTACTGAAACACAGGAAAACTCCAACTACAGCCTGTTTGTTTCATATTTACTGTAAACATTTGTAGGCGGATGTGTAAGTTGTTCCACTGTTTACAAATGTTTACATTGTCCCTCAGCTTGCATAACAAATTAATAAAGTGAAACCTGTGGAAGCTGTAAACAATAAGGCGTGTGCTGTTCAAGTGCTGTCGGAATTATGAAACTCAGGTTTTACTGTAACTATTCACTGATCCTCCACCCGTGCACCTGTACAGTATACTGACATTTGGCAGCCATGCTGTATGTGACTCGTCTTCAGGAGAGATGTGGGGACTGGATGGAAGTCAGTATAACATCTTAGCTCAACCTGGACTTGATGCATTTATTGAAGCACAGAGGACAACAAGCACTGTCTTTGTCTAACAATCAACTGACTCTCGTTGCCCGTAGTTAGTTAGTAAATAAATAAGGACTTGAAGCTACTTTAGTTCATAACACACACACAGAAGCAGCTCACAGTCTAGTAATGGTTAAAATGATGAAACGCAGCTTTGACTGAAGTGCTGACTGCAAATAAACCACATGCAAACCATGTGTTCGGCTAACGCCCTGAAATGAATAACACATTCTGGTTTCAGTCTCCTACCTTGTTCTTCCATTTGAAGTTGCTGAAGCGAGTGTGAAGATGATCGAGCAAGTTATCCCGGAAGAATGTTCATCAGACATGGGCGGGGGGTCGTATCTTTCATTTTTGTTTACATTTTAGCTGTTAAAAAAACAACAACAACAACAATGAATAGATTTGTGAAAATAATTGACAGATTGTTTTTAATGAAAATATTTGTTAGTTGCTGGTTAACAGCCAGTGAACAGGTTTTGATCTGATCCCTTGAAGATATCCACACAGTGAAGGACACCATGATCAGCTGAATAACCCTGTAGTCTCTCTTTGTGGTACAGGGCCATTGATCTTGAAGTGATATTGACATTACTGTTGTGTTGTCTCTCACAGGTACAGTTGTTCGAAGAGACTGTACAGAACAGTCAGGCACACAATGCATTCCCTGTGCAGATGGGACTTTCATGAACCATCCCAATGGCCTGAATAAGTGTTTCCCCTGCACCTCCTGTGTCCCAGGTACAGTCTGCTGGAAAATGGTTATTCAGATGAAGATATTCAATATATTAAAAGTACAGTCTGTATTTGAAAGGTAAACTGATTACTTTATATTTTAATAATAGTGATTATTATTTAAGATTAATAATAAAATGATGACGATGTTCCTGTTTTTTAGCTCTTGGTCTTTTTTCCAAGCAGAAGTGTACAGCAACAAGCGACACAGTTTGTGATGTTTTAAGTGGCTATTTCTGCAAAAGTTTGGCCGATGATACAGGATGTATCATGGCAGAGAAACATACGAAGTGTGCACCTGGTCAGAGGACAGAACAACCTGGTAAAGAAAATTCAAATCTCACTTCTCCAGCAGTGGAGCCACTGTTGGGCTGGATGTTGTTGAGTTTTGTATCTTTCTCTAAGGAACCAGCAGAGCTGATACAGTGTGTGAGGACTGTCAGCCAGGCTATTTCTCACAGGATGGTGTCAACTGCACAGCTTGGACAATGTAGGACATGTTTATTAAAGACTAAATATAAAAACATGCATCACACACTGACCAAGTGCGAACTTGATCAGAATAGTTTCAAGAAAAAAATATTACAAGAAGAAAATATTGAGGAAATAAAGTGGAGATATTTTGAGAATAAAGTTGAAAAAAACAAAAAGACCTCAGGTTGTGGGTTTCAACAATAAGCAGCTTGTTATCATAGATCTAAGGATCTTAAAACAAAACCAATTACACTGGAGAGGGTAAAACTGTGGAAATTATATGAAAGGCAGCCAGAATGGCCTTGTTGTTCTGATATTGAACGCTGCTCATTAAGTGAGCGTTAGCACTTTCTCATATCTTGGTAATGTAACATTGAGCGGTGACTTCGCCTGCAGACACAAACCAGACCTGTGTATCACTGATAAGAGAGTGCTGTCCAAACACACACACACATGTAGCTCTGAGCTAATGATAAAACACACACGTAGTCTGATCTACACAATCCAGTCAAACACGTGACATTTTGTGCTTGATAAATAGTAGGAAATTGGGGCAGCAGTGGTGCAGCAGGTAAAGAGTGTGGCTTTGGACTTTGGACCGGCCTGAGATCGGAGGGTCGCCGGTTTGTTCCCTCGACCAAGCACGATGGGATATGGGAGGTGAAGGAGGCCCCTCCCTCTGCGACCACGACTGTGGTGCCCTTGAGCAAGGCACCGATCCACCCCAGGTCCCTGGGCGCCGTAGTAGGCAGCCCTCTTCCCCAGCATCTCTATTGGTTTATGTACTTTGTGTGTGTGTTTTGTTGAATTGGTGTGGGTAAAATGCAGAGAGTAATTTGCCCTGGTTAAGAACATGAGGGACAATAAAAAAAAATAGAAATATCGTTCTTGTAATAATGTTACGTTCCTATAATAATAATGTACTCATATAAAAACACAACTTACTGTTGAAATCCTTTTGTATATAAAGTTTTTTTTCAACTTTATCTCAAAACACAATAAAACATTTTCCTCAAAATATTACACTTATTCTTGAAATCTTGAAATCATTATTTTCCTAACTTTTTTTTCTAAAAATATTTCAACTTTGTAAAATTTGACATTCCTACTTGTCAAATTTTCTCAGATATCAAATTTGAGAATCTCTGTTGTAAACATCTTTATGTATTTTTACATCTGTGTAATATTACTTTGAATTTTTCAGTCACAGTGAGTTTACATTGGAATTCCATAGCAATAATAACTGAAGCAGTCTTTACCTTCTGATCCAACAGTTGCTCCGAAAGCCAAGTTAAGGTCAAAGAAGGAGGCCCGAGCAGTGATGCTGTCTGTGGGAGTGCATCAAGACATCATTACTTTTTGTGTGCACCTCTTTTAGTGTTTGCGTCAGTAACACTTTTTTGGCTTGTAACCAGAGCTTTCTGCTTTTCTGGTGTTCCTCCCTAATTCATCTAATGTTTGCCACTGCATCACTCACTGACTCCATCAACCAAAGGTGCCTTACTGTTCATTCTAATATTTCCCTTTTTTGTGTGTTTCAGGCAGGTGCATAACAACATCTGAGTTACAGCCTCTCATTCTATTTATTATAAGTAGTTAATTAGGGCTGCACTGATCTAACGTTGTTCAGTTTACATACTTACACATTCCTGCAGCTCCTCCTCTACAGCGGTGAGAGAAAGTGAGTGAAACCTTTGGAATTACCTGCATTATGTATAAATTAATCTGTAAATAAGGTCAGATCTTCATCTAATTAATGAACCACATTAACACACAGATCATCGTCCTTACTGAATCCATCATTCACACTTTCACAGTGTGCGGTGGAAAAAGTATGTGAAACCCCTGACTAATGACATCAGTAAAAACTAACTGGAGTCAGGCTTTAGCAAACCTGGAGTCCAGCCAATGAATCCAGATCAG
The DNA here is from genome assembly GCF_017976425.1 of Toxotes jaculatrix. NCBI lineage: Eukaryota > Metazoa > Chordata > Actinopteri > Toxotidae > Toxotes > Toxotes jaculatrix. Next base: position 5,263,391 of record NC_054395.1, on the reverse strand, counting down.
AGGTGTGTGTTAGAGCCACTTTGACTTCTAAAAGTCACTCAGACATTTTGAGTTTACTGTTCACAAGAAGCCTCTGCTGATGTGAACCAGGCCTCACAAAAACATCTCAGAGGATCAACAATTTAAGGTTTACAGAGTGATCTCAGAGAGTTTAGATATTCATCAGTCCACAGTCACAGTGTCTGTAAATGAAGATGATTCTGTTCTGTGGCTGCTCCCCCAGATAATGTGACTCCAGAGGTATAACACAGAGTCCTCAGTGAGATCTAACAGAGGCTCAGAGTGACAGTAACAGCTAAAGGTTTAAAGAAATCATTGGAGCTGGTTAACACCTCTGTTCATGAGTCTGTCAGACACAAACCAGGGTGCATGGTTCATGGAGCATGGAGTTCATGACCCCACAGAGGAAGCTGCTGCTGTCTAGATAAACATCACCCTGAAGGTGAAGGACGGTGGAGGGAACATCATGATTTGGGGCTTTGCTGCGTCTGGTTCTGGACAGCTCCACATCCTCAGGTTTATCCAGGTATCTGACAGGGCAGTGTAAGGGTGGCTGGACCAGGTTATTGGACCACTTATTAAATCCAAGGGTTCACTAACTTTTTCTTGTCTCTGAAACTACTTCACTGTTTCATAGCTCGTAAATAATATCAAGTTGTTTTGTTTATGTTGTCACGTGATTTCTGCTTTTATTTTGAAATCTTATCTCCTCTTGTTTCAGGTTGCTTGCCCTTCCTTCATGTTTCCCACCAGTCTGATTGTCTTCCCCACCCTGATTGTTTCCACCTGTTTCCCATTACCTTGTGTGTATATATTGTCTTCTGCATCTCCCTTTGTTCTGTGCCAGTTCCACTTGTCTCTCATTCAGTGAACTAGCTTCTTATCCCTCGTCATTGTAACTCAAGTCAGGTTCTGTATTATTTGTTGCTTTGTTTCTTGTTTGTTTTTTTGCTCCTCAGGTTGTTCAGTCTTTTGTGTTTGTGTTTTGTAATTTTGCTTTTGTGCCTTTTGTGCCTTTTTTGCCTCTTATTTGCTACTTGGTAAGAATAAAAATTATTACTTTTGATTTCATCTGTGGAGTCGAGCTTTTGGGTTCGAGTCCTTGCTCAGTTGTGACAAACTGGTGCATCTGTCCATCTTTTGTCTCTACTCTGAGTTTTATCCATTTTCTTGTACATAAAATGACATGTTTCAAAATTACTTTTTAAAAACTTTTAAATATTTTTACTATCCAGTTGTGTGTGGTAACAGTGAACAACATGACCATACTCCAGCGTAGGACCAGTGGAGTCAATGACTTATGCAGGAGTCTTACATGCTCTCACTTTCACATTAACTGTAAATGTGTAAAGATACAGACACAGTGAACAGACCTCGTAGAGGCTCTTTCTATTTTCTCAGGTACATTGAAGATTATTGGTCAGTACAGTGTATGAGATGAAACAATGTAAGAAGAAGCAGAGGAGGCACAAACAGCCCATTAGGAATATATATATATATATGTGTGTGTGTGTTGCCTGCTTAGTGAGTGAATTTCATGTGAAAGGTCTGTGACATGATTTTGTTTATTAGGCAGGGTCCTGTCATTTCACTTGGTAATGTCTTTCATGTGTCTCTGCATGACCTGTTCTCACACAGTGGTGAAACATCATGTAACTTGTATTCTTTCCTATATATGTTTGTCTATATTCTGTCTATACTAATGGATTATTTATATGTGTGATCATCTCAAAATCAGGTTTGTTTATGTTTGTATTTACATTATTTCTCATTTCCACTCCACAATATTCACTTACTTCCATGAATTAAATTTAACAAGGAACATAACAGGAATATTCCAGTAGCAGAGAGCAGGTCTAAAAGGTTCATTTATATGTGAAGCACAGACACTGTCACCTGTAAATGAGAATATTATGGGATATTACAGAAGAAAATACCAATAATCTCACTGTCTATAAATCCTTATGTAAACATTATGGACTTTTTGCTTTTGGTGCATGATCTGAAACATGCACGAGCACACTGTCAGTCCACAGGTCAGCCACCTGCTGCACTGAAAACTATTATAGTAAAGAAAAAAGAAGAAAATCACAACCTGTTTGGTTAGCATCCTCACTAAGCAAGGAATCATGAAATGAAGACGTGGAGAGGATTTCTGATCTGAAATAAAAAAAATAATACTTGACCTGTCAGGCAGCTTAGCTTTCCTCTTACTTCCTCAAATACTGATTGATACCAAACTAATCTATCAAAGATCAGGAGAAGCACAGTGGAAAGGAGGCCACAGCTTGTTTCAGGCACCAAAGACTTACTGGAACTGGAACTAAAGACGAATGAAGAGATTCTTATATTAGTACAAGGCCCTGCAGCCAGATGATGTCTTTTTTCACTCGGTTTAATTTTGTTCTCTTTTCCATGGGAACTTCCGTTTGCTGTTTTGGATGTTGCTCAGCTAATGAACTGCTAGTTTGATCTTTATCTTTAACTTTATCTTTAACTTCTACTGTACAGATGACTTTTCTTAGGAGTGGTGATAAAGCAGTGAGTAACACATGAGTCCTTGATGACTGGACAGAGAGACCAACAATTTAGTCTGATCTTGTTCCTCAATGACTCCTGCCTTAGAAAATGGGGCCTGTGAAGACTGGATCTGTTCACAGACACAGACACAGACTCCAGTACAAACACAGGCAAACTGACAAAGACACACTTGTCCTGACAGAACAAGACAAGATACACAAGGGCCAGGACTTTAAAATAAAACAGGAAATTCTAAACCAAACTTCAGTCTCCAAAAACAAGAGTAACTTGACTAAGGAAACACAACAGGAACTACTAACAGAACTAAAGAAACTAATCAAGAGTCCGGAAGTTCAAAGCATCCACAAACAAACCAAAGGACTTCAGAAAACAGCCCCCTAGGGCTGATCATGACAACACATCTGGTCCCTCAGATTCCTGTAAGGAGACACAGCCCAGCCAAGTCATTCCCCAAGAATTAGCAGCTGAGGAATCAGCTGGTTTTTGGGCGGCCTTACTGAGTGGACATTCCTCTTTGCAGAGTCCCTTTCTTTTTTTATACGAATGACACACTTAAGCTGGATCAGACCTTTCTTTTTGTCCCTGGGACCTATCTCACACCAACAGGAGTGAGCTCATGGACATAAAAACCTTCAAACCTATTCAGCCTAAACCTGAAATCCTCCCTCTGACCAAACACTGAGCCACTAGCACGTGTTAAAACATATTCATCAGCTATGACTGCAGCTGCAGATGCTGCCTTCACCATTTCCTCATTGATATAAGTAGAATGGTGAACAGGCAATGAGCTCTTGAACTGTTCTGACACAAATTCATCACACAAATCCTCATTGTCATCTATAGTGCAAGCAGAGCACCAACGTGTGAAATGAGTAAGACACAGGTGCGTTTGTACCTTTATACACCTACAGCTGGGGTGTATAAGGGTGTTGGGGACGAACAACAGCCTCAGCCCATACTTTGGGATTCACCTGAGCCAAATGCTATTAATCACATGAACAACACACAAAAACAACAAATGGCACTAAAAGAAAGAAAGAAAGTCAGCAGTCTGCACTTATCTCTCCTTGAGAGATTGTTGTTTTGGGCGTTGCTCAGCTCTGAAGTTAATGAACTGCGACTCTGAACTTTAACTTCTGCTGTGCAGCTGACAGGTTTCCTGTAAGGAGTTAAGACAGAGCTGGACACAACATTCTTTTATTCTTAATGCAAAACATAATGCAGATGCTATGAGTTAGACATGATTCGATCTGTTCGTACTCACTGTTTCAGCCATAGTTTCCTGTAAGGAAACGTGTCTCAGCCATTTCCTTCCCAGAGATAATGTCTCTTGAATCTCTAAAATCTCTTCAATTAGCAGTTGAGGATGAAGATGATGAAGATCGATGCAATCTCTTCATCCACCAGCTCAGAAAAGAGATGGAACTGATGCAAGGTCATCTACAGAGGAGCGAGGCCTGTGACACATAAAGGAGATCTTCCTCCTGCTGCTACAGCGACATGACAGATACCCAGCTACACTCATCCCCACAGCCACTGTTCTTATTAAATACACACGTTATATGCAACTTAACACAATAGACATGGAAACTGTCCCAGTCCCCACCGGTTTAACTCAAACTACACCTATGAATGAAAGAGCATGTCCTCTTCTTCTTCTGTTTTGTCTTTAAATGGTTCACTACTGCCACCAACTGGAGGGACGACCATCCTGGATACTGGTTTGCACAGACTCCCAAGCAGGCGAGGGCAGTCCCTCAATGGGCTGAGAGGAGTCACTGAATCAGGGAGGACTAATGGAAATAGGAGGAATGATCACATTAAGTGTAATTCAGATATTTTCAGTCATAGTACTGACATGTGGACTGTACAGGATTCACAGTAAGAACTGATTGTTGATTATTATTGCCAGTGGATCCTCCTGAAGCTCTTTACCTCTGTTATGAAGTCATTATAACTAAGCCTGCTGCTTCTTCTGGTAGCAAAGCAAGCTGCTGAAATACTGAAAATCACTGCTGGACTCACCATCATTACTTAATAATAAGACTTCATGTTACAACAGCTCATGTATATAAGTCCTAAAGACATCTGAAAATTAAAAGTAGACATTCTAAGTTGAATCAGCTAAACATACATGTTTACATTAAGTTAACAGGAAGAAATCAGCTGATTCCACGAAACCCCTGCTCAGTGTTTTACAGTTTATACTGACATTTAAAATCAGTGATCACAGGCAGCAGCTGAAGGTTTCCTACTGCTGCTGCATCTCATGACACAACCATGCTATTAATACTGCTGCTATTATTGGTAGTGCTGCCACTTATTCATGAATTAATTATTGCATGTAAAACACTTTGTGTTGGTTTATAAGTTCTTTATAACAGAAGGAAATGTCTCTGAGAGGGTCTCACCCTCCCTGACCCTGTGACAATGTTCCATCCAAATACGTTTCCTCTTGTTCATTCAAACATGTCCTGATTTAAAGACAACACGCTTTTCTTTCCAGCTGTTCAGATTTTGCTGTATTTAGCCAAATCATTTTTAGATTAATTGGAATATTTTTCATGTCTTATAAAGTCTTTAAATGGAACATTTCCCTCAGACCCTCTAACAGCTCTTTCCTTCTTCTACAAAGTCATGATAACAGAAAAAAAAGAATTTCAGTCAAATCAAATTAGTTCTTGTAGACACTTTAAATGCTGCAGCTAAAATGATTGTAGTACTCCTGCATTAAATGCTGCAGATGCCACTACTACAACTACTCTGATAGTTTTTATAACTATGAAAGACCCATCTCAGATTATTTTTAAGGATGCTTAATACTTTTTGTATAATAACACAATATGTTTTGTCTTTTTTAAACAGTTTTAGTTTTAGTTAGTGCAATATGTGATTCTAGTGCTGCTACTAATTCCATAAATACTGCTCCTATTAGTAGTAGTACTATTTATTAACGGATTCAGTGTTGTATCTGGTTTGAGATAATGTGGTGATAATGGTTGTGTCAGGCTTTTGTCAAATGAAATTAGCTTAAAGTGCAACTACTGCTCCATCTTTGAGCTGCTGCTACTGTTAAAATTCAAAACTCTTTTTTTCTTTTTTGATACTTAGTGCTACTGTTTCTTATGCAAAGCTGCTACAAATAACGCTACTACTGCTGCTCAGTGCTATAACATCTTTGTGTTATGTTCGCCTGTGCTGAACACTTATATAAATATAGCAGGTTTTTAAAAGTGTCACATCTTCTCTGGGCCAAACCCTCTGACAGTGTGTTCAGTCCAGATTTAAGCTTCCTGCTGACAAATCACTGAAAGTGTGTTACACTAGTTTCACCCTCAAGAGCTCAGGAGATATGAACATGTTGCTTGAACATCACTACAATATGTCAAAGCTGTGAGATTCTTCAATTATCATCATCAGACCACTTTAAAAGTGTGCACTCCTGACATCTAGTGGTTGGAGTCAGTGCAACATGCTGTCGCATACGCCTTTTAATAAATCGTTTAACTGACTCATCAGTTAATGTGTTGACATTATTCATTAGAAAAAACCCATTTAGAGGAAAATGGGAAATTTATCAAAGTAGAAAATATTTTCTGTCATTATACTGACGTCTGAGGCGTAAGAACAAACCTGCTGCAGAGGAATATTGTCAGAGGAACCTACTCAGGCCTGTGTGTGTGTGTGTGTGTGTGTGTGTGGCTGGTCCACTCATGGAGCTCTGCACATGTTTCCTGCAGGAGGGTCACATGTCTGGGTTTTACAGAGAGTCAGTCAGAAACACCATGACCATCTCCAGCATTGCATTAAAAGCAGAGGGTGGGAGACCACCAGGCTGGGACCTGTGGGGGACGGGCCAGAGGGGCTAGGACATGGCATCATCATGAATGTCATCCACAGGCTCCTGGAGGACTCTGGACCCTGGATCTCCTGCTGTCTTTTTCCTGCTGTTCTTTGCTGAACCTTTTAGAGAGACAGAGAGTGGAGGAGAGGGAAGGTCAGACAGCTACACCCTTTAGACTGGTGCAGTAGAGTGGAGACACGTGAAAACCAGCACTCAAGTACACATCTGGAGAACTCACCTGCAGCTGGACACCTTCTAGACTGGCCTGTGGGGCAGAGGTGGAGGACCGGGGGCTGGGGCTCCGATCAGCACTCTCTCAGAGTCTTCTCTGCAGAGGCTCCTCAAAGACTCTGGATCTGCTCTCAGTGACACTCAGTGCCAATACCTTGCCTTGTTTATCCTGACGACCTGCGACTGCAGTTCACTTCATACAAAGAGTAGTAACAGAAACAAACTGACTAAAATCAATGTTTGGAGTGACCACACTTTAAATCAGCTCCAGTTCTCCTCAGGACTCTCACACACAGTTTTTCAGGTTCTGGGCAGGAAGGTTCTTCCAAGTATTGTGGAGAACTTTAGTCTGTCTCAGTGTCTCTGTCTCTTCATGTGATCCCAGACAGATCAGGTCTCTGAGGGGGCCAGACCATCTGTCTCAGGACTCCTTGATCTTGTCTCTGAAGACAGTTCCTCATGACTCTGGCTGTGTGTATGTGTTCCTTGTTATGCTGCTGAAAGAATTATGGAGCAATCAGACGCCTCCATGATGATACTGCATGATGGATGAGAATCTGTCTAACCATCATGAAATTACTTTGAATGAGGAACATATCGATTAAATTAAGCAAGAATCATCCACCACCTCACGTCTGTTTCACAAAATAATACAACCTTAAACAGTTTACAGCAGAATTTACAGCCTCTAATTTTCAAACAGAACAGATAAATTATCTGAGCAGGTCTGAAGAAGGCGTCCAGAAATTATATAAAAGAGTTTAAAAATTCATTTGTTTTACATTTTGTGTTGTTTGAGTTTTTGTTGAGGATAGGCAACATGTGTATTAAGAAAATATCTTCATTATTACAGGCATTTCATGCAAGGTCACAGAGCTCTGTGTGCAAGATAAGCAAATACATAATGCAACATAAAAGTTCACTGAGTCAACATCATGTCAGCATATGTCTGATAAAAACCAGAGTCTTTGCACATTCAGGGAAACAGTTTCTCTCCCTTTCATTGCTACAAAAAGTCGACAGAGATTATGAGTGTGTCCATGTGTGAAAGTGCTAAAATCAACATCAACATCAACAGTGTGTATATGACTGTATCCTTCAGTTAAGAAGCCTGGACATTTGTTGTGCATCAGACAGAACAGAGCTGGGATCCAGTTTGACTGTCATCTGACAGCCCACCCCCCACTGTTATAGTGAAAAGGCTGCAGCTGAAACACTTGGTCAGTCAGATGTGAAAAACACACACGTGCTGCAAACTGTCAAATTGCTGAGTCACCAATAACCATGGCTCCAAATGTATTTTCCCCTCCTGTTATAAACTGAACGGAGGAATTTAACTGTTACAATCTAATGTGAAAGAAATTTTTTTAAATGAATGACTTTGTGCTTTATAATCATGTTGAACACAGTATGTGTGTAAAACAGAGCACGGCCTGGTCGGCTCTGTAACACCACTTGTTAGAGACTCCTGCTCCCACCAATGAGATCAACAAGGTCCAGGCCTCCATATTTTTCTGAGGTTAAACTGTGGCCGTTCCATCATGATACCAGATAGTTAACTTCACTTAAGTGAATCAACTAGCTGCTAATACTAATTAGACCTTCAAAGAAAGTTGAAATGCTTTTCTTTAAATTCAGTTCAGTGTAAAGGGTTAAATGCATGTTACAGACCAGTTAATGTAAAATACATGTAAGTGTCAATATCACCTACAGACAACAATACAAAATAATAAACCATGAGAGAGGTACGAGACAAGATGGTGAGTGAGAAAAAGAGAAAGAGAGGAGGTGATGGAGATGAGAGAGGAAGAGCAGGACAGGGCCAAGGACAGGATCAGCATTATGTCCCTGTGCTGTTCAACACAACCACAACCTGACTGAGCTGATCACCCCCACATGCCCCTGAACCCTCCTACAAAGATCAGGTTTTGGAGGTAAATGAGTCCTCGGGCTTCCTGTTTCTTTATGAGTCAGTTAAACACGTGAGCTTCTCAGTGTGAATCTATTGGCTCTCGTCTCACACTCATTTCTTTCTTCCTTTGAGAAACTGATCTTCCTGCACAAACTGATCTGAATGTATTGAGCTGTTTTAGGGTTTTTATTATAGAGATCGATAGTTTTCAGTGACACATGTGGGTCAGAGACTGTGTTTCTTTATTTGTCACCTTCGGAGAAATCGACCTTCGCTGCTCAGAGTTCGGAGCTTCATATGTCCGATTCTCGCTGAACTACTCTGAGCTCTGGGACTGGAAACTACGCAAAACAGAAAGTTACACCAGCGACGGTGAGAAAACTGAACTTATGTGTTATTCGTTAAATCACATAATATTGTCCCACTAAGGTCAGTATGTTGTTACTGTACCTGTTTAATCTCTTGTTTCCACTTTATTGTTAAAGTAAATGAAAACGCAGAAAGTTTTATTGTTTGATCGGTTACACAAGATATTTACAGACTGTTTCCGGAAGCGCCGCAGCTTATATAGATTTAACAGACGTAAAATAGACGAGAAGACAGTTTGAGACAGAGTAGAAGACAGCCTGAGACAGCAGCAGTCTAACTGCTCTCTACCTGCAGAGTGAGCAGCTTCTAATGCAGCAATAATAATAAAGGATGGTTCCACTGAAATGAAAAGTGAGGCCTGTGATCAGAGAACAGAGACCTCGCCCTGATCCTCTGCTGTTGGACTAGAACGGATCTTTAGTTGTAGCTGTGCTGTCTGCTTGGTCTGTACTGGTTTGGTTAATCATGTTTTTCAAAGTAAGAGAACGACTGGAACTCTGTAAAAACTGCTCTAACCTGTTGTTCAGTTGTGGAAAGTTTCACTTTCAGTTGAACTTTGGATCATTGAATTATTTTTGGATCAAATTGTGCTTCATCCTGCTTCACTCATCATGTTGATCAGTCTTGTAAAACCTCTGCTCTCATGAGATATCAGAGCACAGATAATCAGTGTGAGCTGTGCTGTGTGGACAGAGGCTACAGAATGAGTCAAGATCTCAGCTGTTTTACCAGCTACCAGGAAACAAGCTGAAGTTGGAATAATGTCAACTCTGATCAGAGCAGTGAGCTGTGAAATCTGAGTCCAGTCCAACTCCAGGTTCAATCATCCTGTGTCAACCAGGTTAACCTTAATCTGTCAGCCACAGTAACCAGGTTACCTGCTGGTTAGTGCAGTTTTTATCTGATGTCTTTTTGTCTCCAGGTCTTCTCCTCCTGTTTGGGATGTTACTCACCTCGTCCCAAATCTCAGTCATGGTGTCTTCATCTGATGAAAACTACCAACCTGCCATTTAAAATGACTTCTACAAGAAAACCTGTGACAGCTGCATCTCTGTTGGTAAAGTAGTTTATTACAGAAAATGACAGGAAGCTTGTATTTGTCAGGCAGTAATGTATAAAGCACATTGCTCCTCCTCTCCAACATTTCTGATTTCTGACTCTTTCTCTCTCTGTCACTCATATACAATCATTTCAGAGTCCTGCTCAGCTCCTGCGTGTTTCACTCATCCTCTGTTAATCAGTGTGAACTTTAATGACCTGACCTGCAGAGTAGCACAGTTCCAGCAAACACTACTGTCCACATACAAGCGGTTCAGTTTGTCATTTACGGAGTGAAAGTTTAAAACAAAGAAAAAAAGATTTTTATAAAATTATTAAATTAAAAACTTTTTTTTTTTCCATTGTGTATTTTCATTTGTCTTCTGGAATCAACCTTTCTTCTTCTTCTACTGATCTTTCTCCTCTTCTTTGGTCCTAGCTGACCATCATCCTCTCCCCTCAGAAATCCTCTCTTCTCTCTCTCCTCCATCAGCGTCCTCCTCCACTCACCTTCCCTCCACCTCATGGTGGCTGTCAGTCATGTCTTTCATCTTGCCATTCTTTGTTTGAGTCCTTCAGGACACTTCTTGATCATGTCAACATTTCAACCAGGCTTCACTGAGACTAAAACTTTGTCTTATTCTTCACAGATACTTATGATCAAAGTCTTCAGTGGAAATACCCTGACATGTCGTCCAAGAGATTATCAGATAGAGGACAGATGCTGTCCTATGTGTCCTCCTGGTAAGATCCCACTGAATGGTAAAGGGACATGTGACTGTGGTAGTTACATATAGAGTCATTGTGATGCTGCCAGGTGTCAACCTGACTCAGCAGAATCCAGCACCTGTGTGCAGAAGAGTGGCGTCAGTTTCTCTCCCATGGTTGGTGCCGTTTATGTTGACAAGTGAAATGTGTGGGTGAAGGACCTGCATCTGACTGAGTTTGACTCCAACAGTAAAAGAACAGGCTGGAAGTTTTTCCAACTTTGGCTCCACCTGCTTGTAGTAATAAGAATGACACTGTAGTAGACAGCAGAGCATGTCACTGTGACTAACTCATAACATGAGCTTTACCCTCAACATTAAACCTTTTCATTCAATACAAGCATTAAACTGAAGCAAATTCAATTGTTGCTTTTCTTCTCAACAGGAGGTCACGTTCAAACAGATTGTACAGAGTTCAGAAGTACTTCCTGTTTGCCCTGCATGGATGGATCCTTCATGAATGAATCTACTGAACGTACTCAATGTTTTCCCTGCACCAACTGTGATGCAGGTAGATTTCTGTTCATGTTTCAGTCAGTTGTTCCCTCCATCTCTTTTTCCTTCCACAGTGAAATCAGATTTCCACTGGGTGGTCTGTACGAGCTGTTTTATTCTCCACTTAGTTTTTATTCTGTCATAAAACCTAAAGATCATCTTTAGTTTTTCTGACATCTAGTCAGACAAACACTTTGCTAGTGTCTCTCTAGTAGATGAAGCAGAATAGAAGTTTAGTGTCTGTATATGTAACCTGTATATGTGTTGACAGGTTCTGGTCTGAAGATAAAGACTTCATGCACAGCAACCTCAGATACACTTTGTGAACCACTGGAAGGATTCTACTGTATAGACTTCACAGAGAACCACTGTGTGGCAGCACAGAAACACAGCAGCTGTCAACCAGGACAATACATCAGGGAGAAAGGTTGGTTTTCTTGTGCTGACTTTAAGATGATACTGTAGCTCTGGTTTGACACTTTGAAACTATAACAAACTGTAAAAGTCACAGCTTAGAGCAGCTCAGTTGAGCATCCAGTCAACTGGTAGCTGTCAGTGATGGAGCTTTTGGATGATCAACTGACTGAACTGAGTCAAACCACTGAAGCTGATTAGTTACAATGTTCAGTGCATGGAACAGACAACAGACAGCTTTGATTTCGGCCTGCTGTCATGTGACTCATGGAATTAACTTTAATTAGAAACAGGTGATGTGATGGCATTGAGAAAAGTTGCTGCGTCTATAGTAGTGCTGCACGATTAATCTAATCGCAATCGCGATGTCACGCTGTGCGATTACGTAACCGCATAAAAGACTGCGATTTGCGATTTAATGTAAACCAATGTGGAGTAATTGACGGCACATCCACACGCAGCCGCAGGTATGGTCACGTGACTACCCGGCTTTTAGCAAACAGCAGTAACGCGGGACGCTGAGGAGGAACATGAGGGACAAGCAGAGTTGGTGGCGAAAAAAAATGCTACTTCTGTTGTATGGCGATACTTTGGATTCAGGTATGACGACCCTGAACAGCAAGACATGCAGTGTAAAACCTGCAAAGCTGAAGTCGCTACGTCCCGAGGTAATACGACCAATCTCTATCAACATTTCAGACAACTAGGCCTGTCGCGATAAGCAATAGATCAATTAATTGAACGATAAATTAAAATTAGCTCAATAATTTTGCCAGCTGCAATAATTTCTTGTTTCTTGCTTGCTTTCGTCGTATGTCTCTCTCTCTACCAAAGAGTAGACAAAACCGGTGCATCGCTCTCGACTGACCCCTCTCGTTTCCTTAGCATAGTGACGAATGAACTCTCGCGTCAGTTGCTTGCCAGCCGCATCGTAGTCGTGTTTCAGAGTGCAGCATGAGAGCCTCGTGAGGAGCTGCAAGCCATAGGGAGGATGGAATTGGTTTCAAACCCGAATGCTACGTCTGCAGTGTGGGAGCACTTTGGGTTTAAGCCAAATGACCGTGGTGAACCACTGAATTGTGCCAGCCGGTATGTCGCATCTGCTATAAAACAGTAGTAACTAAAAGCGGAAACACAACAAACTTGCATCTGCACCTTAAACATAATCATCCGGTGCAGTTTTCCCAGCTGGGGAAAAAAACTACGGCAGGTGAGCCGTCTCCGTCTTCCCGACAGTCCACAATCACTGGGGCATTTAATCGACACACAAAATACAAACAAGGGAGTGCAAAATGGTGCGCACTCACAGTGTCGTGCGCTTAATTGCTAAAGAGATGCTGCCCTTCAACATCGTTGAAAAGCCGGCATTTCGAAAAATGCTACGAACATTTGACAGCCAGTACGAATTGCCTGGGAGAACATACGTGTCACATACGGCAATTCCACAACTGTACAACAACATGAAAGACGACATACATACATTTTATTTATTGTTTTTGTTTATTTATTTTGGATATTTAAAATTTCTTCCAATGGTTAAATATTACAGTAGTAAATGTTCTTTAGAAATAAAAATTTACTCATCTTTAAAAGAGTGTACATGCCATTATCATTATATTAGTTGAAAATGGTCTCAAAAAGGCAATATTATTGTTTATTGCAATAATTCCTGGGACAATTTATCGTCCAGCAAAATTTGTTATCGTGACAGGCCTACAGACAACACAGAGAAAAATACGTGTGCCTGCAAATAAAAGCCCAACCAAGTAACGTGAAAGATAAAACTGAAAACCGCCTGAAAGAACCATAACGAACAATCACGGATACATCTTCAGGTTTTGTATTTTTTTTTGTGTCATGGGTATGTTTTGGGTTGAGAAATACACAAACTATCATTATTCTGTGTTGTCCTTGATATTCAAGCAAGTGGACTCATTTATTTATAATATCGTAATCGCAATCGCAAATCGCAATATTGTCCACAATAATCGCAATCGCACGTTTTCATCAAATCGTGCAGCACTAGTCTATAGCAACATGAAAATATCCATAGAGACAGATTGCTCTGTGTGATGAAGGTGAGGGAGCTGCTACACTTTCAGGAGCTTTGTGGACGACACTGGTTCAAGAGGAGACAGAAGCAGAGGAATCTTGTTCTTTACTTTCCTGCTTTTCATGTCAATACAGTCATTACCAGACAAAATGGATGTTAAACTGAGCAACAGAT